>NC_135267.1:92027599-92629682 GCF_051311805.1 Agelaius phoeniceus | reverse complement strand
GCTGTTACCTGAAGCAGTTTTGATAGGATTTTGAGGGTAGGAGTGAGCTGAATTCAGACTGTTTGTAGAAATGTGTCCTTGTACATGTGTAAGTGCTCCCATCTCTTCTTGGTCATCAGTTCTCCTATGGCCCTTACCTGGACCACAGTCCCAATGCAGCCGTTCCTGGGCCATTCTCCTGAGCTGCCAAGGACTTCCCTGTGCTCACTTGGGATTTGCCTGTGTGGAGTTTCCTGTGAGGCTGAGGCTTTTGCAGCTTGGGGGAAAAAAGAGTCCAATTCATTACGTTTGACTGGCATCTAGAAAACTTTAACTATGAGAGTACTATTCTACTAGTAATAATGATAATAGTAACGATAATATTATTGGTAGTACATTTTCCTATTACATTATAGTACTAAAATATGTTATTATATTTTTTATTATTATTACAATAATTTACATAGTTTCGCTGCAGTGAAACCAATTCATATATAAATGTATATAAAGAGGGAAACACTTTTTAAAACCTAGTTTCATAGCTGCTGAAAATGGCTCATTTTTCCAGGCTCTGTTTTTCTGGAGGGATAATCCCCAGCACAGTAGTAAGCCAAGACACCGTAGACTGGAAACAAAAGTATATGACTCAAAAGAAAGGCTCTCATTCATGGCAGAATTACTGCAGCAGCTCACACTTCTGTGCTGGGACAAAGCAATCTCCAGAAGGGTGTGATCTTGGCTGAGAAGAAGCAGTTGAGGTCCAGTCCTCCCCCAGGTTTGGTTTGTGGTGTCTCAGGGGCTGACAGAAGGTCAGTCCCCACGCAATAGCTCACCCTTCCCCGAGGAGCTGTGAAAAGCTGTGCAGGGATCACTCCCCCAGCCACAGCCACGGAAGAACAGGCTGTTCACTCACAGGCTCACTAGGGCAGAGCTCCCAAAGCAGCTGCCAATGCTCCTTGCTCTTTTGGCACCTAGAGTCCATTTTATTAGCAGTACCCTGTCGCAGGTATGAAATGTATCTGAGCATTGCAATTTATAATGCCACAGAAGAGGAAAAAATTCTTATAAGCGACGGAAAGCAGTGGAATACTTAGCCTAAACATTATCAAAATAATTGTCTTTGTGCACTATATGTTGTGTGATTTATAGGACAGCTTCATGAGAGACCAAATGAAACCCTGGGGTGAATTTCACTCAGAAAGATCAAAAGTAAGATTAATGAACTCGAATTCCTTACCTATACCATTTATAGGATTCCACTGGACAGAGAGGTCCCTTTTGATGCTAGGAGTCTCACCTATATATTTATATTTTAATCCACTATTTTTTACATATTTTGTATAATGCCATTTGCATATTTATATGCAATTACTAATATGATTTATTACAGTGCCCTCCAAACATGACCAATGCTTTAGGTACAGTTCCACTTACACATAGTTCTCTGTTTCAGAGAGTTTAGTAGCTGGAAAATTAAGTTTGGAAATGTCTGCACTCAGGTGTGGCTCTCCTCACTTTATGTGCAGGAGTGTTTGCAGGGTTGGGTCCTGTGCAAACAGCTGGAGTATGGATATTGCAGTCCTGAAAATCACAACTCACTGACTTACTTCAAAACCATTCTTGTTACCATTTTGGAATCAAAAATCAATAGATTTAATACTCTTCAAATTTAACTTTGTTTGGAGATCACTCAGGGATGTAAACCTGGGGGGAGTACTCTGGGAATATTTAAATTTTTCCTCTCCAAAGCCATATCAAAATACAGTAGTATGGAGGGGACCTGAAATCCCTTGTGAAAGAAATTACTTTGGCAGGAGTGTGCTGGAATATGGCCATACATATTTCTGTGGGGAGCCTTCTCTATGGAGGTTGTGGCAGGACTGAGCATGGATTCACAAGAAATTCCCATTAGTGCTTTTTTAGCTATATCTGGGGCAAAACGGATGTTTCTCCAGTCCTAAGGTAATTTTGGGGCAATCATCTTCAATTTATCTTTCTGAGTGTGATGTGGCTCCACAAAATGCAACACCAAGAGCCACGTGCCATTTTTCACAGGAAACCCCCTTTGTTCCCCACCCAGAGAGCCGAGACATGCCGCGTGCTGTCCATAGAGGCCACCCATCCCCTCACTGCCCAACACTGGGCCAGTCCTCTCCAAGAGTGCCAATAGACCAAAGTGCTGCTCCTGTGCCCCGTAATTGCTCTCCAGAAATGCTTTTTGGACAGGCCTAATGGGTTTTTGAGGGGGAGGGCACAGCTGGTCCCCCAGGCAGCTGGTGATTGCAGGGGCACCCCGTCCCACCCTGCCCACCCTCACTGGGCCTTTCCAAACGTTCCTTTTTCCCCAACGCTAACCCAAATAAACACAAGTATCCATAATGATGATGAATGCCCACCAAAGGCTAAAATAATGTGCAAGTTTCTAATTTGTTTTTAAATATAGCGATTTTATTTGTGAGGTTTTTTGTGCAAGCCTCTCAAACACCATTAAACTCATACTCAAATATTTACAATGTGTTTATACTTACCGTGTTCACCTCTGAACAAATTGTTTGACCTTATTTGCAAATGTGTTACAAGAGCCCCCAATGACAGATGATCTTTCATAGGAAATCACAACATGTAAGTGAAATTGAAGCTATGCTGCTGCCCTGTGCAGTATATCAAAGCGCTCTGATCTCCCCAAAACATAAATTTGCGGCGCAGCCACCCTGGCAGAGCCTGGGTGGGGATGGAGGAGGGTCCTCCTGTAACCTCTGGTGCACAGACCCACACTTCAGGGGTCAGTTTACGCCATGTGAGATGAGGGCATTTGACGTCCAAAACCTGCGGGGCTGATGCTACCCAGTCACTCAAATCACATAATTAATGCGCTCCTGGGTTCCAATAATAAACAATTCTGATGCCTACTCGCTGCAGCCAAACTTCCCGGCCTAAATAAACAGCTTTTGGCTTAAAAATGGCTCCTATCCAAAATGAAGTTTTCCACTGATCAGCCAATCCTGCTGTGAGTTTGTGCTTTTGTGATTGGTGGGGGGACAGCAACTGCTTTAGTTTCCCATTGATTATGTTAAGATTGAGAAGACTTCTTAAAGAATTATTTATGTTTCTGTACATATAAATTTTATGCTGAGGCTTGCTCACATTATCTCCAGACACAGTAGCCACACTTAAACCATGTCATTTCAGCTAACTAAATATTATCCTACTCATAGAACTAATGGAAGGTATGGAAAACATGAAGTAAGAATTAATGGAAAATTAGGATAATTCAAATTACATCCTATTATAACTGAATGGCTCAAAAACAGTCATCAAAGAGCAAAAGGGAGCATACTCACCATTGTGTGTCTTACCCCACTGAGGAATTTGAAAGAACAATAGCAAAATTTTCCCCTTTGCTAATAAAATGGATCTTTTCAGACTCTTATTTTGTTGCTCAACAGCTCTTAATAAGAGGGTTGCACTGCAGGGAAGTGTCTTCTTCCTCAGGTGACACTGAGGCAGCTTATTGAGTGAGAAAAATTGAGAAGAGATCCTTCTAACCCCGTGACCCAACCCAGCCCTTCCACCCACAGATTTTATGTTGAGCTCTTTCTGCGGATATCACTGAAGCTGCTGTAAGTCAGCAATCCTGATTTACAATATCTGTGTCCAATAAGAGAATCAGGGCAATTACAGTTCTTCAAACGGGAGCCTAAGCAATGTCTGTTCCCAGTTTAGACACAGTCTAGATATCATTGCTCAGCCATCCCGAGGCCTTTCTGGAAGGACAGTATTTCATAGTCATGTAATCATCAGCCCTTTGCTGACATGACCAATAAGAAAGTCAATTGGTGTCAGCTGTAGTGGTGATTTTGTGATGGGAATATCTGTCCTTTTTATTCCTGATGAGACTTAGTCTTGGTCACTCTTAATTGGGTGAGGATGAAAGCTCCAGATCCTGTTACAAGTCCTTTGAGTAAACTAGTTACTCATGATTTTTTCACATAGTTTATCTCCTTTGATTTGTAAAATTGTTTCCACTTGATGCTTTGGGCCCAGGTGTCTTTTGAGTAATAATGAAACTTCACAGCAAGCCCCTGACAAATTCAAGTGTTCATTTCTACCTATCCTGGTAGTTTAGATGATGCTGTATCTGCCTCAGCCCTTCACGGTCCTTTAGTTTTTCATGTCTGTTAATTAATCATTCTGACACAGATTTCTGCCATGCCAAAAAATGTTGTAAATATCCTATATATAGATCTCAACTAGGACTAGCAACTAGGGATTTCTGCTTTGTTCTTTTATCGCACATATGTTTCACTTTGATGTAAACATTGTTTCAAAAACAGTAAAAAGAGCTTTTTCATGCTATGCAAAGATTATTCCATAAACATATGCATCCTGTCAGACACAGTAATAATTAGAAATAGCTGTAGTTTCATTGCTAACTCCATAATACTTCAAACTGCTTAGATTCTTAAAAAAGTGAAAATCAGATGCACATCTTTAGTTCTGGGTAGAAACTTTAAATTTCAGTTCCTATCCCTGTCACTAAGACTCATTTAATGTTTCTAAGAAATAAATAGCAAGCTTGATAAACTCACTACAATTTTATAATTTTACAACAGTAAAATTTCACATACAAAATTCTTCTGGACGGAGGAGTTGAAGTTGTTTTAAGCGTGAAATCCAGAAATGTTCTTACAACATAATTGATTTTTTTGTTGTTCATGAATATCTTTTACTATACAGACAAACTGATGACATATATAAACCTCTGTTGTGCCATACATTTCCTGTCAAATAAAATTTTAACAATAAGAAAAATGACATTAAAAACCTTTCAGAGAGAGGGCGCATTTAAATAAGTCTTATATTCCATACAGATAGCTGTGGAGATAAAAAGATTGGAGAGCTCTTATTTTATTTATAAAAATAAATAAACATTTATTTTTAATTAAACATCTCTCAGGCTGTGCTAGATGGTCTCTTGATAATAAAGGCAATATTTAAAGGTGTTATTTGCTCTCACACCTGTTCATGCATTGAACTTGACTCATCTTTCCACCTCAGCTAGTAAGTGCAGCAAGGGCACTAATCATGAAGGAATAAAGGGCAGTTTATTTAAACCTGGCCATCACAGGCAGCAGCAGATTAATTTTCATCATATTTAATGGATGGGACTTCAAACTCAATGAACTCAACAGAGCTGTCCACGACGCATGCAAGATGGATTGGGCATTGTACAGTCTGGTGCTAAAGTTCAGTCTGGCTGCAGGGAAATCCTCTTGGGCACCCTTGCGACCTGTGCCAGAGGCTGCAGTGCCACATTGCACTTGTCACTTGTGGCTGCCCAGCTCGGGGAAGGGCTGTGCCCCAGCAGGAAGCCAGGCAGGGCTGAGCTCCTGGCCCTGGGCTGGCTCCAGGCGGAGGTTCCAAGGTGCTGTCAATGGCCAATTGTGCCGGCCTCTCCGCATCCTCCACTTCCAGCCCCCCGCTTCCCCCCGCCTCTTCTACAAACAAGCTTTTCAGAAAAATTCTGCTTTGCAAGGAGTGGTGCCAAGTGACATGCTTAGTGAACTGTGTTACCCTGGATAATTAAGAAGAGCTAAACCCCAGGTTTGTTACAAAAGCTTTACTGCAGAGCTATTACTGTGTAAGTATCAACAAAGCCATTGCCCACCGATCATACTCCAACTTTTATTTTTGAAATACATTAAATGAACTATTGCTAATGCTAATGTCTCTGAAGATTAATTAAGAGTGTTGGAGAGGAAATTTTTTTAAGTACAGATCAAGAAGTAACATTTTCCAACAGATGTTTCTAATGTAACTCTAGGAAACAGAGTGTCACATCATCTGAAAATTAGATTTGGCTCAGTGGGAATTTCCACCGCAATTTTATTTTCTCCAAAATTATACCTGTTATTAAAGAACACACAAAAAAATAAGGTTTTTTTTGACACCACTGCAGCTACAGTTTTCATTAGATAGCAGATAATCTGACTTTTATGAATCTCACAGTGTGCCTTTGACTTTGGCATATTTGAGATAACATCACATCCATCACAAAGAGCCTGGCAGAGATGCTTTCCCCTTAATTCTGCCTTGATAAACACAAGATCTGATCTACTTCCTCTTTTCCCCTCTGAGGCCGAGGAAATTCTTTTTGTTCAATCTATTCTATCTTTCAAGTTAAAAAAAAAAGCATTTCTGCTATCGGGTATGCACTGACATTTCCCCGAATCAGCATTTTGTGCTAGGAAAATTAAATATTGTTAAAAGGAATAGTGATCCCAGGATTCCTTCTGCTGTTTAGCCCTCCACTGCAAGTGGTGCCAAGCCTGAAAGGGCAAACTAGAGTTTTCCCAGCTTGCTAAGCTGAGTCCCCTGACCTCCTGTGTTCGAGGCAGCGGGATAAAGAGTACTCCACCTCTCCAAACTCTTGTGCTTTTATGTCGAAGTGGAGCTGTGATTCAAATACAAACAGGCAAGGGGACCCCAAAATTTAACTAAGTATCTTAATAGATAAGTGGATAAACCCCTGATTACATGTTGCTCATGGCCCATTGTTCATTGTTCAGAAATAAATGGCCCTAGCAATCCTTCAGCAGTAATGATATCAGCAATACTTATCAGAAGCAGACTGATGCCTTTGTACAAATGGCACTGATAAAGGACTTGCGGAGCAGAGAACAATTCAAACAAGTGGAATGAACAAAGAAGTTCATGGCTTATCTTTTGTGGCATTTTCCATGGCTTCAGAGTATCTGACAGTGGAGCCAATGGGAATATATATTTTCCATGATAACAGTTACAGATGTGGCTTGCACTTTCGATGTCTGTGCTGGAGCACGCTCAGTCTCCTGTCTGCTGATGCAGGGCAGGGCAGCTCTGGCACATGGGATCAGCCACCACTTCAGCTATCCTGGCCTCAGAGTGACAGGTGATTTTAGGTGCTCTCTTAGGATGGTTGTTTTCCACAGCTGCACCTATCTGTCTCCAGATTTTTTTTTTTTTTTGTTATTAGTCACCACAGTTCTCAGTCCCAAAATAGGAGCTATAGCAGAAACCCCCAGGATCATCATTTGTCACAATTTCATTTGCTAGACCATTCTTTTACTTCAATCAAAGCATGCTGTGCATTTCCTGCAAGGAAATACTAGACTTTATTTTAATCCTCATTTTTATGTGATGGCCCCCATATTATGTGCATCAATATTCCTCTGCCTGCCTTTCCATCACCAGTTTATAAAGAAAAACTCAGGACTAGACCATATATTCCTGATACCTTAAATAATCCTGCCTCGTTTTCTTTGTTTACAACAATAACATTGAGATCCCTGGGCATGATTCTTACTTCAGTTACACTACCTTAAAACAGTGGAGCTTTTATCTTTTCTTGTTTATCAAAACCTATTCTTGCTCTTTCTCCCTCTATCTTTGCTGCCTTTTTTACCAACCTCTTTTACTTTTTGTCACTGCAAGTTCTTTGCTATGGTCACTAACACCATATTTGAACCTGTGATAGCTTGCTTTTTCTGCCTTCAAAATAATTGAATCAAATTTATACTGTCAATTTTATACAGTAAATGCTCTCTGAATTTAAGTTTGCACCAGCTCCAGAAGGAGCTTTCTGAATGTTATATTGTGGTAAAGCAGTTTCAGAAGTGCAAAGACTGCAGAGTGAAAAGCCAAGCAGCATTCTATAGGAGCCTGGACTGAAAAAAATGATTCTTTACTCTTAGCTGTAATCTTTATAACAAAACACCAAAGAAAATGCAGCACAAGGAACAGCTTTCCAGTGTTCATTGGGTGGCCACTTGTGAAAGTTAAAAAATTGGGAGTACTCTGGGAATATCTCAAGTTTTCCTCTCCAAAAGCCGTATCAAACCACAGTGGTATGAAGGGGACCTGAAACCCCTTGTGAAAGAAATTGCTTTGGCAGGAGTGTGCTGGAATATGGCCATACATGTTTCCTTCCATACATGGGGAGCCTTCTGTGTGGAGCTGTGCAGGACTGAGGATGTTAAGCTGAGAGTTGAGTGGAAAGCTCTGACAGAGCCTGGGTGTGACCTCTCCATGGCTGATCTGTTCATCCCCAGCCTGGACTGGTACCGGGGGTTGCCTCACCCCAAGGTGTAGCACCTGGCACTTGGCTTTGTTGAACACCATGATCTTCCCATGGTGCCACTTATCAGGATTGTCCCAGTCCCTCTGGATGACATCCTGGTCCTCAAACTTGTCAGCTGCACTCTGCGAAAATGGGGAGCCTCACTGCTGCCTGTGACTGTGTGAGCTATGACTTCTATCTCCTGTTTGACTTCATACAATGTGTTGACATCTTTTACATTTGGATCAGGAATTTAAAATGCAGTTAATAGATATGGAGGTAAATGGGGAGTATCTCTGGTTGGGCTTCCAGGTATGGCTCTCACTTTGCTGAAAGGAATGAGCTGTGGAAACTTCATCCCTTTTGCTATTTCAGGTGGGTCTTAACTTTTCCAAGCAGCTGTCTGCAATATGTGTGGCCCCATATCTCATGAGAGGCATTTTTGATACCCTCTGAAGTTAAGGTTTCAAAAAATGTTATTGAAAAAACGTCCCTCCTAAGAATATTTTTTCGTCGAATAGTTATAAAAAGGGAAACCCGTGCCCCGAGTTTGAAATCCACATGTTACTTTCCATGTGGTTCACACATGTGTAACATAGGCATGTTTTTATGAATCGTTTGTATATTCCTCAGCCAGACTCCTGTGTTTAAACAAATGTGGAAACAACACAATACAGCTGTATAAGGAATTTTTTTGTTCATAAGTAGGATCTATAGATTTTTAAAGCTACACTTTCAGCAATAAAGAAATTGTCCATATTACTGGAATGTACTTCATATCTTGATAAAACCTTTCATTCTTTTGGTCTGGAAAAAAAAGACCTATGATGCCAACTGAGCATTGCAAGGGTTAGTAGTAGTCAGGGGTGAAGGTGCTATTCATTACTAAGATATCAAAACAGGCCTGTCTGCTTGGCAAGAAGGTTAGTTCTGATATTGTTTCCAAAATTATTAACATCTTATTAAATGAACTGTTTCAGAACTTGGGACAGTTGAACACCAAAAAAAAGCCTGAAAAGTGAAATACAAAATAAATGGCCTTTATTGGCAGCTCCATTCAAACTTCTTTTCTATCTTTCTCTTTTCTTTTAGACCATGAAAGGAATGGCTTTGGATGGCTGCAAAAGCATATGAGAAAATGGCCTCACTTCTTGTACTGGATGATGTAAAATATTGCTTCCTGAATTACTGTACTCTGAATCATCCAAGAAGCAAATACCAAAAATCTGAACACATAAGTGCTTGCCAAAATAAAGTGCTGAATTTGGACAGTGTGAATTTCAGGTGTCAGATGTAAGATGGTCTACAAGATAAATGGTCTACTGTCTGCTCCACTACTAATTTGATGAAAAGACAAGTCAAGTTCACATTCTATATTGCCAATACAAAGAAAATTAACTGCCTTTTACTGGCACATCATTCAGTCTTATTGCTGCCTCTCAGACACAATGAAAAATGGTGTCTGCTCCCACTATGACTGCTTGGAAAAGAGTAATTTCTAATCCTCTCAAAGGGGTGCCACACACTACCTTCCCTACAGTGCCTCTGACTGTGCTGCTGACCCTGATGTTTCTTCTCTGCCTAATTATTGTATAAAGCAAGATACCTCTTTCCATCTTATTTTTCCACTGGGAAGATAGTACTGAACTTGTTCTCCTGTGGGATCCTTCATGAAAACTATTACAGAAACATCTTGCACAGACATTGCTATTTTTGTTAAATGACATATTAAAAATCTGGTTAGAACCAGATTCTCAAAAAAGTAAAAGTATTTTTTCTGCAGAGTACAAAGTCAACCAAACATATAAATACTGATGTGAGCCCAGTTAATGAGTTTTTATCACTAAATAAATTGGTAATTATTCTAGGTGATTAGGGATTAAACATTCTTTTCTTGAAAATTTTGTTTAACTAAGATGATCCTATACTCTATAGAAAGAAAAGAGAACAGTCCTCTCACAAAATTGCTTACAAAGTCAGAAATAAAGCAACTGAAGCTAAAATTAGAATTTGCATTTACTTTCCACAAACTGAGCTTAAACAATAGTAAGTATTTGTGTCTGAAGGATGTGTCTGATGCTTTTTCACCATGCAGCACATCCTACATTTCACCAAAATTATCACTGACAGTTTTAGGAATGTGCAATTAACTGAAGGCATGAATAGGATGAATCCCATCCAATTGAGTGGAATTCGAATCTGCATTAAAATTATTCTAGAAAAAATAACATGACTGGTTCAGTGGAAGAATTCTAGCCTTGCATGTGAATAATGGATTTTTCCATTCCAGAGCTGCATTGTGAAAAAAAGGAAATAGAGGAAAAAGGAATGGAGAAAATTTTAAGACATCCAACAATTTTAAGACGTAGAAGCCCTCTCTATGTTACTTAACCTTTTCTTTTACTCCATTTTAAAGGTTTAGGTCAGTTAAAAAAAAAAACAACCAAAAAACAGAGGAAAAGCCAAAGCATGTGATTTTAGAAATGTTCTGATTAAGTGTTTTAACTTTTGTGGATAATTTTTGGGGTCTTTTGGATTTTTTTGCTGAGCTACTGCCAAAGGTGATTGAGATTTTGTATTTCTTAGCCTGCATGTTTAGCCTGTGTTTTTATGTGTATTTATGCCATATAATTTTGTTTTTATTCAGTGTTATCAAGAGATGGAAAAATGCAATGTATCAATAGAGGCAAAAAAGTGTACTGGCACTGGTACCAAATGAGAATAAAGGAGAGAACTCCTCAGTGTTTGACCCAAAGAAATAAATTTTCTGATTTCTTGATAGGAACCTAGGTCAGAAAGGGTAAAGAAGTTTTACATTACCTGACAGAATTATCTTCTAATATAGCTTATTTTTGATTTACTAAACCTTTTAGCAAGGACTTACATTGCTGAGAAAAAACCTGTTAGCATGAAAAACATCACTCCATGATGCACCATTTCCTCCCTTCATTTGTGCTAAAAAGGATAAATATTAATGTTCTGCAATGTGCAAAAATAAAGGGCTCACTGTCTGTCTTCACCTCCAGCAAATTCAGGGATGAGGCAAACAATGAAGTCAGTAAATGCAGGTCTGACTGCAGCCATCCTGCCCTGCTGGGGCGGCCGCAGCAGCCGGAGCTAATCACTTGCTCTGGCCTGGGGTCTGTATAAACACCAGGAGAACAGCCTCATGTAGTGCTGGGGCTGGGACTGATTCAACAGCAAATGTAGTAAGAGACATCTTGTTGGATTGCTGGCAGGATGCACAGAGTCAATATTTGTAATAGCAATTAGTTCTGGAACTGAGACAAGCGACTTGATGCACAAGTTATGGCATTGTCCTTTAGCTCTTTCCTTTTTGAAGTAAATAGTTATGTTAATCTAATCTTGCACAAAGTCACTTTCTCACAGTTCTAAGTTTCTTTTATAAGGGAATTTGTCTAATTTACCAGCTGTTCAGAGGACAGCTTCTTCCTAACAAGTATTTCTGCTAAAGATAATCTAAACTAATAAAGACTAATTGTCAAAATTTAGTAGTAAGATTAGAAAATCATAACTTTGCTGTAGACTACCATTGAAGAATGCATTTTGTCAATCAGAACCAAACACTTTAATGCTAGCTAGAGAAGTTAGGAGCCAGCTTCTTCCCTTTGGAAGCTTCTTCTGAGGCTCCTACTTGGAGACGACAAAACCAGATGGAAGGAGTATCATCATTTACTCTGACCTCCAGCATAACTTAGATACAGGACTTTCATAAACTATGTCTCCTTCCAAAAAAGCATCTGATTTAGAAAACATTCTAGTTCTGGTTTAAAATGGCCTATGATGGGAATTCACTATAACCTTATTAAGCTGTTCTACTGGCTAATCTGTCACTGTTCAGAATTTGTCCAGCTCCAGTGCTCAGACAGTTAAGCTTCTTATAATTTGATCTTTTGCAACTCTGAAGAATTACATTTTTGTTGCCAAGCAAATTGTCTTTTTATATTCTCCTTGACACAGGAATCTGTTGAGTTCCTGAGTGTTCCAGTATAAAGCAAAATTTTCATTCCTTTGTTTCATTTCCCAAGTATTTTCTGCACTCTTTGTGGCTCTTCTGTACTCTGTACAAAGTTGGGCACCAGCTCCCAGAGTAAATGTTTGGTGACTTTCCTTGTCCTGTTTGTTAGTATCACATTTCTTCATCTAACCCTGAAATAAATGAACCCTTTCAGCTGTAGCACAGCATCAGGGACACCTCCAGACCCCAAGTATTTCCAGAGCTACAACTTGCCAGATGTAGTCTGCTGTCTTGGCAGCACTCACTTTGCATAGCTGGGTGTCCTGCACTTGGCTGTGCTGGAGCTCTGATTTACAGCTGAGCCTTTTCACACAGCAGTCCAGGTGACTCTGGGTCTGTGACCTGCTCTCCTGAGTACTGCCTTTCTGTGTCATCCCCAACACTCTCAGGAAGTAAGCAGGCAGGGACATGGCTGCTTGAGTTTATTTCAGCTCTGTAGAGCTAGAATGGATTTTTCTTTTCTCATTTCTCTTTGCGTACCCATTCAGTTATCCAGCTTTGGGCTATTTCATAAGGCTGTATACATTTATCAGAGTGTGCATTTCTTATTCAAAATGTCATTAATGGTCATTAACTCAAAATATCTTTCATAAGTCTTGCTGAAAGTACACTATTAATTTTATCAGCCAAATTTGTTGCTTCTTGCCTCTATCTTTAGAAGAGGATGCTAGACTCTGGCTTTTCGTTTAACTAGCTGACATTAATTAAATACTTTTCCTTTGCTTCTCTGTCTGTAAAGTGCAATGCCAATTATTCAGACCAATTTCTGCTTTGCCTCTCTCACATTGTTTAAATATTTGCATAGAAGTGGCTCTGTCCATCTCCAAGTAATTTCTGGAAAGTTTCACTATTTCATGAAAATCTAGTGCTGTGCTGAAGAGAGTTCACTTACCCTTTCTGTTTTTAATGTTGCAGGAGGTTTCACTGATAAAAATTGTCACATCTATTTATCATGTTTCTTGTTTATTTGTGTAAGGAGTATTATTTTGCTTTCATTGAATGATAACAGTTATAACAGATCCTAAGACAGCACTCTCTAAATATAACATTATTGAAATGTAGTTACAGGCCAACAGTTTGTTTTACTCACTTTATCTGTTCCTTTATTTCATAACCCCCCATCCACCACCCCACATAAAAGATTATCATCTCAAACCCCCATATCTTTTAGGATCAATTGCACCTTTCAAATTAAAATACTGCCTCTGTGGATTTAAGATGGAATTAATTAATCTTAAGTACATAGGTTCAAAATTATTTTCCAGACATACATGCTCTCTCTGGAAAAAAAAAACAAAACAAACAACACTGATAATTCTCAAATTCTGCCACAAGCTTCATCCCAGGCCTTCCACTGGAATAGGCAGCATAAATCTCATGCCTATTGATTTGGCCAGAAATTCATAGATCTCTGTTTTGTTTTCTGTTCCAAATCTGTCAAAACAGGGAATCCCAGTAAAGATATTCCTGATGTGGCAATACAGCTGACATTTGGGAGGGCATCCTGGGTGAGATGGAGCCCCAGGGATCTGTCAGCCTGCCATGTCTGTTGTAACCTGTGTGATGGGCATGGGGTCTGCATGGACCCAGCACTGCAGCTGTGGAACAAATCCAGATGTGTGGAACCCCTGGGAGCAGGGACTGCAGCGCCCAGGAGCTGCTGAGCCCCTTGTTTGGGGTCTGTGGAGTCTTCAGCCCAAGGAGCAGAATTCCTCCCATCCTGCAAGAGCTGTGATTGTATAAACACACAGCAGGCTCTGGACAGGTTATTCAAGAGGTAAATACTCTTTTATGACTTATTTATACACTTTTGCTTTGGGCTGGTGATGATGTGGGTCAGAGTTTCGTGTGGTAACAACAAAAAGAAACTTGGATGGTGGTTGGGAAATAGCATAGACCATCCATTTCTCTAGGTACCTTTGCTCTCAGATATTTGATAACAACTCTAGTCCTCAGCAGGAATTCAGATTGCTTATCAATCTGCTGCAAGGAAACCAAGAAAAATAGAAATAAGAAAATAAGAAAAATGAACAATTCAATAAGCTGTAGATAAAACTTGCAACTAGACTTCTTTCCAAATTGATTCCATATGGTGAGTCAGATTCTGCTTTCCATTACATGAATATAAATCTGGAGTCACTCAGCTGATTTCACTGGGGTAACTGCATTGAAAACAGGCAGCAGAATTTGGCCCAATGAGTAGAGATACAGCTTATCCTATTGCTGTTGATGTTCTTGCAGTGCACCAATATACTTGCAAATATTCAGCTCTGTCGCCACATGTTAAATGTTCTAAACCCCTTATTTTGCACTTCTTAGCTTCACAATATTTGGAAGCCTGGAATACAGAGTCAAGGTGCTCCTGAAACCTGCTCTTTTTCTTGCTAAACAAGAACCGTGTCTGTAATGAGCTGAGGATAAATTCCTTTTGGAAAGTGAGTGTGGGAGCCAGTTGATAACAATCAGGAAAACAAGAAGAAATTCTAACCCCTGATTTTTCTCTATGCATGAGAAGAAGTTTAATAACTTCCTTCTCCTTCTAAAGCCCAGCAGCCACATTCAAAAACCCAAATCAAATGCCTTTAATAGAAATCTCAGCATGGTTAAAAAAAATTACCGGGTGTTCATTAACTGAATGTGCTAGGGTTCAGACAGACAGCTGAGTTATAGCAACTTAATAAGTTACTGCCTGGCAGCAGAACTGCAGGAACTGTTGGTTACTGGCCATATCTGTCTTAAGTCTGTCCCAGTTTTAAACTGATGTAATGTAGATTAAAAGTTAGAGAGTTTCAGTTTTGGTTTTTCTGCCTCCAACTCCACCAGTTGTGAAGCATCAATATTACACTGCAGCTCATCAGTGGTAACAAAATAGATATCTCTGGTCCTTCTAGTGCCCCAAAAATGGCAGCTTTATGAATTTGATACTGCATCAAACAAAGTGCTGATTGCTGAGCTATGACTCAGTTCCTTGCAGAGCTGGAATTAGCTACCAGAGCCTTGTATATTCCTCATGAGTCACATTCTGTGAATTTTTACTCACATAATTAATGTAATTATTTATTTATGCTGGAAACAGAGGTGTTTCAGAGTAGAAGCCCATGTCCATGCTCTAGCCATGAGATCTATTGAAATGGTACCATTCCTTTGCCAGAAAAGCTTAACACAAGGTGCTGTATCCATCACCAGTGGTTCCACACCAGCAGTGGGAGGCTCTCCAAATGATTGCTGGAAGATAGAAGATAATGCTGCACAGAGGCTGTAGAATGGTGAAATGGCTCATCTGAAACATGTCAGATGCTGCTGGTAAGTTTTTTACTCTCAGAAATAAAAAAGAAAGCAAGCTGGAAATCAAAAAGTGATCTGAAAAGGTAGCAGGCAGTGTCTCACCCTGAGGTTGAATGACAGCTGATGGTGCCTTTCAATGAATGTTTTATTTCTTCAGCTTCTCTTTCTCATCCTGCCTCTAAGCTGAGGTTGTTCTTTGTTGACCAGAGATCAAAGGGTGTACCATGTAGAGACACTGATTTCAGATAAAGGAACTTTAGAGAGTGTCTTTTCTCTTGCTCTGTAATTTTAACTAGCTCTAAACTGAGAAGTTTGTGTTCTGCTAAAATAGCTCATACTGAAATTCAAATGCATTTGAAGAAACTGAATTTGCAGTATCTCTTTAGACACAATGCCAGATGCCATTAAAAGAGACCAGATGTCAAGCATTTTGTTTTATATTCTGAAACAAGGGGCAATAAAAGTTTCTATTTGAATTTGCTCATTTTAACCTAATAGTGAATCACTGTGCAGATATGCCCACATTTTTTAGAGATAAAATCATGACAAAGGAGGTATGGATGCTCTACAGAACCATGATAATACCAGCATGTCCAAGACAGTGTTGAGGGAAATGATCTCCAGATTCTCTGTCTTCATCTTTCTGGTCACAGACTAAGACTTGGCTTGACAGATACACAGGACTGAATTTTCCCACAGATTCCACCAGAAGGGAATGGGAGCTGTGTGCACTGGGGGTGGGGGATACAGGGGATGTGGGACAGAATTGCTCTTGTTATGTCACAGATTTGATTTTGATGGGGCTAAGAAGGTCAATTATACATTCATTTTTATTACTAAGAAAATTGCTGAAAAGGAAAGGTTTGGGTCTATACTTTATGCAAGAATGGGCTTCAGCTTTGCCTCTTAACATAGCTGCAGACCCTGTGAAGCACTAAAGAAAGTTCTTCATATAAAACATATGAACCCTTGCAGGAGATTGCTGCCATGCTTTGAGAGAATACTTGCTTAAAGATTACTCTGGACCAGATTCTAAATGAATTGACAGTGACATTCTGTTAGATAGTGCAAATCTGGTTGGTTTTGCTGGGATATATGTTTCATTTTGCAAGTTTTCCAGAATTGCCAATATTTCATTTCTATATTAAAAAAAAAAAAAAAAAGTTTGTGAAATGAAATCACACAGCCCCACATTTGACAGCTTTCCACAAATGTGCTGAAAACATATATCTGGCCTGTCACCCTGAGGTGGGTGATTCAGATTCTGCTTTTCTTTGGAGCCTTCCTTGATTTCCAGCTGATACCAGGAATGTGCCACATACACTTCAGGTGGAACTTTACTGATACTGTATATTTCTGAAGCAGATCAAACAGAAATTAGAGAACCTGGAAGTTTTGTAGGAAGAAATAAGCATTTCCAGAAAATGACATTTTCCATCTGTTTAATTTATTTTTTTGTGGTGTATAGTCTTTTCTGTGGTTTTCTGGAGCTTGCTTTGTAGCACTGCTAAGAAAGTTGGTGTTTCAGATTTCCTGGGTTTCATGAAAACCTTTGTTTTGGCTTTGGTTTGAATGAGTTCATACTCAGGAATTCTGCGCTGAGGGTTAGGGTTCAAACCCCAAGTCTCAAAGCAATTCTGTGCTAAAATGATTGAGCTTTAGGCTGTTTATTTGTTGGAGTCAGGGGACTTTCACCCATACTAGAGCCTTGCTGAGGGCTCAATAGAAATGTGACCCTAGTTTTGCTAAAAAGCAGTTCATTTTTCTAGCTAGGTGTATAAATGAACAGTACAAGCCTATTTAAACACTTCTCACAGATAATTTTATCTCATTGCATATCACCAAGGTATGAAAACATTTTTTCTAACTCATACAGAGCTTGAAATGTTGGTCTGACAGTAGATCAAGAGTCAGTTTATGCATGTGGATACACATGTACAGAAACTGGCCCATGCACTGAGCTGACCAGCCAATGCAAGTTCGGATGTAAAAGCCATAAAGTTGAATTTTCACAATGTCAGCGTTGTCCTGAAAGGGCAGGTGTTATTCAGATAAAATGCTATGGTAACACAGCTGTAGGAATTTTACCCAAGGTCTGGCTTGTGCCTCAGCATCTCAAAGGAGGATTTTGTTTGTCTGCCTGTTATTGTGTGGTGCTTCACAGAAAACAAATGGTCAGGCTGGGAGTCAAACAGAGGCTTCCTGTCCTGAGCGCTGCCTTCCGACATTGCACCCACACAGCCATCCTGTCCTCCTCCTCCTCCTCTCTACTGCTCAGCTTTGGAAACTTGAAGTCTGAAACCTGAAACTCCTGGGCCAGCCATTTTTGCACAGCTCCCTTCCTTCACAATCCATCCATTTGGGGAAGGAATGAAAGCTCGCAGTCTGCCTCCTCCTCAAAACATTTCAAACTTTCACTTATCTTCACTTAGAATAACTTGCCTGACCGGAGCGGGAGTCCAGGCAGTCCTAATTTGTCCATTTGCCAGAACACTTTGTAAGCAGTCAGCCTCTTATCTTTTGTGTGAGGAGGGGGAAAAAAAATGACCTTACTGTGCTAGCAGGTCATGTCATAGGTCATCCTTTCATTCTCCTCACAATCAACTACATTTGCAATCAAAGAGACAGCACATTTTCCACTAGCAAAACGCTCCTTTCAAAAGCAATTGGAATGCTTAGTGCGTGCCACGCTTGTCCCCAGTCCATGAATTTTTAGGGGGAGAAGAGAATTAGAAAAACTGAAAGATACAGCGGATTTTAATCTCCCCATTTCACAGAGGGATATGACAGTATATTGCACAACAAGATGCTTTTTCTTAACAAACATTCAGTGATTTTCTCTTTTTTTTTTTTTTTGTTTCACAATTGTCAAAGCCATCATGAAGAGTGGGGGTCAAGTTTGTTTGCTTTTTGTCTTGTAATTTAAGCATTCCATCCTGTCAGGGTTCACTTTCCAGTGACCTCTGAATTCATGTAAAATTGCCCAAAAGAACCCAAATGCACACAAGTGTGGGAGCTCATCTGTTTGCCATCTCCACCCAGAGCAGACCCACAGCTCAGTTTGCCATTGAGCCTGAGTGGAAAGGGTGAGTGTGTCTGTGCTGGCCATGAAAGCTCACAGGGTCTTAGAAATGTATAAAGTTTTGGTTGTTAACTTCAATACTGACAATGAATCTGAGACCAGCCATTTTTATGACCCCAAGTTTCTTAGAAGAGGAGAGGGTTTTGGTGCCTTTGGATTTAAATGCTTGAGCGGAGACATGAGGCAGCTGGTTTCTGTAGAGCCAACGAGATCCCTAGGTACTTTTGAAAACATGAGGATGTGCTTTTGTTTCAGAAAATACACCTGCATTACCTGACACTGAGAATAGAGCAAGACCAGAACCAGAAAAAGATGTGCCTCTAATTATTTTGTTCTGGAATTTTCTTTAAGCTGTTTCAAAATATGTGATTTGCTTGGGTTTTGTTGGGTTCTTTGTTTGGTTTTTTTGGTTGTTGTTGTTTGTTTTTTTGTTTTTTGTTTTTTTTCTGGGTGAAGGCTTACATCTTTTTATTCTGCAGTCTGTGGAATTGGATGATCAGTCTGTTTCTCTTGTATGTTTTCAGCTAGCATGAATAGAAAAACTGTATTTTTCCTTTTCTTTATTATCATTTATTAATGAACTGACTGTGTATTTAGAACACTTGGGTCTGTTTTAGTCAGTTTGTAAGCCTGCATATATGGTGAATGTATTAATGGAAAAATGGTAGAAGTAAACTAAGTAGTAAAATCCTCATATGTTAAACAGCTGTTTTAAATATGAATATAGTGTATATGTAGCATATAAAACCTTCAAAAGGAACTCCATGGAATGCTGGAATTCAGTGTTACTCCATTTAGTTTATAGTGTAGGTTTGCAGATACTATACAGAAGTTTTGAAGGAAACTAGGTAAGCACTGGATTTAGGGCAAATGATTTACAACAAAATATTTATTTGATTAACTTAGTTCCTATATATAAATGAACATTTTGCAAACAAACACATTTTATAAAATTACTGATTTTCAAGTACAGCCAGGTTCATTGAAGTCTGTGAATGACTCACACTGACTCCGGGCCTTAAACCAGGGAGTCATCCAAGCTCTCACTAAAGGCAGGAGGAGATGGACTGGCTCCTCAGTCAGTATATCTCAAACTCTATTTGTTTATAAACCATTTGATTATGGTTTAGTTCAGTGATTTTCAAATATTTTCCACTTCCTGTTCTCTAGCATTCATCTAGTTAAGGAATAGCACTCTGTGTTTAAGTCTGTGGACATTTTTTTCTTGCTTTCTTAGCTCTCACAGCCTCACAGAGCAGGTAGTTTATAGACTTCTATGGCTCTGCAGATCACAATACAGTAAAAAACCCCTTATTGTCAGAGAATAATCCACTATTTATGAGAAATGAGTCATCACACAGTTACACAGACTTCACTTCCTGAATCCTCACCAAATATTTCTTTGAAAATAGTCTAAATACTGGTGCAATTGCATATTCACGATGCAGTAACAAAATATTTTCTTTCTGGGAAAGAAAGGAAAGAGAGAAAGAAGGAAGGAAGGAAGGAAGGAAGGAAGGAAGGAAGGAAGGAAGGAAGGAAGGAAGGAAGGAAGGAAGGAAGGAAGGAAGGAAGGAAGGAAGGAAGGAAGGAAGGAAGGAAGGAAGGAAGGAAAGAAAGAAAAAGAAAAGAAAGAAAGAAAGAAAGAAAGAAAGAAAGAAAGAAAGAAAGAAAGAAAGAAAGAAAGAAAGAAAGAAAGAAAGAAAGAAAGAAAGAGAAAAGAAAGAAAAGTTTTCATGACTTTCATATGAGTATTCATTTTAGTTTTACACACTGATCAGTCTCATAAAGCTCTCCCATGTGCTGGTTGGTACTTAATTCCTTATTTTTTATGTATTGTTTTGTATGCCTCACAAACAAGCAATCAGCTGAAAAAAATAGCCTTTGACCCTTTCCCCAGACTGACAGCTAGCAGTTTTGTATTTATTTAGACAGATCCTGTAGGGAACAATCCTCCCTGGTGCTCATTACTCGGTGGAGTGACATTTGCACCCACTTTGGAAAGCTTTAAGATCACTGATCCATGCTAAACCATCACATTCCAGCAAACTCTTGTGCCAAGGGGCATTAGTTCTAACACATATCACCTTTCAGGACAGGAAAGAAATGAAATGTTATCATTTAACATCAGTACATCTTCTTTGCCCTTGGCTATTTTCCCAATAAGTAGATTCAATTAACATCTTAATTTCCTTGCCAAATTTTTGGATTTCTCTAAAAAAGGGACATGTTAGTAAGAAGTTCAGTGGGAGTCCATAGTTTTGCAATGCATTCAGCTTCTCAAAGTGTTTTGTTGAAATTATATCCACCATACTCTGAATGGTGATATGCGGAAAGGAGGAAGGGAATTGTGGACCTTTTACTTCTGTTAAAGACCTGATTGATTAATTTATTCAATATTTCTTTAGTGGTTATCTAAGAAAAAGTGAACAATATCCAGCTTGATCTAGGAGTGTTTTCCTGGAAAACTTGGTCTCAGTTGAATTTCTTTTCAACTTTCCAGAGCCAAATGAGTAGGACCATTTTTTTCTGGCATTTCTATTGAAAAGACACCAAGAAAACCAAGCATCAAATTATCCAACAGGGTAGATAAAATTAAATTTTCCCCATTGAGTGGCCTACACTAGTTTACTTAGGTCTCTGATTCCAGTTCCACAAATCACTACTGAGATAATTTCAGTTACCGCATAATAGAGAAAGCCTGAAACAATAACTGAAAGTCAGTAGTTGGAAACAGAATGATCTGGATACTTTGAGCTCTTTTTTTTGCACATTATTAACAAATACTAAAGTATTCTACATCACTTCTTATAGGCAAACTTTGTTTAACTGCACTACAAATCAACAAATCACTTCCTGGTGTAGTTTGTTTTTGATGTGGCACAAACTTATCCATTGGACATTCAGCAGGAACGGTACACTACAAAATCAGATTATTTTATATTATAGCTATTTATGAGATTTCTTTCATTACATTGTCTAAATATAAAAGTTTGTTCTTATAAAAGTTATCTTCATTGGAAATTGCCCAGAAGCTATAGAGTGACCTAAATCTACACTGTTGTTACTTAGATTCATTATTTTCTTCTGTCCTAGTCATTGTTAGACTGTTGCTACTATGTATATATTTAAAGATTAATATTATTTATCTTCCATTCTGTCTTTATATGAACTTACCTCTTCTTATAAGTCCAGTACCTAAAACTGGGAATGGAACTTTGCTTACAGTTTTGGTATCACATGTCAAAGGAAAAGGATTGTTACTTGTTTCTGTTAGAAGTGTTTATAAAATGCAGCATGATTTTTTCCTTTTTTTCTTTTCTTTCCCCTCACTTTTTTTTAATTCTAACTGCATGACACCATATCTATTTTATAAACTATTATCTCCAAAACCTCTTCTGCAGAAGTCATCATTACCTGTTCTGAATTTGTGCACACGGTTATTCCTGTCTAGAGCCCTGCCACTGTGCACATTAAATCACATCCTACTACCGAAGTTTCAGGAGCATTTGACCACTTCCTCTGTCTTTTCTGAAGACTAGTCATCATCTTCCATGTGCCTCCAGGCCCTGAAAGCTTCCCCATTGTTTGAAAACATGAGAAGCATTTTTATTAATGAAAATATTGAACTGGCCCAGGAGGGATGCCTGGGAAATACCACATTATAGAGCCCTGCAGTCTGACAATGAGCCACTGCTCATTTCTTTTTAGGTATTTTTTTTTTCAGCAGATTCTATAGTTTTGAATCATAGAGGCACCTGCCTTGGGTCAGTTGTTATTTTGTTTACCTAATTTGCTAATGGTAATGTCATCTGGGGTAATATAAAAAAAAACCTTCTCAAGTAAAATGTAGTGGCAGTACAATGGGTGATGGCTTTAAACTGAAAGAGAGTAGTTTTAGATTAGAAGTTAGGAGGAAAGTCTAGACTGTGAGGATGGTGAGGCTGCCCAGAAAAGCTGTGGATACCCCATCCCTGGCAGTGTTCAAGGCCAGGATGGATGGGCCTTTGAGCAGCCTGGCTTACTGGAAGTTGCCCCTACCCCTGGCAGAGGGTTGGAAATATATAATCTTAAAATTCCTTTCCAACCCAGACCATTTGATGATTCAATAATTTTATCAAGTAGAAATATAACATTTTATGCTGTTTTTCTGCCCACAAAATCTCTGCCTGACTAGAATAGGAAATAGGATTGTTTGATATGAATTGTTCTTGACTGATTCATGTTGGCAGCTACATACAAAGCTAAGCCTTATAACAGTTTTATGGGAAAAGATATTTTGCACACAGAGGAATTATTGTCTCCTATGAGGGTTCCTGAAGCTGCCATTAATTGCAGTAATGATCACACTGTTAATGTTGCCAGATCTCAGGATTTTATTGTGAGCCTCACAAGTAAATCCTTATTTCCTGTATCAAATGACTATCTGTGAAACCCAGATTTCTTTTCTTTTTAAGGCTATATTTCCAGACTTGCCAGTGGATGAGCACTTGGTAATGTGACCTCAAATGGATTTCAAATGCAGGAGACAAATAGTAAGAAGTCAATGTTGACTAAGTGTTTTTAAAATCTCATGATTTTGAGAGACTTGAGATGTTTGTCAGCATGACATTTGGGATGGCTGCCATGACACACATAAATTTAAAAGGCAGTGCTACAGAAAGCTATATCCTCCTTGCCTAGCATTCTTTGTGAAGAAAGTGTTCTAATGAGACCCTCAGAGTAGTGGAGATGAACCATTGCAGCAAAACTATTATACCCAAGTGCAGTTCTTTAAAAAATGTA
This sequence comes from Agelaius phoeniceus, assembly GCF_051311805.1. Classification (NCBI taxonomy): domain Eukaryota; kingdom Metazoa; phylum Chordata; class Aves; order Passeriformes; family Icteridae; genus Agelaius; species Agelaius phoeniceus. The sequence continues at coordinate 92,606,414 of NC_135267.1, read as the reverse complement.
CAGCTGCTAGCAGGGTTGAGCCAATAATGTTTTCTCTAAATAATCAGGTCCATTCTAACTTATTTCTCTAGTTCATGCTGCCCTATTTCTGATGTAAATTACATAAAATAGTGTATGGATGTAAGAGACCCCTGAAGAGACAAAACCTCTATTTCTTCTGCACAAGTTAGGCTACTGCTTTGTTAGCAACTTGCAAGTAATTGCTCTTCCCAATTTTTGTGTGTCATCAGTTCTAGTCAGGGGAATGCAGGACCCCAGCATACAACTAGACTATTGAAAGACCTCATATCCTAGTTAAATATCTGTTAGATCTAGCAAGTATATTCAAAGTCCAGCAATCTCAAGCTATTGAAAACCTGGCAGGTATTTGAGAAGTTTCATGGGAGCTCAACACTCAAGAAAACGTGGCTGTAAATTAGTTTATCTTGCAGTTTGCCAGAGTCCTTTGCTCCTGAGCAGCAGGGGAGGGAAAGATATGTTAAAAAGGAGAAATGTGACTGCAAAGGAAATTGAAATGTGAGGGAGTGAGGGGCAAGAAGGGAGGAGGAGGAACACCTGAAAAAAATTGAAACTGTGGATTTCAAGCTTCCATTGACATTATATTCCTCCTTGTCATCTATTCTTTCCCTCTGTATGGAATCAGCCTTATGGAAGACAGAAATAAATTAATTTTACATAAGCTACAGCCCAGACCCAAGGCAAACTTTGGGCTGCTCAGGCCAGCCCAGGGAGCACTGCAGGGAAGGAGGTGGGGGACAGGGCCCTTTGGGACTGTTGTTTGCAGCAGTCTCCCTGTGAGTTTCAAGGCTCAGATGGTGGAAATTCAGCTACAAAACATTTTCATTACCAAATATAAAAGTTAAAACATGACCAAGCTGGTAGGGATTTGCATACTGGAGAAGAGGCTGGGAATACACCTACTTACATGCAGGGCCACCATCACAAATAAGATGTTGAGGGCATAAATGTGGGCAGAACCTGCTATGGCACAGATCTTGCCATTCCTCCAGATCTTGCCTTTCCTCCATGCCCCAGCTGATACTGAACTGCACACTCTGTCCACTTGAGAGCTCCTTTTTTTAGTGTCCCCAAGCACAACAACGTCAGAGTGCTGCAGAAGTTAATCAGGCAGGCACAGGAAGGTCCATGAGGGTCATTGTGAAGGTTTTGTTCTTAGTTTCCTGTTTATATAGTGGTGTACCTTGTGCATATTTGTTCTGTGGGGTCTTTTTTTTTCCTTCCCTGATAGAATATTAACCAAAAAGCCTCTCAAGGTGTTCAAACTCTGGATTAATTTGCTCTCTGGAAACATCCACAGCCAAGCACCTTTGAGTTGGAGCACTGTCTCAATGCAGCTTTTGTCAGCTGGCTTAGGAAGAAAAGTGCAGCTGTCCTACTGGGGCATATATAAAGATGTACTTGCTGAGGATTTAGTTCAGATTTTTAAAGCATGTTTGGTTTTGATGGGAACCTAGGTATTATTTTGGGGGTGTATTAAGAGCCTGGCAAGTAGTACCAATGGCTTGACAGAGCAGATTTAGGGACACTTGACTGCTGTGAATTTTCATGCAAGCAGGCTGCATTGGTCTGGGACAGAATGGTGGCACCATGGACCAACAGGCCTGAGTTCTCATTAGTTTGTGCTTTGTAGATGTCGAAATATATTTTTATTTCCTATTATCCCTGTGCAGATATATAAAGGGGATAGGAAGGACTACTGTATTAAAGGAAACTTCAGTCAGATCATAGGAGACAATTTTTTGAAGGAACCCAGTCTGATTCCTCCCCACCACTGAGAATAGCTGAGTGAGCTGGAACTCTTGGGGCAAAATAGGATGATACACACCTGTCATTGCAGGCCCCCAGCCAGGTAATAACTAGCATTGACTCCATGATTCACAGAAAGCTGATTAATAATCTTTATTCTATTATAACATTATTAAAAAATCCATTGCTTTTATAGACAGTTACAGTACAGGTGGAGCTAATTGGGCCTCCAATCCAAACACCATCACCATTGGCTAATTAAGAAACCACCTTTTGGTAAAAAAATCTCCATAACACATTTCACATATTCACAACAACAGATGCAACAAATAGAGATAAGAACTGTTTCTGATTCTTTTCTCTGATCTTCTCACGGACTTTTCCCCAGGACAGTGCCTGGGAAAGTTGTTTCTCCCATGGCCAGAGAGCTGCTGCCACACAATGATGTTGCTGGTAGAGAAGAGAGGCAGCAGAAAGGCTGAGCTCCAGCATTTCATCTGGGATCTCAAGAGAGCAAGGGCTCCTAGGCTTCTATAGGAATTGGTGGGAGGGAGGGAGGGGGGAATAAATAGTCTAGAATCCACTAGAACAGCAGATTTGAGTGTCCTCCTCATAGAGAGAACCAGAATTACAGTAATAACCAGCTCCCTTACTCATAAGCATCTTTAAAGTAGAAACAATGAGATCTCTTCCCTATAAAGCTTAGATTTATCTGTATTAGATTTATCCATACAGTCTAGTTATAGTCCTCGGTAGTCTATATTATTTTACACAACAAAAAGAACTTTTAAATGCCCTTAGAGTACAATATAATGATGCATTTTATGTCTTTATTCATTGGTCCCTGTGCATGAAATTTTACTGTATTGTATTTAGTAATATGGGAGATGTAAAGAGGCAAGAGACACTCAGATCTCAGTGGTTCATTAGTCCTGCACTTTATCGTGTTTTAAAACTTCTCCTTCTCCAGACCACAAAATAGCTTCCTCCTGTATCAAGTGTATTAAGTGTGAACCCACAGAGGGAACTTTTAAATGTTGTTGCTTCAGAAATAATGATTCCTCTATCTCTCTTCTAATGTAATTTACAATTCTGGAGGAACTTCCCTGTGTAAACTCCTAGTCCTGAATACTTACATCCAGTGCTTGTATGTTAGTAATTTTGTCTCAGATGTAAGGGCACAACTAATGAAAAAGTTTCAGAAATAGTGATGAGAACTGTTTCCTATTGTAAAGACACATCTTCATTAGCAGGTACAGAAGACTATTACCAAAAATCCCAGGATATTTTCAGAAAATCCCTAGTGAACCAGTCTAGACAGTCATTTACTCCTAAGATAATAGAGATGAGATGTCACCAAAAAGGGAATCATAATAAGCAGTCCCCCAAAAAGTGCAAAAAAAATTGCTGAGGGCTTGGTGCCATTCCTCTCAGAGGGAGGCCTTCCTTCTCCTGGTGGAAAGCAGCCAGATACTGAGTTGGAAAGAAAAGAATATGAAATAATATTTTTCCTAGCATGGTTCCAATACCTGAATTGTGATCTGATGGCGTGGATGGAAGTTAACCCAGTTTTTTTGACTGGACTGACTTTTTTGATAGCTTGGATGGGAGTTAGTCCAGGTTTTTTTACTAGACTGGGGGCTTTTTTTGGAGAAAAAGTAGAGAGATTTCTTTGCCAGCAGGGGACAAATTTTCATGCTGTCAAGTTAAGCTGCTTCTCACACCTAGTTTTCATTTGAGACTATGCCACCAATTTAATCTTGATGAGATGGGCTCATAAATCTCAGCCAGAAAAATTATGTGAGCTATTCATTTTCCTTCTGTCCCAGTCACTGGCATCCTCAGCTATCCTATTCCAGCTGCAGAAACTTGTGAAGCACTGCAGCAACAAAGTCCTGTGGTCATTCCAAATCTTACCCTGCCCAAGGACTGAGGGTACCAGAGCCCTAACTACCCCTGGCAGTGTGTGTCTTAATCAGCTCTCACTTGCCCTGAGGTTAAAATGATGAGGCACTGACAGGCTGCAAACAGGCTGCTGTGGCTTCTGATGTTGTCTGGCCTCTTGTGGTGTTGAAATGCTGGGCTGCTATGACACCTCCCAGGGGAACACTGCTTCTGCTGGGTGAAAACTGAGCCCTAAACCTCCTCCTCATCCTTCCAAACCAGCCGGTGGCTCCTTGGTGCCTCTTCAGCCCGTGGCATCTTTGCATGGACCAGCTTACAGATGTGGAAAATATTCTCACTGGCTTGAGTGTGGCTGATCAGGGAAGCAGATGTGGCCATGAAAGGCAAAAGAGAGCTTTGTGTGAACAGTGGTCCTATAAGCTGAGGTTGTTCATGCCATTTGCAGCTGCAGGATTGGCCCTTGGAGCATTAAAATGGAACCTGGAGGAACCTCTGCTCCTTGCTTGTCGGACCTGCAGTCCAACAGAAGTAACAGGCTGAACATAGAAGTTCATGACACCATGAAAATAGGTACACTTGGAGTGGGTTTTATCGATCTGAAAAAGTTTTATACCTCTCATTTGGGTTAGAGCAGTTGCCTTATTGTCCGCCAAGGTGCTGCACATTTTATACTTGAGAACACACCTGAATTCACGTGCCCAGGTAGGCATCCATCTTGTGTTCCAGAGCTGCTAAGTTCAGTGTTCATGAGTACTGGGTTCACCTTTACTTCCTCAGAAGTCATTTAGCAGTTCCTTGTTGCTGTGTGACTTTCCTGAGACCCCATGGCCCACACGAGTCCACTGTTTTATCTTTCAGCACAGAGGAACAGTTACTGCTGGACTCAGGAGACATTTATCAAAGACATGACTGCTGGTTCACTACAAAGGGCTGCTGGATTCTTCTAGGAACTGTCTTTTGACCTGTTGCTATAAATTTTGCACTGCAGAATTGGCAGACTCTAATAGCTTTTTGTAAGTGAGTTCTGCAATGAGAAGCCTGACCTCAAAGGACCTAAATATTTTAAAGTAAGCTGTGCAGTTTTTTGGGTGTTAGGCTAAAATGTAGACTTAGAAAATGTAATTTCTCAGATATATACTATGATAAATTAATTGCCTTTTTTCCATTAAAAATTAATCTACAATTGTAATTTTAAAAAGAAATTTTTAAATTTAGTGATGGGATATTGTGCCTATGGAGCCAAATGCATAATCACATATTGCATGGCTCCACATCAGAGCATATTTTATATTGAATAAAGAAGCAGAAGTGCTGCCTGATTTTTGTTGTGTTCAGTATGCTTGTGTTCCAGAGTGGGAACAGTATTAAAGATACAGATGTATTCTGGAGAATAGTTGAAGGTGTTTGGAAAAGGGACAGCTTCTACCTTCTTATTTTACCACAGAAATAATCTGGCAGTGGAAGAAAGTGGCTGCAAACACCAGCATTTGCATCCATGTGGACAAATACAGAGCATGCCTGGGAGTTCAAGGACAGGCAGGTATCTGAACCTGCCCAGTTAAGGCCTGAATTTGCCTTTGCAGCACACTGGAGATGCCAGTGGAAAATCTGGGACATTGTGGAACAGCCTGGTACAGGTATCAGTGTTCAAAGCCATTTAAGTACTTTATAGGCAGTGATTTATGACCAAGAAAAGCAGATGAAGGTAAATTCCTCTTCACCCTGTCTCACTCCCTCCCTGCTCCACCATACCATAGAATATTGCAGAGGTGTTTCTGCAGTTTTGTTGATGTTCTTGCATGGAGCTTGGATGATCTATATAGCTGGGGAGGAAGCACTGAAGTGAATTTCCATTTTATAAGTCATATTGGAACAGGAGAGATGGTTCAGCTTTTACATATGGGGCAACTGGCCAGATAGGGCAGACTGATGACACAAAGGAGTGAAGATGAAGGGAGTGCATCTGGAGACAAAAGAAAGTCAAAACCACAGAAGAAGCTAGTAGCTGCAGGAGAAAAAGAGAGAAATATGAATCAGTAGGGAGTGAAATGTGAGGAGTCTTTGTGGAAAGAGAAACTGTAAGAAGAAAGAACAAAGGAACAAAAAGACTGATAGAAGATGCAGCAAATTCAGAGTATGTGAAAAGAGAGGAATGAAAAAACCCACCAAAAAACAACATCCCAGAATATTTCACATCTGCTCATGGGGTTCAGATGACATTTCCTGCTTAAATTCATGGTACATGTGTGAACACACAGGTTCCCTAGGTGACTGAAAATTTCAGCCAGGAAATCCAGTGAGCCAGAAACAGTACCTCAGACAGGAAGCGTTACCTCTAGAAAAGCCAGCTCAGGAGCTGAATCACATCATCTGGCCAATTTTTATTTTTATTTTTATTTTAATGGAAAAAAAATGAGGTTAGAAGAAGAGAAGTGGCTGCTGCTTGTCTAATAAGGGCAACTCCAGACTATGCTCATGCTCTAATATTTTCCACTGGAGGAATACAGAGCCTTTCCTCATTTCCCATCACCTTTTGGGACTTGTATTCTGCTCTGAACTCAGCTTCTCCCCTTGGCATCTCCTTCTGCTTGCTTTTCTTTTCCTTCTCTGTCTCTATGGCACAGGGAGATGAAGCCCCTGGGTGCTGGGAAGGAGCCTGTGCCTGCCCTTTTCCTGGAGACCTCAACCAGAGATCCAGGGAGGCTGGATCCACACTGCTCAAGTTTGCCATCAGCTGTGACCTGCTCAGATTTCTGTGGTATTTGCAGTGAGATGAATAGAAGATGTGGCTGTGCCTCTTGTACTGTAGAGCTTGTGGAAAGCTCAGGTTCAGATTACAATCAGGTGCAGTGTCTGCCTGTGCTTCTACCCTTCCAAAGGAATGGTGATTATTCCAGTGCTTTCCATGGCCATGGAAGCACAGGAAAGGGAGAAAGGCTGCTCTCTGCACCCCATCTCTCCCACTTTGGAATCAGTGCCTACCCTCAGATTTATATGATGCTAAGACAAAGCAGTTTTTTGACTGCTACTTAACATAACCTCTCCTTCCTTTAATAATATAATTCCCGTCTAATTTAAGATAATACCAAATTTGGCTTGTGAATTTTCCCACCTACACTTTTTCTACTCTATACAGATAAATGGGAGGTAGAACAGGTGATGGTCTGCAAACTCACCAAAATGAGCAACCAACAAAGTTCATCAGCTGGAGCTTTAAAGGCAGCTTATTTAACACATGTGGCTAAAATTAAATGTGCACTAGTTGATGGATGAAGTCACACTATGTTTTCATAAAAATACAGTTCTGGAGGTGCTCTTCATTCCTGCTTTGCTGGCTTGCACATTGTAATCGAATCCCCAAATCCAGAATTTGGCACTCTTTCTACACTGTAACTAGAAACCTGGTTCTTTGTGTTTTCTTAATTTGTATTATTTATAATAACAGTAAGTCTCCTGAGCTGGTGGTGGAAGTCAAATGACAGATCCTTCACCTATTATGCCATGTTTTTTATCAATTATCTTGCTGAATATTCCAGATGAAAATAGTGTTTGTATTGGCCAGAATCTGGGCTGTGCCTGAAGAAATATTTTAGTGAAATGAGCATTAGGAAAGCTTTAGAATATTAAGCCAAAAATAGAATTTTGTGCTTAAATATTCTCCTTAGCCTGTTGTACACACAGTATACTATTAAGTTGTTATTTCCAAGAGTGGCCTATTTTCAGACTTTCAGCATCTGTAAAAAAATTTATGATGATAAAGAAGGAATTCATATTTTTAGGCTTTTAAAAAGCCAATTGTGAAAGTCAACAGCTCTTACAATAGGTATCTGTCTGAAAAATATTCCTCAAATTTTCACATGAAGTGGTGCTGTGTTCATTAAACACCCTGCTTTTGTAGTGCCCTCGGTCAAAGATAAAATGCTTCTGAAGAGCCTTCCAAAGGGGATTTGTGAAATAACATATATTTCTGTCTTGAGGGCATCCTACCTGGATGCTCACGAGCCAGAGAGAAGCAGACAGAGTTTATTGATGGCTGTGTCAAGAGCTGAGCAAATTTATTTCCCGTGAGTGACTATTTCAGATGAGATGAAGGATGGCAATTCTCTTCCAGGAGATAACTCCTACTACACACCCCCATGCATTTTACAGAACTAGGCTAAGGAGCTGCTGGGGCTGTTAGGACTGCAGACGCCTTTTGTGTTTTCTTTCCTTTTTAGGACTTACTGGAGCTGTATAATTAAATGGAGATTATTGGCAACATTATTTAGCAGTCATTATGGAGTCATTAGGGTTCTGCTTGGGCAAGAAGATAAGTCCCCTTCCTCTCTCACACTTGATGCTTCTATCAACAGCTTAGAAAAGTGGTTCACAATGAATTGCTACTTAAGTAGTCCTATCTTCCTCTGCAATCTCCCTCCTGTTGTTCTTCCCTGTGGGCTGGCTCAGAAGGTCAGTACACTCAGCTTGCTGATGTAATGCAGGCTTCCCGATAGCTTTTGGCACTTTGCAACTGCTCCTGTGAAAAAAAGAGAAAAAGAGGGCTCCCGTGGGATAGAGCCACTGCTGATCCAAACAGTGATGCCTTTCCTGTACTTTGTTCTGTCAGCCACGGGCTGTGGCTCTCTGTGGGCTACTCAGACACATCAGTGCTCTCCTTCCTTCACAGCAGATGCTCCACACTGGGACCTGGCACAAAGCTCCATGTTGTTCCATGAAGGACTTATGGCACCTGACTCTTTCCCAGTCTCTGTGGCTCTCTGGTGGCTGCTCTAACATGGGAATTAGAAGGCTGGATTCCCTCCACACCACGCAGTGGAAGTGGGCATACAGTCTGGTGTAATTACATAGCAGTTAATAATTCTGCAAGTGTGTGTGTGTGTGTGTGTAGTTTGAGCTGGCCAGAAAAGGAAACATCTGTTTTCTGGGAAATTCCAGGTTGTCAACATTTCATTTTGTTTGCCCTGCAATGAAACATCAACATTTCCCAATACCTGTCACAAGGAGACAGTCTGTGGGTCCCTGTAGCTTCTGGGCAGCTGGGCAGTGCTGCTTGGAGCTGGGCACCAGTGCCAAGGGCATCAAGTATCAGGCAGGGCAAAGGGCTGCCAGCTGGCCAGGCTGCCCGGGGAGCTTCCAGAGAAAGTTTAATGAAATCAGCATGCTGCTTCTGACAGGGAAACAGCTCTGTCATTTCAAAGCAGATCGTTACCATGGGGGTTTTTTCCTATACTTTAATTTGAAATTTTGCTTTAAACAGGGAGAATAAAACATCCTTTCCTCTTCAGTTGATCACGTGGTAAAGTCCAAATCTCAGAGGCCCAAGAAATGCACTGGCTGTGATGCAGAAGACCCTGCACACATCCATAAAAGAAGTAGCAGCATTTTCTGCTCTTCCAAGACAAAACTCTCCTTCAGAGTTGTGGGCTCTGGTGGGGAATGTGGCAAAACAGAACACAGAATTTTCCAGGCTAAGTCCTTTAAAACAGGGAAACAAGAAGTAAAGAGTTTTAATTATGCCCTAATTTTCCTACTGAAGCATAACTGAGGATTTAATTTTATAGGCTTCATTGCTGAGCGCTCCAACACTTTGCAACTGTTTAATGAGTGTGGGTGTGGAGGTGAGGGTAAGAAATGCTGTGTGTCAGCATGGAGTCAGCACAGGCTAATTCTGCAAGCTGCAGTCAGTTTTGGTGCTGGCAGGATCAGATTGCAGAGCTAATAGAAGCTGAGAGGGCAAATGTTCTGGGGCTGCCAAAGCTCCATAGATGACTGCAATCTAGGCTGCGCTTCTCAAAATACACTTTTTTCTCTAGAAATAAATTCTCCCCTCTTTTTAAAAGCCTCGTCTTTTTTTCTTTCAAATTAAACCCTATGAAAGTGCTATACCTCTCACTAAACTGTTGGATATTTTCTTCCAATTTTCTTCTGCTGTTGCAGACACCTGCCTAAATATTATTTCCATTATACCTCGGAGATACTTAACAGCTAAGCAGTGACAAAGCTTTGAGACAGATAAGGTATTGACAATATTTCTGAAAAGATGACATTAAATTTGAATGGTAACCTACCATAAGCCTTTGATTTTAATAGGAAAATTAATACAAAGCAGCAAGAAATCTGATCTGCAGAGCCAGTAACTTCTCCAAATGTTTTAAATCCTGCAGCCCATCCTGTGAGCTGGTTGATCTCACCAAGTATGCTCAGGTCTGGTCTGCATTGCAAATGGAGCTCACCCTGGCAACCCTGTTATTTTGGAAACAGCAGCTGGGTGAATGGCACGCAGGGCCCACAAAGCCCCAGTGAGGCACGTGTGGAGGCCTGAGCAGAAGTGGCAGAATTTCATAGTCATTACTGCAAACTTTTTCACTATTATGCATGAGCAGTGACAGGCTTGCATTGTTAATCAGAGTAATTAGGATTTAGTTGAGGCATGACAATAACCTGTGCCTCATAAAGGCCTGAAGGCCATCCATTTTCTCCCCTTTTCCTAGGAGTCTCCTATTGTGATTCACAGATAGCCCAGCAGGAATGCAATCAGGAAATCTCCAGTGAATCAGTGTCCCTAAATCTTCAGGCTTGACAGGTTGAAGTCTGACAAGCTATTAGAAAAAACTGCTGATCATTAGGCTGTCTAAAATAGACTTAGCTTGTTTCTGTCTGTGTTCATTGATTTATCTGCAGGATGATATTGTTTGAAGCTTAGATTACTCATGCTGCTGCCAGCTGACATGATCTGTATGATAAAATGACAAAGCATGGCTCTGGCTAAGCACACAGGTCTGTCTGCCTCCGCTCTTTCATTGCTTTTGACTCATTCTGTAGTAACCACAAGTTGGTTCAATATTATTGTGAGAAACAAAACCAGAAATAGACCAAATGGTTTAAAGCAATTTTTGATCGTCCCAAACACTACTATCACTGACAAATAGCATCAGCTCTCCCTGGATCATTTCAGAGCAGTGATTTCTAGGTCAATTGCTGTGGGCTATGCACTTTGCTTCCCAGAGTTCACAATACTGAGCAGGCTTATTACAAAAAGCTTGGTTAAAGTTCTCCTTTATGCATGTATTTTCCAATGTTTTAATAGAAAAAACCAAAACACTAACATTTAAATTAAATTTAAAATAAACTGATTTAATCTATAATACAGTATTTGAGTTGTGAGATTTACTTCTAAGCTATTCTTACACTCTATTCAAGCTTCCATATGAAAAGAAAATCACATCCGATTAGAAAATTTCTGAAGAGACTTGTTAAAAACAGGATTGTATTCTTATTTGTCATTTACAATGACATCTGTTTTTCCAGTCTCCAGTTTTCCAGTTTTTCTGGCTTATTTTTTCTGTTTTTAAAAAATGACTGGCTTTCTTACAGGATTCAAAATATCAGTGTGGAAAATAAACAATAAATTCAGCTCTTCTTTCCCATTGGCAGGGATTTTATGCTCTTAAAAATGAAAAAAGAAGCGTCTGTTTTACACCATTAGACATGCAGAACATGAGCAAGCTTAAAAATGTAAATTTATATACTTGCATAAATTTATACATATAGTATGTATAGAGTATGTTATGTACATACATTCTCCTGTTTGTCAAAAACTTGTAACAAGACTTCTAAAAGGAGACATATATTTACTTGTTATTTAAAGAAAGTCAAAATATAGAGGGAATTTATAGTTTACAAATACTTATTTACATTTACAATGAGAAATTTAGTATGGCACAAACATGGTCATATTCCTGCGAAAAGCAGAATGAGATACCACCTAGCAAGTCCCAAGTTTCAGGTGAACATGACTCCCTTTCCATTTATTACTTTAAGAAGATTCTTGTACACCTTGCTTAGAGAGAGAGCACAAAAACTCGCTGAGGTTTTCCTAGGACTCTGCCCAAAGTTCTGCAGCTGTAGTTAGGACCCATTGTGGCTTAATTTGTAGTCTTCACACACAGATTTGCTGAAGGAAGGATGCTTACCACACTGAAATATTTGCAACCAAACTGGTGTTTCCATTAAGCCATGCATCAGGATCTGACTACACTTTAAGTTTATGGCAAAGATAATTTTAAAGCATTTTGTAGACAACAAAGAATTCAGTGAAGTACCTTTAGGATAAATTTGCCTCTCCACCTCTCCTCCCTTGCTTCACCCCCACGATGCCATGGATGATGTTAGGGTAGACATGTGCAAATTTATGAAACAAACACTGATGGAGCATTAACCTCTGCATTAATATGTGAATCAAATGGAGAAAGCTTTTAATGACAGCTTACCTTTCATTATTTTGCTTTGCTGCCTGATTTCTATCCTTAATAAACCCTTAAAAAGCAATTCAGAGACTTGGGTTTGTTGTAACATTTAAGTCACCACCGAAATATTTCAGATAAATAGTTGGGGAATTGTATAAAAGTGACAAAACTCTTTGAGGCAGGTGTGGAAATAGTAGTTAAAAGAATTAAATATTTGCAAGTGGCAGGCATGCTTTTAAAAGAGTAAATGTGTGCTACTCATGGATAGCATCAATAAAAATGGACTCTGAATGAGCACATCCAGAAGTAGCTGGCAGAGTTAAAGAGCAGTGTAATAGACACTATTCAAAATGACAACACATCTTCCAAAATATGGATGCGGTGTCCAAAGAAAGAAAACAAAGGAAGAGTATAATCCCCAACAAAATAAATGCTAAACCACAGCAAAGCTAGCTAAAATATTAGTGAAAGCCACTTGCAGAAGTAATGGGAGCTAAGAGTGATGCCTTTTGTATCTACATCAGAAGCAGTATGGTTGGACAGCTAGCAGGATGAGAAGAAGGAACAAAGGAAGATAAAGATATTATAGAACAGCCAAATGAATTATTTGTACTGTTCCCTGATGTAAATGAGGTGGGAGTCTTTCACACTGGGGTCATTCTTTACAACAAATGAGTCTGTGCAAACTCCCATTTGGGAGTGTCAGAGATTTTAGAGGAAATCAGTAGCACAACAGATCAGTAACAATTGGCAGTAGTCACACAGGAGATTAGAAACAGTTCAAATATGAATTTGTCAGACAATCAACTGTGATTGTGATGGGTGAAAGCAGCACCACTAGCAGGAAAACATGAAAAGTATAGATAAGGGGAACAAGAACAATCAGAGTTTTCTGTGAAGGAGTCTAAAAAAATAATGCCCTTCCATTTGCAAAAGTGGTGACTGAAAGGTTAGTGTGGTGAAAATATCTGAAATTAAGAAGATATGAAATTTTTGCACTTAGTACAGGAGCTAAGGACCATGTTTCTAGACAACAGAAAAATATAAGGAAAAGGAAGAGATTTTTTGTTCAGCACATCATTTAATCATCCTTGCTGTAGGATGGATGCTGTGAAGGACAAACAGGTAACTTTTATCACTCTGAAATTATTGGATTAGGCAAATTCATGAACAGAAGATGCTTTGTACGGGTGATTTACATGCTACCTCTAGCACAGAAAGTTCTTATGTAGCTAAATGCTGGAAGATGGGAATTAGCTGAAGGGCACAGCTCTCAGAAGGGCACAGCTGAAGGGCAGACTCTCAGAAGGATATAGGATGAATCCTGCCTTAATTGAATCTGCTGGCAAAGATAAAACACCATCAAAGAGACATTGGCCTGGACTTATGTTTTCACCCTGTGAACCAGGCATTTTGTCTATATAATTCTCCTCATTTCCAGAGATGTTCACTTTTGTGATAGTTTTCCCTTCCGACTGGATGATGGAACACTGCTTGGGCAGGAGAAAAGGAGGAGCTCTTTGCACCATTTGAATAAAAACCTGTTAAATAATGTCATAATCTTATGTATATTTTCAAAAATAATGTGATTCAGAACACCCCCCCCCCCAAAAAAAAACAAGCAACAATCACAGTGAGCTTTTTTGACAATGTTTTTTGTTTTACTGTGTAAAATAAATAATACTATCATTTATCACCTCAGCATATATTTAGTGGTCTTTGCTTTTGGGGACAGGAATGGCAGGTAAGTTCTCCCATTTGTGTTTCTTTTGACTTGAACAAAGAAGAATATCATCTATTTTCTTTAGATATGAGACCACAACACAGCGCAGTGAAACTGATTTGCTCCTGTGTATGCAGGAAAGCCTGCAGCCAAGCCAGAAACCAGATCCAGTATGTGTGAGTTCCATTTCCCACCCTCATCATTGGAATGTAATCAGTAAGTGTTCAAATCATGAGGTATCACTTCAGAATCTATTCAGGGTATGTTTGACCATGATACTTTTTTTTTTTTTTAAATGTTTTCCATGTGCTATCGTGAAGAAATTCAGCCTGAGCACAGTTAACTCAGCCCAAGTTTTGGAAACAAGATTTAGGCCCTTCAGGGGATTGTCCTTCCCTGGTGTTGTTAATCCTGTGGTTTTTAAGGCATTTTTTTCATGAAAAAGAAATGTGTTTTGTTTTACTTCAATGTTTACAAGTGTTTGTCTGGGAAATATAGGATTATAAAGGAACACATTTCAAGCATCATGCTGGGTGTGTTAGTGCTTTGTATTCTGCTACCACATCTGAACTTCCTTCATGTTGTATTTCATAATGTCCCAGACAAATAAGGAAGAGATCATGTTTGCTAGAATTGTTTAATCACCAGTGGTCTGACCCTGAAAAAGACAGGGCACATTAGCTTTCTGTCACCCTGGATGGGAACTGAGGTTGCACAGCATCTGGCAGGATGTTCTCAGCACCCCACAGAATTTGTGCTTTTAACTTAAGTCCCAGACCACATCTATTTTCTTCAGTATACTGCAAACATATAACTGCAGTTAGCACAATTGGTACTTTCACTTTTAGCTGAAATGCCTCTACCCAGCAGGCAAACTAATAACCATGAGATGACATTGTGATGAATGACAATGCCTCCAACAAAGTGCTTGAGCCATAAATGGAAAGAGACAGTAAGTTTAATCCTATTTTTTGAAATCGCATATGCTGCAAATCAGTTTCAAATGAAAATTAAATAATGCTTTTTAAGCTACAAATTACAACAGGCCCAATGCAATAAGGCACCAACTTCTCTGTCCTCAGTTCTAGTTGTGGTTGGGAGTTTCAAGACAATGCCTGATAGAAGACACATTGATTTGAGGGCATTTCCCTGTGATAAGACTGTTTCTAGTTGCATCTCTTAACAATCTTTCATTTTAAGGCATAAATAAAAGGAGGAAAACGAGTAAAGGGCAGGAAAACGAGTAAAGAAAGATAAAATGTGCAAAGCACAATGAGTTTGGGGCACCCTTGTCCTGCTATCTGTACAGCTGAACAGTCCATTGATTACAGTGGTGTTTCTCCTGACTCAAATTTACACAAATGGAACAGCATCAGCCCTTCAGATAACCATGATTTATGCCTTTCCTGGAAGTCACAGCAGATAACAGTGCTGAACTCTACCTTCTCCTGTTGAAACACCTTGACATTTGTGACACAAGATATTCTCCTGGGAGTGATAGATATGATAATTTTGTATCAAGTGTTACAAATGGATTTTAAGAACTTGAAAACAATTGCATGTATAAGTTTGTAATTTTTCATTTTTTTGGAGTTTGAATTGGACTAATTTTCTATTCCAACCACACAATGTTAATGAAATAATTTACAGACTGATAGAAATATTGTTATTTTTCAAAGGTTTTTTGTCAGAATCCTGTCTTTTCAGTAAATGGAAATACTCAAGAAATAGTTCATACTCTTTCAGAAAGACTTAAAAAAATATTAAAACCCCATCAGAAAAAAATCATAGTCCTGACTTTGCAATGAACATCCAGTATGTTGTCCATTTGCATGTTCATTCTTTGAACAGCTCTAAATCTATTACCTAGTCATTACCTAAAGAAAATAATATTTACAATAATTTCATCATCTGATTTTCCTTAATCTTTAGACAAAAAGAAATGTCTTTTTGCTTCACAGACAAATAGAAAGTCTTCCTGGGGAGGAATCTTCTTATGGGGTTACTCCTCAGGGTTCACCACTCCCATCATTGGGCAGTTCCTGACCTCTGAAGGAAGAGGAGGAAGCCCATGCAAGCTGCCTTTCCATAGAGCTGACATGTTCTGATCCCCAGAACCACAGCAGTAATACAGCTGAATTAACAGAGGGTTTGTCTATACCACGGGCACAGAAATTCCTTTACAGATTATGGAAAAAGCGGTTTCAGGGAATCTGTGCTGTCTGCTGAAAAAAAGATTTAATGAAGAATCAATGACCAAATTGAGCACTCGTCTCTTCTCAATGAAAGCCTTGTTTGAGTCAAAATTCCCCTCCGTGTTTGTAGCCAACTTGAGTAAGTTTAGAGGAGCAGCACCAGCTGAGGGGTAACTGCAGCACCATGTTTGGAGAATGCCTCCTGTTTGCTCGTGCTTCCCAACATTCCTGAGCATGGTAAGCACTTGAGATTGCCACTGCTGGCCATGCCAGCTGGCTCGCCTTCCTTCTTCTGTTCTGCAGAAGAATCTTGGCCAGGGAAACATTTTCAAAATGTGTTTCTGACACAGTGGTGGAAGACTTACAGCTATTGTTTGAAACAGGCAAGAAGAAATAGCTATATGTGTTCTCCTTGTTGGGAGGAATCACATGGTAATAAAAAAGTTCTGGATTTTCACTGCAGAAGGTCGGTGTGTTTTGAATCTGCAATGGAGACAATCTTAGCAGACTAATTTCAGTGGAAATGCTTGTTTTGACAAGTGAGGAAACATAGCAATTACTAATGCATTTTGCCACTTGAGTCTTTCTTGACAAACATACCCAAGGATTGTAATATAAATACATAACTGCTTTTCCTCATTTCAGCATGCCACTTGTGAACGATTTTGTCATAACAAAACCCATCTTCCCTGCTTTTCATTTATCTCCCTAAAATAGAAATGGTCTTTTTCCATTTACCCTGCTAGAATAAACATCTATTAATTCTCCCAGGTCACAAAACCTTCAGCTTCTGAAGGTTAGAAATGTCTGCACAGTATGCAACTCCTTTGGTTTAGTTCTGCCTTGAATCAACTCTACAGAAAATGTCCAAATATTTGCCTGGTAATGGGAAAAATGAATGTAATTGATCCACAGCTCTTATGTACAACATCAAAGTACTTAGAGACAAGAAGCTATTGTAAGACAGTGACTAATAACTGTATGAGGGGATTTCCATTAGCAGGCCCACAAGGAAGATGATTCTAGTCTGTGAGTGCCTTGTGAAAAGTTAAAACTAATGTGAACTATACAACGAGATTTTAATAAAACAAAAGTTGTGGAAAAGGGCATCATATTTTATGTGTATGACTTTGGGATACATCAATTACGGTCAGATGCAATCATAAATTATTTAAATTCACCAAATCCTCTGTAAAATCCTCCTGTAACACAATTTAAAGTCTTCTACCCCAAATCTTTCAAGTCACTGTGGTTTTGATAGCTGTGTAGATAGCAATCAGCAAAACTGAGTTACAATGAACAGTTCCAAAATCTCATGGGATGAATGGATTCTTTCCCTTACTCCAGAATATGCAACTTGATGGAAGTGTAGCAGTTCCCAGCACAGTGCTGCTTGTGAGGCTGACAAAGGTACCTGAACTCTTGAGTACCTGATACTGATAACTAGACAATATATTTAAAATGAAAGAAAAGATAAATAGAAGACTGACCAGGGAGCTGATTCTGCCATCTTTGACTTTAATTTCACTTTGCTCAAAATATTTAAACAGTGGCAGCAAATATTTGGCTCTGCAGAATCTTCTTCTCAGGAAGAAAATTGTATTTTGTATTTTCAAATTATTGTACTGTTGTGTTGTATTGTATTTTCAAATTATTCCCAGATGAAAGTTGCATTTCCAGTTTTATTCAGGTTTAGGAAGCCTGTTGTAAGCCTCTACTTAGATTATTATCTTAGACCCCTACAGACAATAGTTTATCTTTACTTTTCTTATCATACTTACATATGCAAGGAACATACAATAATTTCATCATACTTACATATGCAAGGAACATACAATAATTTCATCATACTTACACATGCAAGGAACATACATACATAGGTGCATTTCTTCCATATGACCCCATAGTCATCATAGTATTCACTGCTAAAGCAGGTTGGGATTTTTTTCCCCCACAAGGTAAACTGTTCATCACAGAAGCACACATGCAGTGGAAGGGGGAAGAGAGAGTAAGACCATTCTTGTCTTTTCAAGACATTCTTTGTGGATAGCTAAAGTGTGGGACCCAGGGACCAGGCCCAGTCTTTGCCTGGAATCAGTGTGAAGAGAGAGGTAAAGAGCATGTTAAATCATTCATTTCTTCTCCTTGCCTGAATTCCAGTGGGCCTGTCTGGAAGGAAGGAGATAGCTAGCTCCCTGAAAAGGCACATCACAGATTCTTCCCCATTTGAGCCAAAGGCTCACAGTACAAAGGATTGCATTTTTCTGACACAGTGCTTTGTATGTGCTCCCTAATGTGGTTCAGCTTCCTTGCTGCCCCTTATTTCAGCCCATGTCTTAACGGTATAATTTAACCTTAAATTAGAGGCATATTTTACCCTTGTTTTGTATGCAGAAATTCCTTTGATGTAATTGGGAGCCCGTGCAAAGATGGAGGGTTTATCATGGCCCTTTGAATGCATGTGACATGGCAATTTGTCCAAGACATATTCTCATGCAAGAAGAATGGGATCCCATTGTGGGAAAATCCAGGGCCAAACACTGCACAGAACTGACATCAATAGGATTGAACACAGTGTGAAGTTATGGCAAAATCTGATGTATTGGCTGGGGGGTTTTTTATACATCCACTACTCTTGGTGTTGCTGATGGAGAGTGAATATCATATTGTCTGGAGAAACTCTAACTTCTGTTGCAAGAGGATGAAAGGGAGATGATCTCAAGAATCTCAGTGACCATTTTAATTGGATACATGTGGGCAGAGTCCAATCCAAATCTCACAGAAAACTGTAGAAGTGATTCTGATGGCTTTTGGATGAGTCCCACTATGAAATCTCAAAATTAGGATTTGAAATAGAGTAAGTGAGCACAGAAGTGACTGTCTCACCAGATAAAAAGGCATGACATAATTTCGAAATTGAACATGCTCTTTTCAATCAAATAATCTCCAGACTATTTTGATTTTTTTCCCCCATTCTTTCTTAATAAGGCAAGTTTTGCTGACCTTTATGCAGCCTCTCACAAGGAATTCATTTGAAGAGTAAAGTTCTAAGCCCAAACTAATCTACAGAATTCTAAAGAAACCCATAAGTAGAGACACAAAACTAACCCCATCTTATTTAGGCAGCAATTTAAACAGTGTTGTTCCAGCCCTTTGAGTGGTCACATCTCCTTTGTGAGCTCTCCACGGGGTCTTAATTTCTAGATACATTAAATTGTGTTTTTTCTTTTAGCACAATCCAGGATAACGCAATGGAAAACAGGAGGGACTGTCTTGAAAGTTCTGGGGTTTATGAAAGGCATGTGAGATAAGAAAATGTCAAGGAAAACAGACCATGGGCAGAAGCAGATGTTCAGCTTATGGCCACATCTTTGATCCTTTCTTCGTTGCATGTCTCTTACATGATGTGTATACAGAGAGAGCATAGAGCCTACATTGCTAATGTGCAGAAGTGAGGGTCGTCATGAACTCATAGGAGGATGGGTCTGTAAGTGGATTGAAAGGGGTCATAGAGTCAATATTTGCACCATTTTCTCATGAGAAAGTAGGTCCCATGTCAGCTAGAGCACAACCAGCACAGAGCTTCTAGCCCATATGTATGGCTAAACCTGGGTCAATAGCACTGCTAACCCTGAGGAAATATTTCAGTGTGTGCATGAGAGGCTCACTAGGAGCAATACCTGTGCCAGAGGCACACAACTATCCAGCAAACACCTATCTGAGGAACTTGAACAATGCAGCTGGATGATTTCTATCAGGATGAGGATCTGGCTTTAAACGGGCAGAGGAAGAGAATTTTGAACATAAACAACATAAACCTCTAAAATTGGTTCAGACTTTTGTTAGAAAAGCAGCATTTAAATTGCTGCAGAGAGCATGTGAACCTCCTTGTACCCGTGCATCAGCTCTCTGGATAATGTCTTTGGTATCTCACAGGTACTGAAGTTTGCCAGCTGCATGTTTCTGCAGCTGCTTTTTATTGAAAGACACAATAAACACTACAGTCGTGTAAATCCTCTATAAATAGCTGCAGCAAAAGCCATCCCTGAGCCCTGTTCAAAGTTAAACACCCTACTAACTTTCTAGCCCCTCTCTACCAGCTTGTAAATTGAGTACAGTACTAATAGTTACCCTTTTTGAAGTGATTTGGGATCATCTAATGAGAAGCACTATATATTAGTAAAGTCCAAAACATTGAAAATAGTTACTTATTTATTTCTCATAATTTCTGAACCATCATTTCCAATCCACCTCTATTGTTCCCAGCAAGCAACTAAAATAATTAACAGCAGACAGCCTATTAAGAAATAGAAAGTGTTTTGGTTACTTGCTATTTGTGGGATATATTGTTCCAGCATGGGAGCAGCCAACTGCAGTTGGGAGTATATTTTGTACACTACAGAAATTTTAGCTCCAATGTTTACCACGTTCTGGATCTGGAAAAGTTCTGAGACTGTTCAATGTCCCAAATTCTGTTGCTTACAATGAATAACTCTGACTAAATAAGCTCTGTTTAAGTGCCATAATTTTACACCAGTTTAAGCCAACCTTTTTACCTCCAACAGAATCTTTATCCCCAGATCTTTCTTTTACCCAATGGAGCCCTTCAGTTCTTTCCAGAACTTTTGGGTCTATCACTTTTCAGAGATGGAGATCACTCTGATGCAGGACATATATAGAGCAACAAAAATACCATAAAGTTAGCATTTATAGCAATTTTTTAAAATAAAAAGTTAAAACAAAGAACAGCCTGAGTTATCCTA
Source organism: Agelaius phoeniceus (assembly GCF_051311805.1). Lineage (NCBI taxonomy): Eukaryota > Metazoa > Chordata > Aves > Passeriformes > Icteridae > Agelaius > Agelaius phoeniceus. The sequence continues at coordinate 92,585,815 of NC_135267.1, read as the reverse complement.
AACACAAATAACATGTAAGACTTGTCTGTGTGTGTGCTGTGAGACACTGCAAGTAAGACACTACAAAGCAGAGGAAGGACTGCAGATAGAGCAGTCATCTGGCTCTAGACAGGAAGAAGAATAATTTTCTCCCAGGTGTCTTACAGGTTAAGATATCCCAATGAATCAAAATTACATTGCCTTCATTTTGAAATTGTTTTTCAGACGTGAAGAAAGGCTACTTGTGCCTGCAAGTTTGCATTTGTTCTGAGGTTATTAGTTGTTCTAATAAAACCTATTATTTTTACTTGTGGTTATTTCCCATTTTTCTAAGCAGAAAAGTTACCATTGCTAGGGACAGGGTTTGAGTGGTCTTACTTGAAAGGAAATTTATGGCCTTGGGAATGGGGTGGTATTTGGCATGGATATCTAGGAGGACAGGAAAGAATAGACCATCCTAGGAAGACTTCTCAAGGGAAAGATAGGAGAATGACTAAAATATCTTCTGGGACCAACACCATCCTTCCCCCTGACAAATTTCTGACCAGAAACACTAAAAATTAGAATCACACAAAACTGTTTTCTAGTAGGGTCTTGATGTCATCCTTGGACAGCATTTTCTTGGAGTTTGAGCCCTAGCCAAACTGCCCTAGTGCTCTGCTTCCCTCAGCACTGCTGTTGTTCTTTGCACATCTCAATGCTGTGTTTGGACAAATCTACTTAATGATGTCAAACAGAGACAGAGAAGAGTGGTGGACATGCAGCACAGACAGAGAATGCTTTCCATGAGGTATCAGCTGCTGCTTTTAATTAACCAAGAGCTAAGTGGATTCCTACCCAACCTGAGAGCAGCAGCTTTGCAGATACTCCTGCAGTTAATCCCATGCTAACAAGGATGGTAGGCATCCTGAGGAGCCTGGCAGGAGGTTATTATAGGATAACTGCTAACTTTTCTCCTGCAGTCCCCTTGAAATGCCTCTTGGAGACCCAGGGTATCTGTTTGCTTGTTCCATGGCTAAGACACTGTGTGGTGCATCCTGCAGGGCCTTGTCGGTGCTCCTCAGCCTCAGCCACCTGTGACTTCAGGCCACCCAGGCCCTGCAGGAGGTGGTTGCTCTCCTCACTCATTTTTCCTTTGGGCTCCTTTCTGGAGTAGTTAACAAGGCCCCTAGCTGGGATTGCCTGTCTCCTGGCAGCTGTCTGAAGAGCACCAGCTCAGTTAGCCAAAACTGCCCCTGAGGACCACAATGACTGTATTGCTCAGATAGCTTTTGGGGATAATGACCTGAGCTAAAGGATACCCTTGATTAGTCACTATGCCAAGGATTGATATCATTATTGATACCAGAAAAAATATTTAAGGTATCAAATATATGGTTCCAACTTGTTTTTTTATAGTTCTTTCCATTTCAATTTCTAGATCATCAGTTAAAAGTAGGAAGATTTGAACTGGACTATATAATTCCGCAAGACACAGTCCCTTCCCTGTTGCTTTTTTTTTTCTCTTCTATTCATCGCCTGCATGGTAGAGAGGATGATTTCTCCCTAGGGAGAAATAATAAATGAATTATAAAAGCATGCATTGTAATTTTTTAGAAATGGAATATGCTTCACACGCCTACTGAGTGATGTGCATGAAAATCCATGTAGTGTACATGTTACAGAAGAAGGCTTTTTTGTAAGATTTTTTTTTAATGACCTGTGCTTAGAATACTAAAATTGAAACCTTGCTCTGGGTGGTCTTTATTTTTGGCTGAAGCCTCGTAATAGTTCCATAAATATTAATTTATGAAGAATGCAGAACACAAGTGAATGTAGAACTGACCACTTTCTTGGTGCTCTCATATTACTTAAGCTGTATTATTATTATTATTTTCTTAGAGAACAGTGGGAATACTGTTAAAAAAATTAAATGGGACTTTTATCATTGAAAAAGTTTGTGGTTTGCTTATTTGGATGAAAAAAAAAATCAACTGAGCACATGCAAATAACTTCAGAAATAAAGTTCAACAGTACTAGTTTTGACACCAGCCCCGTTTGTTTCCTCTGAAATGTTTAGCCAGTCCAGCAGCCAGATATTTCAAGAACAGCCTCACAAGTGAAGATTAAATGTGTGTGTTTTTATAAAACAATGACATCTTGTTTTCAAAGTCCTGCAAGCTTAAAATGGATATTAGAGCAGTCACATATAAACTGCAGTTCCCAAGGACAACTGTTTAGCTTAAGTGCCATTTAATGTTCTTCTAAATGGTTCTGCTGTTTAGTGTGCAATATATCTTCTAGATTAGACCTTTAATCCTTTACATTGTGCTTGCTGTGTCAAAGAGGGCTTCATGCCAACTTCTTTCTATTGGTGGGTCTCATTCTCTCTCTTTTAACAGGCCATGATGAACATCAAAGTCTTGTTTTGCCTCTTTGAATCCAAACAAGAAATCCAGATAAAACTAAAAGTTTTTGTGAACTAAAACTTTAAACAGTTTAATGTGTTTCCCCCTTTGTTTCTGCTTTAATTTTAGTACTTTTATGAGCACAAAGACGTAGAAGAAAAACCAAAAATAGTTTATAAAGTGTTGGTTTTTTTATAAATGTAAAAAAATTGATATAGATTAGTTGGATCCTTATGATGCTAATAAGGACTTCAGAGTGCTATGGCTTTCACACCTCAGTGCCTTAAGTAGAAGAGACACAATGCCATAGAGAAATTACCTGGTGCAACATGTTCAAGCAGAGCAAGGTATAAAACTAAGCCCAGCTTTGATGCTTAAGGCACATCAGTTTATGCTGAGCCAGCAGTTCCATCTACTAACCAGTTACTGATGGATCTTAAGTGTAAGTACTGCTTTGCAGCATAAGTCAATAGTGGGTTTCCAGAAACTAGCTCTGAATTTCTTAGTCTTGGCTATTCTCATATTTGCTCCTGAGAGGAAAATAAATTTGCCCTGTATGGCCTCAAAAGCAAAAACATCTGCTGGTATTATGAGCAGCCCTATTGTCCAAGCTCAGCAGCAGGGAGGTCTGCACTTGTTCAGTTCTGTTTTCCTGCTAAGCATCGAGAAAGCCTGTGGGAATCATTATCAAGGCTCTTGAGGGCAGCTGGGGAATGAATTCACTTTTTTGGTGCAGCCAAATGTCCTGGCTAGTAGCAACTTATGCTTCATACCGTGTAGGAGACCCACGTTTGGGGAAGTTTGGAAAACTTGCTCCCAAGCCAGTGATGGATAGCAGCCATGGGCTAAGGAAGGACATGGCTCTGGGAAGGTTTGCTGTGGTAGCTGGCAGCTGGAGGACATGGGAAGCTAAGACTCAGTGGGTGGTGGGGATAAAAAAATAATGGTGGAGCCAGCGCCCTTGGTTAGAAGAAATCCCAACTCACTTGGTCTGATTCATTAACCTGAACATCTGACTAAAGGAAGAGAGCATTTCCCACTTCTTGCCACCCACTCCAGCTGCTTCATCAGTTACAAAATGTCTACACTCAGAGACCTGGGGCCTCACATTGTTATTTTTATTATCCTTGCCTGTAACCTATAAACAGGTACCTTTGCTTTGTAATTAGGAGTAAAACTGAGAAAAGGAATATATTTCACTTCTTCTTTTTTCTTTTTTTTAAACTTGCATTTCTGTTATTTAGTTCAGAGCTTATGAGTAAGAAATAAATTTCATATTTGGGACCAGATATACGCACACCCAGAAGCTGAAGTTTATCTCAAAATTTTTAATTATCAGATGTTATTCACATTTGGACTTGAATATTAACAAAATCTGTGACCAGATGTCAGCTATCTAAGAAGAAACCAAGTCCAAGTAGCACTGACTAGGAAAGCAAACAAACCTCTTCCTGTAAGCACAGAACCTCCAGGTTTCCATCCAAGTTGATGTTTCTGCCAGCACTGACGAGGAATCCATTCAGTCCTCAGGTTTCTTGGTGGTCCTTTAATTTTTTTCTTTTTAGGCTCATGAGTGAAAAATAGCATCAGCTGTGTTCTCTCAATCCCATTCACCTTGTACTTTGGTTTCACCAAGCACTGAAGGCTTTCCAAACCTGCCTGGTAGGTCCATAAGAGAACACCTTCCAAACTTAAGCCTTTCCATTCAGAACCAAGCCTTTCCATTCAGAACCAAGACCCAAGACTGCTCCAATGGAAGTTTTCAGCCTCTGTCTGAAAATATTTTCACAAATGTAATTATTTTCTTGATATACTCAGCTCCATGGTGATTTTTTTTCAACATGGTATTGTTGTAAAGATGTTCATATGGAACGGTTTAATTGTTGATGTGGCAGATGTCCTGTCAAAGGGAGGACAACCAGTAATGGTCGAGTTTGTTGTCAGGGTGTGTTCTTCTGTCCATAGAAAGTTGTGTCACTCCTTGCAGCTGCAGCCACAAAGCAACCAAAAATCAAGGATTAGCCAAGGTAACTCTGGTGACTTCCCCAAGGAACTGCTGGCAGATTGGGTCACTGATCTCCAGCTAGACATATACACAACCCTGGTGATAAGGGACTGTAACAAAAATAGACCTGTCAGGAACCGTGAGGCAGGATAAAGCATTCCCATTTCACTCCAGACAGGGGTTTTGCTTACCTGTCTTAAAAGATCTTCATGAAGAGACTCCACAGTTGCCTTAGGCAGTCTTTCCCTGTGCTTGTGTTCCCTCAGTGAACATGCTGTCCCAAAAACATTGCTCTAATCTTTCTTCCCACAGTATTTGATGCTCCTACTCGAACACATAATTTTTTTCCCTATCTCCCTTGCATGTGGGAATTAGCTTGTTCCCTTCCTCTTTGCAACAACCTTTCATATCCTTGCATACTGTTTATCAGAGCTCCACTCAGTCTTCCTAGCCCGTGCTAACAGACGGAGGAAATCTCCAGTTAACAGGAAGATGGTGTAGCTGCCTTCCTATCAGCCCACCCTCGACTTCAGTGAGATAAGTGGGATTTGGAGCTCTGGTGAATTTTGACGAGCACAACAGCCCCTTGAGGGGCTTTCTGAGATAAAGTAGCGGTGAAGTTGTTCTAATTTATCTTGAGGATATAAATGGATAGTGCTCATAACCAGAGTGGGGGGCATATAAAGATAGCTGGGCTGTTCCTCCTATGCCTCTGATTTGTGCTGCAAGCAGCTCAGGAAATCCAGAATATTTACTGGCAGTAAGGTGGTGATTTGACAAGTTTGCCCAAAGAATTGTTCATAATATCCAAAGACTTAGGCTGTGGAAAACCAACCAGGCTGATATCTTTCATGTTCTTCTCACAAGTTATTTACCTATTCATTACATTTTCCGTAAGATAATCCATATATTTTTAAAACAAGAAAGTACCACTATAGAAATAACCTTTCATATACCACCAAAATCAAATAGTGTTTAAGGACTTCTAACTTGACAGACTTTAAATTCAGTACTAACAAATTTATGTATTATGTAAAATTGATGGTCAAGTTAGCAAAGCTGCATATTTATGAGAGTGTATTGGTATCAGTTTTCAAGCACTGTTCTGAAATTTTACTTAAATACTTTGGGTTCAGCTCACTAATATAACTTGGCTCCTTTGTGGAGCTCTAGTGATGCAAACCAATTTAAATCGTTGGTTAACCTCAGTTTATGACATCTTTGTGCTTCAGCAGTGGTGGAAAACAGCCAGGCTGTATCTGGTTCTCCATCTTTTGCTAATCAAAGGTATCCAATTGCCTCCCACTAAGGCATTTTGTGTGCTCTATAATACACTTTAATCATAGTCTTTGTTACCTATATTCTGATATCTAATAATTTTAATTTATAGTAAGCTTCTGCCTTTAAAATTCTACAATATAATGGAGACTATCAATTTTTTATTATATTTATATACCAGTGGGTGTACTGAAGACAGACTTGAAAAGAGCAAACAATCTGTGTCCGAGGAAGCCTTTTAGATATCACTCTTCATTGAAATAGCACATTTAAGTAGAAAACCACACACTAAGCACTTGCTGTTCATGTGTATACGAAGGCATAACTGTAATACTCTTAAAAATGAAAAAAAATTCAGATAACATCTTCATTAGTGCATAAGCTTCCCATCAGCTATAAAAAATGAAAGGGACAGATGCACCAGATGTGAGCATGGATCCATGTTAGTGGTAGCCATAACAGAGAAATGCATTCATGTGAAATACACCATTGTGTGCATTCTGAAGCCTGGAGAATTGTTGAAGTCTGTGCTTTCTTCCTACGCACAGCTGCAAAGATAACACTGTCTACTGTTCAAGAGCTCCATGGGGAATTCCTCGTAACAGTTCTGTTCTTTCAATTCTCGTTAAGGCTTACATCCCCATTCCAGCTGATGATCAACTCACTATCTGGGTCAACTGCTGGCATAAATCCCATCAACAATTATAATTTTAACTTGACAGTATCATTCCTATAGTGAGAGAGCAAGTTGGAGCTTTACAGTGAGTCTGGCTGGATCATTTCTCTTTTTTCTGCCACTGAACTGCATGAAAGGGTTTCTCCATGCTTACCTTTAGCTGCTAGAATTTCTGGGATGATGATATACTTTTATGGTGTACTAAAATAATAAGGACAATGACACATGATACCCTTGAACTCAAAATGCTTTGAGGAAGAAATATAGATACATAGGCCCTTATCCAAAGCACACTGAAATCACTGGGAGGCTTTTCCATAAATTTTAATAGACTTTGGATCTGACCTAAAGTTATTTATTAATGACAAAAACAGGTGATGCACTTTCTCCAGTTTAGACAAACCTTCTGAATTTGCCAATTAGAAATTTAAAAGGAGTAGTACCTTCTGGTTTCTTTCAGGAACAACTGCTCTTACTAATAAATGCTTGCACAGTTACCACACATTGAATTGAGTGTCACATTAAAAACAGTTTTTAGGTCACCTGAACTGCTGTGGCAGATGTCTTTGGAGATCAATTCTGTCAAATTGTGCTTCTCTAGATTCCACTTCAGTGCCTGAAGACTTGCAGAAAGTGCTTGGAAAACTCTTAGTAGACCAGCTACAAAGGGGTCTCTAAAGACTTCTTAGTAAGGACCATACTTTGGACTGTGCAGCTCAAGAGCATGATCAAAGTTTGGCAGGGAAGATCTCTCAGTTTTAATGGAGCCTCCCAGTGGGGAGGTGGGCATTGAGATAAAAGTATAAAGCTTGTTTGAGAGTTAGTGGCCAGGACATCATTCCTGTAAAAAGGAGATTTTAAGAGGTTTAAATTTGCAGTCTACATCTGAGTTAAAAAAAAAAAAAAAAAAAAAAGGCTGTCTCCCCAAGTTTCTGATGGGGGTATCTCCATTTGGCACCCTTGCATTGGCCTACCTTTATGTAAGAAACAGAAGTCCCCATAGAGACTGTGGATTAGATTTTTCTGTCAGTAACATTTATTTAAATTGAGATAATACTGCAAAAGAAGTATGTTCACCTTGGAAAGAAATGGTGGAAGTGAGAAGCGATTTAAGTTCTTTTTTTTCCCTTTTTAAGGAAAATATGCAAAATGTTTGGGATGTGGAAGTGTGCTACAGAAGTGTTTGTTGCTGGGCACTGCTGTAAATCTTTAGTCTTTGAAACATTAGAGACTATTAAAAGTTAGCTTTGAAAACTCTTTTGATTATTTTAGTGCATTCACTAGTTTTATTCATTAGTTTTTTGTTACTCCAACAAAAATTAAGTAGCCTTTTGTTCTGCATATGAAGTGCTATGAAGAGTTTTGGACTGTAGTCTCCATGTAATTATTAGTGCTTGCCCTGAAAGGCCATGGAGGAAGAAATCTGCCAGCCTATGGAAGCTATGTATGCTTCAGGAACAAAATTGTCAGCAGGAGTAAAATAGGGATTTAAATGAAGAGAAGGAGAAGGCAAAGAGATTTCATTCACTAGCTATTCAAAGATGATTTGATTAAAATAATGACTGATTTTTTCCAAATAAATAATCTCTGCATGGCTTGAAATACTTCATTTGAGCTATTCATACATTTGCTATTGAAGCATCTAACAAAATCATCCAGTTAATCCAGAAATCATCTCCAGTGACCTCACTATGGATTTGTACCCTTGTTCCTCACCAGCGCAGCTGCTCAGATAAGAATGGGAGCTCCATTTTTTCAGGAGTCCCCAGAAAGTTCTTGGGCAATGCTTCATCTGTATGAAAAGGAAAACAAACCAGGAAGGTCAGAGAGTCATTACAGGAGGGTATGCTCCATTCATTCTCCACCACACTCTCTTCAGTGTGCTTCAGAATATTTGCTTGTCTCCTTGGTTGACAGAACTTAGAAAGCTAAGATGCAATACACAAAGACAACCTATCTCATAAAAATCACACAGCTGTAGGACGTTCTATATGCTTCAGGAACTGGGATTGCATAGAAGGGAATTATTTCTGCTGTTTTTTAAAATTGATACCCAAATCTGGGATTTTTCTGAACAAGGGCTGAAATCTCTTCAAATATCCTTAAGTTTGGGGGCAATTTTAAATTTAAATCCAAATGCAGATGGGAGAGTTAATCTCACTTTTTGATGTGAATAACTCACTGAAAAAATAAAATCCAGTAATCTAAATGTACCATAGTTTTTACAGTTAGCTGATTTAGTTTCCTTAATTAGCTCTTTCATTTGGAAAACATTTCAGATACTAAATGGGCTGTTTTTCAAATCTGCAACTCTGTATTTCAGAATATTCTTCCCTGGTCAAGTGTTTTTCAAAAGATTTCTGAGTAGTATTCCTTGTTCTCAGGTAACATCAGCCTTTTTCTGAAATTTGTGTTACTTTCTTTGTTGGGTCATGGTAGGTCAAGAAAAAACACAAACAAAATGTGCCTTGCCTTGATCCTTCATCATCATTTTCTAAAGGGAGGTAACGAGGTTATTCTGAGGACTATCCATCATTCCTCTGGTGGTCCAACCACTTAGTTTATGATTTGCTGCCAGTGAAGCTGTATCAGCACAACCTGAGGCGTTGCTCTCAGGCTGACAGTGACAAACTGTTCCCTGTGGGAACAGCAATATGCAATGCAAGGCATATACTGACTTAAAAGTCTGGCAAGAATTTAAATGAAATGGCAGTAAATGGAAATAAAACTTCCATTCAAGGTTCTGAGTAAGAATTCATGGGGCATTAATAATTTTGTTGGCAGATCAGCAAAGGGTTTCTTAATATTGTGACATCATTTTGTTGATTTGAGAGGAAACGTCTTGTAAATCAGATAAGAACTTTTCTCATCACTGTCCAAATGCATTTGAGGGAAGTGACAATAGAACTGGAATCAGTTTTTCTTGTTTGTGTTCTGGCCATGCACACAGTATCTCTTCCGTTGCAGATGTCTGTCAACAGAGCTGAACAGAAGTCCTCACCCATGAAACATTACAGGAGGGAGACTACAGAAAATGGCTCACACAGCTGCTCACTCATGGCTCTCAGAGTCTCTCTTTTTCTCTTCTATAGTATTCCAAAACTATGGATTTTACTGAAGATTTTTTAAAAAACAAACTCTGTATCTTGAGTTCCGATGTTCTTCATAACTTTTATGCTCCCTTGATAATGAGTATATAAGTGCAAACCACACGTATTCCTACTCCTGATGGTTTTGGAGCCCTACCTCTGTGCAAAATACAGCTGAGAAAACAGTTTAAGAAAATCTGGCACTCAACTGACCATAACAATTTCAAGTGTCTTTAAACAAGCCTTAATTGTTGGGCTAGGATGGGTCTTTGGGCCTAAATCTACAAGCCTACTAGCAAGCTCTCAGGATCCAGGCTTCCGTCAGTAAAGCTTAGCCAGTTTAATCACTCTGAAACTGAAACATAGTGCATACAGGCTCCAGATGCAGTTTCAGACAAACTTTGGGAAGTTCATAGCAATACCTGAGCTGTAAGTGCAATTCTTTTATTATGCATCGAAATGCTGGACAATGCATGGTCAACATCAAGAAGTTGTTTTCTTCTGTACTCAGGAATAGCCTCCCTATGAACTGGGGAGGGAGGGAAGAAGGGATTTCCTGACCCATAGTACTATTGTGTGACATTGGAATAGAGGCAAGAGTTACTGGACATATAAAATGTACTTGTCTGCAGTACTTCTTCCCCCCATAAACATGTGCTTGCATGTCCTGTGAGCACACACAGGCATGTGCATGTGCTGACAAGCACAACTTGGGAGTATTGGAAATAGTTTGCGGACAGAGGGAATACTTTATCTCCACTGTAATTTACATTTTTACAGGAAGAATGCCCTTTGATATGCTCTACATAGCTGAAAGAGTTGATGATGGACTCATCAATGGGTGTTCTCCCACATTCATGGCTCCTAACTGTACCTAGCATGCACTGAGGATAACATGATACACTTAATAAAAGAAGCAGAGGGCTTTCGTTTCCACAGAGGACTCCTGGCTTTACTGGTCAAACTGCTTCCAGAGATGTCAGCAGTTGCAGAGCCCTTTCATATGCTGAAAATATGAACCCACACCATTCCAGGCAGCATTTGTGTTAGCAATGGAATTTTTAAATAGAAATAATTAGTTTTGCTGGCCACAGTTGTTACATCTGGCATACATTTGCCCCAGTGAACCCTACTTTTAAAAAACAAAGCATCTGAGTTGAGGTTCCAGATTATACTAGTTACTGATCTTTGCAAGCCTAATCCATTCTTATGAACAACGCCTCTGTGGTGTTTTCTTCCCCAAAGGATATAGTATGGGTGCAACCCAAGCTTTATTGTGCTTAATCTGAACCAGAAGTTTGAGTTGATTATTTTAAAAGGCATGCTGTTTCTTAAAAGTGATTTTCTTCCTGTCTTCATGCTGTGCTGATAAGAAGTTATAAGTGAATCTCTTTAATGCTCCAGGCTGGAGTGATACAGAAGAAGGCAGCCGTGCATCTGGGGGAACACAGCCCAAGGCTAAGCCAGTTGATGTAGCAAGAGTAAAGGCTGCAAAAAAATACACTTTTACTTTCAAGCATACATACCACAGCTTTTAATTTCTGCAACCAGCACATGTGGGGTGAAATTATGCCTGGTGCATAAAGGTGCTAAACAAGGACAGAGGGAAAGACCTTCCCCTTTCAGCACAGCGACCTGGGATCTGTAGTGCTGTTGACAATGACAGTAAGCTCAAAGCACAGGGAGGGCAGGGGTCAAGAGATGTCCCCTGCAACATTTCAAAGGACCCTGCTGCCCAGAAGGCCAGTGTAGCCTCTATCAAATTGTCCTTCCCACCTCTCTCTTCTGACTGGTGTCCCAGTGAGGCTGTGGAGCACCCAGTCCAAGCTCTCAGGGACCACGTGCTCCTTTATCACATGCCTCCTCTGTAGCATCCTCACTTCAGCTGCTGTGCCCTGCACACTGATCATTGTAAACACTGGGTTTACCTCTGAGCTGATGTCTGTAAGAAATAATGGCACAGTTAATATATAGATAGCATGCATTCATTCTTCAGTCAGTGCTGGATGTGGGACAGCAACCTCCAGCACTGAGAGAGCCGGATTCAAGGTACATTCCTGGCTCATTCCAAACTCTCATTGGCCCAAATGCATTTAGGTTGCTGCAATGAATGGTCCTGTCTATTGATCTTCCTGTAATCAGTTCTCTCTGCTAGACAAATACAGGTACTATAAAACCTAATTAGGTGTTTTTACTGTTTAAATACATTTGTCAGTAGAGATGTGCCCTCTGTTCAACATACAGTATTTACAAGTCATAAAAATCTCCTTTTGGTGATAAAAATGCCATTTCATATAATACTCTTTTTTTTTAAACTAGCAAAAGCAGACAGAGCAGTCTTCACAAACCCTGGCTTGTCAGACTCCCTCTACTATCAGCAGGTACTGGAGCAATTTCATCAGCTGCCTTAGAAACCATTATTGATTCTCAAATCAGTAGTCAGGTCTGTTTCTATTTGTACTCCAATAACATGCACAAGTGATAAATTAGTAGATATCAGGTAATTTGTTAAACTCTCGGCATCCCACAGCTTCATGTTCAGATATACAAAGTGACTCTAATGTATCTTGATTATGCCTGCATTATATCATGATGTCAGAATCTTAGTAATTAAAGAGCTGGACTGAAACACAATATTGAGATCACATATGCACTGCATGTGCATATCCCTCCCTGCAGACCTGCAATCCCTATTATATCTTCACAAATGTTAAATGCACATTTATATATTCATGGGAATTAAACATGAGAATGTGAAATATCAAACTGCAGTCTCAATGTCATAATCAAGTTATTTTGTTAATTATTTTTCATGCTAAATCACCTTCTTGAGAAATTTCTTTCATCATTCATTAGCCCTACATTTTATTCTAGTAGCTCCAAATTGCAAGGAAACTGGTAACAGATTTTCTTGTGTCCAACTAGTTGAAGACAGGAATTAAGATAACCAAACTTAATCAAGTCTGATTTATCCACAGTTATGTAGTTTCTGTTATTTCTCCTGATTTTTTTTTTTTTTTAGCCCCCGGGATATGTAAACCCAAATCTTATAAGAAGAACAGAAAGCTAGTGCTGTCTTTTTCAACCTCAGACCAAATTTTCAATGATTAGCTAGTTTTAAGCAGAGCCAGGTGAGACCTCCCAGTTTCCTGTTGGCCATGTCCTTGGTATCTTAGGAAAATACTGTCCTGTTACTTTAGAAACAGAAGCCAACAACAAACACTGAATAGAGGTGGCCAAGAAAAGTGACAGAGTTAAATGGCTGTGTCATAGCTGGCAGAGAACCAGATGAAATTATCCAGACCTTAGATAGTTGAGATCGAATATGTTCTCAGGCGAGTTGCAAAGCAAGAGGAAATTCCAGTAAATCATTTGCTTAATGAGATCAATGTGCAACAGATCTTTTTTCTCTCCTACAAAGCTAATATTAGTATTCTGTTACCATCCTTTTTTTCCCTGTTTGCTAAGTTATCATGTAAGATGCCAACAGGGTCTGGCACTGATTGGGGTCTGACATTACTCATAAATATACTGTGTGAATTAGGAGCAACTGCTACACCTGGCTGAAAAATGCAAGCTCTTCAGAGTTGTGACCAACTCTGAAGATACAATAAGATACCTTGCTCCTGTCAGGGTTCCCTGGTCAGAAGAGTAGGAGTTGGGATTATCAGATTCCCAATTTGATCACATTCCTACCACTAAGAGCTTCACAGGCACCTTTTATTTATTCTTTAAAATATTCGTGTTTTGTGAAAAAACATAGAATTTCACTTCCATGAAACTGGTTTAGTGTTTTTTGCTTATTACTGCAATTTGAAAGGAACATCTCCTAAAATCCTGGGATTTTTCACATATGTACAATTTTGCCTCCTGGCCCTTTCAACAACCACACTGGAGTCAGTGGAATTATAGCTCCCTTGCCCAGTTAAAACTGCTCGACGTTTGTGGACAAATTCAAACCTTGTGTTAGGAAGCACGGTTCCAGCCACACTTGTGGAGGTTTCAGAGTCTCAGATTCCACCCACTTTTTTGAAAGCATGTGGCAGGCAGAGGAGAGAAACCCTATTAATGCCACCAGTGAGAGATGGAGAGTAATGTGAGCTCAAATGTTGTTAGACACCAGAGAATCCACATGGAAGAAAGCCCAAATACATGCTCCAACCACCTGAAAAACTAAAGGACAAAGATCTATAAAACCTAACATGAGAATTTACAGGAAATCAGGCCTCTTTGGTCCCAGTGTTCTCTGAATTACTCATTTATAGGCTCAATTTTCTATGTACACCCTCAACAGCAGTAACCAAGACAGTATCATTCTGTAGTCAAGGATATAGGAGGACCACAAGCACCTTGTACAGCATCTCTCGACAGCGCCGTCCTCTGCCCCCGTGCTCCACTGCACTGCTTTGAAAATCAAGTGCCAAGGATGAAAACCTATGCAACAGGAAAGAAACTTCTGCCATCACCAATGGCATCCCACACAAGTTCTTGTTACCCCTTTGGAAGCATTTGTATTTGATTAGCCTGGTCAGCCATCTAACGTTATCCATCAGGCAGCGGGAAGGGAATAAACTGGCGGTGGCGAACATCTGACACTTGCCAAGTTTGAGCAAAGCTTCTTGTGCAATTTGGACCAACTGCTTCTGAGATCTGATTAGTGCTATCCTTCCCCCACCTTCAGGCTTTTGCACTGTGAGTAAAACTGGATGGTGGGAGGCTTGTGTCCGTGCATGTTTTTGCTTAGCACCAAGGACAAAGAAGCAGTAATATGGCTGAGAGACTCGCACTGCTCTCCCTCAGAGCCCTGGAGCTACCAAGGGCTGATCCTGCCTGGAAAAGAAACCTTGCAGAAAACAGTGCCAGCCTCTGGCAAGGGACAGCAGAAACCCTCACAGGGTAGGGGAAGGGTGTCATTCCACTTTATTCCAGCTGCAGAATCTCATGGACCTGAAGGCTGGTGATATTTACAGAGTTCCCAATATGTGCAGATGAAGACAGAGGAAGCAAGTGATTTGAAGCTGCCTGGCTATATGCACAAAATCTACAGGAGTTAGTCAGTAAATGAGCAAAATATACTGTATATAAAGAATCATCAGGTCTTTATTTTCATTTTCCTACCCATAAAATGCTTCTGTGGTTATTTTTATCCACTCAGTAAAATCTCTCCAAAATGTAATGATGTGCAAGCATTTGGAAGCTTTTTTTCTGGTTGTTTATTCACTATTTAGTGTAATCCCAGGCTGACTTTAAAGATCCAGCTTTTTAGAAAATATTCAATTACCTAATATATTTCCTTTAAAATGACAGGATATAAACATATCTGCTTTGAAATAATAAAGGATGGCTTTCTTTTGGAAATACACTTTTTACATTAAAACAAAACTCATGAAATCAGTTCTTCAGATGAAATTATCGTACTGTAGGTATGTCAAAGACAGAGGGATAACCCACGGGATGGAATTTCAGGGACAGCTAATTATTTGCTCTTTAAAAAAAATGCCATTTCCTTTCCTTAATGAGCCAACTTTCAGGACATGAGTACAGAGAAGGGAGAAGAGAGGAAGAAATACAGTATTCTGGAAACTAAAAATCTCGTTGGTGTTCTTCTGCAATTTTTGTGGCTAAGACACTGAATGGATTCCATAAGTGGGATTTTGTCAGTATGCCAAATCTGCATGGTCTTCTATCTTTTAAAAAATGCCTTTGATTTTCACAGACTCCAGCCCAGCTTGGGACTTACAGGTTTTTTTTTTAAAAGCATATCCTGCTGCTACAGGAAATATTTTTCTCAACACCACTGTGTTTTTTTCTTAATCATATTTAAAATGAATCTTACAGAAATCCCAACAGTACTCTTATGCATAACACAAAGGAGTACATTTAACCTATTTACAGGAGAAAAACTCACGGAGTTAACACATTTGGAAATGATGTGAAAATGCAAAATTGATTTAATTTTGTTTAAGGTGGTCAATTAATTTTGTTTAAGGTGAATGTGGTATGATATGAAACTATGACTTTCCCTTTCTTTTGGAGAAAGACCATACAACATACTGAATACAGGGATTGGTTTATTTTACACAGGATTACAGAGGGTACTACTTCATTTTTCTAGTAGAGAAACTTATTGACACTGGTTAAGGCAATTCCAGCAAGCTTGAGAATTCAGTATTGGGCCAAAACTAAATCTCCATGTTTGCATATAACCACACACTGACAACATTCAGGTCTGAGCAGTTTAATAATCTTTACTTCTTACAGTGGGCCAAGTTCAGATGCAGAAAACCCTTTTTGCAGATGCAAACTTGTGAGCAAAGATCTGCAGTGAAAGGTTTTGGCTTCTTTTAATACATCATCCCTATTGGGTTACTTACAAGTCATCTGCAAGAAACCCAAGTTTGCTGTTATTAATAAAGGGGTTTTGAGAAAGTATTACCAGGCAACCATCATTACTGAAGTGTGCTGGACTACTGAAGTACAGGGCTGCAGCAATAGAAGGTTGTTACAGAAAACCACAGAGGTAATCAGCTAGTGCAGTAGTTTGTAGGGAACAGTCTTAAATCAATGATGTAGTTCCGTATAAATTGTGAAGAAAAAAACCTGGATTATTGGTATTTTTATTGGTGACATGTGACCTGTTTTATGCACTGTATATTTTCATCCTGTAATCCTTTGCTTCACCAGGTCCCAGGTCAGTAAATCACTCCAAAGAGTCATTGACTGCACCGGCAGAAAGTTACCAGCAAGAGTGACCATCATTTAATCCTGGCAGCAAATTGAAACGTCTTGCTTCTGATCTAGAGAAAAGTAGCCTCATTACATAAAGCCTACCAGATTACCAACGCAGCCCTCCATAAGTAATTCAAATGGAAAAATTAGAGAAAAGAGGTACAAAGCAGCCAGCCCACATTGCTCCTTTGTTTACTGTAAGCTACAGAAACAGAGCTGACTGGATGAACCTTTGGTTTTTGTTATCTATTCTCTAGGAAGTCCTTGTTTTCATGGGTCAAAATCTCTCCTGACAGGGCCCATTCAACTGATAATCATCAGTGTGGGCCTCCGTAAGCCATGGGGTATCTTAAACCCTAAAGGGATGCTTAGCATATTCTGAAAGACTAAGCCATCACCAAATGTTTTTGGCAAATGTCACTCAGGTTTCTCGAATGTACCCAAGCTGATCCTGGTTCTGAAAATCAGGTATTTAAGAGATCCAAAGAAATAATGCATAGCCTTTTCAGAGCCAGGTTAACTTCATAAGGAAGAGATACTGTAGCTGATTGTCGATTTTGACAAAACTGCTTTGAAATAAAACAGATTTTTCATCACAAACTCCATCTAATTTGTTCAGTTCTAATCAAACACTAGAGTATAAGAATTTGAGCATGGAGAGATCCAAGACAGACTGTGAGTTTGGAGAAAGATGCTAAGACTGTTACAACTGAGTAAGCTCATGTAAACTTGGTTAGATTCAAAGAATAAATTTTTGTGCCAAGTTTTTCAAATTCCAATAAATTTAACTGTCTTGTTTCAAATTTTTATTCCCCTTGAACAAAATGCCATCTGCTTTTACTATATCAAATGCCACAGCCCATTCTTGGCAAAAATGGAGTCTGTGGCGAAATAACAGAGAAATATATTTTTAAGAATATCTGTTCAGCATATTTGCTTTATTTTCCTTATTACCTTTTTAAATCATTCTACCCTTAAGTTGATTTTAAGTGAAATCAGAAAACAGATCTGTTTAAATTTAATGAAGTAACCCCTCATGGATGGTGAAACGACTTCCTAAGTACATTTTATGTTCTTTTGGTTCTTGAGTTTTTCATTTTCCACGAATGGAACAGATTTACATGAGCTCACATGACAGCTCTGGCTTGGTGAGAAGTGGCCATGGCTGCCAGAGAGACTACTTAGCCTTTAGGTACCTCAGCAAGGTAGTACTGGATGTTTAATAGAACTAGGTGTAAAGTGATGGTCTTTTTTCACTGTTTATTGCTAAGCCAACCTACTATAAAACATTGATCTCTCAGATACAGGAGACACATGACTCCCATGCCACTAGGTCCAGCAGGCTTAACCTGCTGAACTCAAAGTGCTAAAAGGACTTAAAATGTAATCATTAGTAGATTTTTGCAAGCAGCTGGTAAAACAAGACTTCTAGGCAGTCAGGGTGCTTTAATTTATTTCTTAATCCTGCCAAATCAGCAGAAAAGTATTTTAACTTAGTTCCACTTGGCAGACAAAAGGTAGGATTCCAAGGGGACAGCACAAGAGAAAGCATCCATGCAGGTGGAAAATGACAAACCCCTGTGTAGTGGTGCCTATCAGCTCTGAGGTCCACAATTTTAATGTTTCTCTGGAGGCCAAAAAAGAAAAAAAAGTAAAAAAAAGTAGAAATACTACATCTTGTTTTGGCTCAAGCCTGCTAGAAATAAACCATTACTTTTTGTAAAGCACCAGAAGTGTTCTGCTCAGTCTTTCCAGCCTCTATTAAATCCAGCACATTGTACTGAGACAAAAGAGATCAGGGAACTTCCCCTTCTTTCCTCCCCATCCAACTCAGAGCTCGTTTGTCAGCAAGAGTTATTGCCCTAACAAGCAACTTACAAGTCACCCGTTTGTAGCAGCTCTCTTTTCACACTGAGGGAAGACATGGCAATGGGCAGCCTTTACAACCAGTTTTCTCATTGTTTAGGCTTGACCCTGCCAGTGTTTGCACACAAGATGTCAGGGCAAATGATAAGGACTGCACCTTTGAAGGCAAACAAAAACCTTTCATCCATACAAATAATTTTTTTCCCTTGGTTAGTACTTCCTTGACAGGTTTTTGGGATGCTGAAATACATAATGAACCTGATTTCTTGCCAGCTCATCCCTAAATTTATGGGAAAATCTGTGGTGCTTGTTAACTAGAGGTATTGACAAGGCTGCAGTGATTGCTGTACAAATGCATGCCACACACTTATTTTCATGATCTCATTTAGATGACCTGTTTAATGGAATGCAAACTACAGACTTGATCTCTTCCCATTAGAACACACAGGAAATCCTGGAATAACATCCAAAGACTGCATTGGTCTGAAAACAAAAACCTTCGGTTTAACATGCAGCCAAATCTTCTAAAGAAGCAGAAATGCACCCAAAAAAAAAAAAAAAAAAAAAGCCCTTATTGCCCCTGAGATCACAATGTGCAAATCTGGCTGACTGGACTGATCTTACCTGACCTGATATTTGAGTTAATTCTCATTAATTAAATGAGCTATTACTTGATTACTTGGCACATAATATGAACCTAAAAAAGCAACATGCAGTGACACTTTAAGAAAACTTTTAAGAGTGAGAGAGAGGACATGAAAATAAATTTGTTGAAAGTATTCACTAGGGAGGTTCTGTTAGATTCCTTTATTAAAACATTACAAAAGATCTCCAAGCTATTTGCTTTCAACACTAAAAAAGCCCTGACCAAAATGCATGTCATGCTTTTAACATCATCTGCAATGAAAGCCAAACTTATAGTGGGGCTTAGCTGCCAAAATTTCCTGAGTGGCTACAGAATTCATGGATGCAGGTTCATTAGCTCTCGTCTGTTACACCATACAATTTGCTCAGCTGACAAACACAGGTTTCTCAGCTTCAAATCCACAAAGATCTGGCAGTCAAGTCAAGCCTTACCATCTCCTGTGCCCAACAAGCACACTGAAAACCAGCGTGGCTTTTCAGATGTTGCTGAAGGCATATTCTAACCACAGCTGATGTTAGAGGGATCAAGGTAGCAGTATAATTTGGCTCATGTTATTTATATTGTCAGTGATGATGCATGAAACAAAAGCTCTGGAGGGCTTGGAGAGGTTTTAGCTTGGAAAACAAAAAAAAAATTCATCTGAAAAGTGGGTAAATGCAGTAAGTATTCAGTGGGAAACAGTAAATACAGGCTCTGATAAAGTGATTATTAGAGTCACATTTTAAGGACAGAATTGTTCCTTCACGTAGTGTCACCTACTCATAGGTCTGCATAAACACCTTCATTTATGGATTCAAAGCCACAAGCCACCCTGTACTCAAAGAAAAGTTTCCATACTTGGAAAATGCATGCAATATAAGATTACTGTACTACTTATCAAGATTTCAGATTCTTAGACAAAAAAAAAAATGCTGCTGTTACTGGAATATAGTCTCATTATCTATCAGAACAATTACCTATTCAGTAAGAAAGAGATACAAACAAAACCCGGAGTCTGCAGTAAAAGGGAATACAAAAAGCCATTTTTTCCATTCACATGTAGAAATTCTGAGTTCTAAACAGACATATACTTGCTCAAAAAATTGCACTTTTTTAGAAGCACATTCTTCTACTTCAGTCTTCTTTTTTAATTTGATAACAAGGAGTTCCTCAGAATTGCTATCTTCTGTTTTAGTAAAAGCCATTAATTTTTGAGTGTAGAAGTTGCTCTGGCAAATTTTTGTAATTACAAAAGTAACTGTGAAGGGCAGAGCTTAAATATGACCACTTCAGTCACATGATTTTGTTTTTTAAACTACATTATCTAAAGACCCAGTTTACTTTGCAGCAATGAACCTGTCACTGGACTTTTGCTTCAGGCCTCTTCCCCAGTCAGAAGGATTGTGATCCCAGGCTCAGGAAGATCAACTTCTTCCTGAATGGCAGCAGAAACCTCCAAGGTCCCCAAAACTGGACTGCAAATGTTTTCCTGCACAGTGCAACTACTGAAGCAGTTAGTCACATCTGCCCTGTTTCCAAATTCTTTAATGTTCTATTTCCACACCTGAAAATGGCCTTTGGTTAATCAAGTGCAGTGGGTTTGTTTTTCTGTGAGTAAGAAAGAAGAGAGAAAAAACTGGAACAGGAGCTGCTGAGTGATTTGAAGGCATCCTGAGCTGAAGGACATGAGAAATATAGCAGAGATGGCAATGGGCTAGTCCTAGTTTTGTCACCCAAAAAAGATGTAAGAACTTAAATTTTATAATACAGAGTGTACTAGATCTGATACCTTAGCAACTGAAAACAATGTCAAAACTGGAATTTGTTAGGAAGCATAAAACTGCATTTAAAACAAATGTCTGTGGGCACATATGTGCAATTTATATACCCTAATACACATTTAATACAGAG
This sequence comes from Agelaius phoeniceus, assembly GCF_051311805.1. Taxonomy (NCBI): domain Eukaryota; kingdom Metazoa; phylum Chordata; class Aves; order Passeriformes; family Icteridae; genus Agelaius; species Agelaius phoeniceus. Next base: position 92,565,270 of record NC_135267.1, on the reverse strand, counting down.
CCTGCTTTTTGCAGTTAGGATTATAAACAGTTCACTTAAAAGTGCCAGGAGTTAGCAGCAGAGAGAAAGCAGGAACAAAGTTCTGAACATGTAGGACTTCAGGATTAATACCTTCTAAACCAGACCTGATTGATGCTCTCAGGTCAGTATACATAATTCCCATGCAGCACTTTTTAATGGGATAGGACATTCCTCAAGAATGTGAGAAAAATGAGGTAGTCATCAGGCTGGGCCAGACCAGTATTCTTCCATACAGAAATTAAACAAAACTCAGCACAACTCTGACTGCCTCCTTTGTAAGTGAGCTACACAGTCATAATGACTGCACAAGAATTTGTGAGGAAGAAAATTAGACTGAAGTTCCACATAATAAAGTGGAGTTCATGGGCACAGGAAACCTAAGGGAATTAATGCCTTAGAATGAAAATGATCACTTATTAAAATATTGCTAAACTGTTTCTATTAGCACTATGTATGATTTTCTACTAGTACAGCAGAAATTTTGGCTGCAAAAATGAAAGGTGAAACTCTTCCTGTATGCCAGTTTTAATCAGATATAGAGCTCAGCCTGAGCCTATGCAAGGCTGAAATGATGCTGATGGAAGTGAAACTGGCTGTCTCCCATTAAAGGCCTTGCAAGCCTTTTTTTGTTAAGGTTGTATGAAGGCTTGGAGTCTTATCTGACTCCTTACTGGGTCTGGATGACTGGGCACCTTCCCAAAAATACCTTCTCACATCTTTAGCTTTATGGGGAGTTTCATCCCTTCCTCCTGCTGAGGCCACAATATCCTCTGCATTTGTTACCTGATGGCTGTGTTATTAACAGCCTCCTGCTTCCCAAGCCAAAGTAAGACAATGTGCCGGCTCCAGATGTGGCAGAAGGAGGCCATCTGCCCTGTGCCTGCCTTAGATCACTGAAATCACTTCAGGCCAGTGCTCAGGTCCTTTTTTCAGCTCCAGGTAATTCCTGAGGCCAGTTTACAGCCTTTGGAGAATGAAGGCCTGCTGCAGTTGCAAAGCACTGGAGCTCACAACAAAGCCTTTGAGACCCAGGTTCCAAAAATTTTTGAAGGTAATCCAGCATTGTAAAAACCTCTCTGTGAACATCAGCTCAGTAGAGACTCTGACCATCTTTAGAAAATAAAGGAAATCTTCCCCCGGAGAATGTTTAGCATCAGAATCACTGATTGCTTCAAGTTTCAAACTATTTAATTTGCCTTTTCAAAGAGCTGCTCAGACCAAGTTTTGACCCCCCCAAAAATTAAGGCAGAAATGCTAGATAGTAAAGAAATTCAGCAGTTCTTTTGCTAGAACTTCAGACTCACATGCAGGGTAAATGGTGAAGGCTAGAACTCACCAGTTTCAGGCCATAGTTCAATGGTACAAGTTCAGCTTTGCATTTCTAACTTCTAACACCAAAAAGAGATGACAAAAACCACCAGTCTGCTGTACACTCACTTGGCCAAAGGAACTTCTGATGGATTATCTTTGCTACAACAGGCTTCAAACTTAATCAGGTACCAACTTTCACCACACTGCCAGGCATAAAAATATCTGGAAAGCATACAGCCAGAGTAAACTGTATCATGTGCTCTGCCAAATTTCACAGAAAAGTGATCCTATGCCTTGATTTGGGTCCAAATTTCACTGCTAGATAACAGCAGTGTGCATAGTTTCAACAGTTATGCTTCTGGAACTACAACTTATCTTGCAATAATTTATTTTTTCATTATGATTTAACTTCTGCTTATCTCTAATCTTGTTGTTTCTGCCCAAGTCTTTTGCCCTGTATACCTCAGTCTTCCCGAGCCTTGTGTGGATTTATAGATACAAACATACACACAGGTGCCTGCCTATATTGTGCCTTATCAATTGGGGAACAAAGGTCATGCTTATAGTTTTCTCTGTATCTGTTTAAAATTTTTTCTATGGAGTCACAGATCAAACCAAACACACCATCTCACTGATAAAATGGGTCATCAGATATAATTTGGAGGCTGCTGCCATTTCCCCAAGATCTCTCCTGCCAGCTGCAAATCTTCATGCTTCTTTAAGACTTCTTTTCAAGCCAACTCCTTCATTTTTACCAAAGTTTTCCTCTAGATCCCCATGTACTGCTCAGTCTGGCTGTGTTTCCCCTGTAACCCCATGGCCTGGGGACAAATGGTGGTGTTCCCCTGTAGCAACAGCAATCTGGGGCCAGGTCCTCCTCCTGGGAGCCTCTCCATGCACGGTGGGTCCCCATGTGCTGAAGGGGCTCACATCCCGTCAGGGCAGGCTGTGCAGCACAGGCTGTGACTGCCTTGTGTCCCCCGCCCTGAAAACCCTCCTGAGGCACTGAGGTTCAAGGTCCTGTGTTAGCTGAGCATTTGAGATCTTTAGATGAATGAAGTTTCAGGATGATGGTTGTTTTAAGCATTTTTAAAATACTTATGGTAGCAGTTCTGTGTAGCTGACTAATGTGGGCTTTGCAGTAATGCCTGAAAATGGGTAGAAGTGAGCAGCACTCTGTTCAGACTGCCAGACAGCCAGAAATCCTGAAAAAGCATCAAAAGGAATCTGCAAATTTGTCCCAGAAAAAAAAAATCAGGTAGAAAAACAGGAAATGTCTGTGAAAAAACAGACATATGGGAGCTCTAGTTCTTCCATAATCTTCCAGTAGATGAAGTCTGGGCAAAGAATTCAACTTCTCATAGGGTGGAGTTTTATCAATTTATTAAAAGAGTTTAATGATGTGTGAAACCTGGCCTGCTCCCACCTAGTCCTTCTCACCTAAAAGCTGCTCACAGAACAGGCTCCCCTTGTATGTGTATAACAAAAAGATGGCTCATCGAAGAATGAGGACAGAGCATTTCTTTCTACCTGTGAATTCTTGATCTGAAGATACCATATAAATACACATGCACACAGAGGTGAAAATTGCTCTGGGTTATGGTTTTCTTAAAAAAAAATGTATCCAAAGAACATTTATAGCTATGGGACAACTCAGATGGATTGAAAAAAAAAAATCTATATGTTAGGGGCTGGCTGAAGATACCACTCTTGCTCGTCTTCCAAAGTACTGAAATAAATAAAATAATAAATAAAACATTTAACAGAGAGGACTGCCAAATTGGCTATTTTACACTACTCATATTTCAGGTGAGATGTTGACAAAGCCTTTACTTTAGTGGTTAATTGATAATGTCACTTTTAACGAAGTAAGATAGACACACACATTATAAAAGACTTCTAGTGGATAGACCAGAAGGTAAAGCAGGTTATAGAGAATAACAAACAGAAAAGTTTGGTTTGTTGAACTTAGATTATGGCAGTTATTCAGTATTCTTAGTATTGTAGGCTCTTTATTCCTTCAGCTGCAAGAGTCCAGAATCCTTCAAGAAATAATCCAAAATGGCAAAAGTAACATTTTTCTTTACCTCTACCTGGCAAATTTTCAGAGAGATCCATTTACTGGATGGAAACTTCCTGCCTGGATTGGCTGTTTGTTAGTATGAGTAATGAGCAATCCATTCATCATTAGTATTAGCAAGTTTTCCATTTCATCCTCTTCCCTCTTTAAGTGCATGATTTAATTCACAGCACATAAACATTTATGCAGAAACCTTGTAAAAGCAAACCCATGCCCAGCATTTTGGTCATATGTATATGAGAAAACTATAGGCAGGTGGAGAGACTCAGTTTAAAACAAACTCATATCCACTGTTTGTTCACAATATCTAATCTCTCTATTCTGTGTCTGTACAAAATTTACATTACTCTCCTTCCTTTCCTCCCTTTCACACATAGATATTTCACACTTGGCTCTGCTTAGAGATAGAGCTGCTATGCACCTCAGAAATTTGTTCCTTGGACAAATATGAGCTCTGGGAGAGGTTGCTTTATCAACTAGGTTGTAGGTCTAAAACTTGGTATGTCCCACCTTCAGGTCCCTGAGCTGCTTCCCACCCTGACCCTCATCACTTCAGGGATGCTGAGCTGCAAGAGCTGAGGGTGGATGGGCAAGAGGTGGCTCGTGCTATTTGAACATCCAGTATTTATCTCAATGCAGAAGCAACTGTCTTCCTGTAGGAGAATGCCTGAAGTATTTTTGGCTTTCTTTAGCTTCTTTTCAAGGAAGCTCTTGGGGTTCCTCTTGCTCCTTGGAGCTGAGGCTGTGCCATCTCATGGCAACACTGCTTTGACTATGTGGACAGGTGTTTGCCCTTTCTGCCCTGCAAAAAGCAACAAATTTTACACTTCATAAGGGGGGGGGGGGCTTTTTGTATCTTGTAATGTGAGTTTTGGACCACCTTTCCTGGGCTTTTCCATTGCCTCCTCATAGGTTAGCAACCTCATTCTACAGCCAGTGCCCTTGGGGCAGAGGTAGTCAATCTTGTCCTGCTATTCCAGCATTTGGGGAGCTTTCCATGGATTTTTAATGACTGTTTTAATTTACTGTGCAGCTAAACATGCAGCTATCCTGAGTAAACGCTTAAATGCTGACTCTCAACCCTTAAAATATTCAACTGTTCCTTGCTCTAAGTAAATGTGACTTCCTTTCCCACTCCCCAAAATCTGCCCACTAATCTGATGCTTTCTTGGTGCAAGCAGAGGGTAGTGGCAGCAGAGCTCCCAGAGCTCGCATTTGTCCCTGAACTGCAGGCAGAGCAGTGAGGCAGAGCAAAGCAGTACTTTTTCAATGAATACTCACTGAGCCAAGAATACTTTAAACACTCCTCCTCCATCATCTTTCCTTAAAATTGAGATTATTAATGAGTCACACTTACATGCATATTCTTCAGAGCACTGCTGTAGAGAGAAACAATAGCCAGGTCTCCCTCTCCTTCCTCCTGGGTGGGCAAGCAGCACAATACTAAAGCATTATCACATCAACTGCTGGGCTAAGAAGCTTGACCCAAAGCCCTGTGCCAGTGAATTATTTTCTCTTGACATATGGCTTAAGGCTGAAGGATTTGAACACTTAATTGGTGCATTTTCTGTAAGGCTTTAAAGGCTTGGCAAGGTGAGATTCCTGCTAATCAGCGATACAGCAGGGAAACAGCTCCTGCTGTGCATAACCAGCAGCCTCCACCTACACGAATTTATTGATCCCCTGGAGCTCAGGGGACTTGTATTATCTGAATGTGCTAAATTCATTTCTAAGTGAAGCTGCCCAAAGATTGTGTTTCAAACATCCTTAATAAGTTGTATTCACTGAGACATGTAACAGCACTGGTCTGGTAACGGATGTGAAAAAGAACACCACAACCTTCTCTCTCACATGAAGGTCTAGGTGGCTCTATGGGAATTAGGAAAACAAAATAAATTCCCTGTAACTTTTTGTCTTTTCCTACAGAACTTACCTCAGCGCCTCATTACAATCAATTATTCACAAAACTAACATTTTTACAGCACTTTTTTGTCATTAAATTTGTCATCTCCCTCACAAAAATGCTTCCATTGTAAAGGTGGGTCATTTGATAAGAAATCTGGTAAATTAAATCATTCGTTATTGACACTCCTGTAAAACAACTACTCAGAACATTAATTTTTCATTTTAATCCTGTCATTTTACTGTACTTTGGCCTCTGACTTGCAAACCCATGGGTTTTGTAATAGTCCTTACATTTTTTCTGGTGCTTTACTTTCCCTGCAAAAACTTCTCTAAAGAAATCCATTACTTCCATTTTTACTGATTTATCACTCTATCTTAGCATAAACCTTGTAAACGTACTCTTCCCTAAGCTCCTGTGAGTTGAAAGGATTTGGGGCACAAAGAGTTTGCAGCACAGACAGATTATTGTTGTTATTCTGTATTTCCAAGAAAAAAATGTTTTTTCACAATGATCCAGACAAAAATTGTATTTTTATGGCAGGACAATAAAGAGAGCAGTTGCTGTTCCCATCAGAGAGAAGAGACTCTGCCTCGAAGATAACTGTATCCAACCACAAGCTGACAACTATTCTTACTCATGAAAGATGCTGTTCTCATGGGGCACACCCCTGCAGTCACACTCACTCAGACACACTTAGAAATAAAATTACAGTCTTGAAGTCGGGCTGCTTTAGAAGACATTCTGCACATATTTGTATTAATTGAATAAAGTCAATCTAATTTAATTCTTTTAAACACATAAGCACAGAAGAAGGAAGCAAAGGTTAGAAATGTTCAAGGAATGTATACTTAGGGCCTTAATTCTAAACAATCTAGGTATCCGTAGAAGTGCAACTTTAATATTTTTTATTTATTTTGGTTTTATTCTCTTAGTTTCTTTTCTCCTTTTCTCTGCTAAACAAGAGTCAAATTTAGAAGATGGCACAAAATTCCTCTGTCTGCTTTCTTCACTTACCTCCATTGACCAGCAATTTTATTAAATTTTGTAGACTTCAGGCCTGCTTTTAGTCCTGTCACCATGTAGAAATCCTGTGAGAGCTGGAATGAGATGATCCTCACCCACAACAAAGACAGAGATAACACTGCTTCTCTTTCATTCTCTGTTTACACCAGCATCACCCACAGCTTTGCAGCACCTCTCTCAAATTTGTAAATGACAAAGACCTTCCAAAAAAACCAGCCTCAGCTTCTTAAAATATTTTTGTCAATTTAATTAACTTTGCATGCTGTCATCTCAGGACTGTCAATTGTAACGTAGTTCAAAGATCAATTAAAAGATCAGTTCTTTTTCTCTGCACATGGGAAAGTATTTTTACACTAGCAAATACCAATTTACACTCATTAAGTTCTGTGAATAAGCCTGCTGACACACCGGGGGTCCCATTGAAATACACTCTTAACAAATACAGTAGGTGTAGTGTTTACCCATTGCTTAACTGTGCTGAATAAGCTCTTCGACAAACAAAAGCTTTCTTCCTGGCCCTAGTTATCAGAAGGTGCATTACATGCACTCTGCTGCCATCATTCACCACCTTTTCTCATCGTCCTACCAAACAATTTTTAATTAGCAAAGTTTCCATACCATTAGAACTACTGTGCATCAATGGAGTAAAACCACCAGTGTGAGTTGCTGCAGTTCCTTGGTTTAGATTTTGTGTATCTTTCATAATCCCAAAGCATCTTGCACAACCCCAAATCCTTTGGTTTGTATGATTTTCTGCTTTTACATGGTAGTAAATCTTCAAGGTCTCATGTGAGGGCAGTGATACAACCCAGCAGGGTGGCTGGCTTGGCAGGGCTGGGTGCTGCTGGGGCAGCCCCCTGTGGCCTCTCTCCCTGCCCCTGGAAGGGTCAGATTCTGCCTGGGTGGGAGCCATCTGTGATAAGTGCACATCCTTATATTGGTAAGCTGTGCCTGGGACTGTTTGTGTGCAGGGTGGGTCTCAGGGCATATTGTGTGCCATAGCAGTGTCCCCTCTGGGCAACAAATATCTCTCTCACTAAGGTTAACTTCTAGCCCAAAGTGCAGCAATATAAAAAAGGATAATCTTTTAGACCCTCCCATAATTTACATCATATTATGTTTATTAATGCATTTGGGTTTTGGAGAGCAGATGAGGGCATCAGTGGTCACGTTCCAGGGGCTCATGTGCTTAAGCCTGTACTGAGGATGTGTATAGTATCCACTGTCCACCTGAGGGATAATTTTTGCTTTTGTCACAGGCTCTGTGATGCACATCTCTGACAAACTTCAGTTTGCTACACTGTGATAAATCCTGCAGTCTCTTGACTTCTCACCCATCTCACACTCTGCCAAAACTAGAACAAAGTTTGAACACGGCAAACAAATGAAGCCTGGGATCCAGAGAAAAGAGATCAGAAAGCAGATTTTGCTGCACAACTCTTGACTGCCCTTTTCCTGCGAGCCCTATGAATTTTTTTTTTTTGACCAGCTACAGTTGGACAAAATGGTCAAGGTTGTACTCTGCAGAACTTTTACATGCATCTGTGCAAAGGTACGTAAACAAATGCATACACACATCTATCAATATATGTGTATGTGGACTTGCAAATATATATATATCTAGAATGTGCAGACACAGGAGAATTTTATAGTGCTGTGATGGGATAAATGAGCCTGACACTTATATGAAAACCTGGAGTAAAATTAGACAGTGTTTGAATGAGCAAAAAATGAGATGGCGGCCCTGCCAAACAAGTCATGCATCTTCTTTACAACACAGAGATATGTACTCACTATCTATCACTTAAGCAGTGGGAAAATTACTTGGAGGTATTTTAAGAAAAGGAGGAAGGGAGATTCAATTTTATTTGTTTATGTTTCTCACTGTAAAACTCTAAATATCTTGCATCTAACTATATGAGGTCAGAAGAAAGCATAAAAACTTCTAACAATGATCTAAACCAGATTTTAATGTATATGAAAGGTCAGACAAACATTAGCTACTAGAGACTTTTCCATGGTTAGATTTGAGGTTTATAGTTTTGCTGGACACCTAACATAAAGCTCTTCAAAGCTGCAGGATGTCAGACTTTATTGTTGTAACACATGTAATGAAAAGAGAAGTGCTCTAAAATAATCTCTTATTAATATTTACTTTAATTGGGATGTTTGCTCCTGAATGTATTGCTTTGGCTATTGGATCTACAAGGGAAAAAAAAATAGCTCAAGAGAGGCCTCTTGGGGGTGTTAAGAGAAGCCAGGCTGCACAAATCATTGACGAAAAACAATGCAACTTTACTGAGTCTATGCACCTAAAATTTTTTTTCCCCTGTGAATGCTTCATTCCTATTGATAAAAGAAACAGTTCTTTGAGTGTAGTAGGCTGTCTGCTCTTTGTAAACCATTAGTCAAAACCTTCCAAAGGAAAGACCTGCAAGTTTTCAAGCTTTTTTCTGCTTTGAGCTTTCCAAGCCTTTCAAGGTTTGGTATGGTAAACATGCAAGATACAGGGCAAGGTAGCTTTCTGCCTGGTCTAGGGCTGCAAGCACCACCATTTCGGGTACTCAAACCAACCAGAAAGAGCTCCTGTCATAACACAGACTTACTCAGATGTTAAGAAGTTTTACTGTGGGTTTTTTGGGAGTGGGAGCACGTGCTTTGGTTGAAGGACTCTCTAGGTACACCTACACCATGCTCAGAAGCAGAACTGGCAGTAGCTATGAAGAAGGCCACTTTGCTGCTCTGTCTGTCCCCAGCTATGGAGCCAGGCCATCGGCATCCCTGCCAAAGCATCCCCTGCTCCAACAGTCCCTGATGCCTCTTCCACAGGCAGATTGCCCTGAGCTCTGCTTGGGCCACCCTTGTGAAAAACGACTGCAGGAAAGCTTCTGTGTCTGCGGGTTTTATTACCTCTACTCATGGAGGACAAATACATTTAATATTTAACATTTCCTATCTGTTAAAACCAGCTCTGTTACAGCAGTACAAGAAGGGCAGCTGACTGACCTCACAGCTGGCTTTAAAGACAAGAAGCCAGGCAGCTCCCTCTGCCCTACATGATAGCTTTCCTCTATTGCAGAGCAAAACAAGTCACCCAGTGTGCAGATGGGAGAAGTTCACCTGAGTTGAATTTTGGCTCTTTCTATCGTGAACAGGCTGTGCTTTGTGAAGGTTTCTGTTCAGCTGCAGGAGAAAAAGCTTTCTTCCTTAGAACATTTGACACAAAAAGAAAGCAAAATAAGAAAGAATTTCTAACTGATTGCCCTATGAAAATGTCCCAGGATTGTACAAACAAAGAAAAGGTTGGCGGTTTTTTACTTTTTTAAAATATTATGCAAGTCCTGAGATATTATGAAACTGGGTATGCAGTGGAAACCTAGACAGAGCAGATATTAGATATACGGTATTTTTTTCTCTGTGTCTTTGCCAACAGTTTACTTTCAAGGGTCTTGAGAAGACAGAACCTCAACCAACCACATTTTGTTCAGAAAAATAGATTATTTAGAAGGGATTTTCTCTTTAGTTTTCTTTAAGCAATCCAATGTAATCCTTTAAAATGACACTTAAATAAAATACTCTCAGAAGGAATTATATGTTTTAGAACTGTTTGCAAAACAGAGTTCTGCCCATCACAGTGGGAGGCACACATGTGTGTCTGACTGTCACACACCACATAAGGATGTGATGGACTTCTGAAACAACCCAAAATGCCTATATTGCAAGAGGTCTAATTTTCACATCCTTGGCTGATTTTGTCATTTGTTCTTGATTATACAGCTAGCAAGTGTAGGTAGCTGCTATAGCAGGAGTCACATAAACATTGTGCTTCTGCACTGCAGATACTGTCAAATACAGGCCCAGCTCCCTGATTTGTCTTCAAAATGAAGTGTGTGGTATAATTTCCTTGCCCTTGGGGATAATCAGTCCCTCCTTTTTGCATACTGCAAAATGCAGTTTTCTATTAGTCTAACCACTGACAGCTGTGGCTACAACAGAAATAAACAAAAGTAGCACAAAGATGAATGAGACTTGTTGAAGATATATTGTAGGTATTCCCCTGCCAAGGGCTTTGTTTCTTGCCTGATGATCTTCTACTACTGTTATGGCACTGCAGGTGAAAAGTATTTTCCAAAACAAAGCTTGTCAGCTGAAGGAGGGCTCAGGAAAAACCCAAATCTTTACTTTCCTGTCAGAAACAAGTCATAGTTCCCTTGACCATAATCACTGATCACTGGAATAATTTGTTTAGATTTGAATTGAAATAAAAAAGTAGCATCTGAGTGACAGGAAAAGCAGGCCACCATTCCAGTTCACTTACAGAATCAGATGGGTTGCACATACAGATATCTGGGGATCATTGCAGCAGAGATCAGCTTGTTTGGTCCTTGAAAATAAATGCTTTTTGAGAAGAAATGTATTAAGAACTGCTGTTATTTGGAACACACAATCCTCTAGGCTGCAAACAGTGCATCAGGGCTACGTGTCTCTGTGTTTTATTTCAGTCAGGGAAGATCAGGGAAGATCCTGTGTTAAAGGAGTGAGGAGGACTCAGGCATTTGGTGTCTGGTGGGTGACACAGACTGTTCTGTGCTCCTGCTGTGGTGACTTCAGAGCTCACTGTGCTCGTGTTTGCTGGAGGTCATGTGGAGCAGGGGCTCTAACTCATGGGTCATACTCACAGTATGCCCATTACACTTTGTCTGGTTTGTTGGTCCCTCTGCCTATCCCCATCAGTTCAATGTTACTCTTCTTCTCACAGAAGTGATGTGAGCCTATTGCCTCAATGCAGTGATGGATCTTTTTTTTTTTTTTTTGTCATATAAGTAAAATAAAAGTCAAACACAGAAAGACTAGGAATTAAGGCAAAAATTGAGTAGCCCAAATCCATCATTTCAAAACTGAACCTGACAGTCAATAATACTGGCATTTTGTTTTAATTTCCTGACTGAATTTTAGTTGAATATATAGATGACTTGCAAAAGACCTATACTGTAATATTTCAAATTTATGAGAAAAATCATAGTTATACCATGAAAGCAGATGATGGAAGACTTTTTGGTTTTGTTTGTTTCGTTTTTGTTTTTGTCTTTCTTTTTGTTTTAATCCACCGAAAACTGTTTCTTCTAGTAGGCCTTTTTTTTCATATACTGAATAGGAATCACAGTCAACAGGCAGATTTATCTGATGTCACTCTTAGTTAAAGCACAAAATATTGCCAAAGACTGAAAATAAAATCAGCAGTGTATCTATGTCCAATTTTCTGTATGATTTTCACTTATTTCAAAGAGTAAATAAGGGAGTTCCTTATATCTGCTTTTAAAGTGGACTGTTGCCAGGGCAGTTCTGCTTTTCCCTGCTTCTCTTCCAGCTTGTGCATTTATCTCTTTGGCTTTCTGAGGCATGTTGTCTCTCTTTGTACTGATAAGAGTAATCTGCTGATTCTCCTTCCCTTCCCTGCAGTATCCCCGCAGAGTCTGGCATGAACTGACGTCCATATGGCATTCATCCCATTGAATGGCACTCGGAGCAACGTGGGGCCGTGGGAGGACAGGTCAGCACGGTGACCCTTGGGGCAACCACACTGACTCTTACCCCAGAACTGCTGACTGCTGTCACAGCACAGTGTAATCACATTTTACAGCTTCATCCTTTAGACCTTTTTATGCTGGATGCACTAAGGAGTTTACATCTTCTCCTGGGATACAACCTGCCGAGACTGTACGTGTGCATTTTAACCTGACTTCCAGGCTAACAAAATGCTGATGTGACTCACGAAAACTTTGGTGAAGTAGGGGGGAGACTTCATAAGCAACAGAAGAATCTGGAAGAAAAAATTGTGATATAAAGCCCACTGTATGTGTCAGAGGTGTTGGGATCTGTATGGTTATCTGTGCAGACAGACCCCAGCTGCAGGGGTCAGTCCTACCCTGTTGTAATGGTGGGAAAATGCTGAAATATTGTAGGGTAAGGCCAACTTGATGCTCTGAATTCCTCTCTAGATTTGCTGACTTGCTCACTGTTATATTGTTCTATTTGAGTGCTTTGTGGAGTTCCAGTCAGTACAGAAGGCACTATTTTAAAGTCCTGAAGTCAGACATGGTTGCAATTGTAGAGACTTCAGCAGTTCCCATTTAATGCATTCCATAGGAAGCCAAAGATTATTTTCTTTCCACCCTCCCTGCAGCAGGCATTTTCATCAGGGAGCTAAAGCAGTGAATTCAAATCTACAAGGCTTCCTGTATATCTTGTTGTAGTTGAGGATAGAATATTTTGAACTTTGTATGAAATTAAGCTGGAATTAAAATCAGGAGAGAAACCTGAGGAAAAATGTTTAAAAATCCCTTTCTCAAGTATACTATGAGACTGTTATTCAGAAGACCCTGAAATAGAAAAAGCAGCAGCAATTTGTCCACTGCTATTTCTCAACTAATAAGAAAGCCTATAACATTTATTTCTACCTTGCAAATCCTAAGAAGAATTTTCACTGCTTAATGGCATTGTCAAGTCACACTCAATTTCATAGTGCTAGAATGTGCTTGCAAGCCATTGTGTTTTCCAGTCTTTATTTCAACATTCTGCCTACAAGCACTTCATTATGAGAAGATGTGGAACCCATAAAAAAGTAAGTTTTTATTTTCTCATATGGAATGTGTGTTTTCTGTCTATTCTCATGCTCACAAAAGGACAGGGGAATTTGCACAAGAGGAGAGACAAAATCTCAACAACCTATTGCTATAAATCTGAACATTCTAAACTACCTGTTTACCCAGAAAACCATTTTGTGTGACATTTCCATTGTCTATTTTTTAGAAGTGAATGAACAAAAGCAACCTGTTTGCACAATCAGCTGTCAAAAACTGATTTTAAAAGTTCAGTGACAGAAACTCTTTCAAAACTGGAATTTACTAAGAAATATTGTGAGTGGACCAAATCAGGCTCTGATCATCAAACTTAAAAGTTAATGAGATCACTCTTACACTTAAATGAAATAACTGAAAGTTGTAGATACTTGAAAGCCTGGGATAAAACATCCCCAACAAACAAAAAAACCCCTACACCTTGTGATTAACAGTGTACAGGTATTTTACACCTTGCTTGTAACTCTGCATTCTCATTTACAGTACCTGCATCCCATGGAGCTTTCCTTACATACCTCTACAGCTAATCAGATTGTGCCCTGCACAGACTTCTCCTCACAAATGTAAGCACCTTATACCCCACTGACTGTTAGTTTAAAAGATCCCTATTGTTTCTTCTCTTCCTTGTTACTTTCTAATGCTACTGCTGCACACATCCAGCACGTTCAGGAAAGGTGCTCTGGCCCCTGAATCTTGCCACAGTTTATGGCTCTGGCCTCTGAATCTTGCCTTTCCATTACTCCATGCCATAACCTCTGCCAGAAAAGCAGGAGAAAGGAGATAGCTGACTGAATAAACAAAGAAAATGAGAAGGACAACAGCTGAATAAAAAAAGATAAGAAGTACATGAGAAGTGCACAAGGTCATAATTCAGGGATCAGTAATGACAGTGAAGGTGATTGACATGGAGACTGACACGGTTAAAATTATCACTTCTTTGCTTCAGTGCCTTCAAGTTGGTATGCAAAGGGGATCATTCTCACCACATATTTAGAACTTGGAAAGCAAAGCTCTGGGAAGGAAAATGTACTGTCACATCACTAATTTTGTCTGAGAATGCCTTTAAGAATCCTCCTTTAAGGTTTGATGCAGTACAAAGAACACTACTAAAAAACTATGTAAGGGGATTGTGTTCAGGAAAGTAGAGCTTGAATTTCCTATTACATCTAGATGTGTAACCCATTTTTGTTGCTTCATATTAAAAAAAAGTGTCCATCAGTCAAAAGTCTGTGAAGTTTCTCCAGTCTGTCAAGGGATTGTCAAGGTTTAAGCTTCTCCCATATGTGAATATAGGTGAGCATCCTTTTCAGTTAACTCTTTCAAAACTGCATCCAGTGTTTGTTTACGATAAGGCCAATAATGCCCACTATATGATTTTCAGCTGAGAACTTTCTTCTTGAGTCCTTTGAGTCCTCAAATTATAGCAGGGTAACACCTTCCAGCCCACAGAACCCTCAGTGTGCAGTGATACAGCCTTTTTGGGAATGTGATAGAGTGAGATTACAAGCTGCCAACAACATAAAGCTCCAGCAAGGTCCATTCTTGTGGCTGAGCCCCCCTGGTTGCAGAAGGGAATAAAGCTATCATCACCACAAGGCTGTGTGGGTTCATTCTCCACACCATGAGGCACTGGATTACCAGTGACTATCAGGCTAACTGTGCTTGGTTGCCCAGCATATGGAGGCTTCTAGCTACAGCTTTGGCAAAACTGCTTAAATCTGAGAGTCCCATTGCCTTACTCCTTCCAGACAAAGCTGATTAAATAATCTCAAAATGTCTACAGGCATGACAGCATTGTGGAGGTCTTCAGTATCAGCATGACATTCAACACAATACATCTCTATCTTGAAAGTTAATTGAAATCCCTGTGGGTAAAAATGCTTATGTAACATTTGCTTCACTCATGACTCTCTGTGGGATACAGTGATGACTCCCAGCTCCCTGTGATGGATAGCCTCAGAACAGCAGTGGTTGACATTTTCTGTGTCTTGGCCCTTTAATATGTTTTATGTTTGCACAGTTGCAATGAACATTCTCCACTGCCTTTAATCCTGGCTGATAAATGAAGCATGAGTCTCCCTCTAACCTTGGATACTCTCACAGCTGATGCTTGCTTGATATGATCTGCATTTTTCCATGGACTCTGTTGGAAATTGTCCAGTTAGCTCTCTGCAGCTATTGGAGGAGCATTGTCATTGACTGCTTAATGCTTTTCCCAAAAATTATTAGGCATGCTTGCTTTTTTTTACCATACAATAGTTACATATATAATTTAACCATTTTCCTAGGTTGTATAAAATCTGTACAAAAAAAGGCAAGAATTAGGCTGGAGATCCTACAGGAAAAAGCAATGGAAAATCCTTGGACAAAAAAAAAGGATTGTATCTCCTTGACTGTAAATTTTAAATCTAAAGCCATATAATCAATCTCTGTGTCTCAGTGAAGTATTTATACTTGGAAAAGCAGCTGAATTCTGATGTCATATCTGAAATGAGATGAGCATGAAAAAGAAAAGATAACAATAGGAAAAATTCTTCCTCCTTTCTTTCTCTCATATCAAAATTATACTTGAGGAGCACTTGTGATGTATAGTTCTCCAAGCATCTTTCCCCTTCTAGTTATAACCTTTTCAAAGCACACACTCTACTTATGGAAAAAAGCTGCAGATCAAAGCATGACAGTTGACACCACAGAAGAAAAGAGACAAGGTTACTGGATCAAACCCAAGAAGTAAAACTGATGAAAAGCCTTCAAGTGCAGAGCAGACTGATGAAAATAAGTGTGTGCTGCATGATTTGAGTAAAAAGGGGCTGAAATAGAAAAGACTGATGAAAGCCAAGGGTTGAAGATTCATGAAGGAAGCATAAGAAGCTGATGACTCCAGACTTGGGTTTCATAAGCAGAAACTCTATAATGTATTTAAAATTTAGTGGAGAAACCACTGATTGTGGCATCAGAGAAATCACAAGACTGAATTAAGAGGAAAGATACTGAAAAAAAAATTTCCTCTCAAGGGTATACTGAAAGTATTCAGAGAGGTGATAATGAAAAAAAACCAAAACATTTCACCACTGATCTGGGTGTATTTGAAAGCACACTGCTGTGGCTTTGGCTATATTTTTTTGTCCTAAAAACTGGCCAGACAGCAGACAGCTTCTAAAATTAGCCAGTCTCTATAATGGGCTCTTATGCAAAACATGTATATTCAGCTTCTTTTGCTGAAGTTCATACTAATTCCAGAAAGGAATTAGTCACACTGTAAGATTGTAACTTACCCTTCAGTAAATCTTGTATTATCATAGGTTCTTCTATGTAGGTAGGCAATGAAAATGCATTCCCACACATTTTGATGATAAATCTAATCAATATTGGCAGAAAGATATTTCTTTCCTTATAAATTTCACCATGCAACTTCACAACTAAATAGAATTGGGATCCAAGAAATCCCAACTCTTATACCATTAAAAAGCCACTTAAATATTGTCTTACCCTTCTCCATCCAACATGTGAAGTGTGGGTGAAAGAGTTTCTTATTACTACCTTATAAAAGCAACTGAATTTTAACCACAGATTGCTGCATTAGAGTAAGACCTTTAAAACACCACAAAACCAGGAAACAAAGCAAGGAAGAGTTCTATGTTGCAGCTGCCTTGAATTCTTCTGTCAAATTCAGGTACTGCTGTACTGTACATTCTTCTACCTTGTAGGCATCTGTCAGTCAGAACAGCAGACAACATGACTGACATGAGGATATTGCAATGAGAGTTTAAACAGATTTCTGTCTGAATGCTTATGCCACTTCTGAGTCATGACTTAAGAGAGGGAAAGAAAATTTAAAACACTGATTGCAAGAACTTGACATATTGAGAGGGTTGCAGAAGAGGAAAATTGGTTTGACATCAAACCACACTGTTTGTACCACAGACATCCAGCTAATAAAGGATGATTTAGTTAAAATCAGAATTCCTCCCCTGTGCAGTCATTCAGTCCTGTTCCAGTTTTACAAAGTGTCCAGTAATTTAGTTATACTTTTGATATTTACCCTTTTTAAATTTTAACTGAATTTTGGTAAATTCAACACTTGCCAGGAAGAGGAGTCAGAGTCACTGAAGTTTCAGATAAGGCAAGGGCACATTCCCAGGCTGGAAAATCCTGTTCCCTTTTCTGTCAAAAAGAATTTGACCCCATGTTATCCAGATTCACCAGAAGGAGCCCAAGGTACCCCACTGCTTCCTGAAGGCACCCACTCTGCACACTGGGCTGTGCTTCCAAACCCTTTCCTCCTGCAGGCATTGTAAACCTGCCAAGGTGCTGATGGACACACTCTGTCTTTAGGGATTTGCTGCTGGGGTGGGGGCAGAAAATTGGAGATGCTAGCACCCCCTTCCCTTTAGGTCTCAGAGGAAAGCTGGTCAGGCCAATATGTACCCACCCACCACGTTTCAAGAGGACCTCATGGTGGATCTAGGGAGAAGACAAAAAAAGAGCAGAAGCTACAAGTTTGTGTTCAGGGTAGATTTGATAATAATGGCCAGGGATGGGGGAAGTGAACACTTGAGCACATGAACTTCTGTATCTGCTTCCCAGTAAGAGAGTGTTGGTTTCTGTATGCCTTACTCCCCTGATCCTGGAATTTATCTTCACTTTTCTCCCTTGGCACACACAGGACATTAACAGTCTACCACTAAAGCTGAACACTGCAAATATCCTCCTGAGAAAAGTACAGGTCCAAAGTTTCTTCAGGCAACCACCTTTTACAGTAATTTCATGGAGATCTTAGAAAAACATACCTCATAAATTACTGTTTTTGAGATTAACATCACTCAAATAATTTCTATACATCAGAAATAGGACCCATGATCCAGAATATTCCAGAAATTTAGTCAAATACTTTTTGGGACTTCAAAGTCTTGCCAGCCCCTTAGGAATGGGAGCTGAGTATATAGATTTTGAAGGTGTCACCCAGATGAGTCCCTTGTTCCTGTAATGCTTCCAGTGCCAGGTAGGCTTTAGAAGAAAGGACAGCTGTCATCTGCTATCAGCTGCCACTCAGCAGGGGCTCTGGAGCCCAACAGGTCAGCTCTGTATCCCAGAGCACAATGTCAGCTCACATAAAACATTGTACTCTATCAAAACTGGAGCTCATTGGATGTGCTGCCTGCACACTGCATTGAAATGGGCCCTAAGAAAGGGAATATTTTAAACAGTATTTGCATGTTTGGATGTAATAAGCAAAGTCTCCTGACTACCCTATGAACTCAGGACTTAAAGAGATGTAAAGCAGCATCATATACTTGAAATGAAGAGAAGGATCTTTAAGTTGCACTATGTGGTACCTTCACTGGATCATATAAATTCAAATTCAGGGGTTTGTCAGGGTAGACAAAGAAATTGCCTTTCCTCCAGGCTTTCTGTCTTCTGAATAATAAACCAAGTTACTTCATAGTACCATGCAGACAATAAAACCAAACCAAAATCACCACATCAAAGCCAACACACGAATATGTGGGAGTGAAGAGATATTATTTCTCTCCTGCTTCTTTACTCTTCTGAAATTCATTAATAGTTCCTGAGTAATGAAATGTCAATGGCTTTTAGAAGCCACATGAGTAACTTGTATGGAGTAACTTCTGTTTAAGAAATTACTTTTTGTGCATTAGACACAGTGACATTTCTCATAAAGAGAAAAACAGAAGTACAGAATATGCAGCTAGGGAATTGTTTGGACCAGTAGTGCAAGTTTTACTTTTCATCTGGCAATTTTAGGTAAAAGAGCACTGTATGTTTATAAAATGCACTTTTTGGGAACAATTAATGTGCAAGATTAGGACTCCTGGTACATGGGACCTGTCCTAATAGAATTCTGTTACCTGAATATTCATGGGACACTGTGAGCATAGTGCAAATGGGTGAAGTAAATGTGTTCAGAATCTGAGGCAACTGGAGTAACACAGGCTTTCCACTACTACTGTTTCAGGGCTATTTGGATGGTCTGTGATTCAAATTATATTTGTACAGCATTCATATGCAAATTTAAGGCAAGAAAGAACACAAGTGCTATAAGGTTTTATTTTGCAAACATCAATAAGGGATTGCTGCTCTTGATAGCCTTTAATTTAAAATAAAACCACCAGAAAATTTTACATTATTATTCTTATTAATAGTGCTCTTTAAACCTCCTGAGATGAACAGATAAGGAATAATGTTCTTTTTAAAATCCATGATGATTTTGTAAACTAAAAATGGCTTTTAAAATTTTTCTTTATATGGAAAATTAAGAGTTATTCAGTTGGGTCAATGAGAGATGAGCTGCATTGGCCCAGTGGATGTGAGTCAAGTCTTGCTGTAGGTGCACAGATTAAGTTCTCAGAGAAAATACATCTGTATGGACATTTGTGCCTAGCAGGCTCTGTCTGAAGACAAAATGGCAGTTTCTGCTGAAAAAAAGGGTATGGGAACCTTTTGCTGTAAAGCAACTGTGGACAAATAAGTCAGAGCAAGAATGCTGGATCCACCAAGGCAGGGCTGAGTCTGGGAAACTGTGATCAGCTCCTGTTTCTCACACATCTGCTGCAATGGGGATTTCTCAACACGCACAGTTAGCGTGCTGGCCCAGTATGATTCAGGAAGGATCTTCTCTGTTTCACTGGAGGAGCTCTGCTTCAAAGGGCAAACCTACTATTTCTCAGGAAATAAGAACCTGAAACTTGCAGAGAGAAGGATGTGGAGTAAACAGAGAGCTGGCAGATGTAGCTGCATGCCAGGGATGATCCCACCAGCCCATAAATATTGATGACTTTGCAGTCTCTGAATGCAGATTATTCAGGACGCTGAAGCCTGCAGCTGCACATTCACAGCTTGCTGCTCTCTGAAAGAGCATTCCTGAGAATGTGCATCCGCCTGCTTGAGAATCCCCCACTGCTCTTTTTAACTCTGCTGAAACAATGCTCTTCTCCTTCTGGAATTTGTATTTTATCAAAATAATTCAAAAAGGCAAACAAAATATTTGTTTTGCTAAACTCATTTGCAAACAGCTATAACAGGTTGCTATAAAAACAGGCTGTTACAAGAGAGGGGATAAAACTCTGCCCTTTTTTTCCTCTACTGCATATATGTACTTCATATAGCTACTTTTGTCTAAGACTGTTTAATACAAATAAGCAGAAATAACTAGAGAGCATGGTGACAGTTCATTCATGGGTGTATCACACATAACCTTAATGCATTTGGCAATAACATCAGCACTTCACTTGAGTATGGAACCAGTTAAACACTGGGACTCAGACATTAAGAGAAATTAATTTAGGATTCATGCTGGATCCTTAATTCAATAAGCCAAAATTGGAGCTGACATTCTGAGGATAATAAAGAAACCTAGGAAAGTATTGAAGTCCAAACAAGGACAAGCCAAACCACAAAGGATTCAGCAGAATATTTCAGCATTTCTGAGAAAAAGTAATGTATTAGGAGCTCAGAGCCCATCAGGGCTTGGCTTATGTTTTAAGGATAAAAGTTAAAAGGCTGCCATTTTACTTTAATTCTATGACAAATTTAGCAATGCCTCAATATCTGCTTATCACTTTGAAATAAATAGTTAATTTATTATCATATTTCAGCTAGGTATGCACATACTGATGTATTTATAGCTTCAGATGCATACGTATACCCAGACAAACTCTACCATCATTCCTCAGTACATGGCTATCACAAATTCATGCTTAAGGCCTGATTGTCTCACATTAAGTAAGGTCTTACTCTACATGTATTTTTAATGACCTACCTGTGCTCTCTGTTTTCTGAGCTCCAACAGGGTCATGATCTCTCAATCGGCATTTGTAAAAATACTCATAGGTACAGCAGAGTTGCTTTAAGCACTCTGAACATGGCCCATGTGGAAAAAGAGGCCGGAGCTCAGGCTATTAAATCAGATCTATTTTGGACAACAATGACATGTGTTTTAAATTTTCCCAGAACTTCAAACATGTATAAGGGCTTTCCTGAGAAGAGATGCTTCCCTTCACTGGGGTCTAGCACAGAAAGTGCAAATTAAATTAGGAGTGAAATTGGTCACAGGGGTGTAGTGTTACTGCATCTTGCAAGCAATCTTGTGCCTCAAACGGCATCAAAGAGTTATCATTTCACCATAGGCGTTTTTGCCCTGTGTCAGACACCACAGCTTACTTGTTCATGAAAGGAGTTTGCTGCTGAAAGGCCTCTTAAAAAGCTTGGACTTGACTTTCTGTTATAGATTACCATAAGCTTTAGAGGTTAATCAGTTAATTGGCAATTATTTTTGAATATTAGAATCACTTTTGGTTAAGGTCCCACTGAAATAGACATAAAAATGTTCTCTGTGTGATGTTCTCAGCTCCTTCTGGAGTCAAACTTGTTTGGGTTCAGAGCAGTCCTTCCTAATGCAACTGCACTAGCAGTGGGCTGTGCTTCTGTGTCCTGTTTTGTTTCCACCTAGCTGGCAGTTCAAACTCAGAAGCAATTCCTGTGGAGCATATATGTGATAAAATAGTGTGAAGAAACTTTTCTGTGGACTCCCACCAATGTGTGACAAACTGACTTTTTGTCCTTTTCTCCTTTATCTCTTTTTCTCTCCGTCTATAGTTTGCTTGCTTACAGTAGGATCATCACTAATGCCTTCCAAAACCTTACCAGGGCTGGTGAAACCACAAGCAGTAAGATCTCATGCTGAAAGCACATCCAAACAACTGTACACAATGTACAAAAATAAGATAACAGGTTTGAGTCCAAATTTTTTAAAATTACCTTTTTTTTTTTTTCCAATTATCTCTCTTGTATGATTAAAGCAACCAGATAAAACACTTTTTTTGAAAACTTGAGGCACAGTGATTGATTAGCCCTACTCCTTTCTGCTGTGGAAATCTCTGGGACTCCACACAAGCTGCAGGTGCTAACCACCTGTCCAGATAAAGCCTGGGGCCCTGAAACTACAGCTCTTCTTCAAGAAAAGCTGCTGGATTGGCACATGTTCTTTTCTTTTGCATCTTAGGCTTTGTCCTCTGTCTCTCTCTTGGCTTTCCTTTCTTTAACAATATTGTGCTTGCACATTTGCATTATTATTAGTTAATTTTTACTTAACATTTTTGTGTCATTTTTATGTACTCAAGTGCCTCAAGTCAAGGTTTTCTGCAGCTAGACAAACCTTCAGTTTTGCTTGACTGCAAGTGATTCATCTTTTCTTTAACAATAATATTTATTTCAACATTCACTTCATAAGCCCTCAGTCTGTTGACACCAGCATGGTACCATTACCAATGGTATAAACAAAGAAAAATTGTAACACTGAGACCAAATCAAACTTGTGCATAGTGTCTGTGGTTGAATTTTAAATGGATGCAGCTCCAGAGAGTTTATCCACATAAAAGTAATAATTAACATTCCTGAAGTAATAACTGCTCGGCCACATTTCAAACTGCTAGCTCAGACATTTGCATGCTTCCAATATGAGCACGATATGGCTCAGTCTTAAAGCTGCCAAAGCACAGTAGGTTACTCAGCATGCATAAAAAGAACTGACATTACATTCAGTGGGGACTTTATCTTGCTTGAATAATCCTCCCTACAAGATTATTTCAGCATGCAACGTGTTTCATTTGAGCAAAGTCAGAGAATGCAAAATAATGTGAAGTAATTATGCTATTAAATGTTGCTATTACTTTTTCAGCCCTCTGTTTCAAAGCATAAATAGTTTTCTCAAGGCTAAAAATTGTCAGCAGAAGATCAAATGCACCTCTTGAGTAACCCCATTAAAACCAATGAAGTTTCCCAAAGATTGAGATTGGTTCCTTACTCCACTACACTCAGAACTAGGAAAACCACAGGAATATCAATATATTCTTTGCTTCCAATTGGAATTGGTTTGCATTTCTAGAACACCTCAGTTCGAAATTCTCAAAATATTTTACACTCCTGTATGGAACAGAAGAGTTCTTTTTACCAGAACCTAGCACATGGCCAGTGGTACCTCTCCGTGCTAAGACCCACAGCTGTAAATGTGCCTGGGGATCAGCACCTGCCCATATCAGCAGAGCATCCACCGTGGTTGCAGTCTCACCAGGCTCTCTGTGTTAAAATTATCTGGCTGGGGAACAGGTATATTTAAAGAGGAACAGATGCCTAATGTTTCCCAGTAATTTGTGTTTCAAAAATTCTCTCCTGCAAAAGAATCACAGTCCTGCAGTTTTGAGTTCATCCCTAGGGCCCAATCCAGGTATTACACTGTAGAGGGACTTCCTGAGAACTGTGCACAGTTGCAACCTCTCACAGAAAAACATGATGAAGTACTGGGTTTAGTAATGACTGTGAGCCATTTAGCCAGTAGCCTTTAATCACCTCTGATTACTATTTGATGATCAGCTATGTTCAACAGGAGTTTGTAACCCCTCTTCTTACACCCTACAGAAGGTAGCAATGGATAATCACAGGGAATGAAGCATCCATTGCTCTTTTTACTGTAACTACCAGAGGCCCTTTGTCCTTACAGTTTATTCCCATCCAAGATCTAAGCATAATGGGGAAAACAAGGGGGGACACAGTCAGGGTTGTTAATTATGACAAAACATCATCTTGCCACTCCCCACAAAGATGTCCATAAAAACTGTGCTTACTTCTTAAAGTTTCATTACTATTTAACAGCTTAACTGCAAACACTTTTTCTGCCTTCCCATATTATTTTCTGTTTATTTTTCTGGCTTTTCCTTTGCCCCAGCCCTCAACAGGAAATATTCCTTACAAGCACATCTTGTGTTGTTGTGACAATGTCACATGGCTTATTGTAGGAGAGGCTTGCTGGAATTTATAAGGTAGAGGGTTACTTACTAACCCAACATATGAAAAATCCTATTTCAGACTTTGCAAATGAGTATATTATCCAGTGGCTGCCATCTGAGCAGCTATGCAGAGCCAGTCTGCTTGTACTACCTGATATGAATATGTCAATCTGGTACAGAATTGACACTTGGATGTTAACTCCTGAGCAACTACATGCAGTCTCAAGTGCTGTGCTGGATTGGAGCCACAGGACCTGAAGCAAAACTCGTGGAACTTGATCAGAGTATTTTAAATAACTTCAGTGGATTCTGGATCCAGTCCATGCTGTCTGCTAGAGGTATTGGCTACATTTTTCCAAATAAAAGAAGTTAGGAATAATATATCAAAACCTTTGATCCAGGACTAGCAGGCCCAGGAATTAAGACTCAGTCCCTTTATATGATGAATTTACAGATTTCCTGACTTAGGAAACATGAAAAACACTGACAAATACTTATGTTGACATACAAATAAGTACAAGAGACCAAAGGGTAGAAAAGGCATTTTAATCCTCTAAAAATATTGAACCATTCCAGAGCAGAGAGTCTAATGATTTCAGTCCCCAGTTGTTTATATAGCCCTAAACCCTGTATCCATGATGACATTTCATTTTACATCATTTGTTTCTTTAATCAGTTGTGTTTCATAAAAACAGTCTTTCAGCCAGGTCAGCAGGGAATGTGCTGAGCTACCATGAGCAGCAACTGGAGTCAGTGATTTCATCTGCCTGCCTGCAGACGGAGCATGTCCGTGTGATCACAAGGCAGCTGCCTGGGGAGCGCTGCTGAAGCCGCTGTGTATCCCAATGCATTACCCTGCCCAGGCTTTCAGCAGTAGGATGTGTTTATTCATCCCTAGCCATTGCTTTAGAGAACACTCTAAAATTGGGTTTGGCCCTTTTTGCTTATTATTTAATGCTTTTCAATGGGGCCAAGTCTTGCCTTCGTAACTAAAAAACCACAGATGTCTTCTTAATGTCTGTGGCACCCTTCATCCCTGCTGAGAGCAGTTTTTGACCCTGTCCCATAATAATTGAATTGGTCCTGCTAGCATGGCAATTACTGTAGCCTTTGAGTGCCTTCCAATATTCATTAAATAATGTGACTTCATATCCCTTAGGTGCCATTTCTTTTTTCATCTCTCCCCAGAGGAGCCATGTGCACAGTAGAGCACCTTGGACACAGTGTCTGTAGCTTGGTGCTGTGTGCTAAGCCAGTTTTTTCATGTCAGGTTTCTCCTGGAATATGAATATAGTTTCCAGACTCAAATAGGGCAAATATCTCACAAGTTAGCTTGCTACACTGGAAACACTTAATTCATTAAACCTAATTACATTCACCAAAACAGAGAAATGTATAAAAACTCAACAAAAGTATATAAAAAAGGAGTTATTTTAAGAAAACATTTCTTTTACAAAAACAAAAGAACTTAACATGCCTCTCAGATTTTTAACGGGTCAGCTACTGATCGGTATTTATAGCTGCTAAAACCTGTTTTCAGCATTGAACCAAACAATCCCCTGGCTCCAATTACTGTTATCCAGAGAGTATCCCAGAAGGTAGCAGCCACAAACAGAGGGGGCAGGCAGAAAAGAAGAAAAGTAATTTACTGATTCTTCTGATCCCTCCTTGTCTTATTGTTTGATGGTTTGAGCAGAACCATCCGAGATTCTCCTGCCCCTACTTGTGTTCATTCAGATTTCTCCAGCACAGTTATTCTTAAAAATAGCCAGCAAAACACAAATCAATTAATTCACCTACCTTGAGGATTTTCAAGCAAAATTACCCCCAATCAAACATTTCTTTTACCAGGATGCATATTTGCATCTACTGAGTAACTGTATGAAATTCCTTCCATCTGCTGTCATCGCACCTGATTAAACATCACTTACATACGGTATTTCCAGTATTTGTATTATTTTTACACTGATTACTTGCATGCTGGTACTAATCAAAGAGCTCCAGCTGTAACTGCATCAGCACAGAACTTTTAAAATACCAGATAGAAAGACAGTCTCTGTATCTGATTTAAATTGGACATGGACAAATGTTTCCATATTTCTCCTGCTGTTCTTCCTCAAGTGACCTCCAGCATAGCTTTGGTGGCCTGAAGCTTCTCAAAATGTCCTACAATCTATCATGGTCCTTGTGACTAATTTGAGGTACCTGAAGGTAAGAGGCAAGACCATGAAAAAATCTTGCTACTGAGCCTATTAATGAAATCCCCCTCTTTCAACTAGAGATGGACACAGGTTAGCACAGATGTGGTTAATTTGACACATTTTAGAATTTAATGTCTATATTGATTTCTTGTTTAATTTACAAGTGGAGACACAGAGCAGGATGTTTTTCCTGGAAATTAATTTTGTGATTTTTTGCAGGATGACTGAGTAAGGAGAGGAAATAGATTTCAGTCTTTTATCAGCAATATCATGTGTTGCATCATCACACAATACCCAGAGAAGTAAAACTAGCTAAATAAAATGCACCTTTGAGTAGAAAACATGTTTGTATGCTTACTGTGTTGTCACTCTCTTATAATGGTAACATAAATGCTAGGTTGGATGATGCAAGGAATTACTTCCCCTTTTTTGGTGAATATTTCCAGCCTACCTAGGACTAAAAGGCAAGAATTGTACTCATGTTTTCTAGATTAACAGCTAAGTTGGATACCTATCTTCCTTTAAAAAAGTATTACACTGAATCTATTGCAATTGAGTTGAGAAAAGAACACAAAACTTACTCATTGTTATGATTCTTGAGCTGTACTTGCAAATCAAAGTAGTAACAAAGTAGTAACAAAGATGTCCTTATGGCTCCCAAATCCTTTCAGCCCTGCAGAATCAGTGAGATGGGATATATTTTTTTGCAAAGAATTAGAAGGAACTGTTTACTAGAATTCAGTTCATTAGACTGCAGAGCTTACACAGGTGTCAGAGGGCATTTTGTGGCCTGCAGGCACTTTATTGCTGTTAAAGACAACTGAGGGGGTAAAATGCCACGTAACCTCAGTGACATGCATTTATCAAACTGGCAGCTAAGCGACTTTTTTTGTAGTGTTGTATGTAGATCTCTGGAAGATAAAAATCATACAAGCTCCTTTTTGTCCTTTTTTTTTTTTTTTCCAAGGCTCTGCTCCAAGGCTGGAAAGTCTGAGACTCCACAGGAGTGTTACCATGGAGTTTCATGGGCTTGGGCTCAAGCCATAAATATTTAAGTAGAAATAGTAAAATGAAAAACAAAAGATGGCCAGATGCCCAAATGAAACCATCTAGAGCCTGCATGAGCTGGAGATAAGGTTGATGTGACATTCAAGATAAAGTAAAAGCAACATTTTAATTAACACATTTTGATTTCCTATCACAAAGCTGCACTTGCCTTCATAATGGAATCAACCTATTTTTTATATTAGGTTCTATCAACAAAAGCATCTTTCAACAAGCAATTGGGGGGTGGTGGAATCACATATATTGTTTTAATAAAATAGAAATAGCAAGGACATAAAAATATGAATTTTGAAAGCCAAGACTCGGTTTCCCAGTGGGAGGAAGTTCAAGTGTGCCAATTTCCAATAGCTCTGGGTTAGGATGCTGTGAGCATGCATGGTGTTTATTGACTTCCAAATTAAAGCAGTCAATCTCAAGGAAAAGCAGAGTAATGGAGGCCACTCTTTCATTTTCAAACTGTGTGTGTAAAATAGTAACAATCAGCAAAACTTTACTGAACTGCCACTACTGCAGACATAAGTGTCACACCTTCTTTGTTTATCTTGTTCCACTTTTTAGCTTTTTTTTCTCTGCATCTTTCAATCAAACCTATCCTTCTCCACAACTAACAAGTAACCCTACATATCTCTTGGATTGATTTATATTTATTACTCGCTGCAGTCATTCTTCTTAGTTTTGTTAACTTTTTCCAGATGAGTGTTAGTAAAACTGTGTGAATAATCCACAATGAACAATTTACTCAGCAAATCTGCCTTCTTTTTATGTTCTGTTTTCCTCCAACAAATTCTCTGTTTTGAAGTATTCACCAGCTATGGGCTGGTATTGCAGGTGAGTGCTCATGTAAGCTGCTGTTAAGCAAGCAATGCAGCCTTATCCTTCAGACAAAGCTATTGCCCACCAATTATGAGCCAAACAAAATCAATTGAGATTGAGTACAGCTCCCAGCCTTTTTTCCTATAACTTGTCTTCTTCTTCCTCTCAAAGCCTGGTCCAGATCTTATAGACTCTGTATCTTCACTTTGTTCATGCTGCACTACCCAGTGTTTAAGCTCCAATTAGTTTTGATTATTCCTTTGCCATGAAGTTATTATAGCTTCGAAACATACAAACCCAACATTTGTTTTCTGCAATAATTCTGCAGTTCCCTGCCTCCATGACTGTTCCTGCTAGGAAATTTTTTACTCCACCATTCCATCTGAGCAAACCCAAAACCAAAGGGGAATGAACACAAGCCCACTGAAGCCTGTCTCAGTGAGTGATTTTGTATCCATTGCCCATGTGTGTTCATTTGCTTTTTACAAAATAATTTGCTCACTACCTCCATTAGCTTTCTTACCCTGATATAACAGGAAGAAGCACTGCCCTTCTGTGTCTGCAAAAAGTCACACACCCCAGGACAATCACATGGTGAGGGTGCATCTCTTTTTTTCCTTAAAATTCCTTTCTTCTTTTCACAGAGTTCTCCTACTTCAGTCTTCAAATGTAAAATGTCTGGAACTTATAGCTTTTTATCTCACACAGTCAATGCAGATATTTATATATTATTGAATTAGGTTATGTAAGGAAGGCAGGCATGAAGTGTTTGTGGAAGACTGGTAGAATAAGAAGAGATGGGTTGATGGATCTACCACCCTAAGAGTTGCTGATGAAAAAGCTGAGACAAATCCTTTTGCCATCCAATTATTTATCACTCATTTCTTTGGCAGAAAATAGGGAAGATATTTAAGAGAAAAAGATGAACACAGCCTCATTTGGTCCAGTGGGACATGGTTTGCACTCAACCACTGTGTCACCACATCAATAATGCATTTTGTAACAGGACAGAATTCTGGCTCTGGTAACAAAGAAGCTCCAATGAAGGCAGTGGCACCATTTCATAATTACATGAAGGGAACTCCTAACATTCTTCTCTCTTTCTAGCTTTTAAATTTGATGTGCATTTCAGAAGCCCTGTTGTCTTTTCCACATAAATTTTTAACAAAATGTTGGACATGTTATTTGCACAAATGCCCATGAACAGTATACAGAACCAGTTGTAGAAGACAATCCTGCCATGTCTGGATGGGTAAAAGTTTAAAATACAAAAGTTTCTTCCATGGTGGAGCAGGTGTGGTTACCCAGGTGCTGGGAAGGGGCAACAGGGGCAGTGTCTGAGGAGCAGCCAGGGCTGTCCGTGCCAAACAGAGCCAGTTCCAGCGGCTCCATGGCCCCGCTGCAGGGCACGGCTGAGCCCCGCAGACCCGGGCTGGAGACTCAAGGAAAGGCTATCAGAAAGGGAAAAACCCTGCACAGCATCCAGGGCTGAGGGAAACCCATGGGAACCAGTACCGCAAGCCCCGAGGGGCAAGTGAGAGGGCAGTTTTTTTATTGTGTCCTTTACCTGGTTTAGCACCTACCATAGGAAATGAATCCTGTCCCGAAAAGCTTTGTTTCTTCCCACTGACTGAAGGGGAATGTAGCTGTTCCCAGTGTAGGGACAGGCGTGTTCTGATAGACCCCTCCCCAGACACAAACAGAACCAAATATGCTTTACTGCTAGATAGCATCTGAACAGGCCCTTTTGAATGATAGTTCTGGACTTAGGTGCTCTAGTTCTAGAAGTATGATGTTTTTAGCCCTTTTCCTTGTCTCTTGTCTTTGCCAACCTTTATGAAGAACACTATGATAAATTAAGAAAATGGCATCTAAATTATTACTGTGAAAAGTATACATTTAATGTAGAATAATTGCATGCTGTGTTTACTAGAATTTTTGAACCAATCTAATGTTTCCATAGCAACCTGATAAAGGAATAATTTTTTTTTAAATTTTCTATTCTTATTGTGACTTAAACAATTTTGCTTCATTTGAAGTTCATCCACAGAGGGAATGAACACAAAGTTTAGAGTGGGAATGCCTGCTTTGAGACAATGCTATGTTAGAGTGAAAACCACTATGCTACTTAGTAGTTAAGTATCTTGAGCCTGCTTCTACATGAGTTAGACATTTCCAGAGGCCTTGGCAAAGGCCAGCTAAGCACAATGCTTATTCAGTTAATAAAAAGCACTGCACTTTCTCTCCTGACAAATCTGACTCCTGAGTGCTTATTAATACGTAGCATTACAACAACTTACCTTTTAGCTTCCTAATGCAAGCCAAAAATTCAGATTATCAATTTATTAAATTTTCTTCATTAAAAACCAACATTCAGAATGAAATAAGTCTCAAGACTCACACTTTTCAAGACAATTGATATATGGGCTTGCCAGACCTATCACTTTAGCACAGAGACCATTTTTGTCCTTTTAATGTCGCAAGTATGTGAAACCCACAGCCATAAAAAAAAATTCGAATAGGTCTAACAGGCAACTTTGTCTAGGGATTTTTCCCCCATAGAAAAAGTATTCAGTGGCTTGCACAAAAGTTCCACTGAGATCTGAACTGCTGCATATCAATGGGCTGGTGAATTTCAAGGAAACACACAATTCTTTATTTTAATCATCTTTTCCTGTGCATTGCCTACCTTTATACACATATTTGATTTGGAAGCACTCATAGCTTTCATACCTTCATTAATCATTTGGAATGAACACTGGGGACCTTTCGGGAAATTCAGGGGGATGACATCATGATCAGGATTCTGAAAATAATAATTAAAAATGACAGGAGAGCACAGCTGGGAAATAAATCTAAATTGATAACACATTTTGTTTGACTAATTACAACTTTTTAACCCACAATTCAATATGAAGTTGTTAAAATACTGTTGTGCAGTTGCTGTTTTATGACTACAACTTCAGGATGAAAGAATATAGAAGATACAAACGCAACAGACAAAATGTTGGTAAGAAGAGATCTAGCCTGAAAACCTTAGTTCAGTGTCTTCCTGGCACAGATCACCCTGGGGAAGCAATTTCTATCTGTCTGGTTAATTTATTAAACGATCCAATGCTGTATGTGTACTTCTGCTGTCCCACAGGACTGAAAGACACTGCATGCCTTCTGCCCTGTCTTCATCATTAGTTGCACTGAATCTTACAGTCAAAGAATACAGCAGGAATGAGAAAAAAAATTGCAAAGGAAAATGGAAAAAAGGTTTACTACTAGAGAGTGTCCTGGACACCTACACAGAACAACTCACAGGACACTGAACTGGCCTACAAGGAATATAGATTTTAGCAAAATAAATAGTTTATGCTCCTCTTATCAGGAATGACTTCATGAGCATTTCTAGAATTTTTAACTGAGCTCAGAACAGAGCTCATGCTACAGAGAAATATATGTGAAAAGTGTCCAAGTTTTTATTACTTTTCCAGAAGAATATTATGTCCTGGTTTTTCCAGCTGCAGACTGGGCAAGTTCCATTTAGTGAATGTTTTTAAATCTCCCAAGTATTAATGTTAGAAGTAACACAAGATTCATTAGCTGAGCTTAAAGCAGTTTTTGGAGGTGCGCTTGATGGAACACGAGCTCATCCATGATGCTCAGAGGACATGGCATATTTCTCTCCACACAAAAGGGCAACTATTTGCTAACATAGACATCAGGAAACCTTGGAGCCAGCCATTGAGATTCAGGACAAAATGTTTCTGACTGAACACTAAAGTTTTAGCATTTTGACATTGCTCTCAATTTTCTTGGGTTTTCATCCAGAAAGCAGTGGTTTAAAGACTAAAGGCTCTGTGTAGCAAAAATGTTCCACTGCTTTTGCAGTGCTTAAGCCAAGAATGTCATGAAACAGCTTTTTGGCACCCAGACTAGCTATTAAGCAGCAGCTCAGCTGGGACCCCAAACCAGGTGCCTCCTGCAGAGAGCACTCAGGAGGTAGACTTTTCATGTTAACAGCTCTCTGCAGCCTTGTTCCCCTCCCAGCTTCATGCAGGACTGTGACCTCTCCTTCTGCAAAAGCAGCTCTCAGAAGTCAGTCCTTTCAAAGAAAAATGGTCTTTCTCCTGAGCTCCATATTGTCAGCTATGTGACCACAGTGACTTCCCTTCCTGCTACTGAGATTGCTCGAGGTAACAGCACATACTGAAATGAGCATGATTTCTGGATATAAACTGAGTAGTGGTTAATCAGCAGCTCCTCCAGCATCTTCTGAAAGTTTTTAGTGGGGCCCATTTAGTCTTTTCATCACAAGCCAAATTTTATGTGGCCACGAAGAGAGGAGGCAAATCAAAAAGGTCCTTACGAAAAAAGGAAGATGAAAAATATAAAGGCTCAGTTTCATAACCATGATTAAATAAAACAAACACTTTTGCCATCTGATTAGAAGTGAAGGAATATTTCCAAAACTATTTTCTGAAAGTCACCTAAATATTTCAGCTGAGGGGGTGTTTGGGGAAAGTGAGTTGTGACAGATAACAAAACTGCCTTTCTTGTGTTTTTGACCTTTTTTCGTTTTCTGGAAATATATTGCAGCAGCACTTGTCAGAGTGGTAAGCTGTAAATAAGTATCACAGGATATTTGCAGAACATCAGATTCAGGACCACAATCATTCAGATGTGAAACTACTCAAAGCAATCAGGTTTATCCACAAACCAAAAGATTTTAGGTGTTTGCTCAAAGCAATTTTAGCGCTGAGTGTTTTGCTGTTTGCCCTCCAGATAAAACAATACACAGTTTCAGGGCAGTGCATTCACTACATAGGCTGGCAGGAATATTAACATGAAAGTATTAAGTTACTGAAAGCGTTTCCTGACTTCAATTCTACTTTAGAGACCAGGAGTCTCAGAGTGAGATATCAACAACAGCGAGGACCATCTGAATGCTCTCAGTATCAATAAAAAATTACTCTGGTAAAATGTTCTTGTATTTATTAAGTTTCAGCTAAGAAGAGGAATATTTGAGAAAAGCAGTCACCAGCCAAGGGGACAGGTGGCAGGCCTAATCTTTTGTCAAAGAGGCCATATTAGAAGGGGAAGCAATTTAATACTATGTCAGTGCCAATCAGTATTACTTTCATGGAAGACTGCAAACAGACGACTCTCAGGCCCTTGCTAATTAATTCACATGGAGATATTGGTAACAGATGCTAAATACATGATTAGTCATGGAATCTTTGGTGTCCCCTTTAACATAACTATCACAAAAAATAAAAGGGTTGTACCATTAGAAGCAAGAATTGTACACTTCTGAAATTACTTACAAGTAATATATTCCTGCACTCACCATGATAGTTCTGCCCTGCAGAAATTAAAGTACCATGTTCATATTTTTTTCAGTAACTGTAATTTGTTCTGAGCAGAACTAAACAATGTACAAAAGGAAAGACCTGGGGAAAGCATGGCTTAGCTCCATTTTTTAATGTGAGACACATATGCTTTGCTTCAGTTTTCTGTTGTGAATATTAATAATTTGTTTCTTCAATTTTGAAACATTATGAAACACACAGAAATATGTGTGAAACAGATTACTTTCTCAGTAATACTGCCCACCAATCTGAGCTTCCTGTTCAGCTCTTCCTTCCTTGCTGAGGAGAAAATATACACATGGAACTCCAAAGAATCAAAGATTCTAATGTTAAAGCTATGTGCTGTTGTAAGCTAGGCCAGCTCCTAAAAAGCATGCAAAATCAGAGTAAATGGAGCCCAGTCTGGCAGCTGTGAAAACTTTCACTGCTGGTGCAGCCAAAGCAGATGCTTCAGCTCGGAGCAACATTCAGCAAAGCAGCCAAATCCTGGGCCATATGGATGGAGGATTGTCCAGGCTGGCACTGGGTGCCAGGGCTGCAGTATGCCCCATCCCCTCTGCTCACATTCAGATGTCTTGTGTTATTTACATGAAGTGACAGAGCTGGAAAAGCACGTGGTGGTAAAGCTGGCATGATCATGAAGGAAGATACTTAAAAGACAGAGCATGTAAGTAGATCTTAGCTTAAGCAATTCCAACCTTAAAGGGAGCCTATAAACTACATACCAAGCCCTCACACAGCTGAAAGCCACAAAACACACACTACATCCCTCAGAGGTGATAGGAAGGGCTCACAGGTGGCAATAACACTCAGGGGTTGTGCAGTCCTTAGGCTCCAGCCTGGGAAGGTCTGGGCTCAACGTGCATCTGGGAACTCTAGGACAACCTAGAGGATGACCCTGAGGCCTCTGTTTATCAACAGCTGGCCATCAGATGCTCCAGCACATTTTGTCTGAGCAGCATCTTGTTGCTGGCCTCTTAACATGTCTCAGACATAAAAGTCCAAATGGGAAAAGCTGTGTTTGTGTGCTTGGTATTTAGCCAGCCCTAATACACATGACCACACCTTCTATCTTCTTCTCAGATAAAGAATTTTAAAAAAATCCTAAAGATGCAAAATTTTAATGTGTTGAAGAAGTGAAAATGTTTTATAAGACAGCCATTGTGTTCCTTATGAGACAGGGCCTGAATCCAGTGGGTGTTTGGCTGTCAGCTTCAGTGGAGCAGATTTGAGCCTGACACAACACTAACAAAAAATCTTCCCAAAAGGCTTGAGCAGGATGACTCTCCAGCCTGTAGGACAATCTGGGAGTGCAGGATGGGTTACAGGATTTAACAGCAGTACAGAGCAGAGTGTCTGAATGGGAACTGTGAACATAAGCTTTCTAAATATCCACTCTGCTAGGTCTCATCTTTATCCAAAAACCCCATAAATACATACATATTATTAAGGAAATTGCAGGTCTGTTTGTGAAAGCTTTAATCACAGGTGGGTTGGCCTAAACTGAGGGGAAAAAAGCAAATACTGTCCATGGATAGAATATTTTGTTGATAGTAGGTTATATTAGGTTGTGTGGTGTGCTTTGCTTTTTGCACTGCTTTAACTGTGCATTTCATCATATATTTCCAGGGGTTTCCTGTTCAAGGTTCAGAGGAGTCTAAGAACTGCTGAATGAAGTTGTTTTTCCTGGGTGAAAAGATGGAATATTTGAAATGCCTTGCAAGGTCAGCTAATATAGAAAGACATTCCCACTAAAAGATCAAATTCCATTCCACAGAAACTGATTTTCCCATTATAAGAGTAGGAAATAAATGAGATATATAAGATAGACAGTGTGTGTAGTGAAGAGGGCTTCTCAGGGGCTGACAATAAGGCATCCCTTTTGCTTTGCTAGGATTGTTGTCACTTTTTTGTCAAGTAAGACAAAACAGCACAGAAGAAAATGGGAAATACAACATGAGCTTTTTCTTCCCCTGTGATCCCTGGTCTGCTAAGGTATTCCAACTGCTTGGGTTCTCTTACCTTGTCTACCCATTTTAGCTCCAGGTTTGGTTTAGTTTTTTCAAAGTTGTCTAGGAGGAAAGAAATCACAGACCACCTGTGAGAAAGAGAAGAGTTGTTCCTTTTGTGCCTCCTGGAACTGCATTGCCTTTTCCCAGAGTCTTTCCCTTCCCAGGATGGCTCATTCTGCATCCTTCCAACATAAGCTCTGAGAGCCTTCACCAGGGATGTATCTCTGGACTCTTTGAAAGACCGCAGTCATTCAGAAAATGCATTTTTCCTTTCATACACAGCTTTAAAAAAAAATAGCAGGTTTTTCTCAGAATGAAGCCAGATTTTTGTGCTTGTTTCTGGCTCCCTACCTATATACACAGTCTGGCTTAGCTTATTCTCAAAACACAGGATTCAACTTGGGGATAGAATACTTGGCAGTTACATTTAAGATGTAATGAACAAATCAGTTTGTCATCAGTTTATAATGGTACAAACATTTGGAGTATTGCAAGACAGCTTGAATAATATTGTGCCCTCCAAAGTAAAATGTTAGCATTTGGTTAGTGGCAACAGTGGGTAAAAATGAATTCTTGTTGCTGGAATGTTACAGTTCTGTGAGGTTAACCACACTTTGGCCAGCATCAAGGCAGAAATTAGCCTCTCAGCTGCTAGGACGGCAGCCTAAATGTGCAGATTTGATAAAGAAACCCTCCACGGTTCCAGCTGTTTGAGCCCATCAGAGAAGGGATAAAGGAGTTTAGCATTAATTTAGATTTGGTTTAACTAGGTCCAAAATTGCCCCCCGCTATGTTATTGATACAAAAATATGGTACATCTGCTCATTATGATTGTATAACTTAATAAGAACCCAAATTCCTTCAATGAATTCACACAGCTCCAGGGAATGACAGCTGGAGTCAAGTTTGAGTGCAAGTGGTTGCCATCAGCTCTGCTCCTCAGCCAGGGCTTGCTGAACCAACAGGAGCTGGGGTTCCTGCATACCTCCCATTATAAGGACCAGTTTTTAAATATTTATGAATTTGCTAAATTTAAATCATTCAGGCAGAACAGCTTATTGTTGCAAAATTTGTTTCCACTTATACAGTTCATTAAAGCAACAAAGATTTGTGCACGAGTGTATATCTCAAAAAATCAGACCTTACTAATGACCCAGGCATGGTAACTAATTTTATGGTAAAGAAACATCTGTATTTTATCTGTTTCCTTTAAACATTTAAAGAATCTACAATAACTTTTTCCCCCTGTAACCAGTCACAACTAAGCCATGACAATACAAAAAATCTCCACATGCTTGCCGCAGTATTCTTGAAGTCCCTCTGAGTCTTCAAAAGATGTTTTTGCTCTGATTGCTGAATTAAAAATTTTGTTTTAAAAGGAAAATAGTTCTTCTTTCAGCAAGATGAATCACAATAGTTTTGACAGAAATTTCTTTAACTTAAATGAGAAAAATGGTGGTTCATTTGTCTTGATTTCTCAAAAAAAAGAATATCCTTACAAGTATCTTAATTTTTATCCCAGACAAATTCATTTTTATCTGTGATTTCTATCAACCTATTTAAAGGCTTAATTATTTATGGGAACACAGATGTGAGTATTTTCCCACATAAATTCTTATTAAGTTAGGAAACAATACTGAGCCTTTTGATGTGAAAGAAGAAAGTGCGATTCAATTTACTAGTTATAACAAAGGTTAGCAAGTCTTGATGTGTTAATATTGAGGAAAAGGTTTAAGAAAGTTGTCATATGAACACACTCTTGATTTTTTTTTGATTGTTGTTTTAGCAAAATATATACTTGCTAAGAGAACAAAAACTGTTTATTGATTATGCAAATAATCAGAATGCATGAGAAACTTTAATACATCATTAATTATGCCCTTTATTGGAAGGAAGGAAGGAAGGAAGGAAGGAAGGAAGGAAGGAAGGAAGGAAGGAAGGAAGGAAAAGAAATATAGAGACAAGTATGCTGTCTCACAACAATTGCAAGGGAGCATCTACAAATATGACTGTGGAAAAGAATTGGAGAAGGGCATTTGTATTTAGCTTTTATACTGAGAAAATTCTACAGTATGCTTTTTTGCCTAGGTTTTATGGAAGTTTTAAGCAGGTCACAGAGATAAAAAATGAAATATGAACTAAAAGTGTTATTTGAAAAATAAACAGCTAATTGGTAAACAAGGCAATTGGGTATCCAGTGTGCAGCAATGCTTTGTGAAATCAAATTTGCTTTTGATTTCATGGGAGTCAATGGAAGGGAGGAAAATAAGCTACTGATTACAAAGCCCTTCAAAAATTCAGGGCAGTTCTTGCTCCAAGTTCATTGGAGCTTTGATTGTGTATAATTTTGCCCTTCATATGCAGCAAACAGGCAAATATTCCACCTGATCTGTTTAGACAGCTGTATACATAGTAATAAAAGAATAACCTCCATATTCAGACACTACCTACTGTCCATAACAGGATGCAAAATAAATTTCCCAGAGCACAGGGACTGATTTGAAAATGTCACCTTCTATCAGTATTAAGAAAAACCTTTATTCAAATATAGTTAACATGAGTATAGGATACACTAACAAACCCTATTTAAAAGATGCCCTTTCTCAATAATTTTCGCTAAATTTCTACGAGCAAGTTAAAACATTCCTGTTTTTTTTTCAGCTGGGCTGGACCAGATTTACCTCACAGAGAACCTGCACCAACAGTTGCCCTGGTGCAGCCCAGAGTGGGGACACTGCTGCCCCGTGCAAAGGTGCTGCTGACAGCCAAGGGTGGAACAAGAGGGAGGAAGGAAAGTTTTAAGCTGGTATCATCACTGAGCATCATCACTGGTTCTGTGGTATTATTACACCAGGTTCCAGATATTCTGTACTGTGAGTTTGATATTAAGCAGCTAATAGGAGGTATATATTTTGAAATAGGATTTTCTCAGTTTAAAACATAAGTTTAAAGAAGTAACTCCTACCTCTTTCAACAAACTTGTAACAAAAGCCTTCCCCCCTTAATCTGTGATCGGTTATTAACACAACTGTGTAAATAGCAATAGACTGTAAAAGTCTCAGTTCAAAATGTTTGCATTGTCATCTTAAAAAGCATCCATTTCTTGTTGTTATGAACAGAGTCATCCTTCTGCTCAGAGTCAGGAATCTACTCTGTGTCTTCCTAGACACTGGGATTATTTGTGCAGCAAACAAATACCCGGTGTGGAAGCACTCATCCTGGTTTTAACCATGTGTTAGTCAGGCTCTGAGAGACATGAAGAATTATTATTTCCCCTCTGAGGTGCTTATTGTCACAGAATCTGGGTATTTCATGAGCATGACTGAATCTGTCTTTCAGCATTTATTAATATAAGGCAAAATGTTGTTTCTGTTTTAAAAATAGAAATAACCAGGAGTGGCTAAGTACCTAAAAGCAGACAACTGGGAACTGACTTTTTGAAGTACTTAACATTTTATAGCAGGCTGTAGTTGTACATTTTTACAGCACAACTTGTATTGACTCAGCTGCCTTTCTGAGAGCTCAGCACTTCTAAAAGTCAGACCTCAGGTATTTTGAACTGGATGCTCAGGTCTGAGGGAAACACAGTCAGTGACCACCTGTAAAAATGCTGTGCATAATTTGCCCACCACTGCCAGCAGCTCACTAGCAGGGCAAGGGACTGTATTCAACTCACCAAAGTGGTAACTTGCTCTCTCAAGAACAAGATTTTCCATCCTCATATTAAATATCTGTCTTACCTTTGGATTTATCAAGTTATGGACAGCAGTTTTTTGTGATAGATGACTTCCAAACACTGATGGCCACTTTTGCTATACAGTAAAAATTCAGTGTATAGCTTTTCTGTATATTATTAGATAGACACAATACATTTTGCAAGATGCTGAGACCTTTGTGCAAGAGAGGAGATGTTTGTACTTTCTGTAGTGCCTGACATGTTGAATATGGCCTCAGTTGTGCTGATTTTGCAACTTTCCATGCAAATCCCATCCCTCCATTTCACTTGTGCCAAGATTAAAGGAAGCCATATGGAAAGCACAAAGCAAAAATAAAAATAAGAAGTAGAATCATATCCTCTGTTACACACCATGATATTTTAGTATTATGGGAAGTCATCCAGTGTTAAAATACTACATAAAATATTGACATGAAGCTGAAAAGCAGAGATAAAAGACAAATTCTGAAAATAGAGGTGACACAAACAGTATCCTGCAGCTAAGCCCAAGGAAAGTAGACTATAAATTCAAAAGCAACATTAGAAACATTTATGTGTTTTTCTTTTGAGAAAAATAAACAAACACATATGTGCAAACATATTATGAGAGAATTTGAAGTTTATGTTGTCCCTTTCTTCTTTTTGGTGCTTTTATTTTATTTTCTAGTATCCTATCAATAAAATAGCATTACTTCTATCATCCTTATCATTCAGACATCAATTATTACCTCATAAAGCTACCACACTTACATGGTCATGAAATGCTTTTTAGAATTGTTTTTCATGTATTAGAACTGACAATTCCTGCGTATAAGCTGGTTCAAATAAACTCGGTGCTCACTTTTAAGCCACTCTGACCAAAGCCTACATTTTCCCCAATGGTGTAAAATCTCTGATCTTAGTAACACACACACAAACACAAAGCTGTCCTGAGACACCAGGTCTATGCCACCTGCAAAAACTGATCTGCCCAGAATAAGAAGAAACAGTCTTCTCTTTTTGTGACTGGTTTGCCACTTGTCTGCATCCCTCCAGAATTCAGCAAAGCCATGGCTAATATTGATATTGCTGATTCTCAGCTTGTAAAGTGCTTTGTCCCCACCAGAGAGCTGTTAATCCCTTGCCTGAACAAACGCAGATAGTGTGAGATGAAAGCACTGTGTGCTGGTGGAGCTGGCTGCAAAGCAACCAGCTCCCGCAGCAGGGCAGGGCAGGAGCACTGCCTTCAGTGACAGCCCACAGCCACAGGGGCTTGGCCAATTGTGAAACCACAGACTAAGCCTCCCTTTCTTCACTCCTGGCTGGGCCAGCCCAGAGCACAAACCCCCAAACCTTTACTAAAGATATATTATGGCTGGGAAATGGAGCATGCACAGAAGTGTGTGTTTACACAGATATTGGTATGGTCCCAGCTCGGAAATCCACACAAGCTGCTGAGGAAA
Organism: Agelaius phoeniceus; assembly: GCF_051311805.1. Classification (NCBI taxonomy): domain Eukaryota; kingdom Metazoa; phylum Chordata; class Aves; order Passeriformes; family Icteridae; genus Agelaius; species Agelaius phoeniceus. Next base: position 92,524,881 of record NC_135267.1, on the reverse strand, counting down.
AGTGTAGCTGCTGTCTCATGGCCATTCCTGCCACAGCAGAAGATTCTGCTTTTCATCCAGACTCAGTCACCACATGTGAGTTAATTTACAAAAAGAAAATGCAGAAAATGCTTTTAAAAGTTGAAAAAGTTAAATCTTAAAACACTGTGAGTATAAAAGGAAAACGTTTCAGCACTAGTGATCATTTTTGCAAACATGCAGCTCAGCATTTAGTTTTGTTTTTTAGAGTGAGTTGCACGTGGAACAAGATCCATTGCTTTAAACCTCAAAATTACTGCAAGATGAAAGGGAAGAAGAAAGGATTTCCCACCCTGCTCTAGTCAGTCCCTTTCTGACTGAGCTCTCTCTCTCTTCTCTTCCCAGTTTTGTGCAGCAAAGCCACACGAGGCTGTGTCCCAGCAGGGTTTCCCAGATCATTGCCATGGCATGCATGGGTACCCACTGTCCCCTTGCACAAGCTCCTCTGGTGAGAGCCCAACTCTCTCTGGTCTGCTACAACCACTTGTCATGGAAGGAAAGATCCTTCCTATATGAGCTTCACTGTGAAGAATTTCTGTAATTTTGTAACCATCCTTTAGTCACCTAACTTACTCAGTAGTGACTAACTCACTTTGATCACTTACAGCCCTGGAAATTGAACAGGATAATTTCTCAGAAGGGAAAATTAAGTTATTCAGTTCTGGCATGCCAAAAACTATTGCAATAGCCAGTGATGAAACCCAAAATTCCCTGCTCCAAAACATGAACTCATGTCCCACTCATGCTGTCTCCCTGTTTCTAGCCAGTTCTCTTCTCCTTTCTTTAATATTTAAATGAATGGTAAGCATTATATATCCTAATTATATAAACCACTCTCCATTTGAATGTATGTCTCCCTTTCTATTACAGATACTTGTAAATAAATTTATTATTTACACTATTAGAGCATTACCATTTAATACTAAGTTTTATAACTCCCTAAACCTACTAAGCCTATGACAACACTGCTCAAATAATGCTAAAAATGCACCACAACAAAAAAGATGGGAACTTTTTTGCATTCCCTTCTAAGTGTTTCAGCTGTTTGGTTGAGTACTGGTAATGAGGAGACAACAAAGCTAAGAAGAACTGAAGTTATGAAAATGCCTTCTGACAGATTGCATGTCAGTAGGAAATGTTTATGCTGTCATCAAGAAGAAAATATTTGGATATTTTTAATATTGAACATATTATGGTACATGGAGAGACAACAACAATAGCTGTTTTTATATATGTGATCTAACTAATAAAAACACACTTGTTATTTATGAAGCAGTAAAACAAACCTAACTCTTCCCTGAGGTGATATTTTATTTAAGAGGTAAACTTATAAAACCATTTAGGTAACCATATAATTACTTTATAAGAAACCTGAGGGCTTCTACTCTGCTGGAAGTTTTGTATGCAGCCTTTAATTTTCAAACCTTTGGGTTCTCCTCATACAAAGACAGTTCCTTTCTATCAGCAATAGCAGAAGAAGAACACCACAAGAGCTGCTCTCTGAAGACTGGAAGGTGCCACCTTCATGGAACTCCATGGGGACAGAGGATGCTCAGCATCTTTTGAGTCAGCTCTGTCTCATAGTGTGTCCCCTGCCTCATGCTCATCTATCCTGTCCAATTTATTCATCAAATCTGGATTCCATGAATAAAATACTGATTCTGCAGTGCTTTAGGTGACATGCAGATAACACTGCTGTGAACAACTGAGCAGTCTAAACTAAAGCTTTTTAAACTGTTAAATCAGAAAAAAGAGCTGTTATGCCTTCTTGGAAGTATAATTTGAAGTCTCTAAAACTAAAACTATGGGTCTTCTGTGCACATAGGTGAGAGGAAAGGGAGTTTTCTCTTCAGACACAAAAGAGAGACAGAAGTATTTACTTACAACATTGCACAGCCTTGTCTCTGTCCAGTTTGTTAGACTTGTACCACAGGACACTTGACAGCATAATGATATAAAATTATATAAAATTTAAAGGAAAGCAAACACCTATTTTGAAGTAATACCCACTTAGCACTCAGTTCAAGTGCCTGCATCTCCAAGTTCAGCAATAACAAATTATTTCAGAACAAAGTATACATTCTGCTGGAAGGGTGGAAGGGCCATGATAAATAGTTCTATCACATTACATGCCTACCATCATGAATCTTAATCTTCACATTAAAGCCACAAGGGCTACTATTGTTCATATTCTTTGCATTTTCATCCCCCATCTGAATATACTCTTCCATTTGGGGGAAAAAAAAAAAAAAGCAAAAAAAGGCCTTGACACATGCCTGGGCCCAGTGAATTTAAAAGAAAGAAGTTTGGTTGCTATTCCTTCCAGTTGTGAAACAGGAATTGCTTTTGTATGAGGCTGGGTCTAACAGAGTGAGACTAAACATTTATAAAATCAAGTAGGGATTGAAATATAGCTTTGTGGTTACTAACATTTTGCAGCAGCATATCAAGTTTCACATTTCATCAGCTGAATAGAGTCTGTGTGCTGGGCTATTGTGGTTCAGTAGCTGACAGCAGTCAAGTAAGTGCTGCTCTCTTCCTGGCTTAATCATTTCTATTACACTCAGTGTCAAAACAATAATGTCAGTGAAATAGGCTTGCTGACATTATAGATTAGAATTGAGTGATTCTGAATGTCCTGTGACTGAATTGCATTTTATTTCTAGAAAATTACACATTACAATTGCAAATTAAAGAGCTTAGATCTCAACAGGCTGTATCAACAAATATGGAGCTGTGGACTCTGTACTGCCGGGGAGATGATCCATCATGAAATTCATGAGGTTTAATGTATACTAACAAGAGAACAACTGCTGGAATACTCAGCCATGTGTTGGTGAGGAACTGAAGAAAAATCTATTTTGTTAGGAGGGGATTAATTCAGCTACACAAGAGGTGAGAATCCCTGGGGTAATCTCAGAGATTTAAAGGATGGCCCAGAAGAAGAAAAAAAATCCTAGATTTTCTTTCTTCCATCTGTGAACCACCACAATATATGAAGACACATCTCCTGAGATTCACTTTAGAAATACATTCAGAGTTTAGAGAGCAGCCACAGTAGCAGGCTGCAGAAATTCTGAGTGACTGACAGCTACCAAATGACAAGAAGTAGCATTTAAAGACTGCAGACATCAGGACACTTACTGAGAAAGAGCAGGGCATTTCTGTCATCTGCCCTTTACATGGCATGGACAGCAACTGTGGCCCATAGCACTCTCCTCCTCTAGTCTTATAATATCCAAGTGTAAAACCCTTTGCAAAGCTTTGAAATACAAAACATATATTGTCTCTTAGAGTGCCCCTAGAAAATCATCAAACCAGAAATTACTCTTGAATTCATAAAGCAATCTGAGGTTTCTCACAAACAATGAGTAAGACCAAGCTCAGGAAAACTGCAACAGTCAGTCACAAACACAGATAGAAATAACATTGACTATTTGAGATTTTTTTGATCAGAGCAATGGGTCACTTTTGTTCCTCTCACTACCTTGTAACCTTCCAAAAATATCCTTTGTGAACTTATGGAGCTTCTCAGATGACTAAAGATTCAAATTTCCAGTTATAGCAATTTTCTCATTCCACATTGTATTGGTTTCCTTCTGTAGTAAACTTTCTTTAGCTATGCAGTCATAATTAGAAGACAAATTCCCAGGAGTTTGTATTCTATCAGCTAAGGCTAGAAAAATATTAGAAGGTTTGTGTATTTGGTTTTATATGTATTCTTCTTAATGGGAAAGTACATTAATCTTGTCTGAGCAGGAAGTGAAATTTATTCACAGCCTACAAAAGTTCATATGAATTCAGTATATCATTTGCAACTGCTGCCATACAGACAGAAAATTAATCATATTGTTCATACATGGGAGTGTTTACCTCCAGAAACCAAAGGAATAGGTCATCCCTTTCAAGGCTTTCTGAAAGCCCATTTCATCATTAACCAGAAATAAAACAATCAAACAAGTAATGAGCAACAGATTCTCAAAGCAAAAGCTAAGGAACATTTTACAAGTAAGAAAAAATGAGTAGGAAATATATGATCTGAATGCAGTTCATAAATTACTAAAAAAATCTAACAGACACTCATGTGCCAGTGTCTTGTGAGTAATGTGGAAACAGAGAGGAGATTAAGTTTGTGGAATAAACAGTTCTCATCAATATCATGAAAAAATAACATTTGTGAAGAGCAATGAAAGAGAGCTGGGGAATAGAGCAAGACTCCATGAGTTGACATAATCCATCATATTATGAAAAGAGCATCAAAAGTGAGTCATCTGTGTTGCATGGTGGAGCTTATTTAAGTTTTCAGCTAATTCTTAATACTGTTGTTTTGAACTTGGTTTGAACAGGCATTGGTCAGTCAGCAAAATTATGAATTTATTTTTTAAAGTGGTCATGCTTTTAGATCCTCTTTGTTTACTTGATACTTTTTGACTAAAGAGTCTGGGTGGTGTGTTTTCAATATTTTATCTTCAATCAATCATACAGACTAGGCTTTTTTTTTTTTTAAATCAGCTTTTAGGTTAATCTACTATTACAAGGTAAGATTTTTTTTGTGAAATTCCTGATATAACTGAGAATGAGGGAGAATGAGGAATTCTAGTTTTCCTCTGAAGATGTCAGCTTCAGTCCCATGTATGTAAGGAATATATTAGTTACAGAAGATGTGGACACATTTACCAACTGTGTTTTGACACGATTTTTGCAAAAGCTTCATTACTTTTGCTCCATGGATGATTACTGAGAAGCCACAGCTTTATCCAGTTATGTGACTGACAACCTCCCCTTTATAACTGAATGAGAAAGTTTGTCCTAATTTCATAGTTAGCAGAAAGCCAGTCATGCACGTAAAAAAGGTATAAGTTTTAGTAAGGAATAAAGAGTGCCAGAAATATAACTATTTGCTATGGATAATCCCAGAACATCTGTTGCTCCCTCCCCATGGGTGGTCCAGCTCCAAAATATCCCCAGCTTTTGTACCTTTTGCTCTGCAGCCCAGATAAAGTAATGTTATACAGTATTTGGTTAGTGCTGCTTGCTGTTTCCCAGAGGCTAACACTGGTTTTCTGGGGGAACCATATATTCTGAGTGAATTATGGAAACAACCACTTTAAGCTAAAAAGAGAAATTGCAAGAGTACAAATGAATAAAAATACAGAACTTATCCTCCAGAGTGGGTTTTGATTAATTTTTTTTTACAGTTACAAATATGCTTTCTGCTTTTATGTCACTGTTTTCCCAGTGCTTTGTCCATAAAGCAATTCCTTTCTTCCTACTCTTACCCAGAGTGATGTTGGTTCCTTGGGTCACAGTTAAACTGTTTGACTCCACAAGAGTAAGTGCAATACAATCTTTCAAATGGTCACTTACAGCGTTTTAGCATCACCTCTGCCTTTCGTCTGCGTCTGTCTTTTCCTCCCCTTGTCTCCCCCACCCCTCTCTTCCACATTCACAGGCTACAAGGGGACTCTTCTCACACTAAAGCTCTCTCCAGATGCTCCAATTACATCACAACCTGTGGTTATCACTCCAGAAATGCGATGCAAGGACATTTCTTTGTAAAGAATGTTCCCAATATTAAGCCTTTATTAATGTGGGGTGGTTCTTTTCAAGTGCCTATAGGAAATTCAGTATTAAGAATGAGAACAGAACATGAACTAATAAGCCAAAAATCCCCTTGTTTGTGGACTATAGAATGGAATGCTATTCTGTTATGGGAATGGGCAACAAGAAAGGCCTCTTGGATCTCTCAAAATCTGAAGTTCCTGGTTGCAGATGTGCGGAGTGACTGATTATGCACTTGTTTTCAGCAAAGATCTATCAAACCCTCAAGCATTCCTCATACATGTCTTTGCCCCTGTGGTCACTTTTACCTTCTTCTGACCCTCAAAGGTCAGTCAGTCCCTTCCTCCTGTCCCTCTTCATTTTCATCACTTTTCCCACAAAGAACAGACACAATAAATTAAGTGGGCCCATCAGGTAACTTGTGCAGTAAAGCAGATTATCTGCCAGATAGAGAGGCCAGAGAGAAGTAGAGATGCTGAGGACGAATTAAGGCACTTGGCTTTAGCAGATTTTGGCACACCCAGAGGAAATGTAAAGGGCAGCTTTGATTTCCTCTTCCTCCTGCCCTCTCCCTGCCCAGGCCTGGCTCTTTTCATTTCAGTGGAGTGGGAGCATGGCTTGGGTGGGGTGCAGCTTCCTGGCCACTCCTCAGACAAACCCATGGCTATTGCTCACTGCCCAGCCCGCCCCTGTCCTTACACTGCCCAGGGTGCTCACCACCATGGCCAGCCAGCCCCACATGGCTGTCACAGAGGGCACCACCATATCCCCATGGCTTCCTGGTGTCCCACTGCACCACGGCTTGGCTCTCCAGGTACCGCTGAGCAGCCACACAAGCAGTGCCCTTGGCAGGTGGCTTTGTGCCAGGACAGCCACCTTGGGACAGCGGCCCTGCCACCGTCACCTTGGGACCAAGAACATCTCCAAGGCCACCAGATGTCAAAACAAGCTGCAAAAACACGTTCAGGAAAAAACCCTGCATTTTAAGGAGAAGGGGTTTTTACACTACAATAGAGCTTCTACTCTCTCTCCCATAAAGCATTGATCCACAAGCTAATCAACAGGTATGCTTTAAACAAGAATCCTAGGAAATCTATAAATTTTCCAGTCATTTCTGCGGGGAAAAAAATAAAAATCAGATTTCATTTTCTGACAAAATATTATGACTGCGTTTGTTTTCTTTTTCTGAACTTGGAATAAAAAGAGCAATGTTCTTTCTGAAAAGTGCTAATTAAGTCTGGGTATGTGATCTAGGAAATACAGAGCTGTGTAACCTGATGGAAACAATCATTTTCAATTGTCAAGACACTTCTGCTTCTTTTCACCCCAGTTTCAAGTACATCTGGTTTCCACCTGCTCTATATAAGATTGGTTCCTCCCTTTTTCAAATGTATCATGCTCTCTGGTTTTGGCCATGACTCTCCAGTGGCATTTAACTCAAAAAACTCCGTTCCACCTGGAATGTGGATGCAGCAAGATGGGAAGGAGATGGGTGTTACAGGAACTTTATTCTACTCATGAAGGGGCATTACAAACTTCAAAAGGGGTGGTTTAGTTGGCACATGAATATACCAAGTCTCTCTGGTTCAAAATGTAAACTGCTTCAATTTTAAGAAGTAGATTTATATTTTTACTATTGCCTTCTAAAAATTTGTTTTGGTTGGTGTCCTTAAATTTTCACATCCTCTGCACGAGTTTTGCAATCTGTCTGACAGCATACATCCTATGTGACGGGAGATTTTCCAGGACCAAATATGTTTTCTGTCTCCATGACTATTTTCTGGAGGGTCTTCCCTTTCCCACCTGTAGTGGCATTAATTGAAGGTTATTGCATTTTTGAGACCTGGTATGTAAAGATATCAATTTCATTTTAATTAGCCCTCATAAAAACTAAAATTATATCAATTTTAAATCCAGAACTGAATTCAGAACTGCAGCTGGAACGTGAGAATTTCTCCTTAGATGTAAGGAAAAGATTATTTACCACTAGGATCATTGGACACTGGGACAGAAGTTGAGAGAGTCTGTGGCCTCCATCCTTTATGATACATGAAACTCAATGGAAGATAAAGTGCTGGGCACCCTAAGCTTAATGTAGGAGGAGAGAATTACAGACTTCCAGAAGCCCCTTCCCACCTACACATTTCTGTGATGTGATTTTCAGCGTGGATTTTGCTCTATTAAGCAAAAATGTAACTACTGGGCAGACCATGGTATGAAGATATAAAAGTTAAAAATTTTTGCTTTGTCCTTTTCTTCCACGTGTAGCAGCGGAAAGATCTGCCCAGAGTCTGCAAAAGCCCCAGGAGGACAGGCAGAACACTTTAAAATATCAACCTGTAGATCCATCAATGTGCTTCAGCAACAAAACATTCAGCATTGTAAGGTTCAAGAAATAAGACAGACACCTATCTCATTCAGGACAACTCCTCGGCCCTGTCCTAGAAATGGAGTTTTAATATCAGGTTCTTTCAGGGGAAACTGGATGTAATTGTAACACTAAAGAGGAAGCAGCTGCCCTCTGAGTATCATCTGGTAATGTGGAAGTCCCTGGAAAGAATCTTTTTCTGCTTCATATTGATATGATTGGGATGATTAGGGAAATCAATGTTTTCCCAGTGCAGCTGTGCTGATGCAACCACTGAAGCTGGCAAATTCCTGCTGTTTTCAAAATATAGCTTAATCCCTTATTCCCTGAAGTACAGGATAGTGCTAGAGAAATAGCCCATATAGCAGAGGTGTGTGATGCAGCTTTACAGTGTTACAAATACAGATAAAGTGCTGCTACACCTTTGTGCAGATTGCACCCCAGGTGCTTTTGCAAATCTCAGCTTTGATGATGACACACTCAGGAATTTTTTTTAAAGGACACTTCCTCATTTTATTTTTACTGTTCAGAACATGATCTGTGCACACTAATCAGAGTCTGGCTTGAATAAAAATAATTTTCAAGGCTGTCTATGCAGGTCCAGCACCAGGCAAACTGGAATGAATTTAGTTTCACACAACCTAAAGCAGTTATGAAGGCAGCAGTGGCTGCAGCTGGAGTGCAGCTCTGGCTGAGGAAAAGGCTGATACCATGAGGACACCCATCACCCAGACACCCTCTCAGTCCTCACATCAGCCACATAGAGGGGGCACCAGGACCCATAACCAACTTGTCCAAGGCCAGGCAGGATGTCTGAAAACAAAACTGAATGCAGACACTTCAATTTTTAATCCAGTATTGGACATATGTTTCTATTTCTTCAGACTCTCCACTCTTTAGCTATTGTGCACATTTGGCACATTTGGAACATGTGGTACTGCCATGGAGTGAATGAGACGGTGCTTTTTCCTGGAAGAGAGAAATACCTCGTGATCCCTTCAGTAAAAGCCATATTGTAATGGTGTTGGATAAAAGGGTAGTGCAGTTACCTGGCAGGCTGAACAAAGACAATTTCCAGTATTGGGGTGATAAACATGCCAAATTTCAAGTTTCCACTACCTTTTGCAAAGGTGCTAGAACAATTAAAAATACCTTTAAAGTCTTTCATAATGATAAAAGCAAAATATCACCTTTTTTTTTTTTTTTTGAAGCTATAAGCTATCCAACCTTCCCTGACTTAAATACGGAAAGTTGCACTTTATCTGGAAGCAGGCATGCTGCTGTGCAGCTGAAGCTTGGAGAAAAATTTAAATTATTTAAAGTAATTGAATGACAGCAATAATTCATTGCATATTAAGCAAATTACACAGATAGAACACGGCAGAATGTTACAAATGTTTTAAAATATCCCCATCATGGCCGTGTGCTGATCCATCTATATTAGTGTTTTACTTGTAGTCAAGACTATTTTTGAGAGAAGGGTTGCTCCCAGTCACTGTGCTTTAGTTCACACCCTAGAATAGTCTTGGCATGTATGAAGTGGGTTTCTTGAGCTTCTTTTTGAAGATGTGCTGTAGGAGAGCACCTAATTTACTATAGCCAAGATTGATCTTTTAGTCAATGGGAGCAGGCTGGAGTTGAAGTGAAACTAAAGATCTTTGAACATGGTTAGCTTGGATGTCAAGTCCCTGACATCCATTATTTTACTCTACACATCTGCTTCTTTTGGTCCTTACTTCCTGCTAGTTAGAAATATAAAAGACTGCTAATAAGTAATAAATGTAGGATTATTGTGGATAAAGCCGTGTACAGCGTAATGGTGCTATTCAAAATGCTTGGTGTTATTTTAAAAAACTCAAACAACTGAGTTCCCATTGTAACATTGCTCCAAGTGGGTGCACAGGAATGATGAGTTTTCAATGAATGAGGCAGGAAGAAGATGCACCTGATTTGGTTATCCTCTGATGACCTGGTGTGAGCAGTCAGATTCTGAAGTAATCACTTACAGAAGAGAGTTTCTGTGTAATTAGGCTGCTTCAAAGCATGGGAAACCTCTCAGCAAGAGTAAGAATCACAAACTGACTCTTCATGATCGTAATTTGAAAGCAAGAATAGATGGAAAGTGTTGTCCAGAGACTTTGAACACAGCCTTCAGGATGCTCCCGCCAGCATTTTCTGCCTGGGATTCCACAACCGCTGATGCTGGATATTGGGAACTATTGGATCACAGCACAACAGATCTGACTGGTATCAGAGACAGGCAAATAATCACCTTTCTCTTGAAGTAACAAGAGTCAAAGTTTATGCATAAACTCAGCTTTATGCTTTTATTTGGGCTGCACAAGGACATGGAACTTCTGTTCTGTGTAGTCCACTATTGCAAAGTTAACTCATCAAAAGTTACTGAACAAATTTGAAACAGCAAGTGAGTTTACATGGGATCAGCAATTTGCACTGTTTGGCTGTGGTACCTTTGTTCCAGTGCTATAAGTAATGGATTTATTATACCATGACTCTTTGGAGAATTCTGACTATTCAGAAAAATGTGCTCTCCACTAAACCAGCGGAAATCTCTGATTCACATCTGCTGTAGCAAGTGGTTATGTATTTTATGGCATTATCGCTGTTCCTGCTGCCACCCGTGTGCCTCCACTGCCGGCTCTGTTTTCTGCCAAGAGCAGGCAATGGGGCACAGACAGCAGAGGAGGAGGTGCTGCCCCTCAGCCTCTTCCTCCCTGAGGCTGCATCCCCCTGGGAGGCTTGGTGTGGTGGCAAAGACTCCCATGAGAGAGCTGAGGAGAGGCAGGGGCAGCCAGGCACACACAAAGAGGAATTGCAGATGTACCAGGCTGCCACAGCCAGCCAGCGAGAGGGAGGACTGAAAAACAGATATATTCCAGAAAACCACAGGCTTTCTATGGACAATGCCCCCATGGACATGAGATGAAGAATGCTGAGTAAATCACTGCAAATTATTGGTTCTCTCAGATTTATGCCATCTCTGAAGCAGAAGACAGGAGGGAATATGGGACATTTCTGCTTTCTCCTTACGTCAGATTTCAGGGTAGAGGAAGAGAAACTTGCTGACAAGATTTTATGTTTATTTGGTGAGAAGCAAATTGAAAGCACACTCTAAAAAAACCTATGAAAAACAAAAACAAGGCAAAGTCAATCCAGCAGTTGCAACAGTATTTTTAGTCTGGAAAAATAAGTCCTGATACACTCCGATAATTTCATTGTTTCCATGGCTTGTCTATAAGTATACACACAAAAGAAAGACCCATCACCCAAATATATGAGAATCTTTGTTCCCTTATCCTGATATTTGCTCAGAATTAGCTGAGTCCTGTAATTCAGCATCATCTGGAAGGATGCCATTCCTCTACCTGGTCCAGTCAAGGGCTGTCACAGCTCAGCACAGCTGTGTGAGCATCTCTTCAGTCCTGATATGCATGAGTGGTGCCTCTTTTTTGGGTTTCTGTGAGGTTTTTGGGTCATAAGGACTCTTCTGGTCAGTTAACAACTGCTCTTATAAAGAGAACAGTTTTATTTCGTTTGTTATGGCAATCTCACATCAATAATTAATTGCAGGAGGAGCTGTATGTTAATGACTCCATAAAAGCCATTCCATAGCATGGCAGCAAGGCAAGTTTTATGAAAGGCTGCTGAAATGTGGTGGAATACATTTAAAGAAGTACATTAATTTACTAGGGAATGCAAGCACCATTTTAAATGAAAAGAAAATGATTAACTGAATGTTTATTATTAATTAGAATGGACCTAATGATTAACTTTTATAAAGTTATTAAATTGCTCAGGGGCAAGCAGTATTACTTACAAACTTTCAAATGTACTTTCCTGTTGCCCTTCTTGCTGTGACTGAAATGAAATATTTACATCACATCTGGGGCCTCTTCTTGGTCCAGTCTGCTATTTCTGTCATTGTTATGTTTCTCTTTTGGGGTGGGTGACTGTGCTGCAGAAGATAGCTGGTAAATCCAAAATGCAGGTGGTACAGCCAAATATCATACACAAAGAATTGAAGCTAACCCAAGCAATGAAGTCAGCTGAAATACATAGCCAGTTCCTGATGATTAAAGTGGGATTTATACCATCAGCTCCCTGCTTGGCCTCCTTGGGTCTAAGGAAAAGTTAAAAGAGGAAGGACTGAAGGTGTAATACCATGTAATAAAAATTGACATAAAAGCATTTCCTCCACAGGAAGCCCTGAATTTCTGTGTCAACAGAAGTAAGCAAATATGTATTGTGCAATCACTTAATTCTGCAATTTGGCACTTCTGTTTGATTATTTAAAAGATCTTGTGAGATCAGGTGAATAATTTACCCCTTTCCAAGTGGAAGGGCTGTGGATAATAATTTCAAAAACATCTCAATGCTTCAGAAAATCTTAGAAGTGACAGACAATGCTTGCAAGCACAAACACATTTTTTACTCAAGAGCGGCAAAATGTCTTTGAACATTAAGGAATGAAGTTCAAGTACAGCTGTGAAACAAGAGTATGGCAATGGGGGAAAACACTGAAAAGAGAGAGGACAATGACCCAGCAACACCGAAAGTGAAGATGAATAAATTATAGCATGCGAAGGGCAAATACAATTCCTAAGCACCAAAACTGTGGAACTTCTGACAATCTTATGCTCACTCTTTTCAGAAGTTGAAGAAGAAAGCAGTCACACAATGGGAAAAAAACTGTTAATAATAAAGTACAGGCTTAAAATGCTAATTCACTGTACACATCTGCATATCTTGCTACTGCAAACCAAGACATTGTGAGGGAAAGAGGAGGAGCAGGCACTGATCTCTTCTCTGTTGCCCAGTGACAGGACCCAGGGAGTGGCCTGAAGCTGGCCAGGGTAGGTTTAGGTTGGATATCAGGAAAAAGTTCTTTTCCCAGAGGATGTTTGGGCACTGGCACTGGCCACAGGGAGTGGCCTGAAGCTGTGTCAGGTTAGGTTTAAGTTGGGTGTCAGGGTAGGTTTAAGTTGGATGTCAGGAAAAAGTTATTTTCCCAGAGGCTGTTTGGACACTGGCACAGTTCCCCCAAAGAAGTGGTCGCAGCACCAGCCTGACAGAGCTCAAGAGGTGTTTGGACAATGCTCTCAGCCACATGGTATGATTCTTGGGCCAGGGGGTTCAGGGCTGGGAGTTGGACTTTGAGAATCATTATGGGGCCCTTCCAACTCAGAATATTTTGTGAATCCGCAGTTTTGAAGAACCAGATCAGCTGACATTGGAAACTCAGAGATGGTTGCATGTTTAATCTGCAAATCTTGACCGTTCCTTGAGAAATGTTTTTCCAAGAGCTACTTAAGTCACTGGCATGGGGAAGACCCAATCCACTCTGGAAGTTATGGAACCTTTGTGTCTTTAAGACCAGGCTGGAGAAGCATTCCCTGAGACTGATTTTGGAGTGACTGATCTGATAGTCAGAATGGGAGCAGAATAACTAACATGTAATTTGGCTCTCTCCAACTGGATTTTCTTCATGCTGCTTAGTGGTTTTAATCTGAAGTCATGTAAGGGGAAAAAAAAAATCATCTAATGCAACATTTAATGACTTCCACTACTTGATGAGTGAAATATTCACACTTGATACCTCAAAGCTGTTACTTTTTGTTGCTTCCATGTGCTGAAAACCTGCTTCATATTGCAACAAAACTCAAATTATGTGTGTTCCAGTAAAGCAAAAACCCAGTTTTAGCCAGTTTCAGATGGAGGTGCGGGGCTGTTGGCCTCCTCCCGTGTTTTGCTGCGGGCTATCCCGCGGAATGGAGGGGGCAGGCGCTGGGAAGAGAGGCTCGCCAGCTCCCAAAGCAGAGAGAGGATGCGAGCCCGGGAAGGGAAATTGAGCTTTTCCCTGCTCCAGCCGGGTTTAGCCGGGCAGCTGTTGCCATCTAATGGCGCAGGGCCGGCAGTGGCGCGTCCGGCGGCGCTGGAGCCGCAGCGCTGCCGGGCAGGGCTGGGCCCGCGGACATTCCCCCCGCTTCTTTAAGGAATCTGACCGGGGAGCCACGGAAGCGTCCGGGAGACCTTCACTAGCTTCAAATAATATATTTTAACAGAGCAACGCTCCCCTGAATGTGGTTGCAGCAGTCAGATCGGACAACCTATACAACCCACCGTGTATGCCGCGGGCAGTGCCAGGCGCAGGGAAAGGCTGCAGGAGTGCAGTGGTTTAGGGACTCTCACACTTAGAGGTGGCATCCGGCAAACTCCATCAGGCCTCTGGTGAGGACGAAGTTCATCTAAAGTTACACTGATGAGAGTGAAGCTCTAAAAACCTGCGTGATTTTTACTTCCAGCTAAGCTGCTCTTGAAAACACCAAACCAAACCAAACAAAAAAAAAGACCTCAAAAACCTCCTACAAAACCCAAACAAACAAATAACAAAATACAGTAACAAAAGGCACTGACAAAATCAAAAAGTGACTCTCTTGGTCATTCTCTGGGAACTGAAAAAGATTCCATTACATAATACTGTTATTTAAAGCTCAGAAGAATAATTGACTCAATCAGAAATTGAAGAACTTCAAACTCAGATAAGAATACTAAATGAGATCAATTCTCAACACCAATGGCAAAGAGAAGACAGAGATCCTTTTGCTGATGTTTGGCATATCTCCTAGAAATCAAAATCCACTTGTGGTCTCATCAGGCAAAACACAGAACTGTACCAAAACTGTAAGAGGTGAGGTTAGAAAAACAACATAAGCATGCAGACTCACCAACATACTCACTCCAGATTTATATCTTGATTTATAGATTTATATCTATGTATAGACTTGTATCCAGTATCTTTTTTTTTTCCTTATTGCAGCAGTTATGCTGGGAGTCTGATTGAGAACAGCCTCCCCTGCATAGACAAGCTGGGAATGACCCAGGAGCACCCAGCCTGTCTCTACAAACCCCCCCACGTGTGCATGTGGTGAGTGCAGCTTCTCTGCGTGGCAGGTTTGGAGTCTCTGCAGCCTGTCACTACAGAAAGCTGTGCTGGTAGATTGGGTTGCTATCTAAAGGCCACTAAATCTCCTGAAGACCCAAGAGCTGATGTCTCTTGTCCTCTGGGTCAGTGCCAGGAGCCCTGGCCAGACCACCTGGCCACGTGTGCCTCGGTGCCTGCATGCCGGCTGGATTAGGTGAACACGCACAGCTTGGATCTGGTGCGCGCGTGGGTGACAGAGTGTGAGTGAGTGAAAACAGTTTGGTCAGATTCCTCCTTCCCATTGCAAAGTCTCATGGCTCAGCTTTCCATGTTGCTACTGTAATCCTGAAACTTTAATTCCTACAGGGTTAGCATAAAACTGAGCCCACATCCTGAATGGCAAGAAAGGAAGTTTCTTTGATACTTCATCTTTAGATGATACTTGTGGGTGAGATACCTGCTCACTATGAAAGCAGTACAGTAAAAAGTACTGTGTAATAATTAGCCAAGAATGAGCCCTTAGCCTAGATGCTATTCCAGAGAGAGGTGAAGCTCCAGAAACAGGTAATAATTGGATTGTTTTCCTTCCAACCAATTTTCTAAGCCTTTGGCTATCAATAAATTTATTTCTGTACAACCATACGTAAACACACAAGAAAGAAGAATCTGTTATTTGATTGTTGCTTCCAGGAATTCAATTACTCCTTGATTTAAATTTAAAATTCAAGGTTAAATTTCAACGCAAAATTCTAGGTAGTGTAAACTTACCTATAAGAACTGCCAAATGACTTATAGAGAACCAAAGCCATATATAAAAAAAAAAAGGTAAAGTTTCCAGAAAAATGTTAAATGTCCCATAGCTTTCTGCAGTAATGCTGGAATTGGTTAGGATTATGCAAGACACTGGCAGACTGTAGCATGCAGCATTTCCATTGAGTAACTCTAAACTTGAGGTTCTGAGCCCTCTGAGCCCTCACTCCTGAGCAATGAGTGCCAAGTCACACCAGCCAGTGGCTCCAGCAAGGCATCACCAGGATTACACCACCACAGACAAACTGTGGGACATTGAAAAGCACAAACACAGGGGAAAACTTCAGGGCTCTGCTTTTATATCATAGTTATCAATACAGCCATATTCCGGGAAAAATAATTTCTTTTGGATTTCAGGTTTGAGGCCTTCTTTTTCTGAGATTGATAGATCCAGAGAAAGCTGCAGCTGGACAGTACCTCCCTGCTCTGCCTGTGGCCACCAGGAACTGACTTTGGGAATGTAGTTATATAGGGTGATGGCAGGGCAGAAGTAGTAGGGAAGAGCATGGCACAATGCTTGCATCCTTTCCTTGGCCTATGTGAACCACTGGCAGGGAGAGAAGCTACAGGAATGGTGACTTGGTGACCTCCCTGGAATCAACAAAGCTCAGAAATCCATTAAAAACCTGGATGCTGGAAATCTGTACCAGGATCCTTCCCCTGCCCATTTCAAAAGCCAGTACATCAAGACAGGTAACAAGCTGGACTTTCCCTTGTTCCTTTGTTCCCTCCATTCTGCAAATCTCTGAGGGATAGCTGTAGCAGCAAACCCACATAACAGTGCTATACATATCAATATATAAACTGAAAACTGTCTGCATGTTTTGTTTCAGGCTGTTTGCAAATCAGGAATCCTACAAAACCACCTCAGTTTGCTTGAGATCATAGAGTTATTGTGACAAATACCATGTCCTCTGAGTGACCTGGGATGTTTGTTTGGGTTGGCTACATGACAGCACATGGGAGACAGGGAATACTAACCACATTGTATGATTTGGTCCAACTATAAAGTTCTCTTTTCTTTCTCTTCAGGAGAAGCAGAAAAGGTTTTTAGAACTTTCACTTTATGGCAAAGACCTGCTGAGTTCAAACAGAAAAGGCAACATAAATTTAGTGAGATGACTGTCTTTTATCCACACCACTGGTATACTTGAAATAGTGTAGAGGTACTAAAGAACATACAGTGTTTTGAAGAAAATTATCTTTTATTGAATTTAAAAATGTTTTTCATTAAATGTCATCATGTTGGGGTTTTTTTTGGGGGGGGGGGTTGTGGGTGGGGGTTTTTTTTGTTTGTTTTGGTTTTTTTGTTTTTGGTGGTGGTGGTGGTGGGTTTTTTTGGGGTTTTTTGGGGGTTTTTTTTGTGGTTCTTTGCTATCTTGAATTACACTATTGATAATAACCCCTGCTGGGTATAGCTCTTTTTCATGCAACAACCTTAGATGAAATTTATTCTAAAATGACGTCCACGGATGCTGTATCTCCAGAGCTAATATTTAATAATTTACTCTTATCTAATCTGAAAGGTATCAAAAATTAATCTTGCTGAATCCCATTCAGTTGTGCTCAATAGATATTCTTTTGTACTGCAAACAGAATTCCACTTGCATAAAAAGCACTGTGTCTGTCTCATTTCTATCTGTTTATCTGGTTCCCTTCTATACGTTGAGACATTTACTGAAAATTTCTTGTGAAAATTTCTAGCTCCAGATAATGTGATCTGCCCATGGGTTACTTTTTATATTAAAAGCAGTCAAAACATGCTAGTTGTTTCTCCAAATGAGTCACAGTGATGATTTCTGTCCCCAAAGCCTGCAAGTTTGGGAAAGTCAATTTAATGTCCAAAATGCAAGGCATGTTTGCATTTTCGACGTTACATGCAATGGGTTTTTTTGGACATTAAATGCCCTGGGCATACCCATCACACAAGGGAATCTCTGTACATTTACAGCTTCAGGGCCATCTTGTCCACTCCTGTCAGCAGATTAATCTGCTAGATAGTCATAAGAAATCCAAACCCAAACCCTAGCCCCAAACCATTATCAATATATTTTAAGCTGAATGCATGAACTGGAGGGGGTAGGGAGAAGTCAGAGAACTTCAGACAGAAGTTTTGTAGTATCAAACAGAGACCATTTGCTGATTTGGTAGCTCTGTGACCTTCTGGGCTACATCAAGCCATGTTCTCCACAGGATAATACTGCAGCAGCTTGCCTTAAAACTTGGCTTTCAATGCTTCTTTTGTTCTGAATGACGTGAGAAAGCAGAGGGGAAGAGAGGAGATAACGCATCCTGAGGCAGAACTACTTTTTCTGCCCAGAGTCTAGTGAGTCCTCCCTGCTTTTCAGGTTTACAGAAGGATGGTAAATTGCATTACAAATAAGTTCCAAAATACCATTCCCATTCCCTTTCCCTCCCAGAGAATGATTGGAACAACATAACACATTACCCCAGTCATTTGCAGGTTAATAACCATAATATTTTTCATCCATGCTAATAAATAGGCTGCCTGTATTTAAGTTAACAAAGTACATGCAGTAATAGCTTTGATTTAACGATGTTATTTCTTAGGAGCATGAACCCTAACTTCAAAACTTTTTAAATGTTGCCTTGCAAATGATGCATCTACCAAGGGAAAGAAATAAATTGAGTTTTAGCTGTCTGCAAAAAAAAAAAAAAAAAAAGAATGAACCCATCCTCAGAATAGCTTTTGATGCTGTATTAAATAAATTGAAATAGATTATAGGGAAATTATCATATTGGAGGTGAGTAGATGAGTGAAATCCTACTTTTAAATAACAGCCCTTGTTCGCTGTTAAAAGTATAGAAATGCACCAGCATCTACCCAAGTACAATCTTCTAAAAAAAGTTATTGTTTTGGACAAAGAACTTCAGTATTATAATCTGAAAGGTGTCACAAACCCTTGTGAAGGTCTAAATTAGAATTCAAAAGCTCTTGATAAGTGGGGGAAGTAGTTTAAAATCTGCAGGCAACTCGTAGTGGATTCTGGATTTAATGTGAGTCAGCTGTGAAAGGCTACTGCAAACTGAGAAAAGTCATGCAACATATTATTGGGATTATTGTTAGTGTCCTCTCTGCTGGTCAGACCTGAGCTGCTGCTTTTGGCACTCCAATCAAAAGAGGTGGAAATAACTTTCCCTCTTGGGTGGTTTGTCAGGGAGCTTACCCCAGTTTGGGGTAAGGACCCCAAGGAGAACAGCAATATAGGGAGGGTTTAGCATTATTGTAAATTAGATAGAAAAGCTGAAGGCTGCCTACCACATCTCTTCTGAAAGAAGAAACTGAAAGGTTGTAAACTGACAACTATCCAGTGAGGAATATAACATGCTCAGCTGTTTATCCTGACTACAGTGAGGGAAAAAAAAAGTCCTAATTTAATCAAAATCCATTTAAATTAGCCATTAGAAAAAGCTTGTCTGTCTGCAAAAAATACTGGAGAGCATGAGAGGGCATGGATTTTCCCATTTTAAAATGTTTTCAATCGATACTAAACTATCACTGACAAATTTCTGCACTTGTAAGTTTGAGTTTATCCTTCTGCAGAAGTATAGACCAGATGACCTCTAGAGGTCTTTTCCAGTTCTTCACCTCTGTGAAGCTACAGGGGGCTCTGAGCTAGCAGGCAAAGGAAACTGCAAAAGCTACTGAGTAACAGCTCACTTGGTTGAGATTTTTTTTTCATTTCTGTCACTGGCACATATCCATATTTTGAATTTATTTGATGCTGAATTGCATCCAAATAAGTGTCTGCACATAGCTACAAATATGTCCTGCAAGCCAAAATAATTGTTTCTTTTAATATGAATCATCTTGAAGAGCATTTTATTATTATAAATGAGAAAGTTTCTAAAAATATATTATGCCCTATTTGGCATGGAATTAAAAAAATACCATTGTATTAGATTTGAAAATGTTCTCTCCTTGCCAAGTCTTACCCAAGCTGACTTGTGTATCTGAGAGCAGAATTTGGCCTACTGTAATCAAATCCAAATATTGCATCAGAGTTTAACTAGTACAAGACTTCACTTTTTGGTGTAAAGACAGTGGTAATTTTTTTTTGTCTTTTTTTCGTGTCTTTGGACTGCAACAAGCTTTCCATAGTTTTTTATCATGTGATGAACATGATTCAAAGAAATGTGTCTGCCCAGCATGAAAGAATAGTGGGATTAGAAAGGTAGACTTTATAGCTAGAAGTGAGCTTTCCCTTTCTCATTCCTGCTCTGTGTTTATAAGGACCAGACCCTGATGCCAGCTGATAGAGAAATTCACCTGAAATGAGTTGGTAATGCCTAACATGAATTCTGAATCCACATGTTCTTAGACATACTTGTCTGTCACTCTAAGGGGAACTGCTGACCTTAAAGTAACCCACTGTCAGTGGAACATACAAGGCTAGATTCTCCATCTGCTAAATTAATTTTGTGAGTCTTAAAGATTGGAATGGAATTTTCTTTGGGAAGTTTATCCCTTGCTGTTGTAAACCTTACTGGTGCAATGCTGGCAGAAGGCTGGCATGGGATATGACTCCATCTTAGCCAGAAAGAGATTTTTTTTATTCAGCATTACAAGAAAGGAAATAGATGAAGTAAGAAAATGAGGGCGGGGAAGAGATAAAGATATGCAAAGGTAATGATAGGCAGGTATGATAGGTAACAAAAAGAAAAGTTGAAAGAGTGAAGCTCTACTGTGTTACATTTCCCACTTTCAAGTAGTTTGAAATGCCTTAAATGTCTGACATTTTAAGTTAAAGTATAACACACTAATTTGGAATAAAGGATGTCTTTTCCCTTGAATGTCTTTGTGCCTGAAAAGGAGCTTCTTCTTAAGGATTTAATAGGACAAACTTGCTCTGAGTACAAAGAAAAGGGCAGGCTCCTTCCATTCTACTGTATTTGCTTGTTCCATCAGTAGGGTTGAATGTGATGAGTGAATGAGGAAATGATCCCTGGGGACCATAAGACCTCTCATCAGAAATTATATGTTGCCCATGGGGCTTTGTTATTGCCCTTATTGGGGAGTTTTCCACAACCCTGTGGAGCATAAGAACAGGCTTGGTGCTGGTTGCCTAAAAGCTATGCCCAGCAGTGCCATGGTTTGGGTTTGGCTCAAAAGAACAAGTTTTAATGGGGCTGACTTTTGGGAACTGCATGTTTATGGCAGGAAAAGTCCATCTGGAGGCATTACTTTTTTCATGGGGTACAGCTGTTGGAAGCTATTTGGTCCAGGACAGAGCTCTCTTTTGCTGGCTTACAAAACCACTTTCCCATCTGTACCCAGGATGGGTGGCACATCAGGTAGAAGACTGTGGGATAAAAGCTGCAATGATTATACCACCTTGTCCACTGTGAGCTAGAATTTTATGAAGGAATATTATAGGAATTGTTCTTTAAGCTAAAAAATATATTCTGCTTTCAAAATAGGTGTCAATTTAGCATTCAAGGGAGAAGCAAAATCATTGTGAATATACTGTAACTGTGAAGAAAATTGAACTCACATGCTAAATAATAGAGATTATCTACAAAATCTGCTTAATTACATACCACTTTTCAAAACTGATCAATAACTTTATCATAATTTGATTTCATAGCATGGTAAAAAAGGCTTTACAATTAAATTAGTATGTTATGGAATAGAGTAGAATAGAATAGAATAGAATAGAATAGAATAGAATAGAATAGAATAGAATAGAATAATTTCAGCTGGAAGGAACTTAAAATGATCACCAGTACCACTGCAAAATATGAGCATATCCAAAGGCAGCTATTCAAAATGTTTGCCTTTTCATTGATCACCTCTATGTTTCAGAAACAGCCCAGATCATAAAACTTTATAAAAATTTTGTCTGTTTTGATTGGTCCTGTATTAAAAATATTTATATAGACATGGCAGATCTAAGATAGCTGGCCTGGGATATTATTAGATATGCCCATTCATAGCAGAGTGAAGTAAAAAATTTAAATTACATTTCTATTTTATTATTTATGAAAAGATCAAGTCCTCAGTCAAAAGAATTCTTCCAAAAAAACAGGAATGGATAAAATTTGACAGGTAAAATACAGCTGTGTGGGAAAGAAATGAGCGACTCACACTAACAGACAATTAAATCCTAAAGATAAACAGAGACTGATATCAGAAACTGATAAAAGACTCTGACAAATATAGCAGCAGTCAAGAAATTCAAAAGAATTCCTGAATTCCCTGGATATATGTAAAAAGATACACTAGGCAATGTAGGGTGTCCATATCCCATACACTGAATTAGGAGTGCTGCAAGATTGAAGGGGAGGGGAAGTGGAGGAGGATGAGAAGGTTCAGCAGTAGATTACATTAAGACTTGGAAAGATGCCTCTTCTGAGACATATTAAATACAGAAAAGGTCAACATTTTTGGCATTCAGGCCAAATCTAAATGAGAAGGGTTCAGCGCTGCACAACCCCTGTAATATGCTGTCAGCTCTTTAGCAGCTAGAAAAGATGTTATCAGCAGAGGCAAGAATGCAGAGGAATGTTCTTGGAGGCTTAAGGCAGATAAAAGAAAGGAATAAGATATCACTTTATATTTTTCTTATCTGAGGTTAAAAAGATTTATCAAATACACAAATTTTATAAAATAGGTGCCTGAATAGAAAATTTTATTCTGAAGAGAATGAAAAACAGAAGGTATCCCTTGAAATAGCTCCTCAGTCCGTCAAAACTATTTACCTCTTGACCTTTTAGTCAGGATGCCAGTGACGTGGAGCATTAGCTGGTATAAATACAAGACTGGCCATGTGATATTCAGATATGATAGTCTAGTGACAGTAAATGGAGAAGTGGAAAGGACGCACGGAAAAGTGGGACAGGATTAACAAAGCCCCCCAGACCTACCCTTCTGTGTATCCTTAAATGAAAATTTTATCTTTCAATGGCTCCCTTTTGCAAGTCTGGAGATATAAGGCAAAGGTAACACTGTCAGGCCAAACCCTTTAGCAGGGCACGTGGAGATGTCTTGGTTCAAAATAACCAGCTAAGGCTCACTGAAAGAAGCAGCAATCATTAGACATGCTTAGCTAAGATAATAATAATCCTAATTAGGTGGGTGGAGGTAGTTTTATATTTTCTAGTTAACATAAAAGTGGCCCAGAGTCTGGAATTATATGTCAGCCACTGCCCTTAATGGACTGCATAGTAGGTTACAACAGCTAAACCTTTGCTTCTACTTTATTGCCTCAGTCACAAGGTTTTAAACTCTATTTATACAAGTGGTTTGAGTTATAAAACACACATTATTACTTAAAAGTAATTGAAAATAGCCTCCCAGACAAACAGAGATCTGGCCACCTGAACTGTAAGTTTGCCTAGGAAAACTATAATTTGATAGGTGTGCAACAAATGGTAGATATCCGGCACTAATTCTTCTGCTTGTCATTCGATACAAAGATGTAAGGAAAACAGTAGCAGAAGTATACACAGTTATTTCGAGTTTAAGTCACTAGGAAAATTATTGGGAAATTGCAAATGTCTCCCATTAACTTTTTAACTTTATTAGTATGTTTTCAATTTAGCTGACAAGCTCCTCCTTTGCAGGTCCTCCAGGAATGTGTAGAAAAATAAGGTACTTGATAAAATGTTTCCATGCAGAATTTGGTTTCAGCTATGCAGTAAAATGTACAGACTAGGCTTTTTTGTCTTTAATCTGGTGGAAGCTGGAAATGTTAGAGAAAAGTTGCTTTGCTCATTGCAAGATAGGCTTTTTTAGTAATGCACCTTACATGTCTAAAGAGAAGCAAGTATGGAAACTAAAAGCTGCAAGAAGAAAGAAAACTAAACATATTAAAAGAGGTAAAGAAATTTCTGAGTCTTCTACTGACAAAAGACTCAGGACTTAATCCTGCTGTGGTTAAAGTTGAAGTAAATTATTTAAATCAAATTGGACCTCCTTCTAACACAGGAATAGGGCAAGTACATCTGGAGTTACTCGAATAAAACCTATTCCAAAAGGAATTTTCTGCGGCTAAAGAGGATCATGGCCAATTTTAAGTTGTTTCTGGTAAGCCTGAGTAAAACTTTCAAAATCAAATGAGTGTCCTTGAAGTCTCACTCCTTGAAGAGACTTAGGCACTTCAGAAACTTTTACTCCATGCCTCTTTCCAAACCACTTTTGTGTGTTTGCCTCCAACATATGCCCTTTAAATTGATGCCATGAGTGCACTTTGTACTGGAATGCAGCCGACAGTATAAATAGCTGCTCTGCTTAATTACAAAAGGAACATTGTTTTCTTCTAGAGTCCTTGCATCATCAGTATAAAAATCTTGTTTCATTAAATTTCAAATTCTCAACCTTAACTGTTCACTTAAATACTTCCAGATATCTATTCTAGCAGAAGTTGTATGAATTTAGGATAAACATCAAAAAAGCAGTGTGTTTTCTTTGCTGCAGGAAGTGGCTTTCAGTAAAAACTGAGATAATAGATCTAAATCCCCATAATCAGCACAGTTACATGTCATGCTAGCAATTGTTTCCTTTCCCTTCCACTCCAAAGAAACAGCCTGCTTTCAAATTTTAGTTGCTGTATTGCCCTCCCCCAGTTAATACTGCAGACCATAAGTACTGTGGGCTGTACTACAGAGGGTGACCAGCAGCTCAGAGCAGCTTGGAAGGGAAATGCAGCTGTTGCTACTTTACAGATGGTTGAAGGGAGTCAGAGAATGAGCTATATGTATATATCCTTTTATGCTCTCCATCAGATCATCCTGCACACCACAGAGTTGACTTTTCTTATTTCCTTAACTCATTCTCTGCATAATAGAATTTTGTGTGTATGTGCACACAGCCCACAAGCCCCTAAAACCTAATTAAGATGCTTTCACTGATAAAATAAACATTTTAAGTTTTGACCATTCTAAGCATTTCTCAGTCTACAGGATGAATGAAACTTGAGCAGGGTTTGGCTAAGCAACCTGGCACTAACATGAACTTTATTCTGCCCTGTGGAAGCAGATTAACACACTATCCTCATCCCAGTATTATCAAGTGGATCTGGGAGTGACAGGCTGTTGCACAGAGCTTTTCCTGGGTTGAAGCATCTGTCCTGTTTGGAATTGTTCAGGCATGGCTCCAGCTGGCTGAAGTGATAGCATTGCCTGAGTCAGGGCTGCCAGAGTGTCCTTGTTGGTGGGACTGCAGCCACCAGCCCTGGCCAGCCCGTGCCCACAGCAGGCAAATGCCTGTGGTCTTCAGGACCACCAAGAGGGGCTTGGCAACAACGGCGCTGCCGCAACGCGTGCCGCACACTGCTTTTAATTAGTCACAGGCAGACTTCTTCAAACAGAACAGGGTGAAAGTTTCCCTCCTGGAAAAAATGCAGAGAAGTTTAACATTTCAAAAAGTCTTTGGAGCCCCACTGAACTTCGGCAGATCAGACATTTATAAGGTGTGGTTTTACTTCGGCATTGCAAACGTCTGAGACAAGGAGGCACTGAAGTTTGATTTCCAGACCAATTATTTCCCAATAAGGATCTGAATGTGTTTTTTGAACAAACTCTTTTAGGTTTTCAAAGTTTTCCCACCCATCCCTCAGCAGCTCTACTCTTCAAAGCCCTGTGGTTATTTAATCCAGTGGCATTCTGAAATCGTGCTGGCAAAGCAGGGCAGTTATGGATTAGTTGCCACATGGTGATCAAATCCTTACTGAGCATGAAGGAACACACACCAGAACCACATTTTCTATTAGGGGTATTCTGTTTCTGAAATCCAACTGCGTCATGGTGTTCAGTCTCCTATCATCAGTGCCTAATCTTTAAGAAGAATGAAATGGTCTGGACAGCTCTGGGCAGCAGAGTTGGGTTCACACCATGCTATGCAGCCGGCACCTGGGGACAAGGGCAGCCAGGGCGAGTGCAACTGCACCTCTGGGGCTGAAGCTCTTCAGCAAGCTCTAGGTCTTTGCTGCTGAAAAGAGACCATAATTTGGATCCTCTGGAAATTAGGACTCTTCAGATATTGCAGCTGAGATATCATTCTGTATTCACTTTGTAGTCAATAAAGAAAAAAATTTACTTTATCCTACTACTTCATGGGGGTATTAAGCATGCCCTCAGAGTGCCTCTTCTTCTTTATTGTCTATAAAGTCCATGATGGGAAGAAAAACATTTTCTTTCAAAAATAATATTTTTCTAAATTAATTTTTTTAGAATAGACTAGAAAAAAAAAATAGGAAGTATTAATGTGAAAAAGAAACAGGAAGTAGTAAAGTTTAGTTATGAGTGAAGAATATGCCCTTTCTGAGTGATCTATTGAGAATGCCCCATTGAGGAGGCTGGGGTGACCAGCTCAGATGTTGACAACTACAGTGAAGATGTGTCATGGACATATTTTATGAAAAGTCCTTTTGCTAGGATTTTTTCTCCTGAGAAGCTGAGGGACCTCAGAAATGGAGTGTAAACAATAATTATCTGCTGCTGTGGAATGCAACAGGTGGATCTTTGATTGGTCCCATGTGGATGTTTTTAATTAATGGCCAATCACAGTCCAGCTGTCTCGGACTCTCTGCTCAGTCACAAGATTTTATTATCATTCCATTCCATTCCATTCCATTCCTTTGCTTGCTAGCCTTCTGATGAAATCCTTCCTTTTATTCTTTTAGTATAGCTTTAATATATAATTTTCTTTTGATATAAAATATATCAAATAATAATAAATCAGCCTTCTGAAACATGGAGTCAAGATTCTCATCTCTTCCCTCATCCTGGGACCCCTGTGAATCCCACCACATTGATGTTAGATTTAGCTAGATTAGTCTGTTCCCTTTTGGGCCACATTCCTCATCAACTACTATCCTCACAGCTCCTCCTTCCAGTTTCTCTTTCCCCAGCTCAAAACTCCTCCTCCTGCTTAGGAAGCACAGATAACATATGCATGTTACACACCTGCTATTGTTGTCAAAACCTCTTCCTTTCCTCCTCTGTCACGTTTCTATCTTTGGTGATCTCTGAACTTCACAAAAGCTCTCCAAGACTTCATCTCTTTTCAGTCTCTTACCCATGGAATGCCATTTCATATAACACTTTGGACCAGTTTGGACTGGTATTAGTGAGCATTTTCAGCTATTCAAAATCTTACGCACTCACTGGGACAATTCAATTCTGAATTCTGCCTATTTTTTTTTGTTATCAGCTTTTTAAGCGCTGAACCACAGTTATACCTATACTGATGCTTTTGCAAGGCTGCCACCAAGAATTGCACCATGTAAGTTTTGGTGCTTATGGAAGGCTATTCAGATAGCAAAAAAATCTAATTTCTAGGCTTATGACTAGAGGCAGTTTTGTTGCTACCTGTGGTGCCTGGAACTAGAAGAGGTGTATTTGAGCCTTTGAGTCCTCCTAAATTGAATGTTCTTTGCATAAATATACAATAGGACAGGAAAAAAATGAGCTCTGATAGAAAAAATAAAAGTAACATAAAAGAAGTCTCCTTCTTGGAAATAAGAGGTTGGGACACCTTCAATTAGAATATCAAGCTGAAGAATTTGAGACATTTTAGAAAGCTGGATAAAACAATTACACTTCTTTCCCTTATTTGCATTTTAAAATTCCGGGGTGTGCAGGAAGTGACAAAATACCACAAAAGAGCTTATGTCTTAATTCTTCTGGCTGACTGTGACTGGGGAAATACTAGAAATATCAAAGGACCTTTTTCTTACATTTGCAAGTAAAGAAAGGAAAACGTAAAAAAAAACCCAAAAAAACCAGCCAACAAAACCACAGCTCAACTTCTGCAGTTAGTGCTGAGTTAATATCCGTGACCTAAGGTTTAATAGAGTTGAGTAGACAATTTCTTGATATTATTAATAAATCATATCAGGATGAGAGATGGAAGATCTAACATAAAAAGCCGTGAACTATAAAACAGAAAGTCTGTGCTACTCTTCTCTTTCATCACTGTCTCTCTCTGTGACTTTGTGAAAGGACAAGTTCCCTCTTCAGCTGGCTTTCCCCTTGTGAAATGGGGACAATAACATTCTCCCATTCCTCAGAGTGAGAATTATTTTGTGTAATGTCCTTTTTTTTTATCAAATATAGGATATCTGCAAATATTTGGATGAGTAAAAAATAATTAATCTTCTTGACACAGCCCTTGAGTCATCTTATTTGATTTGATGGTATTTTTTTATGTAATAAGTACTTCTTTTCAAGTTGAACAGTTTTAGTTACCCTATACGTTTATGGCTTCTGTAGCTGCTTATCCCTGAATTTAATTATTGATGTTGTCTAAAATACAAAATTTTAATAATGTCTGATAAGAAGTACGAAACAAGAACTGATTTTAATCTAAATTATGTAAATCTATGTATTTTTTTAAATACAAGAATCTCTTGGGTAGAACTCCTCAATGTATGAAATATATGTTCAGAGAACCTGGAGTCCCTGAGCCAAAATACCCATGGTGTGAGATGTGGCAGCCTAAGCTCATCACTCAGATGAACAACCACAAGGTGGAGATGTTACAAGCTCTTACTGGCAAATATGAAGCATAGTACCTAACAGTGGTTTTCTAGTTTTTGTCTGGGGAAATTGGATCGTATTTTAAATTAAAATTGTCTCCAGTTAACAATTACAGTGCAATAAAAGTAAAGGAAGTCTGTAATAGCAAAATAATTAAAAGGAAGGCCATTTGTATCTTGACCTTGAAATTAGTTCCTTATATTTTATAAAATGTAATGACACTAACTTGATTATTTCTGTCCATAAAGGAAGATGATTTATGTTCATGAAATAAATTGTGTACTTGATAATTGTATCTCTAGACTGCAGTTCAGCTTTGCACAGTCATCCACACATCCCTTTAGGCCTTTGCACAGCCATGCAGAAACTCTTAAACTGTAGGAGGGAGAGTAGCAGACACAGCGAGCACAAGCTGGGGGGAGATGTATTTTACATTTTCTGATGTACACAACTGTATGACGGAGTGCCACCAGATCTTGCCATATCCTCACCACAGGAAAAGAAGTAAAAGACAAATTTCACAATTGATAGCATTTGCAAGGATAAGGAAGAGAAATAAATATAAATCCTGGCCTTTTTTCTTTTTTTTTATGTTCTGTACCCAGTAGTCAGAATGCTGTGCAGGCAAGGAAAATGTCATTCAGCTCCTGAAATCTTAAAAGTATAAGTTTGACTACAACATCCTGACCATCTGACACTTAGGAAATTTCCTTTTAAAATAGAATCTATGGAGTCCAAGTCCTGCTTTGGATAAAAAAGCAAGACTGTCTTATTCTACTGCAATAGGTGTAACCTTCTCCTGACCTACCCTTTTAATTGCCCTTGTGCATCTATATCCCAACTTTTATATGATTCAGAGACTCATTTTCAAAAACACTGATCTTTCATTGCCCACATTTTTGGCAAGACAAATGCCAGAAGAGGGTTTTGAGATTGCTTTAATGCACTAGAGTTTACAGAAATTACCAATTTCTTTCCCCTTTTAGTCCATTTTCTAAATCCCTGGTTTTGGCATAGGCTATGGAGATATGCCCTGCAGAACTTGCCAAAATGCAGCATACTACTATTACCAACAATCCCAAGGTCTGTGAATGCAATAAATGCTTTCTGTCAAAGTGGAACTTCATTTGACTAGGAAAAAGTACAACCTATCATCTTGAACAGTTTTTACATCACTATCTTGAGACAATTAAGTCATTCTAGGTATTTTGAGACATGAGGAACATCTTTGGGGATAGTAGTGGTGTTATCTACATCTGTTAAATTTATAACTTCAGAATCATTTAAACTTAGGCATAAGTCATCTGCTCTTTTCCTGGAGATACAATCTGATACAGAAGGAACTAAAAAGTTCAAGAATCATAACAGCTTTATGTCTCCATAAAACATGTTACAATGCTATATAACTGTTGGCTAAAAGTTATGTATATGTTACATATTCATTTAAATTTATGTATAGCTGTAACTTCTGGAACCAACTTCTATCAAGCACATCCTTCAAACCAGCAAAAATTGCCCCTGTGGAGTTCTCATATTACAGAAATATTATAGCTCTGTTATGGGAAGTAAAAAATGGGGATTAAGAGAAATTTGCTCCTGTGTTTCACATATACTATTTGTGTACCTCTGAGTCCTGTAGTAATTATGTTATTCAGAGTTAGAAAAACATGGATGTGTAGTTTATATTTTATGTATATAATTATCTATATAGAAATTTATTTCCCTGATTCATTTTTTAAAATATTATCGTTCCTAAGATGTAAGAATCTTATACTGCAAATATGTTGAACAGCTTGCAGTTATCCTGGCAGAAGTAGAATGTTACTATTGCTAGTATCAAAGCTCAGAAATCCCCCACACTCACTGATGTCTGGTTTAAAATGCTGGAGTCTTACTAGTCTTTGTGATTACTGTATACATTGGTTTGGCTTTAAAAACTGGATAATGAAGATAGAAGAACTGCATAATACCAAAACCAGACTGTAAACTATTAACTTCAGGTGAAACACGCTCACTTGCAAAAGCCAGAAGATGACTGCTGCAGCTGGCACTCCACACAAATTCTGCATCAAGCCCCAGAATTAAGTACTTAAGGCTGATCCAGACAAGTAAAGGGTGGAAATAAGAAGAGCCTTACTGTGGGAGGAAGAAGCATATTTGGTTTATTTTCTTTGTTTTTTCAGTTGGTCTCCATATCCAGAGCATTTGCAAACACAAAGGCCCTGGTGGTGTCAATTTTTTCTTATTATCAGTACATAAACCCACAATTACACATTCATTATGAGTCACTACACACTTCTGCATGAACAAATGTAGTTAGACATTGTTCTCTGAAAAGGGAAAAATGCACCCACAGCTATTTCTAGCCCACTTAAGGAGGCCCACTGAATAAATGTCTATGTGTGTTTAGATCAGCAAAGACCCTTACAAGGCAGCAAATCCTTAAAGTCAACAGAAGTGTGAGCTGGTAGCTACTGTAATTGCGAGCAATGAGTCATGTTAACTGGGAAATGGTGAAATATGGCCTGTTTTATTATTATTATGAGGGGCTATAGCTAGATTCAACTGAAGAATATAGGACTCATGGGAAGCCTCATAAACACTGACATAATCAAGTATTGGTTTTAATACAAATTCATAAATTTTTATAGGTGTCGAGTTGTAAGGCAGATAATATATGACCAAAATCTGAATAAAGTATATAGAAAAAAAGCATTCCAGAAGGACTGCAAATATAACGTGATACAGTGCAATGCCACTGAGGACTGCAGCTTTGTTGGGACCAGAGCAGTGAGCAAAGGGGCACACAAAGCATTCCAGGCACTGCCTTTGAGGGGCTGGCCTGCCCCTGAAAGCCTTTAGTCTTCAGAGAAAGCTTCCTTGAAATGGTTAACTGAAGCTAGCAGAGGAACATGAGCCAGAAACATACTGAGTGTATTTTTCACAAGATTTCTTCTTTCTTCTTTACAAAGAAATCAGGATTATTGGGTTGGAAGATTTGCTGAAGGAAGAGATGGAGCCTTGCTCCAGTAAGTTGGAAGGCTGGGCTTTGTCCAGAGAAGCAGTTTTGTGTGCATCTATTAGCTGTGTTTCCCCAGTCAGCAGCACAGCATCACACAGGGTGCATGGAACACCCCTGTAAAAGATGACAGCAGAAGGAGCACAGATCATCTCACCCTCAGCTTTAGGAGTGGCTTTCTAGCTCCACAGTCAGTGCATGCAATGAGTGGGCTGGAGAAAGATTCAAACAGTGGCAGCCCATACTGGATAACGACTAGGGGGAAAAATAGCCTGAATGACCCCAGCAGCAGCCAATTTTACATTGTGGATTAATAAAGGAAGCACCTAGGAGGCTGCAGCTTCTTCCTGGCTCTCACATAGAAGAATGCAAGGCAGGGGCCCCTTCCCTTCTGTGCTCCATGGCTGCTCTGCTTGCCTTGAAACCCCTCCTCAGTGCTGCAGTGTGCTGGCCCTGAGCCACTCGCTGCTTCCCCACAGGCAACTACAACTGCAGTTGCAGGATGGAGGGTGTCTTGCCAATTGTGAAATATTATATTCTGACTTTATGCAACCTCTCCATGTAAAATAAAAATGCATGCAATCAGCAAGCAGAATGGCTAATAAAATGAAAATAAGTGGAGGGAGTCTAAAGAGACAGAAATTCTAACCTTGTTGAGATCAATGGCAGAATTCCCACTTTTTTCAGTGAGCCAAAGTTTCACCCTAGGTATTCATAACCCATTTAAGCTACGTTTTAGATAACTTGGCAAATTCTACAGCAGTTCATGCCATGTGTATAACTTAAAAGATTTTTATTCAACTGATTATGTTTGAGCCCTTTTACTTTGGTTACGTACCAATTCCCATCTAAAACTTATTAGCGCACGGCACAAATTACAGTTTTTCCTAAGAAGTATTATTTTCTTGGTGCTTGGAAGAGGTAACGTAGGTTTTAAGTTGGTTCCAAAGGATCTAAGGTTTTGATACCCCAGAGTCATCATTACACAACCAAGGGCTTCTGTCTGGTCTCATGGAGTCAGCTGCCCTTTGCCTGTCCCAGAGTAACCACCATTGTCCCCATGCAGCGCATCCCTGACACACCGGGATCCCGCTTGTTACATGGCAGCTCCACTGCAGTCTTCAGCCTTGGCTGCTTCCTTCTGAAGGCACTTTAAAGACCCATCGAAGCCCAGAAGTGGTGCTGCAACTTCCCTCTGACAGAAAATGTTTCTATTTTGATCAATGTCAAAGACAGACCTGATACGGTGACCTGTCCGTGCATAAACCTTGTCATGCACCGTGACAATTTGGTGTATCTGCTGTTTTGAGCTCTGCTGGTGCTCAAGAACATCAAAAGCTAAGTTTCAGGACAGAAGAGAGAGAGAGATAGGGATTTCTGGAAGTTATCTGGACCTATACAAATCCCACAGCATATTATGTAAAAAGTAACCCAACTTTTATAGAAAATTATGCTTCCCAGCCTCAGAAAGCTTGGCTGGAAACAGCATCTAGGAGAAAAACTGAGTCAAGTTACCTGATCCATTTTGCAATCCATCATGTGCCATGGTGCTTGTCTTCAGTACAAAATTACCCTTCAACTCAGACTGGGAATGGTTAGCAACCTTTGTTCAAACTGAGCAGGAGCAAATAATTCATACCCAAGCTTGTGTTCTTTTAATAACTGGGTCTGTTTGATGAATTTGTCTACTTTGGACAGTGCTTTGATCATTTTTCACTTCTGGCTCCCTCTGAAACAACCTTATATGTTATACTCTTAAGGAGAGACAACCTTATAATTTATACCAGTTAAATATATATTACAGTACCTTATAGCTAACATAAGCCTTTTGTTTTCCCTCAGAACACTACAGCAAGCCATATTATGAGTCAATAAAATCTGCTGCCTTTTCCCCTTGTTCAACTGCATACACTTGGGGCCTGGGGCAGTGCCAAAAAAAATCAACACATACCAATGGAGGTCATAAAGAAAAAAGTCTTGACATCTTCTCCTGCCACTCATTTTAGCATAGTTAGTCTGGCTGGACACATAATTTACTTTTTCAGATAATGTGCTAGTTGATTACTGCTGCTTACCTCTTAGCAGATATTTTGGTCAAATTTCTGAATTCTTTGAGCTGATACTTCTATTGTATGAATACTTGCTGGGCTACAAAATATCTGTAATAAAAAAGAGCATTTTTTCCCTTTCTTAATTTGTCCGGAAGTGAGAATTAGGCACTCTAAAGCTCATTCTTCAGGGAAATTGAGGGGGGAAAAGACAGCAAACAGTAGAAAGTTTTAACCCTGCGGGGATTTCTTATTGAAAGTCCACAAGAAATAGCATCATTTAATTTAGGACTAAAGGAAAATCTCTCACACAAAACATATGTTCCTTGCCTAAACCACAGCATTCATTAAATGTTGCCAACCACAGTTCATAGTGTATGTGCTTACTTTTATGGAACACCGCTTTGTCACACAAGGCTGTGCTTTTGTAAGCAGACTGTCAACACAAAAAGAATATTCACTTCTGAATTTCATTTTCCAGACTGTTCAT
Source organism: Agelaius phoeniceus (assembly GCF_051311805.1). Lineage (NCBI taxonomy): Eukaryota > Metazoa > Chordata > Aves > Passeriformes > Icteridae > Agelaius > Agelaius phoeniceus. Next base: position 92,491,119 of record NC_135267.1, on the reverse strand, counting down.
ACTACAACTACTCAGAAATTAACCAATTCTGTTCATGCTGGAGATGGTAGCAACCCTTGTATATTCAACAGAAGCTGTTCAAAGGCTTAGCCAAGGATGAAAAGTAGTCAGGAGAACTGGATCTGATCTGGGACTGATTCCTGCATTTCAACACTTCACAAGAAAACACTGAAATTTCAGTGTTTGGCCAAAGCAACTCATTTAACATCCCCTGAAGTCAAACTCAAAGGCCCATGTACCCTAATTCGTATCTGCATCTCTAATTAGCAAAAAAAGCCCATTGAAAACTAAGTCTAAATAACACTCTGGAAAGTCAGGCACTAAAGTACATCTTCTAAATGCTCCTCTGAATCATGACTACGATAAGAAACCATAAGAACAACCACAGGGAATATGATAATACCTCTAAATAAATATGATAAAGAATCTAAAATAATATATTTTACACTTTTACAGTTTGGAGAAATAACGCACAACCATTTTAAGTGTTATATATTATCAAATCCAGAAAACCCTCTTCTCCCAGCAGTGGCCTAACAGTACACTATATTTATAATGTCTGGTTTATAGATCTGATCCTGCAACAGAGCTACTGCACAGCTGCCCACATCACAGAGTGGTTACAAATGACCTTGCTAAGCACAGCTCCCCTGTCAGCTTGCCAGCACTTGCTGGATTTTCCTGTGGGCCCAGACCCATCCTGTCACTGTGATACTCCTCCCATTTACTTTAACAGTGTTGGAACACATCCATGTTCACAGAAAAGTTCAAGCAGAAGCAGGCCTTAAGTTTGCAATGCATTTCATTAATATTTCCTTTAAAAAATAAACCCTCATGAAAATGCAGAAAAAGTTCTTTTGATATGGTCTGAATGTCAATAGAAAAACTTGATTGCTTCCTTTTGAAAATGTGGCTTGGTGAGTTTTTTAGGCTGTGCTTTCACAAACAGTCCAGGCAGAGGGGAGTGAGCATTTTGTTATAGTATTTTTCTGGGTTTACTTTCCTTCCCACTTTTCTTTTATTAATACTCCCAGTTGTACCCACTACTCTGAAGCAGTTAAAAATGGGTGCATCCCTCTGCTTCTTTTGGAAGTGAACTCGAGCCCTTGAAGCACAAACCAGCACACAAAAAACCTGTTTCCTGATTGAGGGATAGTTGCTCACTTTGACAATTGTCGAGGTTATTTTGGACACTTTGTATTTTCTCTTTGCATTTTGTGTCACTTGTACAGAAGACCATATGAGGAGCCACACATGTGATGCGGCTCTTTTCCAGCCAGGCAACAGGGACCACTCAAAGGGATGTCTTCACCACACCAGACATAAGGGGTGACATCCCCAAGGTGATGAACGCAGGTCCCTTGTCACACTGCAGCCTCTATGACATTGAAAACCTGTTCCAAGAAGGCTCTTCCATAATTAAAGTCTGCAAAACCAATACCATTGAGAGAGGGGGTAAATGACTTTTTTGTCCAGAAGAGCTGAATGTAAAACAAAACACAGGTTTTTAGCAGCTAGAGCAACTGCTGCTGGTGTGTATAACCATGTGAAGGGCACCACCCTGATTTGCAAGACCATCTTGAATTAATTTATCCCTCAGGGCAGTCATTGCTCATAGCACTGTGATTACTTTGGAGGGGGCACCACACTATTCAGTTCACACACACTTGGAGCATTCTTTGACTGCTCCTCAGATGATTAAACTCCCTCAAGGATATTGCTGCTTCCATAAAAGACATCTGCTAGGAGGGCAATGGGAGGTATGAAGCCGGCCAGGTTTCTTCTGTGCCAAGGACACCAGGTGCCAAAATCATCTTGGATTGTCTGAATAAACCAGGACCTAAATGATTGCACAAGATAATTTTCTCTAAATAAATCATGATTTTCCCATTAACTAGTCAATGTAGGCTTTTGAATAACAAGGCTTTACATGCATTTGCTGTTCTAAATTTGCTGCACTTCATGAAAAAGGTTGAGGAAGCATGGTCCTCTTTTTCCTCTCCCAATTTTCTCTCCAGTTCCTGTCAATCCTTACAGATTCTTGGCAGCTGGCTCCTATCTATACAAGTACCAAGTACAGCTAAGCTAACTGAAACATTGCCTTCAAATGAGAGAACAGAGGAAATTGTAGAAAAACCTATTTTGACTTTTCTGTGTTTCAGAGAGCTTTGGCTTAGTTTGAAAGAGATGTAAATTCTTGGTTTATTTTAAAAGTAACAATGTTTTAATCTGTTTTTCTTCCAAGCATGTGGCCAAACAAATACCATTAATCCTGCCAGGATCCCCTTGGTTGTTCCACGAACTGAGGCATATTTGGTACACTCCTTCAGGAGTGGGTTCTCATGACTTTTATACCCCATGATCTTCCTACAACTTTACTGCTATAGGTAGCAAAGAGAAAAGTTACCCTGATCCAAGGGTGGGTTTTGTGCAGTGTGCTTCTGAAAGCTGCCATTGCTGAAGGAAGCCAAGGACAGTCCTGGGGAAGAGAGGATCCCTCTGGACTGGAATCAGCATGTCCAGACCTGCAGTGACCCACCATTCCCTCATTTCCTCTCTGCCTCCACTCTGCCCAGGAGTGCTGCTGCTTCCCATCCTTGCTCTCAGCCTGGTGTGCCGCTTCCTGCTGTGTTTCTGCAACTGTAGCATTTTGGGGTTGCTGCAAAAGTCCAGGGGGGCTTAAAGCCTGATATCAGTAAAACTTTGCTGCCTGTTTGATGGGCAGTTTGCCACCTATCTTCAAAACATCTCCATCTGTCAGATACCCAAACATCATCGGTTCTAGGAAAGTGTTGGTGTCTAGGAAAGGGCTGGTCTGTCCTCAGGCAGGCAGGTGAAAAGTGTCTAATCAACATTAGCCTGCTTCCTTGCTGGTCTAGCAGCAGCCAGAGAAGACTTGCAGAAATTACTCACTGGGTGATCCTGTGCAACAAGGGTATTGCCTTTTGCTATGTGGAAAAACTGGAACAATCAACCTCATTAATCATTCAGGAAAAAAAGTTCAAGTGTCTTCTGGTAGAAAGCAAAGAATTCATACTGAATAAAATTTAGATGTTTCTAAGAAGAATGACAAGAAATGTTTGGATAGGATGAGACCAGCTTGATATTTTCTTACTCACCCTAGCAAATAATTCAGTGAAAACCACTGAGAGAACTCTTTAGATGTACCTGCAACTTTTATTCCAATTGCCACATCAGAAAACAGAATTTCTTGGTCCAGAATATCATAGTGATAGAAAATAAACTCTGTTTTTCACTACTAATCAGTATAGGATTTTTAGGGGCGCATTTCAGTTATTCATTCTCCCTGAACAGTACCATTATGGTTAACCTTTTCTCCCAATTTATCTTTTTTCCTGTGTTCCTGAATTCTCCTGTGTTGTAAAATAAGAGTTATCAACCAGATTTGAAGACTGGTTGTTTATAGGATTGGGTTAATTGTGGAAGAACAAATTCTTTAATTAAAATGCCAACACTTGAAGAAGGTCTTGGAGATACATGAGCTGCTGCTATTCCTCTGGAGCAGTATGGAGCTTTCCTTTCCCAGTCATTTTCTTGCTGTTTTCAGTAAGGGTGCAACTTGGGCATTGCTTGGCACACCTTATGGCAGCAGACTCCTGAAGAAGAGGATTGTTATGGCATGTGGCTGCAAGGATGTGCTTACTGGATCCTGGTGTACACAGGTTTGGACATCTGCAGGCTGGAAAATGCCTTGATCTTCAGCAAGCTGCTCTGATGTTACCTGGAGCTGCAAAAGGAGAGATCCTGCCATGCTCTCTTCTGTTAGAAAAAGTTCATACACAAGCAGAGATGGGAATTTGACTGTGTTTCAGAACAGAATTTGACTGTGATTCAGAAATCCTTAAGAGTGGTTGATCCTTCATTTTCTCCTCTCGTGCAATAAATATTCTTGAACATATAGACCAGTCCTACCGCAAATGTTAACTCTTAAAAAATTACCATTTTACTTCAGCAAATTCGTTGTATAGACAGCTGATTGCAATAATACTGGTGCTATTCTTTTAACTTGACTATGGCCACACACCCTGAACAAAACATTGTGGTGCTGTTTTCATAAGCTCTCTTTTTCACAGCCAAAAACATTAGCCCTGGCTTGCACTCATAGTTACATAGGGCAGAGTGAAGGAAAATCCTGCCAGGAATCTGCCCGTATTAGCTCCAAATTTATTTTTATGCCTTGAAAAGCTAAGGATCATTTGAAGACTATCTCCAAACTCTCAGGAGAGAAGAAAGTGCCTGGATGCCTGTAAATACAGCCTCAGTAAAATGATAGGAATTTTTGAAAATATACTTTGTAAACAGATGTACATTGAGCTCAGTTTGCAAACATGCAACTCCATACTCTGTTTTTTTTGAACTGTGGTATTGGTTTATACTGGAATAAATCTAAGCAAAATTTTCTGTGTGGGCTAAAGGTTCTCACAGAATCTGCTTTAAACCACACAATACAATTCCAGCGTGTCTGGCAGAATGATAGGGGCCTTGTTGGCTGCAACACTGTGAGAATAGGAAAAAATTAATTCAGCACCATCCTGATGATAGCGAGGATAAAGCTTTATAACAATAACTGTAAGAGCCACTGGATAAAGTGTAACTGGCTGTAACCTCACCCAGAAGAATGTCACATTACTACAGCCAGAAAATAAAGATCATTTTGTTCCCAGTCCTTCTGTGTGTCACAAGATTATTAATGACACATCGCTTACTTTGAAAGCACAGGATTCCTAAAAACTGAGAAAAAGTCAAGTCTTTTACAGCAGGGTATTTACCACTCACATTAGAATTGTTTCTGCCTTCCAGTGGAAAGCTCTGGGGCAGAGATGTCCTTGCCAGGCAATCGCAAAACAATTGCTTCAGGGACTAAATACTTTCATTAAAAACATTTCTTATCCTACAGCAATCTTGTTGCTCATAAACGCCATGTACTGCCAACATAATTGGAATTAACATAAAAGGCACCTCTGTGTCTCAGGAGAGCATTTTGGACAAAGTGCTGCATGTGTCCTGTGCCCAGTTTGATCAATGAAGAATGGAAAAGCCTCATGGCTTGAAAATCTCAATGCTGAAGACTCTTTCTCTGGACAAACTGTGTTTTTTCCACTAGATTTTCACCACTCTCCCTTTTCACTGTCACGGCAGCTCCTACATCAGAAGCAGTAATGTCACCAGGAACAAGCTTTCCTGGTTAACACCTGGAGGGATTTATTTCTTTCCCCCTCTCTGCAGGGTTATATCACATTAATTGTATCAGAAAACTAAGCTTCTTTAAAAACCTGCACCAACTGCATACAGATTGGCCTTCCTAAACTGCTTTATGTTTCTCCTGTAGGAGTATTATTATATTGCTACAGATGGAAGTCTCCAAACTCTGCATCTGCCATTTTGCAGTAAGTAGGACACACTTACATACCCCCAGTTAAGACAACTTCCTCTAATCTTAATGGGACAGATTGCCCAGATTTGTGAGTGCCAACATTCCTGCTTCATTCACGTCCTCTTATCAGTTCATGTCATTGTATTTTTCTTGGCACTTAGGAAGATCTAAAGAGCAGATTCAAAGTTTAGTCTTTTAACCTTGCACACCTTCTTCTGAACTGCCAAAATGGAGATCTGGAAAGTGAATTTCTATGCATTTAAAAACAAAGCACACACAGGAAACAATTTCTGGGGAATTGGTAATAAACAAAAAGTACCTGAAAGAATGCACTGGAACCTCTCCTGTCTTAAATTTTTCCACTCACCAGGTGTTCTTATCCACACATCACTTGGTGGAATGAAGCTTGATCCTGCATACTAGATAATAAATCCCTTGCAGATATCCTTTATTTCATGCAGTGCTTCAGCATCCACCTGGACATTCCTCCCAGGAATATATCTGAATACTGTTCACTTCAAGTCCACAGCAGGTTCTCACACTTTTGTCTTTGTCTTTCATCACTTTATCTTCTCTTAAAAAAACTTCATTAATATTGTGAAGGATTTTCCAAATGTGTGTTTTCATTTCTCTCTCTCTCTTCCTCCAGAAGTTATGCCTTTTGTCTTCAGAGAAGATTAAAATTGCAAGAAATGGGAGGAAAAAACTTCTGCCAACACCTTCAGAAGGGGGATTGGCCTCACTGGAAATGGTGTGAAGATAAAGCAGAGCAGAGCAATGCTGTACAGAGGTAAAGGCTTCCTTGCTCTTCTGCCTTTTGCCATCATTGTCAGCACCTACGCTGGGAGCACTGCAGCTCCAGGAAGAGAAATGGGGCATTTGCAGGGAGGGTTTCAACACCTCATAGTGGTCTCTGCTTTATAGTTTGTTTCCTTATTTGTTCAAATCTCTCCAAGAGCAGATAATTGTAAATAGGCATCAAACCAACCTCACCAGCGCTCACACATCACCATCAGATCACTGCTTATCTTTGTCCCTTGTCTTGAATTTGGCTGCTTGCTGCTGCCACTGCTCCACCTGGTTGAATCTGTGTTGCTGAAACCTCCTTAATGTCTGTTTGATTTCATATCTCTCACACTATCAAAAACTGCTGCCTTGCTTATTTAATCTCCAGGTTTGCATTAGCTGATGCACCATTTGCTGTTCAGTAATTTCTGCAAGTGTCCTAGAGCAGAATGCATGTAGCTGGAACAAAACTGGAGGACAAAAAGATCAAAAATCTTTCATGGCTGCAATTTCACCTTTTGCCAAAACTTGGGTGGCGAGCTGTGAAAAGAGGCTTTTCTTCCTAAGAAGAGAGTCCAGATGGAGATAGCCTAGAAAGGAACTGTCTTCAATGAATTCAGGTTAATTGCAGGAAAGTGGAACATAATTGTTGATGAATGGCTAAGGACAAAACCAGAGAAGAATTAATTTAAAGAACATTTTTTTAAAAAACTTGATCTTAAAGACAAAATACCATGGAAAATCTGGAATTTGCTGTTTTTCACAGAGAGGCTACATACCTATGAAACACATGAATTTCTGTTTTGGTCATCATTATGAAACTGTCAGGCTTTTCAGATGGGTTCTTTCACCTGTAGAATCGGTTCCAGGTCATTACAGGGTAAGCTGTGGGCGCTTACATACATGAAATACATGACAATTGCTTTGGCTTCATTTGCAAGACAAAAAAGGGTGCAAAAATCTTTGTTCACTGAAGTTAAAATACAGAAAGCTACCGATTTCTTCATGCACAAAGAACCATTGTGTGCTTTTTACTCAAAACAACTTATTTCAGATATAATGGAAGCATGTGAGAAAGGACAAACCTCAGAGGCCCCAAGAGGGAGTTCAATTCACTCATTTCTTTTGGAACAGGCTGTCTCAGCTCTTTGCACAGCACACCAAACAAGCAGACTCCATGTTTCATTAAAAGGCTCAAAGCAGACAAAGCAAAAGATGAGGAATGATGAACAAAGCCCCACTGTGTAGGGTATATCTTACATACTAAAGGAGATAAGAGACATTGCCCCAAAGAGGTCACAGTCACAGAAGATGTATAGCTACACAAGTCTCCTTCCAGCATAAGGCATCAGATGTATTTCCAACAAAAATAAGCATTTTTTTCTCAAAAAAGCATTCTGTCTACCCAGATGTGGTGTTAAAAAAAAAAAAAAAAAAAAGAAAAAGAAAAAATGAATGTAATCCAGATCTTATGGAAGAAAATTCTGTACAGTTTTCATCAGGCAAAAAAAAAAAAAAAATCCATTTTTTTTGAGTATGGTATCTGTATGGTATTCTGGTATCTGTACATCATCTCTGGCATGTTCTCCTCCTCATTCTTTAAGTTGATTCTGCAGTAATGTCCTTATTCTGTCATTTTGTGCTATATATTTTTCTTTTTATGGCTTTGAACAATATGTTCTCATATGAAATGTTCTTATGGATGTACTGAATAGGCTATGAAATATCTAAGTATTCTCTTTTCAGATCAAGTGTTTGCAGACTTGATTTACCAATCATGATAGATAGATAGATAGATAGATAGATAGATAGATAGATAGATAGATAGATGTAGAAACATGATCTTTAATAGATATCACTAAAAAGGCAATTTTAAAACACTAGCTTCAAAGCAGAGAAATTAAAAGCTAAGGCTTGGAGAGCAACATAATTTAATCTATGTTTTTCATTATTATTTTATTCTCCTATGCTCTGGGACTGTAGGGACATATTTCAAGGGACACCTCAATACAGAAGCACTAATTCAAAATGTCACCATAGAAGAACACTGCAAAAGTCACAGACATTTTATTCTCTGGATTAGAATTCAAATGAAATACCTAATATCTGTAGATTGCAGAGGCATTGACTAAGCCCTGAGATCTCTCAGGTAAAACAGCTTGCTTAAGAAAAAGTAATTGGCATGAATCTAGACTTTATAAAAATATCCATCCAGAATTTTATGCATGAATTCCACATGAATTCACCTTCAGATAATGGAAAATTTTCTAAAAAGTCCAAGGTACCTGAAAATCAGTTCTATGTACAACATGGCCTCAGCAGTTCCAAAGTGGCCTATATTTTCATGGAGTTTTGCATCCTGGAAGAGTCCAGAAAAATTCTAGAAATTGTGAGACATTCTTGACTCTGTGTCCCAAGAGTACAGAGTACACAATAACACATTGAGAGGGCAATAACATTGTCCTGGCAATATTATTGAGCATTTTATTTAGCCTGTCTTAAGGAATCCTTGGTGAAGCCTGCCCATTTGTGTGGTGACACACATAAGAAAACTCCTCAAGACAACACAAAAATATCTCATCTTGTTGAATAACTAGGAAGAATACATTACTCAAAATAGGACAGCCCATATGAAAATCTGGATTTCACAATAAATAAACTAATGCTGCAATGGAATTTCTTCATTAAATTAAATTAAATTAAATTAAATTAAAATGAATTTATCTAAATGGATAAAACCTGGTGATGTTGGCACTCCCTTTGCTGTGAGTCTGGAAGCCTGATTTGTTACTGTTGAGGTGGCTTTTAGGACCCTCTCCGACATTTCAAAGCCTTGGTAGAGCAGTTTATTCAAGTCAGCTAAAAACCAACACCCAAAGAAGCTGCCAATCAGTACAAACAGTTCAAGCTGTGGTACAGCCAGCTGCAAATGCTGGGTGCAGAGATTCCATGCGGGACCATTAACTAAGTTTACAGTATTTTCATTAAGCCGGAAAAATATGTTAACTTTGATTTTCTGAAAATGTTTCTTGGAGAAGTTTTTTGAGTGTAGTTTTGAGATGGCTAGACCATGGAAATTACTTTGAATGACAGCAGTACTACACCCACCAATATCATGATTCAAGAACATTGGTCACAAGACAGTTCACTCTGGAAATAAACCAAATTACCAACTGAATCTTATTCAATTTTAAAATGTAGAATATCAGTTTGAAATTTCTGCACAACAGCAGATGTGATCTACCTTAGATGACTATTCACTGCAGAACCTGATGGAAAGCCTGTTCTGTGCTCTCCAACAGGAATACTTGAAAAAAAAGGTCAAACCATGTTCTCAGTTGGAGGTTTGGTTTTCCAATTTAAGAATTTTCTGGAGTAGTATTCCCAAGGTTAGCACTAGACATTCTGAATCACAGCCTCAAGCCTAAGGCTGTGTTAGGCTCTGGCTACAAAATGCCTTGGAAACTTCTCTTCAACATCAAGTAGACAAGTGCTGTGAAGGCCAGACCACCTTCCCCTTCATAAACCCCTTTTCTGTCTCTTTCAGACTCTGTTCATTAGAGATTTCATGTGTTTAACCATCTGAAGAATCATAGCTTTTACCCAGTATCTGATCCAGACATTACTGGGATCCTGCCTGCAACTAATGACTAAAAGGGTATTTTGTAAAACTGAAGAGGGCCTTGTGTGGCAGAGTCACAGAGTCTGGAGCATTAGCAGGTACTGAGCACAAGGGCTGTCCTTCACTCTATAAAAGGTTCTGACTCATGCATATGCACACCAGTACTACAGATATTATTTTGCTTCTTCTCTTTTTTTTTTTTTGGGGGAAACTCCTTTCACTTTACAGCCATGCAAGCTGCAACAAAGCTCTGCTCACATAACAATCCAGCTGCATCCCACTAGGACAGTAATCAAAAAATCTAAGACCTCAAAACTGCAAGAGTCCTTGCCAGATTTTCCCTCACCCTTCCTGGGTTAGCACTGCAGCCAGTTAAAACCACATTGAAATTACCTTTTAAACATGCCCTTAGGCAAAGAGCTAAAGCAAAGGTTTGGCAAAGCTCATCCTGCTCTTAATGTTCTAATGCCATATTATTACTACTCACTGAAAAGCTTAATGCATTTAAACTCAGCCCTCATGCCAAAATACACTGACGCTATTTAAGAGTTTGCCTTATAATTTGAACTGATTGTGTATTTATTGTTGGAGCAGTCTCAGATCGTAAAGCCTCCTGGTTTCCTCAGAAGCACTTACCCCTCTCAAGCTCTGATAGTCTCTTCCCACACAATTGTTATTCACAGCAGACTTCAGGGAATTCTTTATTTAATAGACAATATTTATATTTCTTCTGCCTTCCATCACTAAAGTTTTAAAGCTACGGTTCAGAGATTTTCTGCTAAAAAAAGTAACAACGATCAGCTGCTCAGATTCTCCTGTATCAATACATTTCACCCTGGCATACCCTGAGGAGCAAAAGTACCTGAACAACTGCATTTTGGATGTGTCTATACATGCACTGGGAAAAGATGATCCCCTTTCCTCGTGGAAGATGTTAAAACCAGTGTGAGCTGCAACAAATACGTTCTAGGGATACTTCTTTAATTCCTGATGCCATTTTAAGTTTGAAGGGTAGATACAGAAAAACTGAGAAACAATGGCCAGCTATTCTTTCAAAAAGAAATCTGCAACCCAGACATCCAATCAGGAATGTGCATACTCAAGACAAGAACATTCAACAGAAGTCTTGATATCTGTGTTAATAATTTTTTTTTACCCTATCACTTAAATTCCTCCTTGCCCTCATTTTGGTACCTTTTTACTTCTTACTTCTGAGGCAAATTCACAGTTGGTAGCAGGGTGCAATCACAGAAAGATGCACTTCTTGCAGCAATTGTAATACATTAAATGCCAAAAAATACCAGCTATACCCTCAAATTCCACTTGGGTAATTTGTCCAGTGACAGTAGCTCCTACCAAACCAGTCAGTTGACCCAGTCTCTCACAAAAGTGCTCCTCTCTTCTCCTTAGTTTTCCCTTTTACTTTGCATATACTCCACAACACCCAAGAATTGCTAACTACTGGATGTCTTTTCCCCATCTGCTTTCAGGAAATGCTTCCTTTTACTTGAAATACCCAAAAGTAACCCGACTTGAAATGACATGGAAACACAGCAGTGCCTTTATCATGGAGATGAAGGTAACTCTGCTATGGCACAGACAGAGCTGTTCAGTACTGGATCCTCTCTGCCTGCCTGGAAAACCCCCTTTGGCAGTGTGTTGAGGGACAGAGGTGTGGGCTGGGCTGCAGCCAGCAAGAGCAGAGCAGGTCTCAGGTGCCCCAGCGAGTTCCTGCAGTGGTAACTGGCAGCAGGGAGAAGTGTGCTCTCTTACACTGTAGCTCTCCAGCTGGCCTCCGTGCAGGAAGGCCAAAACAAGCATTTGACCCTCTGTGTATTTAACAGGATCTGTGCCAGGAAAAGAAGAAAAGAGCCCACACACAATCTGCAGATTTATCAAGTATCTTTCCAGAAGTTAGAAACAGTGAGTCTTTCTTGAGTGACAACTGTGCCTATGTTGTAAATCATCTCTTCCTCAACTGAAGATGGTACAGAATTCACATTTCTTTTTTATTTTTCCTTTCAGGCTTTTGGTTCTGTACCCTGCAAATGGCCAGATCACAAGCAGCTGCAGAGTCACCAAATCAGGCCTTACTAACTGAGATGATTTTTCTATATTATCCATCAAGCACCACGTCCCTTGTGGAAAAGTGAGACCATAAAAGAGTTAAACACTGAAGTCTTTAATTTCTCTGGATATTCCACTGATGTCAAAGTAAAATACATCTGCAGGCTAAATGGGAGGTACTTATGTATTTGAAGAGGATAGTGCTACTGAGGGTATGGGAGGCATAAAAAGAAACAAGACAGAAACCAAAACATACTGAATCATGCTGGTCAATTAAAGACTACAGCACAGTCACCCAATGGAGGGCAGCAGGAATCCATGAAAGTCTCAGCTTTCACCACATCCAAACAGGGGTATTTCACAATGAAGGCTTCTGTAGGGATCTGCAGTGAGTCTGGAGCCACCCACATATAAAGTATTTTGTTTGTTTTAAACTGACATGCTCCTTTCCTGGACTGATAAATGAACAGGAGATGGAAGTGAAAGGGAATAAATAAATCTCACATGTAGAAATAAATACATTTTCATCTTCATAACATCAGGAAAAGAGTTCTTGCCAAACTCTGAAAAGTGGGATGGCAACTGTGTGTTGTTTTATCATCTGAAGCTCATGGAGATGACTTTCATTGGAAAAATAAATCAATTTTGTCACAGAGTCTCTTTCAGCTTGATTTCTTGGCACTATACCAGCTAATACAAATTCACTTATGATATCAATGCTCGAAAGTCAGAGGCCAAGAGTTGCAAGAACAGCCAAGAGATAGTATTCCTTCAACATCTGGAAGTAAAGACCTACACATTTTCTTAAATGGCTTTTATCAAACAGAACTGTGAAGAGGGACTTGTGTCCCTCTTTGCACCCAGATACCCCCCTCTGCTGAATGCCTCTAGTATTGTAAATCTTTGCAATCTGTAGGCTGGGAATCTCAGCGCCTCCACTGCCTGGAACAGATTTTTACTAACTCCTTAGTAAGGCAGCTTTGAGTGTAGTGGAAAGTTGTTATCCAAAGAACAACAGCCCTCTGTGGATGAATCCTTACATATCTCTCTGGATCTTACAGCAGAAGCTGCTGCTGCCTGGCCTGGATAACTCAACCTTGGTAAATGTTTTTCTGTGACCTCAAAAATTTGGTATGTACCTTAAAAGAGAAAGAAAATTACATTGAACAAGTGTGTTAATACATCTGCTTTTAAATAGCCAAGGTCTGAAGAAAAGACCTAGACCATTTTCATGAGACTGTGATGATGACCTTATCATCACAGTTTTTACTAGTCCATTCTCTGCATTCAATATGATTAATAAATTTCTTCCTTAGTGTTTACCAATTCAGATCCTATTTTTTAAGTTTCTTTTTCCTTTGACAGATTTTTCATGAAAAACATGTCATACCAACCTTTCCCTGAGGAGATTTTCATTCCTATTTCTTTACCTCCAAACCATTCTATGCAGTGTTTTGAGTTTCAGTGAATCATAAGAAAAGGAAGGATGGGATCTGCCATCTGGAAATGATTATGAAAACCTATTGTACTGCATAAATATGCTTCTTTTTTTTTCCTTGCTAATTCTAACACAAAGCAGTGATACTGAAACAGATGCCAGACTAAACAGGGGAGAAAACAATGCAAACATGAACTTTGCCACCAGCAACTTCAGTATTCAGCTTGGTTATAAACGAAAGCACAAGCTGGAGTGCATGAATATTCTGAAGTGTGAAATGGTCTGTAAGGGAAAGTAAAAAGAAGTTTAGGTAGGGTTTTGGGTTTGTTTTTTTTTTTTGTTAACATCAGCAAAATTTGATATCATTGAGAACTAGCTGGACTTAAGCTGCTGAAGTGCAAAATCACAGCAGAAAGGTTTAGTTTCTCAAAAAGCTCTAGGAAAACATGCATCTCTAGCACAGAGGAAGTCAGAAGGAAATCAGCTACAAAGAATGTCTGCTCTATTTCCTCTGAGACAAAGGTATTTCTATCTCCAGAAAAGGCGAAACAATCACAGCTTGCCTTGGGCCCCAGCTCTCTCAGCCAGCTCTTTTTTGGGTTTTGTAATATATTTGTTGTTGTTGTTGGGATTTGAGTGATCTGGCACTATGATCAGTCTCCTTTTAAAAGGATTTAGTTTTTGTCCAAAAAAATCACTGATTCTACATTTAGCTGGGAATATGGCATTGGATTGCTTGACCTTATTGAATAATTCTTTTATATCCTAGAAATTCAAACAACATTTTGCATATATTGTCTGGCTCATTTATTCTTGATTCAATAAAAACCAAGTCACCAAAATTATCAACAGCCTTCTAAGGCTGATGACACAGCAGCCCAAAGCACAGAGCAGGGCTCACAGTGTTCAGTACAAAGAGGTATCCACCTGGTAGACTTTATAGTCATTGCATGCAAGTGGGAATGCACAGAGAGGGTGGGGAGAGAAAAACTAAAAATCTGCTCTGGGTACAATCAGCTCACCAGGGAGACAGGTAAAAGCACAAGGCTTTTGAGTACTCCTTCCATTTGACATCTAATTTTTGTTCACCTCACACAGATGCAGAGGTGATCTTACTGGTACAGAGGTGTAGGCACAGCTGGCAGGCAGAAGGCTGGATCTGCACTTCTAACTTTCCCTTCATCCTTTTTCCTCAGCCTCCCTCTCCATTTCCAGACTTCTTCCACTTCCTTTACCTTTCTCAGCCCTGTAACTCCATGGGACCTGATGATGCCCTAAAAGTGTGGTGAGCCCTAGTAAAATAAGCTTACCATTATTTATTAACTGTGTCTGTACTTCTAGCTGTGGCACACCTCATTTTTTATGCTGGCAATACTTCCATCACAACACCTTTGTCTCCTTAGTGACAAAACAGGGCAAAAAGAGGAAGACCAAGAAACAGGCTCCTGTCCTGTCCCATATCTGATCCCCAGTGGCAGGATGCACTGTAAGCAGCAAACACAAGACCCTCTCCTACCCATCTATGCATGGCTGCTACACAGGAGCCCTCTAGAATCTCTTCTGCCCCTGCCCCATGGAAGAGCCCATATACACAAAATCTTTAGATTTTGTCCATGCTTTTCACGTAATCAGAAGCTGGACTTGCAATTCTATTAATTGTATTTACTTTTGTGGAGAGATTGAGGAGATATTAATGACTGGTAGGCATAGAGTACTGCAAGTCAGCTGACATAAGAGCAATCTACAGATTATATATCAGGATATAAGCCTATCAGGACATTCAAATATTGATGTTAATCACATGCACATTACAAATATGAGATGGCTGCTGACCTTGTAAATCAGAAAAATTATGCCTCAGCTTATTTATCACTCAAAATCTATAGCATGTGATGTTATTCAATTTGATCTTCTATGTTTCACTGAAATGTCAGAACAAGACAATTCTCTGAAACAGTATAAAAAGTAGCAGTTATGAAAGCATTAAAAGGATATGAAAGTATAACTTTTCTCTCTTGCTCCACTGCCTTTTATCAGTGCAGCAGGGAGCATTTAAAGTTTGGAAATTCATATGAACAGAGATAACTCTGGTAAGCAGACAAAACAGCTCAGGAAATTGGTTAGCTGGGAGTGGCCACACATTGGAATTGCACAAGCTGTATCCCAGAGTGTCTTTGTTAGCCATGGCCAAATGTGGCCTCAAGTCACCAGCCCAAACTGCCTGGAGGTCTGAGTGCTTGGCAGGGCACAGTTCAGGGTCAAGCTGGTTCCCATGTGGGGTTTGGATTTTCCTGCCTGGGAAAACACAGTTGATTTGCCTGAGGCCAAGCTGAAACATGAGCCAATAACAGGAAGTGAGGATGGTGGGAGAGCCTGGACTCAGGCCATGAACCAAAGTGCAATTAAGCACAAATAGCATCATGTCAGAAAGCACTGCTGAAACCAACAAGTCAGCTCTGGCTGGAACCACCAGCCAGTTGGGTGTTATCAGGCAGTTATCTGGGCAGGTATTTAACTGGAATCACATTATCATCTGATTTTTATGCCACAGAAGGGAGGGACTTGATTGCCCTTCTTTTACAAATCTTCAGATATGACTAAGACCCAGAAATGAGCAGATTCTCGAACATCTCACCCTTAACATAAAGACCCAAACCAGCAGGAACAGCTTGGAGATGAATCACTCCATCTAGTCCATCAAATACCCCATGGGCTGCTTTCATTGATCTGACCACAGAGAGGAGTTCAAGTGGGAATTTTCAACAGCAGAGTGCTCAAAAGATATATTTTGAAATTGCTACTTAGCCTCTTAGGATTTTCAGCAAAGTCCTGCAACAGGTCAACTGCCCAAACTCTTGCATAAATGCCTTTCTATTCCTGATGGTTTGTGG
The DNA here is from genome assembly GCF_051311805.1 of Agelaius phoeniceus. Lineage (NCBI taxonomy): Eukaryota > Metazoa > Chordata > Aves > Passeriformes > Icteridae > Agelaius > Agelaius phoeniceus. The sequence goes on along the minus strand of NC_135267.1, from coordinate 92,474,920 downwards.
TTATCAATTCTGCTATTGGCATCCAGGTGCCTGAACCCCTGTCAGGTTAAGGTCTTGGAGCTAGGGAATATCTGGAGCTTCTGCCTCAAAGGAATGAGCAAACTTTCAAACAAGAGCAAGCTAAGTATAGGACCTTGAACAAGAAGGATGAATGGGCTTGAACAAACATCTCAGGCTCACCCAAGTAAGTGTCACAGCTGAATGGGAAAGAGGTTGGTGAGGAAAAAGAGCATAAACTGGACAATGTGTGAAACAAGAGGAACACATGTGGGTGAGTAAGGAGGGCAAAACAGAAAGCACAACACACAGAAGGAAATTAAATCTGGACAAGAGGTGGCCAGTATATTCCCAGAACACCACTGAAAAGACAAAACCTAAACTCAGAAAGAGCAGGGAAAATCTGCATGAAAAGGTTGTTCAGCAGGAGTGGGGTAAAAAAAGCAAATTAAAACTTTAAAGCTTATACAGCAAATTGTAGTCTTGTACTCCTATGAACTGTAAGACAAACCTTGTACCTGAATGCTGCTGGCCCTTGAACACCATCCCACAAAACCAAACCCTAGATCAGACAGCAATGGAAATCACCTGACTTCAAAACCACAGTTTGTTGATTCTGTTTAGTCCTAAAAAGCCCTTGCTGAGGATATCACACATCTGCATTGAGCTATTTCAGGTACTGAAGTGTAGTCCAAAGTCTCTGGTCCCTTAGGAACAACTCTTTGTCTGCAAGCCTCTCAATCAGACACCTGCAGGGCTCTCTGACGTAGCAGTCCAAGCCTAGGCAGGAAGCTTTTATCCTACATATTGGCTTTTAAACGTGCAAGATTTATAATTCAAGGCCAAAAAACTACTACCAGCCTAGTCATAGCCAATTCTACTAATAAGTGCAGCATCTGGTAAACAAATTCCAGCTTCTTAATGGTATTTGATAATGCTAGTGGCACCCCACATTCCTCTCTGTATACTCACTGCTTAGCAGAGGAATTTCAAAAGCATGTTGATAAATTGGAGAGGCTGCAAATGTGATTTGAGTGCTGGAGAAAGCACAATATAGTGGGACTTGGCAAATTCAATCTGTACATGTTATTAAAAAAGTGGAGGATGAGTTGACCGTCACATAAAACTTTCAGAAAAGACAAAAACAGGGATTCAAGGGCTCCTCACTTTGAGGACAGAATGATTGAGATCTGTGTGCAGCCACAGGAGCCAGACAAAAAAAATCAAATTATATTGCAGAAGCACATTTTAATTGTGACAGTGATAAACTACTGTGGTGAAACTTCAAAGGATGTGGTGAGTTCCCAAACTCTTGCTACTTGTCATATCAAGGGTAGATGCTTTTCTGGGGAAGAAGATTTCAGTAAGCAAATTAGAAATGCAGTGCAGATCTGAGCCAAACTCTGCAGCCTTTGTTACGCAAAAAATGAGGCAAGATTGTCTGGTGGTCCCTTTTGGCCTCAAAAATCCGTGTGTGGATTCATGAACCCCTTTGCTCAGTTCTGTGCAAGGACAGGAGCAGACCTCCAGCGCTGCTGCCAAAAGCCCCAAAACCTCACGGCTCTCACCCTGCACCTGGGGCAGTGTCGGCCACCCCAGCCCTGCCCGCAGCCCTTCCCATGGACACGGCTCCATGGGACACACGGTTCTGTGGGGACAGACAGCTCCGTGAGGACACACGGCTCCATGGGGACACACGGCTCCGTGAGGACACACGGCTCCCTGGGGACACACGGTTCTGTGGGGACAGACAGCTCCGTGAGGACACACGGCTCCATGGGGACACACGGCTCCCTGGGGACAGACGGCTCCGTGGGGACAGACGGCTCCATGAGGACGCACGGCTCCCTGGGGACAGACGGCTCCGTGGGGACAGACGGCTCCATGGGACACACAGCTCCATGAGGACACACGGCTCCGTGAGGACACACGGCTCCGTGGGACACATGGCTCCGTGAGAACACACGGCTCCCTGGGGACAGACGTCTCTGTGGGACACACGGCTCCGTGAGGACACACGGCTCCGTGGGACACATGGCTCCGTGAGGACACACGGCTCCCTGGGGACAGACGGCTCCGTGGGACACAGGGCTCCGTGAGGACACACTGCTCTCTGGGGACACACGGCTCCCAGGGGACACATGGCTCCGTGGGACACACAGGTTCCGTGGGGATACACAGCTCCGTGGGGACACACGGCTCCGTGAGGACACACAGCTCTATGGCACATACACACGTAAACGTCCCCAAGCTGACCTCCAATACTCGGGGCGCAATACCCGCGGGGAGGCGGCTGCGAGCGCAGGTGCCCGGCTCTGTCCCGCTCCTCCATCGGAGGTGACTGCGCCCCTCAGCTCCCTCAGGGCAGCGGCCGCCAGGGGGCAGCGCCGCGCCGCCAGCGCCGGGCCCGCGCGGCCTGAGGCGCCGGGGCAGCGGAGGCGCCGAAAGCCGGGACTTTTCACCCAAAACAGGAGCAGCACGGGGCAGCAGAACGCTGCGAGGTGGCTCCGGTCACACCCCAGCCGAGGCATTCGGAAAGGATGTCACGGAGCTCAGGGAGCATTTGTGGTTGCCTTGTCTTTGCCCGCCGAGGCGAGGAAAGTCTCCCACGAGGGGAGCAGCTGTGACGCACGGCCGGATTTATGTTCGCGGGGAATATCCGTGGGGAAGCACAAGTTGTAAATGTCTAATTCTTCGGCTTAGTAACTGGTATGTTTCCGGAATTTACTATCCTTGTAAACTTGGAGGATTTGGAGCTTTTGTAAAACGACTGTGCGGTGAGCCAGACCTGCTGTCTGTGTCACGCCGAATTAATGTGCTAAGCGTCATTTCTGAGCCCATAAATGCCAGCTCCAAAGTGCTTGCAGAACTTGCTACACGACAGCAGTTTTGCTCTGCTCACTCTGAACCCAGAAAATGTGCAATTTTACCATAACACGAAATTTGGCCTTTATGTTTAACACACACTGATAATTGTGGCAGAAATATAGTGGCAATGGAAGTTTGCAGCAGAAATATCCATCAGCTTCCAGAGCACTCAGCAGATTTCCAGAATTTGTACTTGATACATGGCAACACTTTAAGACACAGTGGTGGCACACAGTAGGGATGGAAACATCCTAATTGCTCAGAAGATGAAGTTTGGCTTCTCTTTCTTCCCCCTCATGCTGTGATTTTTGTGTTTATTAAGAACAAACTATCAGGAAATTAATTTTAAATTTAAAATTACTATGCACTCAGTGCCTATTATATAAAACCCAATCATTAGGACTTAGGACTACTCACTGTTCCCAGTTAACCAAAGTGAGCTGTCTTTGCCATTGCCACTTTTCCTGAGCAATCCATATCCACACCTTCCTCCCTAAATCCTGCCTGGCTCTTTCTCCTTCATTGATAAAAAGCAGAAGGAGAATTGACTAAATTCTTTTATCTTAGGATTCCTTATTTGTTTCAAATACATCTTTTTCACAGAATTTGGACCCAGATCTTGAGGGGATAAGGAACAAGAAGAGTTTTTTGTTTCTTACTTCATTTTTTTGTATTATAGCACTAAAGTTAATTATCTTTTCTTGCAAGTTTATAATCACCAAAATAGTTCCTTTCAATGAATAGTTTCTGATAGATGACAAGTTACTTTCCCTGTGCTTGAAAGGGAAATAACAGCAAATAATTACTTTCAGAAGATAAATCAACAGGAAAGAGCTATACTTCAACATTATGTGTAATTTTTTTTTTTTTTTTAGATTTGTTGGTTATTGCTTTTTGTGACTACAGTTTATCTGGAATGAAGGGCTACATGCAATCTTTTCTAAATGAGAGTCTTCATTAGCTTTTCTTGTATTGTTTATAGATCTAATGTCATAAATGAGCAAATCAAAAATCTCGCTCATTTCAAACAATCGGAAGGTTCCTTCAGCTATTGCTGCTACCTACTCACTGCCCCTTTGATACTGAAACAGTTAAAAATGTCTGCAATTTCTTGACTGGGCCAAATTGCTCCCTGGTGCAATTCCACAGAGCATATCAGGGATGAATTTAGCACCATTTCGTCAGCATTATAAAAGCTGTATTCGGTCATTAGCCGGCTGATAAATTATTCAGGAGATTTTCTTCCATGTGGCTCATTAGGGATAAAGAAAATCCTTTTGCAATCAGTCACTGTCTCGTCTTTATTTTCGGTACAAGTTTAAGCACACGCGCCACATTAGCAAGTGATTAATGTCACTGGCAGGCAGTGGCCAATGGACCACTGTGTCCATGAGGAGGTGCAGCTGGAGCCCGTCCCACATCCCAAGCACCTTGGGGCTGGCAGTGGCAGCCTGGTGTGCTTTCCTGCTCCCAGGAAAGCTCCATCGCACACGAGCCCTGGGATGGCCCCGCGGTGCCCAGCTGCAAGTGCCTCTGGCTGCTCGCTCCTCACTGGCTGCTCTGCAGGGCTGCACCAAAGCGCCGATTAATGCTGCTCCTCGTGGGGAGCTCTGGGGAGCACGCAAGTCTGCCACAGCAAAACCTCACATGCCAAAAGAGATAACTTTCTGTTAGCACTGACAGAGGCCAAGGCCAAAGCTGTGCAGTGAAAACAAAAGTGAAGCTTTTTTTCCTATTACAGGATTTGGGAGGTGGACACTGAGCACAGCACATGCAGTTTTGTTAATGGTGAGGAGTATGTGTGAAGAGTATGTGTGTCATTGCCACAGGCAGGTGGGTTTGAGCTCAGGTGCCAAAGCCCCACAGTGCTGATTTTCCTGCTTCCCAAACCCTACAAATACCCATATTCTCTCAGCATCAGCTTCTGCCTGCCGTGTCCAACACAAGCACACATGACCTGAGCCCACAGCTTGTTGAAACATCCAAATGCTTTGCAGTTTTCACAGCTGCTGGATGATTATGCCCATTTCCTTGCTATTCATGTTCTAATAATAGTCAGTGAACACAGGGAGAGAAGTAGAGGCTGTTTTCTCCATTCCTCCCTCTCCAACCATCAGTTCTTGAATGACTGCAACAACCAGCTAAATAGTGGGAAATCTCAGCTAAAATCTCTCTCCCACCAGCTCTTTAAGAGCAGGACATCTAATTTCAATCTTGCCTCTCCTTCTTGTCATCAACTCTGTGGTGAAGCAGTGCTGGATTCTTTGCTGAATTGTTTTCATTTGTTTGTTTTGTTTGTTTGTAGAAGTTTTTAAGATACAAACCAGAAAATGGGGAGGGATTGAGGTCTCCCAGCTGAATGTCCTGGATATGGGGCTATGTGCTCATTGCCCTTCAAAGTAAATAGTTAATTGTACTGAAGAGCTACCATCAGGGACTACCATGAATATCTGAGATAGGTAAGCAGCCAAGAGGGAGTGAATTTTTCATAATAGCCCAAGAACAATGCAATTAAGGTGATTAAAGGCATTTTTCAATTTAATATTTAAAAAAAACCCAGACAAACAGAACTACACTTAATTGTATACACAGAGTTTTATTTGGATCATTTAAAGCAGCCCTGCCACATAAATTAATGTTGAATTTGTAAAATAGAATAATACAAGTTATCTTTTTCTGAGTTCTCTTGCTCATGGTGTCTAAAAAGGAATGGAAAGTTTTACATCTGCCTATGAGGGACGTCGAGAAACTGATCTGCGGAAAATGGAAAAAAAAATATTTCTGAGTTCAGAAGTGCAGCAACTTGTAGGTGAAACATTCACATCCACCTTATTATATTTCTTATATTTCTTATATATTACTATTTTATTATTTCTTATATATTAATATATTTCTTATATTTCAGATTTGTTATAAAATGTGGGGAGGAATTACAGAAGTTTCTAGCAGGCATAGAGGGAACTATGAACTGCACTAAAATTGTCTCCATAAAATGTCACTAGTTTTATCTCCATTTGAGTTGTGTAATTCTTTTTATATATTCACACCCCAACATAAATGGCTGGCCCATTCTCTCTTCTAGGGAAAGAACAAGCAAACCAAACAGTCAGGATATGTCTGTCCTACCAGTTTGGGCTCATTGCACCAGGCCCCAAAAGATAATGCCCAGCTCTGCAGCACAATACTCACTGCTCTGTCATGAGAGTGAAATTAATTCACATTAGGAGATAGAGTTGCACACTCATAAAGCCAATAACTGTGCCAAAGCTTTGATGCATTATATAAAAACTCAGTATCAGTTTTCATTCCCCTTCACTCCTGCCTCACTTTAAAAATTCCCCACTCAGATCTGTTATTTCCAATCCAATCCATCACAAATTCTTTGCAATATAAGCACAGAGCTCCGTCCTCTCAAAAACCAGATGAAATTTAAATTAGCTTCATCTATTTGCTTATTTAAAGCAGCATGACAGCAGGGATAGCTGAACTCCACCTTGATGGTATAATAAACTTGAACTCAGTGTTATGTGCAAGGGGATTGATTTATGCTGTTGACAGATTCTAGGCTTCAACAATGAATGTGTTAGAGGGGATGTAAATGCAAATGGCCACATGGTTTCCTGAAGACATGAGGGCTTCTCATGGTCTTATACTAATCACTTCCACATTTAGTTCTTATTTTTCTCTCTATATGCTCCCTGTTTTTCCCAGGAAGGTTATGACCATCCACACAATGCATTTATTCACCAAATCAAAGATTTTGGAATAATGGGCATTGATTCAAAAAAACTGAACTTCCCCCCCCCCCCCAAAAAAAAAAGGCAAAAATAATTTCACTTTCAGAAGTAACCCTTGAAGGTACCTTCTAATATGTGTTAGACCATGACCCTGACTAAATGAAAACTGACATAGGGTAAAAATCAGTATAAGAAATGTCAACCTGCATTTCCTATGTTGATACAGATAAATTTATACTCTTTTTTTTTACCACCTCCAAAAACTTCAATCAGAAACACACATCATCTGTGATGACAACCTCAATTTTTGCCAAAAGGTAGTGTTGGTTTTCCCTGGTTTTGGCAGCCTTTGTCACGCTTCCACTCTTGAGAACCATGGAACAGCCTTTAGTGACTCCTCTCAGACTGGCTTTCAGTGTGTGGATGTTTTAGTGGTGGCTTGCAATGTGACAAAAAATTCCCAACATGTTGTTACCTTTCCCCAGAATTTCTGCCTTGCTCAAATTAAAACATAAATTTTAAGCTATAGAAAACCTGCTAAAAGAAGCAGGAAAAGGAGAAATCCTGACATCTTAGCACTAGAACTGCCCATTGAAAACTGACTCAGTTCTTATCAAGATCATGCAGCTTTTGCCATGCTGCCAGCGTGGTAGGAAACAGTGCACCTCGAGCTCCTGAGCAAAGCCTCCACAGCCCTGTCCCGGAGCACTGCCCACCGCAGCGCCCAGCTCCTTCCCAGAGCCCATGTGCTGCCTGCAGGCACTGGCGCGCTCGGCCTTTTGGGGAAGGAAATGACCTTGCCTCCGAGGGGGCACGATCGCAGCCAAAACCGCAGCTGCGCTTCTGCAGAGGAACCACCGAGACCTCAGCTGATGCTGCCTTTTTTTCTTCCTGATTCTTGCACTAGAGGAAACAGAATACACAAATTTAGAGGAATGTCTTGAATGGCAAGAAGTAATTGAGTTTTCAAGCCTCTGACACAGCTCCCAGTGACGTAAAGAAAATTATAAAGACAAAGGGCTTGACCTTGTGTGAAACTGGTATATTGCTTTGTGAGGGAAAAGAAGTAATGGAAGGACAGACAGAGCTGTCCACCCAACTCCAGCCTGGCAGGGAGCAAGTACACACACCTGGGAGCTGATACCAGCCAGCAAGAGGTGGCCACAATTTCCAGCATAAAGTTATTTCCTTGGTTGTTTATATACTGGCAACCTAATAGCTCAACCCATCCTCTTCCTCTGTACTCTGAAGGAAGCAAATGCAAGTGAAAGACTCTCAGTTTCTCTGTGGAATCAATGATCAAATCAGTCTTACAAACTCGTGGTTTGTCCACGCTCTGCTCAGTAGCATTTTGTCAAAGTATAAACATCAAGGCCTCTGTTTGCCCTTGATCTTGAAACTGTTGGTCTTATTTTCATTTTTAAAGAGATTTACTGCCAGAATTCCAGAAAATGGAGCCTTGGGCTAAAACCAAAAAGGTCACAATGTTCACAATACCCTTGATAACAGAGCAATGCATATCTTGCAATAGCTTTGCAATCTCTGCTGAGCTATCGTGTAAAGACTCACAGAAGAAAAGATTTGGTTTAGCAACACCCAGATTACAAAAAGCCAATCTTTCAAAGCAAAACAGGAAGTCAGATCTCTGTGCCAGCTACCTGACTCATGGCAATGGAACCATTGGTAAAGTGCTGTTCAACACCCAGTCGGTGAAGGCCTTCTCACAAAAAAAACCCAAAAAACAAAAAACAAACAAACAAAAACCACAAAAAAACCCAAAAAACCAAAATCAAAAAAAACCTCCAAACAAACAAACAAAAAAAAATCAATGACCCGAAAGTTCGCTGCTACGTTTTTTTATTATTTTTGCATTATATCTTGTTTTTATTATTCAGGACAGATTTACTTTCAAAAGACTTTTATATGCTATGGGGAAGTCTATTAAATCATTACTCTGCACTTCCTTGTTCTTACATTTAACCTTTTATAAACCTGAATTCTCATGGTGTCTCAAAGCAGGCTTCATCTCTGTTTTAGAGAAAAGGAAAGAAAGCAGGTCATTGCAGTCAAGGCCAGGATTCAATGTCTGAGTCAAGATTATGACCGTGGACCTCAGCCTGTCATTCAGCTGTAGTCAGGGATAGTCTGTGGTGGACAGGGGTCTGTTGTGGCAGGGCAGCATTTTGAGCTTCAGCCTGAGCTTGCAGGGAAGGTGCAGTTCTCTACACAATTTGCAGAAGGGTTTTAGAAAACCAACAGTTAAAATAAAGTCGAAGTTATAGCCAAAACAGAGAGCAAAACTGCAGTTTCATTATTCTCAGTTTCTAAAAAAACCCCATCAACTGGTGCTGGTGTATAACACAAGTTTAATCACCTTAATAATGCCCAAAGAATTCATAGCTTGGACAGGTTTAGAATTTAAGGGGCTGTTGTTTGTGCAAACTCTGCTCAGAAGTGTTTTGCTGTCAAAAGCTGGAAAGCATCCCACAGACCAAAACCTCAGACACTGTGTTCATTTGCCCAGAGCACAGTCTTGGATACTCTTTGTGTGACCCACCTTTTTGAAGCAGCATATGCATCACTCTGCCTGGAAAGCAAAGCAGAGTCACAGATGGCTCAGAGCTGGACAGTATCAGATGAGCAAGAAGTCAGCATCTGAACAATTGAATCACATTCACTGTACTGGAATAATTAAGTTGAAATAGCCAGTGGTGCTGCTGTTCTACTGGGAGTTCCTTATGACAGACAAGGGAGATGAATAAAATACTTTACTCTAGATTTATTTTCACTCTAGCATTGCCTGTTGCAATGTTGCAACTTGATCAACACTCAAAACTGCCTTAAGCCATTGTCAGTACTGCAGAGTATCTCAAAGTAGTGAATGCTTTGTATTGAGACATTTTGCATAGTCTAATAACTCTGGCTAGAAAAAAGATAAACCTCCATTTTTAGCATAGTGCATTCACCTTAAATCACAATCCTCTGAACTCTCTCTAAATTTTAGCAAAATGGTGGAAAAGGCTGTAAAGCACCTCTCACTATTTCAACTTCTCACTATCCTTGCTGTAAATCTCCACACAGACAGCCTGGATACCAGCACACTGACTACTGTGCTTTTTAAATCATGGTTCATGGAAGAAGTTGCATATACTCTTGAAGAAAGAAATTAGTTGAATGCCCATGCCTACAGGATAATCACTTTCTAAAGTTTTTAGTTTTGTTTATAGCAGTATCGCCATTCATCAGTTAATTACCTTGCTTGGTATTGCTGTGATTTATTAAATGTTCTTTTGTGTTTTGATTACAGTGTAGAAACACAAAACAGGTACCCTCGGAGAGACCAAGATTCCTGTCCTTAACTGTAGGTGGCATTCTTCATCTGTTCTTCTAAGTTATTGCTGAAGGAATTTCAATATTGCTGAGACAAATGAGTTATTTTCATGTTCCCTTGATTAATGTTATCAGTCTTCTCCTATGTTTAATTAAACAGTACTTTTAATTGGAAGGAATGAAGGTTCATAAAATCTGGAGTTGCATAACTATGTTACTTGGAAGGATTAAAACAACTTTCTGCTGTTCTTGCCCTAGAAACTGAGGAAATGACATGTCTTTGAGTGATCTGGACTGTTTCCAGATAAATTCTTCCACCGTGTGCTATGAAGAAGAAAAAGCTTAAGGCCTGAAGGCCTAGAGACCATTTTCAATTACCTTGCAGCAACAGTGAGTAAATCCAACTACATTTTGAATTTTCAGTGCTATCTCTAGAGAAATCTCAAATAATTTCCTCTAGTAGGTGGATTTTGGCTTGCCCAAAATTTCTCATGCATACTTGGTTATCTGAGACAATTCTCCACTCTTCTAACAGCTTTAGAAAAGTTACAAGGGGAAAAAAAGAAAGAGAATTTTTTTTTCTTAAATGTAGCAAAAAATGTAGTGAGCTTAAAAAAGAGAACTAATCATGTTTTACTAGAATGAGACTGAACTACAAGAAAGCAAATTATCTATGAGTGCAGCTCTGAATACATTTTGCTCTCTAAGCTTTTCCAGCTCTGATCCTTCTTCTGATGTAATTACATCAGTGGTATCAGATTATGTACATCCTTCATGATGCAGGCAAACATCCACAGAGGAGAAGACTTAAGGACACAGGGTTCATATGCTCTTGTGACCTGGGAGAGGACACAGCTTCTAATCCTGGGAATAAATCTTCCAAATAGAAATGCAATTGAATTAAATTATTCATTTCCCTTCTCAGCTTAATCAAAGATTAAGCTACGAGAAATACGTACTTGTGCCAGATAACTGAAAACAGATGGCTGAAATTTGTTTAGCTCACCAGAGAAATTGGTAGGTCAAAGACATCAAGTCCCTTACATAGAAGGCTTTCTTTTATATAAAAGAACTTACTTTAGGGGTGACTTATTTGATATCTACATTTTTATTTCTGTTGTGACAGCAAGGTGCAGTCACAATTAAATTATCTGTTATCTGCATGGATGAGGGGATTACAGGAAACATTTCATAGGGATGTATTAATTTTTCACCTTTTTTTAATATGTGAATAGTGTTATCAAAATATTAATTTCAGCCTTCTTTATGACTGAGACAAACCCAAGTATTTTGATCTTATTGAAGGGGAAACATTCAGATGAACCTAAGTAAAATATTCTGGAAAGTTTAATTTTTTTTATGGCAGTTTGGGGCCCAATTCAAATAAAATAAAACATTGAATTCAGCTACAGAACTAATATTAGTTTTGATCAGTTCTAAATATTATCACTTTCTACAGCACTGATCAACAAACTTGAAGGAATATGAATTCTTTAACTCTTATGAAAGTTCAGCTGGATGATAGTGCTATTAAATTTCTTTTCTAGAAAAATTAATGATTGAAAGATAAAAATGACTTAGCAAATCCCTCTCCAGGAGCTCTGCCGAGATTTCACTTTACTTTGTATGGATTTTCTTAAAACAGTGAAGGGACACTAACTAAACTGTACTTATCTCTTTCCTCTGTCTCCCATTTTTATAGCTTGGGTCATTGTGCCTTCACTGATAAGGAACAATGAAGAAACTGGGATGAGTCTTGTCTCTCCCATTCACAGTGTTGCTGGGTTCAGCCTTTAGCTTACAAGAGCAAAAATACAGATCAGTCACCATAAGAAAACAGGGAAAATCCTGTATTATTCCTGAACACAACACTTAGATACACATTTTTCTTCAAAGCTGGAAAGGTAACACTGTCCATGTTTATGGTTTATTATTATTAGACATGCACAGAATGCTGTATTAGAATTGAGGAAAAAGGCAGTAATTAATTGGTTTTTGTGTTGGTTTGTCTGCTAAGTAATTTTATAAAAACTTAAGACATCTGCCCATCGGGGTCCAGCCTCAGTGGATGTCACACAAAGAACTGCATCTCCAGGCACCAGGTGAAGGCTGGACTGCAGCCTGTGGGAAATACTATGAGAGTGCAGAGTATGTATAATGACTAAAGAAGGCAGGCTTAGATTTGCTGCTGATGAGCACAAAATGGCAAAATATTTCACAGAGTTCCCTAATATCTATAGGATTATAGAATATTTAGCTCAGATTGGTAGATAGAAAATGCATTACTAAAGCTGGTCCTGTACCCTGGTGAATCCATTACAGTGCAAAATCCTGGCCATGTTCAAAGCTCCAAACTGCAACATGGTCCCTAAAGAAGTCAAATAAAAAATAGAATTGTGCAGCCCAATCTGTCTAAGCTCATGGATGATTTAAATCTCAGTCTTTCTTGCCTGGGTTTTGTAAAGGGTCATCAAAACAAGTTCTTTTTCAAATTGGACCAATATAAATGAGGTCTTTAGCAACATGGCTGATAAAGATGAACAGCCATATTCTGTGAGGAAACACACCACAGTTATATAAAGTCATCGTCTTGTATGTTTTACAGTTCCCTGTATGTTCTCAGATCTGGAAAATATGCTTCACAGTGACAGTTTAACTAGAGTACTGTGAGCTGAGGCATGCAACAGGTTTCTAGGTTTCATTTCAGGCAGAGAAAGAAAAAAAAAAAGGTTTGATTTTCGCAAACATGAGCCATTTTGGGATTAGCTCAATCTTGCAACTCAAGTCTGTTTCAGATACCTGTGGCTTTGCATAGATTTTTAGACTAAAGCAGCACATCAGTGACTCCCTCAGCAGCACACCACCATGCAGAGACAGCATATTTATAATATGCATTCATAAAGTCACATTCTATAGTGCAATGTTTTGGTCACTTCAGTGAGGATACACCTGATGTGGTGCTCCAGATGAAGTCATCTACATTACAATTCTACAGCAAATCAGGTTAGCAGCATTGCAGCCACCTTGGCTGCCTGGGATCATAAGCATAGGTATCTTTAATAAGCAACTTTGCAGCTATTTGAAGTCTACTTTAAAACAGTGCCAGTGTCTTTCCAGTGAACTGTTACAAGGGTAAACATGAACAAGTCCAAGGCAAAATTCATCCTTACTGGATATAGTTAAATCCCACCTCAGTCATACCCCTTGACTGTGGTGATGGATTCCCCTGGCTACTCACATGGTTGTAATATCTCTCCATTTTGCACTCAGTAGAATGGAGAAGAGATGGTCATGGATCCTGTGCAACAGCCTGGGAACTGAACCAAGACATCAGGGCAGCACAGAACCTCATGCTCTGTGCTATGACATGTGATCCTTACAGGTGACTGTGGGAATTAGTTCACAAATCCCTTCTCTCAAGTCTAGTAAATGTATTTGGCTAAAGTAAACATCAGCATATAATCTGGAGACAAACATTCAGAGAAGTAATAGTCACCACATTGTGGATTTAATAATGCAAAGTTTCAGGTGACCCACCTGGATCATATCTTTGCAAATCTTGCAGTGATTTTTCTACATGAAATCCATTCAGTATTTTGAAACAGTGCTTTTGGAAAGGAAGTTAATGATTCTTCTTGTATCTTGTGAATTCTGTGTAGGCATATTTTCTAATACCATAAGAACAGATAGTGCACTTTCCCACTCCCCTAGAAACTGAGTTAATGCAGAATGACTAATGTATCTGTTTGGACTGTCAAAATACTCATTGTAAACTTGATGCATAATTTAGCCTAAGTACATCACAGCAAAGGATACAGTCCAAGGAACACAGTTTCTTTTCCCTTGATTAATAAAGGCTGAAATCAGGCTTAAGAGCATTCTGTGCTCCCTCAAGGTCAAGAAAAAGATGCAATACTTAGAAGTATTTCATTCTGAGACATTAATCAGTACTTTAGCTCACCCTACATTGCTCAATAACTTGCTTTAAAAACTTCCATGTGGCTTCATCTACCCTTCCCCTCTCTCTGCCCAATGTTTTGTTTCCCTGTCAGGGTGGACAGTGCAGACCCCAGGGCTGCCCAGGCAGTCTTTGTGCCACAGTCAGTGGTAGTTGGACAGAGCTCTTGGAACAAAGCATGCACTTCAGTCTTCTATAAAGTGTCTGCTTCATGGGAAATATTGTGCAGACCTCTGACAGAGACTAGAGCAAACCCCCAAATTTATTTGCCTTTTATGTATGATTTCTTGAGTTTGGAATTTGCCACCAGATAATGCAAGCTGACTTTATAAGAGTGATATAAAACATAGGGAAAGGTCAGGTTTTGCAGGAACTACAAGGTCAGGTTCTTTAGGAGTTATGTGCAGCATCAGCAAACATTTTCCTTACAGCTTTCTTCCCAGCAATTTATTTCCAAAATAAACTGCAGTGATTGTGCCAGTACTAAAACAATCATTCCCCTGACTCACCAGTGCTAATAAACTTTCTGACACAAAAAGTACAGGGGATGTTCAGACAACACCAGGTCTTTTTCTGTCATAACACTGGTAAATAACAGTAAAGAGAAAGAAAATATTTGTGAAGAAAGATTACCAAACCAATGAGCATCACTTGGGACTAACCCAGATGATGGAGAAAAAAGCTGGATCAAGGAACAGTCCCCATGAATGGCTCATGGGGAGTGGCACAGTGCTGTACCCAACAGCCCTGGTGAGAAGGTGAAAGCCCACTTGGCACAATTGAAAACTTACCCCTGTGCCACAGCCCAGTGGTGAACAGCACACCTGCAAAATTCAGAATTTTATACCTTCCTGATGCTGTTTTGGGTTTTTAGCATATTTATAATAACATGATTATGATAACATGATTAAACAAGGTCTCCTGTATGTTTGTTTTCCATAGCATCTTATATAAAATTTATTAGTAAGTCTGAAGAACTTGGCTATAAATAATTTAAAATTGTTTGTTCAAATGACAACACACTGAAAGTATATTTTCTCTCCTGTGAAAAAAAAAGTCTTTGAGTGGCTTCTATAATATGCAGCACTGAATGTCTTGATTAATGAAACCCCAAGGGACATAGAATAGAGCCCATATCACAGGAAAAATTGGAATTCCCAGAAGCCTATTATTTTGTAATAATTACTAAGAAATTACAAGCATTCATTGCAGCATGTTCATTAGCAGCATTTCTATTTTATCATCACTGAAATACTCTAATATTAGTGCTGGTGAGCTCTTAGTGCTGGTGAGCTCAGAAATGTGGGGTTGATACAGGAGGTAAACTACTTTTAAAGGGTGGAAAGTGCTCATAGATCCATCTCAGCAGCCAGTCTGAAGATATCAGGCTAACATTGCTGTTTAGAAAAGAAGAAGCCTGGACCCCAATTACAAACATGAATGTCAGCTTCAGGTTTGTCAAGACGGCATCATAAAATCAAGTATATTAAGTACTCCAAATAGCCTGTGTATTTCAGGTGCCTTCTGTTCATCAATAAAAGGATAAAAGCGCTAAAAACTGAGGAATTGTTTTAATTGCATTTATGAATTTGAAATACCAACTGACAACAGCTGCAGTATCTTTTTACTGCTCCTTCAGGATTTATCAATCAGCTTAAAAAGAAATGATAACCAGTTTTGTGGTTAGAATAACAAATAGCTGTAAATAAGAAATAGTAAGGAAAAGAAATGTGCATAAAAAACCCAATTTCACATCGTAACACTTTTTTCCAATATCCCTCTATTCAATTCCATAGTTATCTAATAATATACAATTAAATAAAAAATAAACTTGAGGCAGATAGTCATTATGTGAACAAAAGATATAACTTATTTAGTGAAAAATTATAAGGATTGACAACAGTAAAATACTATGATCAAGGTAAGAAGAGCAAACTAAAATGATCCTCAAAAGTAAATGAAGCTTTAGTGAAAGTATGCAGTGGAAAAGAATATGGGAAAGAAAAGTTCAGGAAAAATGCAGTAAAGGGATATGGATAAAACAAATGGGAAAGAAAAAATAAACAAGGAAAATACTGTTTAAAAAAACAGAGCTTGAAATATCATATTCCCCCTTCATTGAAAACAAATCTAGTGTCTATTTCTTTTATATGCAGAAGGGTAAACACTGGCTGAAACACGCTGGCTTCCAAAAGCATTGCCAACATAAATACTGCCAGGAAACACAAGCTGTCCCTTGCATTTGCCCTGCAGTTAATTCTGTTGTTCTGACTTCCACAGGCACAAATCTCTGTGCAGGTTGTTGGTTAACGCTACACCTGAACAGCAGGCATTAACCCATACACTGCTGGGGCAGGCTCATGGTGTGTGCTCAGCAGAGAGAGGGGTACGTGAGCTGTCAGGTCTGCGTGGTGCCCTGTGGGGCAGCAGCTACAAACCCACAGGCTCCCTCTTGTCTGCTCGTTAAGCTGTGCAAACAGGGTATCTTTCACACTTGGCATTTCACCTCAGAAATGCAGGAAACTTACAACTGCATCATATTTCACACCAGTGTCCCCACAGCTAAGGAGAGTCTCATAGCTGCACACTCAAGAGCTGGAAACTTCTTTTAAATCTTCATTAGCTGCCTTGTTTCTCCAGAATCCATCCATCCACACATGGCTAAAACAAATTGTCTGTGATCAAGCTTCCCTACAGATAAGTGTGTGACAAAATACTAGAGTATGAGAACCACAGAAAAATTTGAGGATTTTAAACAGATCTTTCTCAGGTCAGTTAGAAGTTGACAGGGCTGCCAGATGTGATGGACAACATGGAAAACCTGCCCACTGGGGCACAGCTGCCAGCATCTGCTGAGAGTTGGACATAGAATCAAAGAATTGTTAAGGTTGGAAAAGATCTTTAAGACCATCAAGACCAACCCTTAACCCAGCACTAAACCATGACCCTAGGTGCAACGTCTACATGTCATTTAAATATCTCCAGGGATGGTCACTCATCTTCTCCCCTGGGTAGCCTTTTCCAATGCCTCACTACTCTTTTGGTGAAGAATTTTTTCCCAATATCCAATCTAAACTTGCCGTAGTTCAACTTGAGTGTGTTTCCTCCTGTCCTGTTTCTTGTCACCTGGGAATAGAAACTGTGCCAACTTTTCTGAGGGCTTTTCTGACTCTGTCAATATACTTTTGCTTGTTGACTTCACTTCCTTGCTAAGGGAGCAGGCAAGGTGGTGATCAAGCAGTTCTCATGGTTCAGAGATTCTGCATAGGGTCCAAAACATATGCCTGGCATTCCACATGCCTGTTCTTCCTGGGGCTGGAATTATTTGTTGCTGACATCAGTTTAATTGCCCTCACCTTGACATATGAGTGAGATCATGGCTTTTTAGCCAAAGAAGATCCAGATTGAGATCAGGTCCTCGAGCAAATCTTCCTGAGGCTGGGATGTGCTCAGTGACAACAGTCTGTCCAGCAGCACCCATGAGCCAGTCCATGTTTACCAGTACCATTGGGACAAAATTAGGCAAATACAAGGTTGTTTTAAGTTTAGACTATTACTGAGCCTGGATGAAAACCGTATTCCTTTTCCTTTTTTGAAGAATTGATATGGGTCCTTTATACCCTTAAGATAATCAGAACTACAGTTATTTGGGGAGGAAAATGTGAAATGCTTTTATATCATGTTTCCACTCATTTAAAGAAAACTTTACATGTCATGGCTTTGCCTTGAATATTCCTTCTTTGATGTAGGAAACAAAGGTAACATCATACTTGAAATATTTTCATGGATGAATGTAATATATACTGAATCTGTGTCAGGAGCAAACATTCCTATCCTTCTTTCCTGCTTCACCAATTAATTTTGCATGAAATGACAACATTTACCTTCTTAAAATTTCTGTGCTTGTGGAACAGCTAAAAGTGTGAGTGACTTTTACAACTAAAAGTGTGAGCTAAAAATAAACAAATCTTGACTTGATTGCTGTCTCCCATATATTTGAAAAGGTAATGTATGAAGGTAGTCACTGAACCAAAAATATGCAATGATCCATGGAGCACTCAAAACTATTTCTCCCATAGTCTAGAATCTGGAAATTAATCCAGACTAGAAAACACTTAGATACAGCACGTAGACAGGTAGCAAGCAGAGTTCTGTAATGACCTGTTAAGGTTCACATGCTGCTCAGTATTTTCTTACTCAGGAAGCCATGTTCAGCTATCTCAGCTCTTGAAATGAGGTAGCAAATTTCTGCTGACAATTGTGAATGCACTTGCAACTCACATTAGATTTCCCTGAAGTCCAGGTCTTGACTCCGCAAGACTGATTTCCTCTGTCACCAGTAAGCAAAGTCATTATTTGATGGTAAATGCATAAAGGCAAAAGGCAAAAAATGCAATTAAGTAGCATAAATGTATCAATAAAAACCAGAAAACCTATCTTGAGAGAGGACTGGCCAGCCTGTTACCAAGCAAAAATATTGACAGTGTTTCCCAGAGTGGTAGAATCACTTTGTTTTTTTCCCATATCCTAGCTTGAGAATGAACAACATACAAATAGGACAACATTTTTAAAACTATCCAGTGCTAATGTTTTGAACATACCAAAACTTCTGAATATTCAGAATTAAAATTGCATTAAAAAATGCAATTAATTTAAAATACATGCATGCATTGCAAACATATATGTTTTAAGTGTAAAAATAGAGTGCAAAATTGATGCATGACACACTGTGCAACCTCTTGGCAATTTTAGAAGGGAAATTGAGACGTCTGATGTTTTTCTATTTGTTCAAACATAAACAAACAAGATTTCAATAAATTTTGTTCTGTTTACTTATTTGTTATTGTTTTTTTATTACCTTTGTTTTCTTTCACTACATTGTCATTTAATTTGTTCATAGATAAGCATTCTACATTGATTTCATTTTTTTTAAAGCCAGGCAAGATCGTCAAAAAAATAAGATTAGTGGAAAAGAAATACAGGCTGTTTTAAGTCAGAAACTCAAGAAAGTTAGAGTAATTGCTCCCAGGTAACAAATTCCAGATCCTTCTGCCTGCCCTTGCATTAGTTGCTGCTTCTTTCTCCTTTCCAAGCAGTCTGAATTTACAACAGTGAAAATGCAGAGTAAATACTACTGAGAGTGCTTGACAAAAAAAAAAAAAAAATCCAAGCTGTGTCTCAAATGGAAAGCTTAAAAAGATATTTTTTAATGGCAAAGTTTTTGCAAAAAAAAAAGTTTACTCTTATAAGCCAATGATTCAGTAGCATTTTTGCGATCAGGAAATCCTTTCTCTACAATGGATACTTTGCCATGCCAAAAGACAGATCTAAAATTGCGTTGTGACTCATTCATAAGGCATTCAAACATTTTTATTTTCTTCAAATGTCTGGAGTTTGAATCATCCAAATCTCCATTAAAAAAAAAAAAAAGGCAGCAAGCAAGCAGTCTCTCCTTTCAGATGGGATGTTTTGAGGAGAGGCTACACCTTTCTCCAGCCAGTGTGGCCACATGTGGCACCCAAAGTTTGGTTGGTAACATCAGTGGTGTTTGCAGTATCCTGGGGGCTCAGGGGCTGCTCACCAACTTGTCTCTACAGATTTTAACCTCTAATAGAGCTTTTCAAAGAACAAAAGTACTTTGGCTGGGGTAAGGTATGTGTACATCATTATAACTTTGTACAAGCTATGTACTGTTGAAATTAATCTGTTTAGACAAGTTCCTCATCTGATTCACAGCTTAAGTAACATACCCTGAAAAGATTTTCATGAGGTTTTATTAATTTCCTGTTTTTATTCAAGTATTGCTGATGTAAAATTTTTTAGATTAACACAGGAACAGCAAAGATCTTAATCACTAACATTTATGAAACTCCACAAATTGCTCTCAAAAGAGGTTTTATTCCCTGGTATGCTATGTATTCATGAAAGCACCAATAATGAGTTCAAAGGGGGCTGACAGAATAAAGGGGGCACAGATATTTTAAGTCAATGTTCACTTGTGAAATCTTAGTAGTAATCTGTGAGAACTTTTTTTTTTATTCCTGAGAAAACCTACCATGGTTTTTTTGTTCCTCCTATTGTTCCTCTGCTGGTCTGTTCACTGCTGAGCACTTTTCACTTGCACAAAGTAGAAAATGAACTTTCATGGAGAAAGTTCATTTTGGTATTTTCTAATTTTTTCCTCTACTTGGGAATGATCAGGTTTTGATAATAAATTTAAGAATTACCAGATACAGTTTATTTAAACTTTATACGACAAGTGTTACACAGTGTAAAGGATCAAAAATCCTGCTTTTTTAATCAAGTGCAAACAATACCATGCCATTTGTTGATCAAGAACAAGTGCATCACACCACACGAAACAACTACTCAGCTCACACAGGTTAAACCAAATCAGTATTGAAATGGTTGGTAGAGTGACTAATGGCCAGGGTTAACCTGTGATCACAGATTCAGGATCAATATCTTGTTAATACAACAGATTCACTCCAGTAGCAGGAATTTAGGAAATGTTAATGAACACCTGAATAGTTCTAAACACATTTCTAGCACAGTTGTAGCTACTGCTGTTTCCATCCCAGGTCCCACCACCAGATGCACATCTTCCTGCTTCTTAGACCATTCACCTCTCCCAAAACTTATTGTAGCTACTAGTAATAAAGAAATGTGAAATATCTAGGTTTTTGCTTACCAGCCAAGCAAATTAACAAAGTTCTTACAATTTATCCACTTTTAGCTGTCACTGAAATGAAACAAAACACCTCAAATTTATTACACTGATCTTACAGACTCCTACAAGCCCCTACAGGATTGCCTAACTTTACCCACAAGGAGCAGTTCTATTTTAGCATGGACACACAGAGAATAATGAGAATAAATCAAATTTATGCATGTTTGCTAGAATGGTACTCCATGGCTTAAAAGTTGGTATCAACATTTAACATGTTGATTACCTTGACTTTATTTTAATGACAATTCAATTTTTAGTCTTTTCATTGCAACAGAGATGCTACAGACAAGCAGCAGCTGCTTGCTACAAGCCTTAAAAAGTGTTTTAAAGTATCTAGAATTACACCATGAGGTTTTATTTTTATTAAAATTTATTAATTTTATTTTTATTAAAATTCATTAAAAATAGCATGAATATTCGATTAGTTAGTTCACAAACTTTGTTCACAAACAAAGTTCTCTCATTCATAATGAAGGAATCTAAGAAAAACCCAGCTGCTCGCACAGCTTGGGAGCTGGTATTTTCAAACTCTTCAGAGGCACAAAAAGGCATACCTGAGATTCCAAGCCTTGGCTTTACAGGATTTCAAGCTCTCAACCTTAGAAAGCCTTATGAATAGAGAGTACAGGCTCTCCATACCCTCAATACCTGCTTCTGGCTCTTGCAAAGCAGACACTCAAATGCTGTGAAGATTGGCGTGCACAATTGTTGGTTAATCAAAGAGATATGCCATGGCCCCTATACCATGCACCTGTCTGCATTTCCACAAATGTATCTGTCTGCAGCACAGTTTTGGAGGTGTTAAATATCTAATTCCATATTTTGCAATCTAAAATTACAAAGAAGTTGTTTTTTTTTTTTCCCAGTTTGTCTCAATTCTAATGGGCCTACAAAAAATTAATTTCTACAGAGCAGTTACTGTATTCACCATCACCTAGAACATTGCAGAAAAACATTGTACCTTTTTCTACATCAGGCTATTTGTCCAGCAGAATTACCTTTTCAGGTTTAGAGATATATGTGCAATAAACTCTTTCCAGCCTTAGTTCACCTCTGTTTGGAGCTGGAACAAATCTATATAAGAATTGCCAACTGGAAAAGTACTGGTGGGGTAACAGATTTGCCGAGGGCTGGATTACACCATGCAACCATAAAAACCCCAGGAGCATGTTTCAGCCACTCTTTCTGGAATAATTTGTCCTTGTCTACTGTAGCAAGTCAAATGAAATATAGAGCTAGTTCAGGGGCAGCCTTTACTGACTGTGACCAGCAGCAGCAAGTGACATTTTAAGGTAAATCATTGTAGGTAGATCTTTAAAGGTAGATGATTTGGGGCAAAATCCTAATCTTAGTCTCTCTCTCTGGAGTGCCATTGACTGCAGTGGACAGGGGTTGAAAGATGGTTAGATCTGAACTGCATTTTTTTTGAAAATAATTATATTTCAGAATATTTAATGGCAACATAGGTTGACACTTTTGATAGGCAGCATTTTAACTTTCAAAGGAAAGTTACAGCCAGTGAAAATCACTACTGCTTGCCACTAATTTGCAGAAAAACTGTCCATTTCCACATTGTTATGTATTCAGCTGCCATTAGATTAGGTGGATGTTTTCCTTGTGGGGCTTTTGCAGTCCATACTGTTATGAAAAGTTGTGCAGTAGTGGATTGAAGCTTGACTATTGAATTTAACTGTAACCACAAACTTCCCTGGAACAGAATATCCGTAAATATACCAATCCATCTTAAACAGCTTATGAATGGTTGTCACAGCACAATAAAATCGCTTTGAATAAAAACCAATTAACTTCCAAACACTCCAACTGAAACTAACCATGAGGTCTACACAATAGTAGAACCAACAAATAGAACCTACTGGGAAAGAGCTTAGGCTATCACAGCAAGCCATGCCACGTATTTTCCTCTCTACAAGCCTCATGGATCCATGAAAAGGATCAAAACGTGATTAATTCCCCTCTGCAGTCTCTAGGTACTGGATTGTCTGTGCCTGTTGGTTGCTAGCACAGGCTAGAACAGAAATCCAGATTATCTCAGCTGTAACAACAGAAAAAGAACAATCCCACTTGAGGAAGGAGAGCTACAGTCTCTGCTATCTCTGTTCATTCTCCCCTGGCCCTGCCAGCTTAGTCAAGAAAAGTTCAGTACTACCAGATTGTGCAATGCAGAGGAATAATTTTGCATTCAAAGCAAAATATGTGATGAATATACCCACAAATAGCTCAGGACTAACAAAGAGCCCAGAAGTGTTACTACTAAAATGCTCCTCCAAAGGGGGACACGTGGCATTCTGCTGTTCTGAAATGGTTATACATAGTACAAAGACCCCCGTGTATTGATCAGAAAGCTAAGTAAGAAACTCACCCTTTGTGCTGTAGGAAATATTTAGTGCAGCACATTTGCTTTTACTGTTCTGCTCCTAACAAGAATGATCTCTCTCCTGGAAGAAGGCACTGTCAGTTTCTTTGGCCAAAAGACAGATGTCAGGAATTTCCTTCAAGTACTTCAGATGGCACAGTGGCCCCCGTGGACCTACCGATCCTCCCAGTTACAGGGTTACCCAAAATAGGATTCTCTAGGGATCATGGGGTGAGTGTCTTTCCAGATCCATCACAAAGCAGGCCTTCTGATCTCTGATACCAGCATAGGAAACGGCAAGGGGAGTCTTGGTCTAGAGAGAGTAAGAAGACAAGCAGAGAACAGTGAAAAATTACGAGCAATTACTCACAAATCTGTATTTAGTCATTTCTGGAATGAGACGATCATAGAAAAGTTACCTTTTACTGTACTCGGGTCATGCTGTTTGATCAGACTCTTATTTTAGAAGACCTGTCTGACCATTTCAGAAGTAGACATGGCATGAAGAGCAGCTCTGGCTCTTACCATCCCCCATGACCTCTGCCTGTGTAATTCAGTGGTGTTAGAAAGATCCAGAGGTTGCTGACATCTTTGTACCCATACACACACAGCAGCCAGGCATTTTTTCTTTTAAGGAAAGCAAAAAATACTCAGGTGAACATGCTCAAGCCAGGAGAGAGAAAGTGAAACATGTCAAGCCTCAGTTATTTTCCGATTGACCATTGCTTGTTCCTGGGGACTTTGGGTCATCCCAAACCAACAGAGTTTCAAATGGAATAATCTCATTTTCAGATGGAGGGCAACAGGTTAACAAGGCACATATGAAGAGCAGCTATGGCAATTCTTCAGAAATAGCCTTACTTAGAAAAAAACCCCATATTTTATCACTCATTCTTTGTTTTCACTTTACTGTGTGTGCTAAAAACCTCTGTACTGTGAGCATCAGTAATTGCAAAGCAAACATGTCATGTAATCTTATTCTACAGCTCTGTTTCCTCCATGAATCTCAAAGCACTGTAGGAAAGGAAGGGAAGTATTGCTATTCCTATTTAAAGTGGATGGTTCCTATTTCACAGATGTAGTTACCACACCACAGGTTCCCCTCAGACAGCAGAAATGCTTCCTCAGTGCAGCTCTAAGCATAAAGAGAATCATCCCAGTGATGCATTTGGACCAAGACACACAAGAGAGATGAATACATGGCTTGATGCATTTTATTTCAAAGTCTGCATCTCTCGAGGACACATGAAGAGAAGATCTTTCTCACAGATACACAAGTGCAAACACCTGTATGTTCTTTGGGCTTTATTGTATATAATGACTTCTTTTTCCATTCTGTTTAACCTGCACATCTTCCCTACAACTGGAAATGGTTAGAGAACAGCAGGAAAGTGGGGTTGGGAGGGAAGTGGGGGAAAAACAGAATGTTTGCACGCTGATTTAAATATTTTCCAGATTTGAGGTTTCAAGGTGGAGGGAGAAAGAGGAAGGGTCTGTTTTTCTAAAAAAACATGTGAAATCAAAAGTCAAAATCTTTATATATTAAATGCCAAAATTCAGTGTCATTAAGTAAAAGCAGATGTTTTATTTCAGTTTTACATTTTTAAAATGGACATAAGTTTGGATATTGTCATGTCATAACAAGAATTTCTGTTTAAAAAGGTCTATAAATAACTTAATTTTCCTTTTTCTGGAGTTTTTTTGAAGGGGGTGTTCCAAGGGAGGTCTTAGCAGGAAAAAAAGAAAGGGCATTCTGATCTAATCTACTTCCCAACCTGACTTTATTCTGCAATGAAAACAGCTCATCTCATAATCTTTATTATGCTCTGCTCAGAAAAAGATGACCCAAGAAGGTGTTAGAATATTCCCTCTTGTAAAATAGATGATGATATGATGTATTATGGGCAATGCAGACAGTACCTTTTATCACTTATAAATTATGGAGAAACTATAGGATATAGCATAAAGTAGGATATAAATCTGAAGAAGGGGAGAATACATTTTTTATTTTGAAAAGCAAAAATGTGTATTTCTTACAAATTTGTAGGTCTGAATTAATTTTATTTTTATTATTTTTCCTGATACATTTGTCATAATGTTTAACAAAGTTTTTGTGTTCAATGCTTGACATTTTACATCTTAGTTGCAATTTTTTGAAAGATGATATTACACTCACTTGAAAAAATATTAGAGCAAACCATGTAACCATACATATGCAAAGGCCCATTCCTCTGTATTTTCATTTTTAATCAATTTAATACAGCATTTTGTAATACAAAGGGTGGAAAAGAATTCTAAAGGTACATTATCTTAACTGTGTGCTATATTGAAAATGATGCTTTGTGAATTAAATAGTTGCCATATTTGCATGGAAATGCAAAATCTTTCTTAAATTTTGAAACTAAGCACCTGGCTTTTGGAATTCAATTCCTTTGAAAGGATTCCTGTACCACCACAGTGATATTTATGCAAATATGCCCTCTGAGATGAGCCTGAAAGACTGGGGAGCAGTTAAAGGGATTTTTTTTACAATGGATAAGCATAATCTGAGAGGAAGAAAAATGCAGTTTCAAATCATAGAGCTAATGGTGTGGATCCTGTGCAGAGAGAGGGAGGAGGGAGAGAAGGGAATGTGTCTCAGGATTCAAGCTAAGAAATACTAGAATTGCTTTGTGAAAGGCAGAAATAGCTCTTGTGTCTATTTTTGTCTTTTGCAAAGTAAGTCTAAATAGCACAGTAGAGCCCGGGGTCAGATTTTTTAAAACACAAATGATGCAGATAAGACAATTGGGGTGCAGAGAGGAGAAGTGTGTTTCTGTCATCCAATTCCCTTTGAGAATCGTGAGGTGAGCAACCCATTTTAACTTTAAAAATCAACCCTCACCTCCATGTGCAGAATAATATGAGAGAGTAGCATTTCCTCATTAACATGCTCTTCCATAACCCTTCAAGCCATGCTCATGTCCAAGAGCCATGAGGCAGAGAGCAGAGTGCAGTAAGGGCACCACAGAAGAGCAGGACATCACTGTTAAATCTGCACCCTCAGCTGTCCCTTTTATTATACAGTCCAAGAAAATACCTCCATTATGTCGGGTTCCTATGTAGCAGGGCTGAGCCTGTGATTTCACAGCAAGAAGAAAGCCTGCAGTTTTCTGAAAGAGTGATTTTTGCTCCCTGTGTCTGGACCTCAGTCCCACGCTGTCTGCAGGGCTGAGGCAACCTCATATTCACCCATGAATTACCAAGAACCAAACTTCAGCTTCTGGAGGGGTTCATTTACCCGTGACAGCATTTCCTGGGGGTGATGAGTGGCTCTGGAAGTGGCTGAGTTGCAAAACCCAACTCCTCCAAGGAGCCAGCACTCACTCTTTGGTCCCAGATAAGCAGTGATGTGTCACCCAGTGGGGAGGGAGACACAGGATATGTGGCAGCTCCCTGCACTCCAGGTTCAGCTCCAACCCAGGCTGTCAGTGTGGAGATCCACTACAGAACAATATTATGTTTACAATTAAATGTTTTAGCATCACCGTCCCTGTGGTGACTCTTGATTCAGCTTGCTGCCTATGGGGCAAATAAATCCCATTTTACATTGGCAGCATGCATAAATGTAGGCAAGGTGGCTTTTGGTCTGAGACTAAGCAAAGCGCTTCTGTGCTTGGAAAAAGGTCAAAGCACAGCAGCAGCTCTGGCCCAAAAAGCTCTCTCCTGTTTCTACTGGGATATTTTCTGTTCTCATGCAATTTTCAGAGTAATCAAAACCAAATGATTCCAAGCAGCAGCTAAATGAAGTTAAGGAAGAGGTTAATATAAACGACATGGAAAGATACATTCTTGAAAGAGTTTTCAGTGTAAGCAGGGAGACAGTGAGACGAAGGAGAGCACATACCTCATTCAGCAGGGAGCTGGGGGAGTGGTACAGCTTTCTGAAGCAGAACTGGAATGTCACTCATTTCCCTAAACCCATATGTCACAGTCCCCTATGCCACTCTTCACTGGCTCAGGAGTGAGTCTTCAATTCACATTTCAGTTTGCCATTTTTCAACTTAGTTTTTAATGTTTGGGTCAAACTTCCTCCTCAAGTGTGTGTTAAGATAGGTATTTCTGATTAATTAAACACAGTATGTTCATATGTGCACTGTGTGCTTCAGGACTGAAACCTTATTTCAGTGTTTACTAATATTTACAGAACACTATTTACAAGCCTCTTGACAATCAAAAAATTGTTGTTACTCAGAATGTTCCCTTTCCCCTCCGAGTCATCATTCTGAGTTCTTTTGTTTCTTTCTCCCTGGCTTGTTTGCATTCCCTTTACTTTCCAAACCCATCCTATTTCCTCTCAGGTGATTTACAAAGAAAGTCAGTGACCTTCCACTGTTCAGCTATTGTATAAACTGTCTTGACAGAATTGTGGGCCCTAAGGAAGGGGGTAGGCGGAGGAGTCTGGCTCCTTGTCCAAGGGCGCAGCTTCCCCAGAACTTCAGTTTGGGCCATACCTTGTTTGCAGAGCTAAATTACATCCTTACCCACCATTAGCTGCCCAAAAATTAAGCTGGTGTACCACTACATTCTTGTCAATCCCTTTGTTTTGACATTAGCCTCTATTTTACTGTAACAGGGTGATTGAAATATTTCTTGTATCATTTCATCATTACTCAGAGCTGAACAAGTGTGGCCAATGACTAATGGCACATTTGTTGTGGGTCATGGATACCCGGTGATCTGCATGGCTGCACTGATTTCCCAACGTTTACATTTCCCACTACATTCAGAAAACATTGTGCAGAATGGGACCTTTGTAATACAAATTGAAAAAAACAACCCTTCTTTGAGGTTTCTAAGTGTATTTTCTTACAGTGTGTTTGCAAGTAATCATGGCTATTATTCCTGTGCTTGTCCAGAGATGTGTCTTGGCATCTGCATGCAGACATTGCATATATATATATATATATATATATATATATATATATATATATGTATGTACAGATCACATTTAAAGCTGCTCAGGACTGGACTAACAGTTGCTTCCTGGCATTAACTTAGCAAGGAAATTTATTGGCACAAATAGTCGTTAATTAAAACAAGTCATAAGTGGCTCTAATAGAACTCTATATTAAATTGGTGTAATGCAAAATCTCAGTAGAAGCCCAGTTCCCTGACATATAGACATCTGATCATGGAATGTGCTGGAACACTTGCATCCAGTAAACACAAACTCAGCTTCATATGTTTGTATGATGTTGAATAATTGCAGAGAATTGATATTTTGTAGCACCACTCCCCATCCTAAAATTCCTTGTGCTCCTGCTACAACACTCTCCTTGTGGGCTTTCCATCAGCCAACAGAAGAAAACCTCTCCCCCAAAACGTCCCACAAGGAGAAGGGATGTTGCTGTCTCTGTTGCTGGGGTTGTCCAGAGAGGAACTGATGGATTGTAGCCCCAACAAAGAAGCTTCTCCCCATCCCTGCTGGGTGAGCAGACTCAGCCACTGTCTGCTCCACATCTGGTTGTCTGCTCCAGCTTTTGGCACTGAGTCTGCATGGATATTTGCAGTCTGTTGAGGGTGTGATGAACATATCAATATGATGGTCACACATGTCAGTTTTCATTTCATGTAGCATTGCTGAAGTATGTTCTTATTTAAAGTAAGGCTATTTTGAAACTCCCTTTCATTCTTCTGTGATGTCTCACAGATTATTGAAACTCATTTTGGGAAGCCTGAGGTGGCCTTGAGAGCTTAACCTCCATTTTTCACGGGCTGCTCAGGGAATGTACCACTCTTCCCCATGCTGAATGCAACAACAGGCAGATAGAATGGCTTTCAATGTTAAGCTTTGCACATGCAAAAAAAAAAAAAAAAAGAAAAAGTCCAGCAATGTTCACATTTTGCAATGTTTATATGTAAGTGTGCACAACAAACTTTCTCCCTGTTGGAAGGGGCTGGATCTGAACAGCATAAGAACTGTCTTACAACAGGAGAGTATGCTTCAAGTGAAGACAGTAAACAATAAGGAAGGAAAAATGTACAAATGAGGACACCCAGGAAAGTTAATTCTTATTTTCCTTTAAAATGGATTGGTTAAACTAAATTAAAATCTCACAAAGATGCTTTTTCTTTTCCAAAGGGATTAAGTAGTGGCAGCCACAAAGGTGTGTTTAACACTATCCACAGAACTGTTCACAGTTTGATTCAATTTAATTAATCATTTCAGAATTCACTCTTTAATTAAATTCAAGCTCACTTTTAAAATACATGATCTGCTGACAAGCCCTAAATGAATATCTCTCCTAACAAGGTTTTTTTTTGCTAACTTGAGAATGGGAAAAATAATTCTAGAACACTGGTTTTGCTTAAGGGGAAGGAACATTACGAGACACTAGTACAAGAGAGTTCTTGGCTTTGCTTTAAATGACAAACTTTTCTATTACTTTCCTTTAATTTTTCAATTCCTGCCTGAGGTTTCTAAGGAAGAATTCAAGATGTAATTAAATGATAAGAATGTCTCATTTTGGTGAGGAATCATTCTGTTTCGGTATATGTGTAATGACTTGAAACTTATCAAAAACAAGACCAAGAACATTCCCTTAGAGAAAA
The DNA here is from genome assembly GCF_051311805.1 of Agelaius phoeniceus. NCBI lineage: Eukaryota > Metazoa > Chordata > Aves > Passeriformes > Icteridae > Agelaius > Agelaius phoeniceus. The sequence goes on along the minus strand of NC_135267.1, from coordinate 92,445,332 downwards.
GTGTTTCAGCTGGAGCTTGCTTTTCCGAAGGTTCCATCCCAGGTACCAAGAATGGGCAGAAAGTATTACATTCATTTTCACACAAAGAAATGCCAGTACTTTTAGTTCAGTGAGCTGAAAACTGAGTGAGATCCAAGGTCTGTTGTACAACTGGATGACTTCTAGGAAAAAGAAAAATAAACTGAGTGACTAATGACTAGTTCATTTATGGTATAGTATGGTATTTATGTTTATGGCTTGAAGCCCAACCTGTGCTATTTGCAGGATGCACAAATACATTTGTGCATAGCAACCTTCCAAACTTGTTAAAAGGTAGATGTTGAAAGATTGAAATCTTCACTTTCTTGTATTGCTATTTATTGTTGGAGAAATTTTGGGCAGCTAAAATATCATTCCACAAGGGGTTATTAGACATTATCTTGACCCAATGCAGCACTTCAGCACCAAGCTTAAGAGCTCTGCTGCACCTTTAAGCCAGAGGGCTCTCCAGCACCTTGGTTATGACATCCCATGTGAGAGCTGCTCCTTGAAGAACAGCAAAGAGATTCCAGTCCTGTAAGAGTTAAAAGCACAGCTGCAGCATTCCAGTAACAACGTCCTGGAAACATCAGCTCCCATAAGAACACATTGACCACAAAAGTCTGTCAAACTTAAACACAGCAAATTGATTACCGCTACTTTTTTAAAAAGCCCTGTCTAGTGACAACACATTTATGAAGCAGATTTGTAGCTGCAGTTATGGCAAGTATCAAATAAATTTCCCCTCTGCAAGGAAAATAGGATAGTAGCAGACAGTGTCCTCCAAAGGTCTTGGTCAGCCTTTTCTTTTGAGTCAGGAAGAGGGAAGGGGGGCATCAGCAGCCATCACCTTCCACAGTTATCCCAGCTTTGGTTCACAGTCACCCCTAACAACATCCAGCCAGTTCTCCAGCTGGTTTACCAACCTAGCAGCACTGTAACTGTGTCACATTCAACACCCAAGCATGAGCTAAGACACTGAATGATGTGGAATGGCCCACTCAGCCAAACTTTACCAGACACCTGATCCAGGCTAATAACGAAACATAAATGGGTAGGTCAGAGCCCAATTTACTTTTAATCACCAGACCAGCAAACCCCATCATCACAGACAATGCTGTATCACTTGTAGCGTAAAGAGAAACCCTTTTTGTCCTCCAGGACTATTAATTGGGTTGGTTGTCCTCAGAAGGAGGTGGCTTGTGTGCCAGTGCAGAGATGTGCAGGAGAGAACTTGACCTGCCTCCATGAGAATCGGTGAGATGGGAAACTGCCTCTTTCTGGGTGGTATTGATTTCAGCATCTCAGCCAACTGATTCTTCCATGGCGCCTTGACAAAAATCAGATTTATCCAGATTTTGTCTGGCATTAAGTACTTCAAAAACACATACATATGCCAAGACCAGCCTGAGAAACACAGTGTGTTATCTGAAGAATACATGTATTTTTCCTACTTTTGAGATAGCTTATCTCGATGCTTATCTCTTATTTTTAATGATTACAGCATCAAAAGGCCATAATGTTAACAGAGCACAGAAGCATTTAGAGAGCAGAATTATGCAGCAGTTGAGACAAGGTCTGTAAGCAGAAGAAATAAATTTTATTAATCTTGCTGCTGCTACAGGAAGAAACAAATAAACTCTGGCCTTGTGTGCACTAAACATCTTTTGTTTACATTTCCTTCTTTACAAACTATGCCCTTCTTATATCTTATGTAATAGAGGTAGGTTAAACAAACAATAGGCAAAAATGAGAATAAGTTGGTTCTCTCAAAAATAAAACATACATATGTCTTATGTATACATATATTTATATATTTATGTATACATATAGTTATAGATATATGGATACAGATATAGATGATAGATATAGATATACCATTTTTCAAGTCTTAAGATGTTAAGTAGGAGCCTGGTATCAAGCATGGTCTGTCCTCCTTAGGTCTTAACATCTGAAATATGGCCCAGTCCATATTTTTGACTTATCACTTTGATTTTTGTGAAAACAAAGTAGCCCAAAAGCTGCTTGCCAGCCTTTCTATTTGTGCCAGGCATGGAGAAAGCACATCCTTTTCTGCTAGTTCTATTTTTCCCCAACACATCTTATGCTACCCTTTAAATCTTGGTAAAGATCTATGCTCCAAAGCATTATAACTGTAGAAAATCAGAATTGCAATCAAAAATGTGAAATATTTAGATTCTTGATTTAGAGCAATCTGTAGGCAAGAACGATTTCTCAAATTCTGTTTCTGAAATACATGCAAGTGGAGATGCAAAAGGAAAGAAACTATTTCAAGATACCAAAATTCACTGGTGATGGAATCTCACATTATTTCTTTCAACTTTGGCCAAACCTTTGCTTCTGCTAATACTAAGGAAATTTGTAGGATGCAGGAAAATTTGTAGGATGCAGGATGTAGCAAGGAAATTCTTGCCTTGCAATTGTTTGTTTAAAACCCAGTACAGCCACAACATGTGGTAGGAGAGCTGCCCTTTCAAGAGTAAGGCACTAAATTCAAATGCAATGATCACTGAACTGTAATTTACAGCTTGATCTGAAACTTTCCACAAGCAAAACCACAGCGGGTGAATCAGAGTTTCCGCCAGGGTACCAGCACTGCCACCCTGTTCAGGCAGGGAAATGTCTGACCCTGGCAGGGGGCCAGAGCCTCACCCCTCACTGGCACTGGGGACACTGACAGGGGAAAGGTGCCCACCAGCATGGCTGATGACCCAGATCCTGGTCCCTCTGCTCACAGGTGGCCAGGCTTTGGGACACCACTGAATGAAAGATGGGGCCATGAGAAATGCCTCCAGACTTTCTGGAGATAAGATTGAGGGCTGACTCAGGGGGAAACCTGCGCCTACTTATTCTTGCAGCACCCGGGATTTTCCCTGAAAACTCCTGCTCAAAAATTCACGTGGAGCTCCACCAATTTACGGGTGAGGAATCAAGAAAGACAAGTGTCATCACACAGAATGAGAAACGAGATCTGCTTACTGGGCTTTCAGTCTTTGATTTACACTTCTGTTTTCACTCAGTCAAGCTACTGTAGATGTCAAAGAAAATTTTGCCTGTGAATCATCTGGTGCTGCTCTGAAGTACGTTGCAAACCAAGATGCAATTTTTCACTGAAATAATCTCAGTTTTAGGGGGTTATGGGGTCATCCTGCTAATGGCCAATTCTACAAATGGAGCCTCTGTGATATATATCCTATCACCTCAGTAGACTTCTTCCCCAGATGTGTAATTGCCTAGAGTCAGCTTCCTTCCATACATACTATGAAATCTTTACATCACTAAATAGCCATTAGTGATAAATACTGGAAGTGTTCTAAAAACTTTTTTATTAATTATGTTGTTCTTTTACATCTTCATCTGCAGAGGCAAGTTACTAGATCTCTTTTTTGGTACCTGATTCTGCTCTTGTTTACATTAGTGCTAATTTTTTTAACAGCTTTATTTACTTTGTTTATCTTTGTATTTGTATTAGTATTTTATTGCTCACAGCAGAAATTGGAAGCCTTTTTTTGACAGCTGGTGAGCCAAATTGTACTTTCTTACATGACTATGCACCAAAAACAAACCCTTGCACTAATTCATTGCGTTTTGCAGATTCTCTTTCAGAATTCTCTTTCACAATTTTCAGTAGTAATTCCAAAGTCTTATTTCCCTTTGCATGAGATAACAAATCTCATTTTGATCAGCGTGAAAGAGCCTTTCCTTGAGAAGATAAAATGTCAGTGCCCTTGTACAAGTTTGCAAGCTAACAAAACTGCACTGCAACACTGCTTGATGCTTCTGAAGCTGACCAAAAGAACTGAGTGTGGCCCCAAATATTTTCCAGATGCTTTTGAGGTTGTTTAATTACAAATTCAAATTTTGTATTGTGGAGGATTGACACAAATCGATATCTGGGTAACAGGTTTTGCATGTTTTGTCTGGCCAGGCTTTTTGACAAGGTACTGATTATTTTTTCCACAAAGAGACAGAAACACACAGAGTAGAACTCTGTGCAAGCCCCTGCTGTGAAGAAGGTGAGTGCTCTGGATTTAGATTTAATCACATTCTGGTGCATGCTCACTCATGTAGCAATTTGTCTTTTTACATTAGGAGTAAAATATACAGTTTGTCAGTTTAAAGTATGCATTTTCCCTTCTGCTTCTGTTACTCTTTCACTGGCAGGCTGAGAAGTCCATATTCTGAAATGAATTCTAAGAGTTAGGGCATGTTTTCTTTTGGCAGATGATATTTCAAAGCTTTTCTCCTAAACATGTGAGATGTGAGGTTAGCTAAGCCTCATTCTCTCAAAAATGGGGCTACAAAGGGGCCATAAGAAAAACAGAAACAGTCTTCCAGAAGAAAGGGGTCAAGTACCCAGAGATGGCATGGTATCTATTGAAAAGAGTTTTCATGCTATCACATATTCAGAGCCTATTTTCAATTACAAAAATGACTGGCAATGGGAGATGGGTTTTGTTGTCAAAAGCAAAATGTCTTTCACCTTCCTGTTACACTGAGGTGTTTCTGACTGAATTCTGCCAAACCCAAGAGAAGTCAAGTGGTCAGAAAGATCACTTGCTGCTGATGTAGGATCCTTGGTATTCACAGCAAGTTTGATGGCTACCCCTCTTATGGAAGGGATGAGAGGACCAAATGACAGGATAGCATGGGGAAAATATTCCAGCTTGTCTTTCCCCAGCTTCTGAGGGGATGTGCTCCATCCTCAGCCTACTCACTGACCCTTCATTGGGCATCAAAAAGCTGAAAGTTTGTGAAGCTGAGTTTGGGGAAACATCACAGACACAGAAGAGATGAGGTGGAGGAGAAGACCACCCTCTGTGTAATTCATTGACTCAGTCTCCTGATAACACCCAGCAACTCCATTATGCAATGCAATCTCTCACCCTGTAATTCTTCACGCCTTTTGAGCTGTGTCCCATCAGTGCTACATGCTCCTGCTCCAGCATTTTGGAGTTGCCTTCCCCCACAGCCTATTGAACAGCTCCAGCCTGTTGAACAACTTAGAAAAACTAACATCACTTCTAGCTGCACTGAAAGCTGCTAAATTACTTTTTCAAACATCTGCCAGAGCATGGGGTTACTTCCCATTTTTGTCAGCATTCAGCCTTCTGGTCATATTCTCAGCTGCTCAGTCTTCATCCTTCTCCCCTCAAGCCTGCTTTTCATTTCCTGCCACTCAAATCCAGTCTCTCCAGCCTCCCTTCTGAGAAGGAAAAAGAGAAAATAAAACTATCAGAATATCCTTTCACAAATTTACAAAGAGTAAACTTATCTACTAATGTCAGGCACCAAAACTACCCACATCTAAGACATGCTTTTACTGGCACACTTAGCAGCAATGTATAATATCTCAGAAAAATTCAGAAAGAAGGAGTTTTTTTACAAAATCTGCATTTCCAGCTGTATACTCATTCTTTCCTTTTTTTATCCCTGCATGGAAATTAGTATATAAAATTATCTTTATGTATTTTTATTAAAACAAAATATAAAGATCTCTAAGTTTACCTATATCAAATAATATGATTCTTCATTGGTCTACAACCACATCCATACTTCAGCAGACAAAAAAGGATAAAATGTCCTAACAGCCACAGGGAAATGGAAAAAAGGATTGCCTATTAAACAGCACCAGCACTGATGAAAACCAGTGACCTGATGTTCACCTGGCTGCACCACTTGACCAAACATATTTGCTTGGGGCTGAAATGCAGCCTGCTTGGCATGGGGCAGCTTTTACAGAGCAAATGGCAATGGAAAAGGTAGTAAGGCATTGGTCAGCATTGAGTTTCCTTCACAAACCCATGAGCCCATGTCAACTACTACTAAAAGCAAGAGAGAAGTCTGCTGTGGCAACAAGGTGCTCTTAGTAACAGACACCCAAATAATGCCACAATAGTCATTGCAAGAGTGTCTCTCAATAGCAGATGGGTGTCACTGTGCTATGAGGACAGCAAAGCTTCTAGCGGAAAACAAATAATTTTGCTAGACTACTTGGTGTACTTGGAAGAAGTGAACAAGCTTTGAGGAACACAAACCCTTCTTCGAGGCACTTTCTGCCTTGAAGTCTGAAGCCACTTTCTGCCTTTCTTATCTCAGCCACTCCTCACACTCCTCAGTCTCCCAGCTGGGCTATTGCCACACTTGTGTCCCCAGCCTTGAGCTGCTGAAGCTGTGGCCTTGCTGTAGCATGAGGGACAACCCATGGACACAGGAGAGGGGCAATGCTGGAGTGACAAGGGGGTTCCTTGGCTCAGGAGCCCACAGCAAAGCCACATATTGTGGTTCTCCTGCTGTTACCTTCAGGACTTTCTCTAGGGCTCCTGGGGGACAGCTGTGCACAGTGGTCCAGCACAGCGGGGAGATTCCTGTGCACCTCCTTCAAAGCAGAGGCAGAGAGAACTCCCCCTCTTCCTGGCCCTAGGGAAGCCCACACCTGACACTGTCCTTGCCCTAAGGGGCTGTCCCCTCCTCAGCACACCATCACTTTCACCGGGTTCAACTCCTTCAGGGCCCTGCCGGCAGCACTTCAAGTCCCAGTCACAGGTGTGAAGTGGGGAATTTTTCTGTACAGCTGCAGGGGAATCCCACATGGCAGGAAGGCCAGGCGGGCTGTGCTGGCTTGAGCCGTGCCAGAGTGCCAGAACTGTGGTGAAGAAAAGCGCTTCCTTAAGAATAAAACTCCCTTCCTTTCCAGCAGTGGAAGAGCTCCTGTCACTGCAGCAATGCACACGCCTTGTTTTCCAGGAGAGGAGCAGAGTGGAGGACACATTTGAGGATGGCTGTGGGTGACAGCCAGCCCAGGGCAGGTGCCACAGTGCCAGAAGGATGAAGCCTCATTCCCAGCCTGGATCCCAGGGAGGGGCACAGATGCCAGGGAACAACCCTGCTGCTTTCCCAGCGTGCTGGGGAGGAGGCCGTTTCACACCACTGTCTGTAGGAGATTTTCTCACTGGGGAGCTGGCAGCTGCTTCCAGCAGCCCATGCACTACTCTGCCTATGCCTTTGACAGTCCTCACCTTCTCTTAAATACCTCCTTGGCTGAAATGCCAGGCTTGTGTTGCAAGTACCTCCCAAAGCCTTTCAGGTGCTCTTTTCCTGTGTGCTGAATCTGTGAAGTGAAGCCTGCCCCAGCTTGCATGCATCCCTGTGCTTCCCATCCTGAGGTCTGACCTTACAGATAAGTTACATAATGCATAATGTTGTCAGAAACTCGTGCAGCTTGTAATTTTCCCAAGATCCCAGTTCTCAGCACAAAGTTTTGGCTTTCTGTTTTATCAAGTGTAGTTCTAGCCCATATCGAAGTAGGATTACTGAAAAAAAGTGCTGTCAGTCCAGAAAATAAAGGGCAACCAAAAACAGAATCCATAGTTATTATTATAAAAAATACACAGTGTCAGATGGTCTCAAGATTTCTAAAGGCTTGGGGTTGGCAATAAAAAAAAAACAAACAACCTGCCTCTCATTCTTTGAGCCTGGAGAGAGATGTATCTGTACTGCCAAAGCACAGCAATAGAGATTTCATTCTCATCCTGTTATCATCCATCATCACTCTGCCAGGCACAGACACATGCAATTTCAAGCAGTCTGGGCCACATCCTTATTTAGAAAATAGTCTCAGCTTCTTCGTACTTTTGCTTGGTGCCTGCTCATGCCATGCAGCACATTAACATTACAGCTGACAGAATTAATCAGCAGTAATAAAAGCATTTGCATGACTTGACCTGTATAATCTATTTGAGGACATCTCTCTTTTGCCTGTTCTTTCACTCACCCTCTGTGTTTATGTCTAGTTCACTTATTCCTACCCATCATCTGCAGATCAATTTAAACGTGCTGCAGCACTTGGGTGATTACTGAGCTGCACAGCAGAAGTTACTTTTGGCAGTGGCTACACAAAGCAGGTCAAAGATAGCTGCAAAGCTGGTTTTAGGCAGCCTTTTTTTGTTTTTCTTTCTCTTAATGAAGACCTGTATTGAAAATATCACCAAAAAAAATGTCCTCCCCTCCCTCCAAAAACCCAATTAAGTTAAAAAAAATAAATTAAGAGGTGAAGCAAAAAAAAAAAAAAAACAAACAAAAACCCAACAAAAAAGCTTCACCCAGACTTGAAAACAAAAGAAACAATAAAAAAAACTAAAGAAGAGAAGGAAAAACTACTTCTTGGAAATGAGCACAAGATTTATTACGCATGATGGGAGATATCTCTCTTGTGTCCTGGTATGTTATTGTTGTTAATGAAGTATATTTAATGGAATCAAAAAACACAAAAGGGAAATGTTCTCACTAGGGCAATGAAATTTTTTACAGATCTGTGGGCCTTCCTTACAAGAAGAAATGAAAATGCCTGACTTTATTGCATTTGCAATGAAGTAAATGAGGACACAAGTAATTCTGTAAAGGACCATTCAGGAAGAAGTAGGGCAACAATTACCGTTTCAGCTATAATGCAATGCAGGTAGGGTTGGTTAGATTGAGGCTAGTCAAGCAACAGGAAACTCCTTCTTATGAAGCTACACATATGCATATTTTCCCCTGGGAATACCCACTCATGTTACTTCCTGAGGGCTCACCCCCAGAGAGTTGTATTGGTGGGATCATCTGAGGGGAGGTACTGCATGGCATCTCAGCTGGCAAGCGGTGAGAGCAAGCCTCCAGCACTGCTCTGGCTCTTCCTGTTCCCCTGGGTGCAGGTGACATCCAGGATGTGCCAGGAGAATCTGATATTGTGACTGACATGGAAAAGGATTCCTTTCTGCCCCTACCTTCTCATGCACATGGTGTGACTATCTAACCTTTCTCAGGAAAGTTAAAGTACAGGCAGATACAATTCCCGGTGCTACTTTTAAATTTGGAAGCATGCAAGTAAGGCATGGCCCAGGAGACCTTGGCTGCTGCCAGGGTAACACTGCATATTTGGGGGTGTTCCTTGATTAGTCAATTACATAACTGCTCCCCTGAAACAGCCTAATGGTTATAAGATACATTCTCCACCTGAGTCAGAAATGTATTTCCCTTCCTTCTCTCCACATTGTTGTGTTGATAGACCACACTTGCAAAATTTTTGCCTATGAAAGTATTGCAGATGAAGATGAATAAATTAAACCCTACCTTATTGAATACACTTCCTGTTTGTTTTGTCTGTATACTATCCATTTCCAGATGCCAGTTTTTCCAACTGTGTTTTATTGATAAATTGGCTCAGAACATCTCTTATTTCATACTGGGTGCTGTGCCTGTGGAGCTGCCCAGATAGACTTGTCTGGGGCAGTGCAGAGTTGCTGTTTGCTGGCTCTAGGAGATGATTAAGCTTCTAAAGAAGATGAGCATTCTTAGATCAGGTTCTAGGAACAAGCTCAGTCCTATAAAAAGTGCACATCTTAACACTAAAAAAAAAAATCTTCACTGTTAGTGTGTTGCAAAGAGCAAATCTCTAAAGAGAATTTCTTGAGATTTTTCTTTTCTGAGTGCAAACAAAAGGAAAGGATTTTTGGTACAGAGAAACAAATTTGGAATGGACAGGAAATGGTTGGATTTACTTTTGATTTTTCCTGTGTATCATCTCCTGGCAGTCCTTAATGACAACTCTCCTGTGAAACTAAAGCTATTGATCCTAATTGGGTTTGTTAGAAATATCAGCTTTTTGGATAGGCACTCTGGTGTCTCATTTAATGGTTGAACCAAACCTTCACCAATTGAAGAGTTTCTGCAGGTATTTTAATTCACTTTAAATTTCCCATGTTGATTCTAGAGGCAGTCACACAGTGGCCAGTAACAGTGCTTTTGGACTTTTCTTTCTTGCCTCCAGTTCTGTTGGTTCTTCTGAGTCTGCTGAGCCATTTCTGGGTCCACTGAAAGCTCCAGCTCTCTGAGACTAACAGAGAAACTGAAGGGGTCTTGAACAAACATATTTAGAAAGCATCACTTGCTTCAGTTCAGTGTGAAAAGCGCTGGCAGTCTCAACAATTTGCATCTAGTACATGGAAGAGGATAAGCCAGTTTTTCATAGGGTGGAAGGCAGAAAACAGTCATCAAGCCATGATCATGAAAGGGAAAAGAAGCCTCCAGTAGCATCAGCAGCACAGACTGCCAGAAAGAAGCCTTGACATTTTAAAAACAACAAGTGCAAGAAAAAAGGAAGTTTATTATAAAACTATGCGTGAGAAATTCATCTCACAACACATTGTAAAACCTTGAAAAGAGGAGCAAAAAAAATTAGGGCCAGCAGACATAAGAACAGTGAGATCTTTAAGAGAATAAGAGTAAAAGGACTAAGTTGCATGTGTTGGAACAAATGGTCATATCAGTGCATATGTTGAAACAAATGGGTCAGCTTTGAGAAGATGGCCAAGTTTTTGACACTAATGAACAAGGGAGCATGTCTCATATTATTGGGAAAGTTTGGACAATTTGTGTTCAAGAATTTTCCAAGAACTGCTGAGAATTTTTCTGAACTCCCTCCTTGAGTCACTTTTGATTCTGGATTTTTGTTTTTCTTCAGCAGCTGTTGAAATGTAGGGGAAAACCTGGGAAGAAAGATAAAAATCTTTTGGGATTGTGCCAATATTTAAAACAGGTAGGTAAGGTGAAAGTTATTACATGGGCGCTTGTCTCTGGATCTTAAAAAGAACATATCCATATATCTCTCACCAGGCTTAAGAGAGTGTATCTGTATTGCACAGTGCAGCTCTTGGCTGAGATAATATCTTAGTTTCAGGAACAATGTAGCTGTATCAGTGCAGCCTCTGCCCTATTTTAATTAGCCTGGGCATACCACTGTGCTGATGCAGCTGAACTGTTCCCAGTTCTGGAGCTGGTTCAGTTGGAGTTATGTCAGGTATTGTAGCATATTTTGGTATTGCACCATAAAGGCAGAAAGGATAGAATCCATATGTCTGGCCATGCAGTATAGTGCTCAGGGAAGGAGTCATAGTTGCACCAGTGAAGAAAACTTACAGTTAGAACAACAGGCAACAACACAATATAGGTCTCACTATCCTTCCAGCAGGGTAATTTGTAATTGTCCTCAGCAATTGTGCACTTGCAGTGTTACAAACAATGATATATGAGCATTCATGTGAAATATGGCTCAGATGTTGCCACTATATCATGTACTACTTTGCACAAGATTTTTTAGTGCAGATGAAGTCAACAAGGCAGTGCCAGCTGTAATGATTTACGCACACAGAACAAAAAGGGAAAAGAAAAAGTTGAGACAGAACTCTTGATTAGAAAGGCAAAGAAAAATAAGGGATACATAAGAAATCACCACATAATCTGCTATATGGTTTGTTGAAGAATAGAGGATGAGATCTCTCATCTGTGTATAATTTTGTTTTTTCTTTTCTGTGGCTGAGTCTTTGCTGGGTCTCTTGGAGTCCTATCATATTTCTTCCACAGTAACTGCCATGGAAGCTATTATCCTAATTGCACAGATAATTTGTGCAACCCACAGGCTAGTACTTGGACTTGGCTTTCCCCACTGCCAACTTTTCTTTTTCCCCAACAGATTTTCTTCCTTGTTTGTGCCACACTGCTTATCTTTCTCTTTTCCTCCCTGCTGTGAAAGTATGTTTCTTTTCTGCTCTCTCTAAAGCTCCTCTTGTCTGTGAAGATCTGGGGTCCTGCAGAACCATCCACAGGCTGCTCATAAAGGGGAAAACAGCACCTGCAGGTTCTGCTGCCTGCCTGGGGCAGTTCCCTCCCGAGTTACCCCAGCAAAGCCCTGCCAGCTGAGAAGCATGGCTGGTTATTCCTGCAGGAGTGGATATATTGCTTCTACTCCTCAAAGCCAGCACTTCCTGCTCCAGTGTATCCTTGTGAAGCTCACCGTGCTGTGGCTCTGGCTTTGGCATCACTGGGGCAGCTCTGTCTGTGTTGTGCTCAGGTGTCAGCTAGCACAGAGGAACCCCCTGGCTCTGCATGTGCATGGTCCCTTCATTTCAAAGGGCCTCAGTGCCCTGGCTTGAATTTATTTGATTGCTTTTGTCACTAAAATGACAAGCAGATAAAATACATGGGAGCTCAGACTAGAGGTAAGCCCACCTGGGCAGAGCAACTGCTCCTCCCTCCAAAACAGAACAGAGATTACAGACTCACATCATCTTCTCAACATCGAAGAACTTTCACCCCTAATTACAAAACATACCTCCAACATCCCTGAATGTGCACATGAAATCTTAAGAACAAAGTAGTGGGAAGAAAGAATGAGAAAGAAAAAATATTGTTTGTATCTATAGCTCCTGCAATGAAAGGGGACGAGGGAGGTAAAGTATTAAAGGAAGCCCAAGACTATTTCATGGTGACAGCAAGGCTTGCTTTCCCAAGCTAACACCCAATCTGCTTTACCACGAGATTAAGGAAGAAAGAAATACAATCTGCATGATTAGTTCCAGAATTTGCAGAGAGATGCTTAGCTCTGCTCTCACAGAAATGCTTTTGTGTCTTTGTGTATGCTTTTTAAAGTCTTTGGCAACCTCCCATCCCTACAATATATTGACTGCACACATACGAGTCGTATTAGAAACTTATTTTGTCCTTTACCTTCCCTCATCACATCAGCACTATCAGCTTCTGGAATTAATTTGATGTCCTCCTTCTCCATTCTTATTGTAATAAACCAATCCTTCTCAGCTACTTTTGTAATGTTTTGTGTGTACTATTTCTAACTCTTACAATTTGAATTTTTTTGTTTTGTTGGTTTGTGTTTTGTTTTTGTTGTTGTTGTTGTTGACTGTGGGTTTTGGTTTTTTTTTAATTCTGGTTCCTAGAGTTCTGTAGGTTTCACTTGAAAATTAATTTGCCCTCAGGATTACAGAGAAAAGTGGAAGCAACACTGAAAACTTCCAACAATCCAAAGCAAATGGAAAGAATTGCACAGCTGGTATTTTTCTATCTTGTGATTTTTAGACCTGCTTAATGATTTTTGGACTTTTGAATGCATAGGGCTGGTGCCTGAGCTTCAGTTCCTGTTGAGCTGAGGGGACATGCTGTTCACATGCTGAAATTCTGGCACTTCCTAGGGAAGAAACCTTTTCTCCTGAGGTAGCTCTGCCTGTAGTTCAGGATGCTGCCCATGTAAAGAGAGGAACAAATGCTGAGCAACAGAAGATCCAGCTGAAGAAAGAGAGGTGTTCTCTTTCCCCCCAGTAATTGTAGTTGGATTTTGTTCATCAATTTTCTGCCTGTGGTTTTTTGCTCTCTCAATCATTACCTCCCTGCTTTACACTGCAAAAGGCTTACACAGGGCAGGCATTATTACATAGGAATAGTCCATTTCTGCAATTTGGATTTTAACCTCACTGGATCAAAAAAGAACTTACTCTTGATTTAAATCTTTACAAAGTAGGAATGAATTGGGTTTATGTCAACCTATGTTTCTCCTGAGTGGTTTTTGGGGTTTTTTTTGACATGTAGGGTCTCGTTACAGTTCTGTAGGCAGAGCCCAGGGTCTGTCAGCACAAACTGCTGGTTAATCTGTCCTGTGGACACCCCGGCACTGCCAAGGCTCAGCTCTAAGCCAGTTCCCAATACACACACTGTACTGTGCAGCCCAGTACGTGTGCACAGTTGAAATAAAATAAGCCTTTTCATGCATTCTCTGCACGTATCTCTGTTTCATACAGCTCTGGTAGAAGTTATTCCAAAAATGAAGGTGCTAAAAATATCAAGACTTCAGAACTGAAATAGCAACCACATACTACAGCTTTTTTTCCCACGAGGTATATGTCCTTCTTATCAAGAAATGTTAATAAGACTCTGTACACACCCACATTACAAACTAAACAGTATCACACTTCTCTTTATAATATATTTTTAACAGCATTTACACAGACATTTAGCTAATAATTATTGGAAGTCATGGCACAACACTAGCCCAGTTCTTGCATTTAGAACTAAAAAGAGTCTTTCTTTCTCTCTTCTTTACTTTCATAAATTAAATACACAATATGCCCCTTTTGGAAAGTGCACACCACACTTCCAACATTTAGTCCTAATGAAAACCAGAAGGCCATAGTCTGGCTGCTCTGGAGCATGTGTGCACTGCAGAGAGGAGCAATAAGGTCCATTTCCTCTGTTTATGTGTCTCTTGTGAGTGAAATGATGTCTCTGCAAAATGGTGGGGTCGAGAGGCTGCAGGGTCCATGTCCTGAGATTCAGCCCTGCAAGCCTGGCACTGTGCAGGGTCTCTGCTCATGCTTCAGTTCTGATGGACATCAGGGATGGGGGGAAGAAAAAAACAGGGAAAAAACCACCCACTTTTGTATAAGCAAAATCAGATCCTAAAAGCTCTGAGTTGGAGACGTAGGAAGTGTCTCTCTCATCTCACATAAATATGTGTGTCATGATCCTCAGGAGTACATTTTGGCACCAGAGCCAAGTGCTGCAGAGGCAGTGGGCATGATGGAGGCAGTGCTGGCAGAGAGCTGGGACAGCCTCAACACAGCTGAGCAGTGAGTGGGCTGCCAGAGACATTCAGGAGAGCCCTGGCACTGCAGGGACTTGGGCAGAAGGAACTCACGGCATCGTGGGGTCCTCACCAACCTCCCAACTCCCCTGGGCACTCCTGATGCAGCAGCACTTCCTTAGGCACTACAGGAATGTGGATGTCCTGCCTGCAGTACAACTCACCCATGAAACAACAAGGAAGTGGCCGTTATGGCCCACAGAAAATTGGAAAGGAATATAGCACTCTCTTAGCTAATATACCTAAAACTCTGCTGAAGGCATTGGAGGCAGCCAAATACTTTTCTCCCTCTGTAAATACATATGATTTCCCTCTGTCTGTGCACAACACTGCTGGATAAGAAGAGCCACACACTGTACCAAGATGTACTTTCCAAACAGTAATCAAATTTGCCTCGTTTATATTCACATGCTTTTTGGATCGTCTTTCTGAAAAAATTCATCTAAAAAGCTTCTTTTTGAAACTGCTTGTCTTGAAAGAAGAATGTTGTAGAAATTCATAAAAGGGACAATGTGGGGGTTTGTAAGTGAAGAATTGCAGAGAATAAGGGGTAGGCTGAGACAAAAGGGTCTCAGGCAGGATTGCTGGGCCAGGATCCAGGTGCCAGGCTGGCATTACTGAAGTGAAACCAAGAGCTGGTGCTTGGGTGTCTCTCTTCCACTTGGGGTCTGCCTGTGCAGAAATCCACCTCCTGCACCTGCAGTGAACTGACAGCATGACTGTGTGGAAGTGGCTGAGCCAGAAATAAACTCTGCTGCCTCTTAGGGAAACCAAGAGCCCTTTTAGGCTGCAAATAACTCCGTTAAAGAACATGACTGACAAGGGAAGAATCTCATGGTGAAGGAAGGATTTGTTGTCTCCTCTGTGTAACAAATGGAAAGCTATAAGAAAGAGAGAGAACTAAATTACATTTGCAATCTGCTTGAAGACATGGAAAGTCAAAGGTAATGTGCAGTTGACAAGCAAAGCACAGGAAAAAGAAAACACTCTGTTGTGCTAAACACATTATACAGCTCTCCAAGGGCTTGCAGGAGAGAACACTGAAAACTCCAAAGGATGCCAGCATGAAGTGAGCAGGGCTGAAGTTTATTTTTTAGGAAGTTCCTCAGATTCAAACATTAGACTTTATGAAATAATGAAGGGACAATTAAAAGACCACTAAAAGAATGGAATAATTCCAAACATTTTATCCATTTAATCAGAAAACACAAATTAATGTGACTGGTTCATCCAGAACTAAACTCCAGATCCCATTGTTTAAATAATAACTGTGGTTATTCTGCTTGCATAGAAATAGTTCTTGCAAAGTATTTTCTTCACAGATAAATAGAACAATCCATACTTTCACAGTCTATAAGGGAAATGAGAATTACACTGGAAGTGCAAATAAACACATAGCTTTGGTTTGGCACTATGTGCTGCTGAAATACACTCAGGTTTGTGTGCACCAGAGGTGGATCCAGATTCTGGTAATTTTTAATGCTACTTGAAGCTAACTGGCAAGGCAGATCTGATGGTGTTGTTGCCATCTATTTGCCAGTTTGGAGTAAGCACAAGGGATCTATTGTTCAGCCACACTTCCTGCTGTGGTTTAGGAATAACGCTCAGGTTGCTGTCAGGGTGGCTGTTACAGGGAATCCATTGACATAATTAAGGCATTACAATGGCAAAAGAGGAAAAGAGATTTTTATCTACCCATTATCTCCCCAGCTTTTTCTGCCAGGTAACATTTTTTTCTGCCAGGTAACATTTTTTTTCTGCCAGGTAACATTTTGTGTATGCCAAATAACATTAGCTGTTTTTCTCTTTACAACTTCTTAATCACAGATAGACCTGTCTTAATGTGAGAATAAGGATAACATCTATATTTAGGAGGATTTGGAAGTTATTATATTTAAAAAGAAAACTTTGGAAATGGGAGCTTTAGGAAAATGTTAAATAGTTAAGATATGGCCAAGTAAATTGTTGTTATTACATCTAGGCAGAAGACTGAAAAATGTTTATGGAGATTTCATACTCATAGTATGGCTAAAAAGGGAGGATATTAACAGTAATGGAGAATGTGAATTTATAGAGCACCAATTATCCAGCACTAACTCTCTGCCCAGACACCCCTAATGCATAATGGATATGACATACCTTATTCCACTTTTTAAAGTAAAAGTGGTAGCTTTCCTAGGAATACATAAATCCAAGACTTTGCCCTCCATAACAGAGTGATGGGGGGGACGGAAGAGGCAAGTTGCAGAGAAATGCCTGTTTCTAAACTGCTATCACAGCCTTGTCCTAGATGAAAGCATGTGGTCCCAGCAGGTCCTGAGGAGCGTTCAGCATGATGCAGTGAAGAGAAAGGACTAAGGTGAGTGTGAATGTAGGTAATGTGAACTGGTGAGATCTAGTATGTGAAATAGGGTAATTTTTCCAGAGAGTAGTAGAACTTCAAAATTCCTTAATTCAATGCAGAATTCACCCAGCAATAGTTTTCAAGGACCATACATGTCTTCTTCATGCAAATCCTGCTCTAATTCAACCCTATTCCAAATAAAAAATTGTCCCACTAAAACCAAACTCTATGTGGTTTAGAAATACATTACATAGTTCTTGGTGAGGAATAAATTCCTCTTTTGAAAGAAGATTGAAAAACCTGACTTGACAGCCAACACAGAAAAAAGAGCATTCTTCCTCCCAAGATAATAACACCCAAAGGACTGCAGGGATTTCTGTGAATATTAATATAAACAAACAGATACTGTAAATTTATACCTGGTATTTATTTGTGAGTTCAGGAAGGAAGGAAGGAAAGAAGCAAGGGAGGGAGGAAGAAAGGATAAGAAAGTTTAAACTTCAAGGTATGATTTTAATTCTATACTACTTATCTTATCAACTACAGGAGGAACTGTAATGATAAATAGAAGCTTGGAAGTTTGAAGAGAGTGAATAAATGTGTTCTACCAAGACATTTATTCAAACAATGAAAGGGCATATGCTGAGTCACAGTAGTTTTTCAGTAGAGGTAAACACCTAGAACAATAAATTCAATTAACACAGATTAGGAGGTGGGTGTTAAAATCTTCCTCTGTTATTTTCTTCTCATATTCACAGCACTGTGCCTGAAAGGCGAAACTCCAACTGTATTTACTGAGATTCAGATTATCTTGACAATTGATGGCCATCCCAGCATTGTCTTGGCAGACTGAGAAAAACAAACAAACGAAAAATCTCTTTTAGAAAATAATAGGGAAATACTAGTAATTTCATACAAAATTATATAATTATATAAATTTAATTAAATTTAATTTCTTTGCAATCATTGGCATTAACACATAAAATAGAAGTTTTGTTATTAACATCAAAGAAATAAGGATTTCATCCTTAATTATATTCTTCAAGGGCAATTTTAGGGCCTAATGCAGAACCTTCTGAGGGTAACAACAAAAGACTGTGATTGATGTCAGTGGATTTAGTGGGAGTAGGTGATAATTTAATAATGCATAAAGGAGCTATGGAAAATATACAAAGATATTTTCCAAATCTTCTAGAATGTCTCAAATTCTGTGTAGTATTGAGACATATATCAGTAAGTATGAGTGAAAGGAGTGTTTTAAAGTTTGAGCCTTCTGCTTCTGAAGTAAGTGAAGTTTTGCCTCCCACTTTTATTGGAATCAGTCCTAGCCCTTTATAAATCAGCAAAGCAGAGAAAATAATGAAGTATTTGGTAAAACTGTAATGCTGAGACAAGATTTTTCATGAAAATTGCTCATGTGTACTAGACACAGTCCTTGCTTATTTTTTTAGTTTATTGCAGAATATGCTTACCTCAAGCAATTGCTGATTAACGATATTAAGCCACATTTCATTAAATGCTCACCTGATAGTTTTAATTGGTTCAAGAAAGGCTGGAAAAACAGATTGATGGGTGGAGGGTGTAGTACCAGATTTGGTGTCTTTGCTTTTCTTCCTCTTACCATGCAAATTTATCCTTTTCAAAAGGTGATGAAGAGCCACATGTGTTTATTCCAAACAAGATCCAGACTCAAGGGCTGCACTCCTGCAGGCAGCCAGTAGTCCTTTCTCACACCAGATGTCCCTGACTTCCCTGGGAGTCCCTCAGGCAAGGCCATGGATGGTGTCCATATCAATCACAGACAATTCTTCCTCATAAGGCAATGTTGGTGGGGTGCAACTGATAAATAACAGGTGGTCAGTGCAAAGGAATGTAGGCACATAACAAAGGCTGTATAGGGTTAAAACATTGGGATTTTGCCTGCAGCTGTCCACAATAAATATGCATAAGTTCATTTTTTGCTTAGTTATGGATTCATCCACCTGTTTTACTTAGAGTGCCAGACATTTTGAACTCTAATTATTACCAGGTCCTATCCAAAGTCCATTTCAGTTAGCACAAAAGAAGTTGTCAGTGATCTTGGGGAGCAGGGACCAAGCCATAAGGAACAGTTTCACTGCCATATTTATATTACAGATTCTCATTTTTGACCTTATATTTGGTCTTTCTGCAAAAGACTTAAAAATTCAGTGCTGTTCTTATTTCCAGGTAGTTTTTGAAAACAAACCTGTGCTCCTGTTAAATTATTCCAACAGATATTGCCGCAGGACCACAAAGTCAGTGCAGGGTTCAGAGCTGTGGCACCAGTGAGCAGAGATGGATGTTGCTCTGCTGATGGCTCCCAGCTGAATTCAGCCCCCAGACCTCCCCAAGCCAACTTTAAGGCTCTCTCCAGAGCTGATTCAGCTGCAGCACAACATTGTCCATAAAGCAGATGAAGTGTTGCTGCCACAGAAGTGAGCACACTTCCTTCTCCAGACCACCTTTCTGCTCCCCAGTAACACTCCTGATGCTTCTTGCTTCCTACCTGTTCTCTTTCACTATGGTCTCACCAGTTCATGTCTCTCAATTTTGGCTCTATTGCCTTGGTTCCCAGGGAAGGCCATTGGGTATCCTGCAGGCATAGTTCATCAGGAAATCCATAGTTCATCAGGTTTATATTTCACAACTCAGAATTATAACTTTATCAGGAAAATACCTGTAATCTGTGAATACTCCAGAAAATGTTGCATCATGATTTAACAAAAAAAACAACCCCAAACCATTAAACAGCAACAGCAAAGGAGTACCCAGAGAATTCCATGGACAGAACTGATCAGCTCTGTAGATAATCAGATGTACAAGCATTACCAGTTTCCAGTTAGTTTTGGCATCCATTTTATAAATCTAGAATTGCATCACATAATACACTATTATTTAACAATTCATGTAATTATGTAAGCCTTTATATTGTGCAACCTGGCCTCCTCTATTCTCCATTTTCCTTCTTAGTGAAACAAGCAGTGAAACAATTTCTTGAGCATGGCTATTCTGAATCATTATGCTTTCCTTTATAACAAAACCTCTAGTTAATCAACATCAGGCAATTCTATTTTTAGGACTGTTTATTACATTGAAGATGTTGGCTAGTCCTGAAACTGAGGCAGTAGAAATGTGGTTTGCATGTTCACTGACACCTCTCTGCACAATTAAGTTCTGCTGTGAGTCACTTGGGATGGAGATGTTTGTCAGCCAGGTTTTGGGAGGTTCATGGACATGATTAAGTGATGCTGTCCCAGGAGGCTAGTGCACAGAAAACAAAACAAAATCAGTCTTCCAGTCTTGGCAAGTTAATAGAGGAAGAGCAGGCCTAGACTTTGTTCTTTAATTCTTTAATACATCTTTAGTTGTTATTTACATTTCTTCATTTCTACTTTATACTTACATTAGCAGACTAAGCTAAAATATCATGTGTAATTTTCCTTTCTTCAATATTTTAATTTCCATTAGCTGTTTGATAGATCTACTTATGTGACCCATCAGTAACAGCCAATGGTTTGAGAATGAAAAAAAAAAAAAAACCAAACCAAACCTCCAAACCAATCAGGAAGATTATTTCCACCAATTGATTTGCTTTTTAAAGGCCGGAACACAAAATTTGAAATATCTGCTCTTAAAAATACAAGATATATTTCCCTGCTGCTGACCAGTTTTCATGCAGCACAGTCATGACTGTTTGAAGAAGAGATGGAATCCTCCCACTGGATCTGGATGTGGAATAGGGCTGCTTGCTGAGGGTGCCCCAGGAGAGGCCAAGGAGAGATCAGCTCTGGGTCCAGGTTGATGTTCACTTAACTGATCCCTGCTCTCTCTTTCTAAGTGCTCTGCCACCAAATCTTAGATCAGATCTATTCTCTTGATGAAGGTATTTTTTAAAATTAGAAAGTGTGGTAATTTAAGCATAAAACCACTGTGCAGCAGTTTTAGCTTCTGAAAGTTGCTGCAGTTCTGTGGACGTCTAATTATTTACTCATTTATTTTTGAGACATCAGCATTTTAGAAACCACTGTATACCCTAGTTGAAGATTTTTATTGGGGTATATTTTATTAAAAGACCATGTATGTAATAGAATATTAAATATTAAAACACAAGGCTCAATGCATTGTATATGTATAATATAATTATTCCTGCTACAAACTATTAATTCAGTAAAATTGATTACTAAATTATAAGTATTTTCCAAAGTCCTGAAAATAAGATATCTAATTACAAGAGAATCTCATGTAACAGTTAAAACAATTTCCATATCCCCAGGTGTAAAGAAAGCTCAAAAACCTAAGCTGAATGCAAACTGAACAGACCAAAAGGGACTAAAACCACACACATTTGTGAAAGACTTCTGCAAGCTGATTTCTTTCTGTGAGTAGAAGCCTGGTAATAGTCGATGAGACACATGATTAAAACGAATAACTGCTAGCAAGCAAAAACTGAAACAAATCTTTGCATATGTAAGGAAGATTTTACTGAACCCTGGGCCCAAAAGCCTTTTAACTGTTTCTGGTATGGCTGAGAAATGTTAAGAGCCATATTTTCCTTTTAAACTAATACTCAAAAATAAAAATACAACAGGACTTCAGAATGGAATCTCCTGGAAGCTGAATAATGCCTTTCATTGGAGTTTGCTGCAGCAAGTCAGACTGTACTTGCTACTGCTAAGAATTAAAATGGTAATTAGCAAAAACCAGGCAGAGATTCTTAACTGGATAAATTGGATTTCATCTGTACAGCTCATATGCGATGCAAAAAGACTGCCAAGACAAGATGAAGAGAGACTTAAGGCTTTGCTTTGTATTTTCCTTGGATATACAAATACAGACACACAAGATTAAAGCTAGATTTTTAATAAAGTCCTATAGCTATAGTACATGATGCAAAATTGCACTCGACTTTAGGAGCCTGGCCCACATCATAAACTTTATGGATGAGAAGTTAGTAATTGATTTGGCTCTCTATTGAAGACAAAGCCTTATTTCTCAGAAGCATCAGCATAAGCTGTAAAGGGACTTGCAGTTTATGGGAAAAACATGCATTGAAGAAGGATACTGATTTTACCATAAGTGATCTGCTCCAGGAAGAAGGTTCTGCAAAGAAATATCCCCTCAACTCAATAAAAATATGAAGCATTTCTTCCTAGCAAGCCTGAACTTTTTTAGTTGGGATTACCCCATGCAACAAATATGGAAAGAATCACCCTTAAAAAACTAACTAGTCTTATAAAGCATCGCTAATAATTTATTTTAAAATCAGACACATATATGCAAAGAGAACTTAACTTAGCAAACAAATTCTGAATTTTGTGGCAAATTATTTTCCTTGCAGATGAGCATCCAGAATAATTTCAGTGTAAATGGGCATCAATAAAAAAGAATTCAAGGGTACTAAGCAAGAATTTATCCTTGTTTTTCATATTATTTCAAAAGTAATGATCTTAAGAACCTGGAATAGGATAAACTACATAGTACTAACACTAGAAAAACTAGTTTTGTTTTGTTTAGTTAATGGTAGTAACGTTGCTCCAAATGTGGATGCCAGTATTTTAACGATACATATCTTTGATATATATCAATAAAATATATTTACATTATAAATTTTATCATTTAAGATTTATTTTAACAGTATCTTCAAAGAGCTTTAAATAATTTGAATAAAATGGGGTAAATCTAGTTCAACTGAAAATCTTGAGTTTTAGTGCTGTTCTGTTTGACATTTCTGTGTATCCTGAGACATTATGAAAATATTTTAATATTCAGAATATGAAGAAGTAAATCATTAAGTATAATTTTTCTAGCAGATGAATTCACTGTTCACTGGTGTTGATACTTTATTGTTTTGCATCTGGTGTAGTCATTTAGAGATGTGCATAGTCAGTGCAAAACATTACAAAATTAGAA
This sequence comes from Agelaius phoeniceus, assembly GCF_051311805.1. NCBI lineage: Eukaryota > Metazoa > Chordata > Aves > Passeriformes > Icteridae > Agelaius > Agelaius phoeniceus. The sequence continues at coordinate 92,422,551 of NC_135267.1, read as the reverse complement.
TCAGATTTTTCCAAATCCCTTTATGAAGGTGCTCAAAATGTAAGGCAGGAAACTGGAAAGTAACTTCCAGTGTCTTGTGGATCTCCCCTGGATACTGGGCTAGATTCTAATTTTATTCAACTGAATTCTTCAGAACTGATTCTTTTTATTGTTAATTCACAGTCAAGGATGAGATACATGGACCTGAACTCAAGAGTTCAGCCACGTACAGCATGGTTTCTTTGAACAAAATATAACCAGCGGTAAACAGGGGCAGACTCTCAATTATTCTCCATGGGGGGTTTTTTAGGCATTTGCTGGAATTCTTACAAGAAGAGTCTGCTCTGTGTGCTTTGCTGGACAGAATACGCACAAAAATATTTTCAAACTAAATGCAGCTGGTTCTAATCCTCTGATAATTCAATCTACATGCATCTCTAGCTTTAACATGAACCAAGCCATCTGTAAAATGTTAGTTACATTAGAAGACACAAATCTAGTTTTTGACCAGATCCGAGCCAATCAATAAGTCTTTCTTTCTTTGATCTTTGTGTTTTCTGGAATAATGGCAAGAAACCAAACCAAAGCAATACAAAATCAATCCAAGCCTTAATACACTCTTAAAACTACTCGGAGCAATTTTTGATGAGGGGCTTCACTGCTGGTGAAGTTTCTCTCCTTGAGACATGCATTCCAGTTGTGATTCAAATTTTTCTGCTGAGATGAGAGGATAAACTGTACTTGCAATCATATAGCAAGCAGTAGGAAGCCTAAAAAGGTAATTTTCTTTTAAAATATATATTTGGCCCTCCTTAGCTTATTTCAGATGAAATCCAGACCAATTTGTTTAAATAACCAGTAAAGACAATGCAGGAACTAAATGCAGGAAGAATGCTGAGAAAAAATAAAACGCAGCCAATTCCAAGTACACTGAAAGAATTTTATTCATATTGCATATTCACGTTACATTCAATAAGCACATTCATGTGTTTATTCCATGCTCTTACACTCAAGCTATAATGTGGTTCCAGTGACATTTACAGATAACAGCTTGTGTTTAAAAAGCCCAGGGTTGTTTTATTAAAAGACAATGAATTTGCATGAGAAATTACATTTTTTTTTGTGAAAGTCCCTTTGTGCATCACGTAGTTTTCCTCCATTTGTGAGACACATATTATTGAGCAGGATTTTCACTACACCACATTTAAATAAGAGAGACATAGTGGAGTAGGAAAGAGCATAAAGCACTGCTGCTGGAGTAGGGCAGTATTTTCATTTTCCTTGGTGCAATTGTGCAAGCAAGGGAGGGATGAACAGAGTATGAAACTGGTGTCTGCCCTCCAACTCCTCTCTGGACCTTGAGGAAAGACAGTAACACTCAAAATGCTCTCAAGTAATTTTTTTTGGCTACGTACAAAGATGATTCAAATGCAGCTCTTCACTTTCTGCTGAAAACAGCATATTTTCAGCAGAGTTCCTCCTATGTACATAAACCCATAAGGCACAGAAGTCAAGAAAAATATTACTAACTTGATTCCATGTCTGCTAAAGAGAGGCTGGTCTATCCCTCTAGTTGTCAGGTATAATTAATAAGTTTTCCTCCACATTTTTTTTCCTCTCCATTCCTGCAGTCCTGTATTTTTCTTGACACCTTATTAGCTTATTAGTTTTACAATACAGTTTTTGCAGTCCTCAAAATCAATCACTTTTTTTACTGATGTGGAACCAGCTAGAGTAATTTTATAGCTCTTCCAAACACCTGCCATCACAATCAGACTTCTGCTGCTTCATTTACCTGAAACCCTTATAGTCTATGTAGTGGTATTTTCATTTCAACAAGTAACTAAGGTCTACTACTGCTTGATGCTTTTTGCCTTTCCCACTTATCTGGTACCTTTACAGTCTCCTCTTAAACCAGAGGACTGGATGCTCATCCCCTTCTTCCATGCTGGTAAAAGACTTGGGCAGATTCCATTGTTTCACCCACTCTCCTGGTGTGGTGTGCCATGGAAATGGTTTTTCCCAGTTTTATGGTCAGTGCAGGTAACTGGTACTTCCTGCTCTGAAGGCTGCTGGAAGGCTGATATAGGTAGGGAGGGACGTGACAAAAGGAACGCTCTGGTCTCCTGGGCTTCAGAACATGACCTGAAGTACAAAATACAGTAGCAATCAAAGTGAAATTAGAAAAATATGAGAGATGAGTCAATCCCACCATTCCTATGCTGCCACCTGTCCTCTTCCAGCAAGATTTCTTTGTTGAAAGAACACTTAAAGTAGATTTTGATCTTCAAAAACTCTAACAGCTGGAGCTGCTCACAATGGCTTTCCAAATGAAGAAAATGCTGGTGACATCTCTGAATCCTTAAATTTGGCAGAGGAAAATAGTATGTATAGCCAATATAATCTGTTTGGTGCATCTTTTATTCAAAACCAAAATGTCATTCTGTGTCACACATACTTGAACCAAAGCATGCAGAGATACAGAATGAGAGAGGAAACCTTTAAAAGGCTTACACAGAAACAGAGAGCACTAGAACTTTGAGGTCACTGTGAAGCCATTAGAAATTTTACTGTTTTCATTTGAAACAAAGAACCTTCAGAGTATCACAGATGTGAAGCGGGATTGAAACAGGCAGTCAACCTGGCCGGGCCCTCTGAGCCAAACAACCTCTTCTATCTCATGGTAGAAGGGAAGATTGTGGAAGGACTGGCAGAGTAGAGAGGAAAAAAAACCCATTTAAAACCATTTAGAAATGTCTGATGAAGAGGACGAAGTTGTTTGTTCTGAAGTGTGGTAAAGGAATGTACAGAGCCTAAAACACCATTTGTAATGTTACAGGAATGGTTGAGACAGTTTTTGCCAAATTTGACCCTGTATTGTCCCTGTTTTCCTCACCTACGAAGTCCTAAAGGAAACTTGCCCTTCATAGTTCAAGGTTTACTTCCTTAAAACATGTTGTACCTCTGAAAATATGGAGCAGAACCCAATGCCCATGCTTGAGCTACCTGTGGAATTCCACCTCCACTGGTTGCTGTTCAAAGGATGAATTCATGAATGAATGAAACTTTTGTCTTCAATGCCTGTCTCACAACTTCAACAATATTAGTTTTTGAATGGCATTTTTCTTCCTCTTACAAGAAGCATTGCCTTTGCCTGTGACACTATTTATTCACCACATGATGCTCAGGAAGCACTTTTCTCATATCTTGTCTCCAGCCTAAAACATTCTCTGTATGCAGAGTAAACCCTGGGAGTTGTGGCCCATTAAGGATTTTGTCAAAGCAGCATGGTGTGGAAGGACAAATGTCTGTATTCACCAATATTCTATTTTAAACAAAACAAAAAACCCAAGTTTTTCTGGGAACTCACCTTTGCCTCCAGCACCATTTCCCGAACATTACAAACCACATAAAAGGACAAAGGATACTTCAGTGCCAGTCCAGAGAGACCTAAGCCAAGAAATGCCTTTCCAGGAGGAAGATCACAGACATTGAGATCACATGCCTGAAAGAAGGTAGATTTTTTCACTTTCTTATGTTTTCAGGACCAATTTGATGAGATATTAGCCAAGAAAGGATTCAAAGCCTACCCACCCAAGTGAAGAGGGCAAACCCCAAATCTGGACGCACAGTCAGTGTTGCTGCCATCTGCTGTTTTCATGTGGAATGGAAAATTTCAAATTACTTTTTCCCCTACCACATTTTTCAATTTTTAAATACAATCATAAAAGGAAGATTAGAGGGAGAGCTTTCTTTCTAACAATTCTTGATTTAAAAATCCTAATTTACTTATTGGACTGGATAAATTTTCCTTTAATTTAGTTCTGCCTATTTGGGGGCTGGGTTTGGGGGGTTTTGTCCTTGTTTGTTTTTTTTTTTTTTTTTTAACATGAATTCCCATTTGGGATAAAGGAAAAGCTTCTCCACTTCTACAGAAAAGCAAAGAAAGCAGATTAATAGGGGAAATAATGTATTCATTTGGGTGTATTATATACTTTCTATGACTAAATTTTAATTGGATGACTTGCATAAATGGAATGTAAATTTGTCTACAGCACAGCATGGATTTGGTGCTTTAAAAGCCAAAGTTCAACTGCTGATTTCATTAATTAGGAACTATAATTAGTAAATGTAGGGTAGGTAAAGGAAATGAAAACAAATGTGCTTCATTAACTGTTTTTCAGGCACAGGTAAATATGAGCTCATTCACTGCAACTGTGCACTGCATGCCTGAGACAGCCTTATTGGGAATAAAGTAATAACCTCTGACTACAGAACAGCTCACTGCCCTGGTTACATTTGTTAGGGATCCATGACTAGGAACCACAGTGCAAGGCAGGTTTGAAGTTTCCTCTTTGAGCCTTTACAACTGTGACCCACAGAAAGATCAATTATCACTGCCCCTATTCCACTATGAGCCTGAATGACCTTGGGGGTCTTCTCAAAGCAGGAGATATTAAGATGAATGGTTTTGATGACCATTAGGAAACCAAGATTAGAATTATATTTTCTTGATTAATTGGGCTGATAATAATATTATCAATTCACAAAGACACAATTAGATGCCTCATTAGACTTTGCAAGTGATACATGATTTCTGTAAGACCCATCTGAAAGCTGTGTGTCCTGAGCCTGGCAGAAGTTTCTTCCTACAGCTACATCTTCTCCTGTAAAGCAAAGTAAATGTCTGATACTGTAGATAGGAAAATACCAACGACTAAAAGCTCAGTTGTACATTGTTGGTATGCAGAGAACAGCCTTGCCCTCAATCCAAGTTATCTATAGGTAGCTATTATTGCAAAATTAATATTTTTTGGATGGCAATAGAGTCTCTTTCCACTTTATTTCAGTTTAGCCCATGCTGACCTGTTTTTGGTCTTCACTCTCCAGCCTATTTCTTACACTGACACCCTTGGTGGTGCTCGCAGCCTGTAGAGCAGATCACTGTGCTGCTCACTGAATTAGGGTGCTACCATTGTCCTTTCTAAAGGAAAGCATCACACACCTGCCCTGCTGCCTAATAACCAGGAGAGAGGATGGTTGTCACACCTTAAAAAGGTAGAAATGGAAATGGGAAAGAATCCTGAGAGGACAAGGCCAAACTTAAGAGCTAAACCTACTGCTGAGTATGGCATAGCTGAAAGACAATAAAAGATTCCTTAAACTGGGCAGAACAACAGGACAAAAGACAAACAGAACCTCCTAAACCATGTCTGTTCATTTTTTATTATGGGGTGGGCTGCAGCCTGCCAGCCTGTTTTAAAATCAACACTTCACAGCAAGAAACTACAGAGCAATGCATCACTTCTCTGCAGGCACTTCCTTCCCCTGACAAATGGTTCAGGCACAGTAATAGCTTAACCAGAGCTGCACCGAGGGAGGAGGATCTGTAGGAAATAAATCTGTATTTATTTACAGACACATGCACAGGCACACAGCTTATTGTGCAGAGCAGCTTCTTATTGTGGAAAATGAGCTGCATAAAATGCAAAGCTACAGGAGATGTTTTAACACTCAGGGGAAAAAGATAAATTCCACATGTTACACTAATTTATTCTGTCCCCAAGGGGGAATCTCCATAAACTTCTCAGTCAAAAAATCAGCTTCTCTTCCAGCAGTTTTAAGGCTTACTAGTTAGCACTCCTTGTTAACATCACTAACCTGCTAGCCTTACATTTTCCTAATTTTTCTAAGAAAGGAGAACAGAAAAGGAATTGTTTGAGAGCTCATCATAGTGCTCCTGAGTACAAGCTGAAGCACATTTTTTCCTGAGGCAGAGAATAAACTGCACCCTAATGTAAATGGCTGATACAAAGCCAATACACCAATTTATGCCTCAGCTAAATCCTTAACTTAGCACTTATGTAAGACATTAGACTTTTATAGCACTTGGACCAAGGTAGGAATTCATGAGGAGCTCACTAATTTGAGAAAACAACTCGAGTGTGCTTTTCAGTACGACAAACCAGACCACTTATCCAATTAGGGAGAGACGAAGGAAGATAAATTCTATTTTGCCAGCTTTCTGAAATGTTTTTCAGATTTTCTCATAGCTTGATACAAAGCTGCAGAATAACATTTTTAAGCTGCTCTCTAGTTAAAATGCTAAGCCTTTCCCCTCATGAGTAAAAAAAAGTATTGTGCATGCAGAGTTTTAACTACCTCTGCTCAAATTCTGCCAATTTTAAAATGCTTAGGAATCACACTGAATCTGCTCATTCCCCACCAGGGCTGGTAAATTAGCACTAGAGCTCTGCTATTTTTCTCTTACTCAGTAGTCACATTTGTAGGAGACTATTATTTTTTTAAACACATTAATGTAATGATGGGAAATTTAGCATAAGCTAACAGAGATTTGTAGATTCTACACCTGAACCAAAATGCACTTTTAATGAGCACCCCAGGAAATGATGCTGTCCTTGTGTAATTAATGGCTTGGAAACTGAAATACTGGGATAATCAACGCAAAGAAGCAACTTGTAAGATGGATTTTTCAGGATATGTATGCTTAGCACATCCTCATCTCTATTGAGTCTCCCTTATGGAGATTCTCACAAATCATTATATCTTTTAAAAATTTTTGGCTTTTTTGACTGACAGTAAATTGTATTCGTGCTATTAAATGAAGACATCTCTGAACATTTGGAAACAACTTTGCACATTGTGATGAAAATCTATTTGCAATAAAAAGAAAAACTAAATGCACAGAAGTGAAACAAAGATCAGCTTTATATGGCTGCAAAAGTCAACCTCTACGAGATTTTATGTTATCAGCAAAGAAGTAGTAACACTATAATCCATTCTACTACTACAAAAACAAAATCTACCTAAACAGAACTTAGCCATTGGAAAGCCTTTGACAAACTCTAATAGTTTTGTTCTGGAGGATAGTTTCTGTCCTTTTTAAGGGCAATGGGGGAAGACCAGGAGATGCTTAGGCATGTGTTAACATCAGACCTGTAGGACTACTTTATAAAAATTGCAGGAAGCACATACACAGCAATATCAAAAAGACTTGGCTTCTTAAATGCATTCTACAGGAGTAATGAGGATAGACACAGCAGTTAATTCATCCTCAGTTTAAAAATCCTCGGTCATATTTTTGTTAAACATAATTAGAAGCCTTAATGGCAGTTCTCTCAGTTCTCTTCAAGTTCCCGACAAGGCTCTTCCAGCCCATTCAGCGTTACAGGTGCTAATTCATGCCCCCGGGTAATTTAGAGTTACTGAACCTTAGGCTGCTTCTTGGGGGAGGCAAAATCCCAGCCCAGAAAGAAAACCTCCAGAGCTTCTGCGATGAAGGTAAGAAAAGTAACCTCTACAAATCAGGAAGAAGTAATTTAATTTTCCTCTAGGTCAGGCATCAAATCTTTTCCCTTACATCAGTGACCCCTGGGTACTTGAGACTCACTTGGGAGAATTAACAACATCCCATGCTTTATGGCAAGCCAACAAAGTTGATCTTCAAAACAAGGCATCCTAAAGAACCCACCTATCTGCAAAGGACACCATCTCAAAAGAGCATGGGGAGAAATCCTACACTGATTACACCACCAGCTGTGGGGCACAGCTGGTTACAAATAGCATCACCTCTTCTCCTTTTCCTAGGTCTGCAGGTTGAACAGGAAAGAGGCAGGGATCAGACTCTGGGAGCTAGATCAGACTTCAGGCTTTCTGACTGCTCCTTGCCATCTGGGCTTTTGCTACTCATCCTGAAGAGGTGCACCAGAAAAACTGCAGGAGGGAGAAGATGAGTCCTGTGGGAAGTACATTTCTCTTTCTAAACATTAAGATGAAATGGCTCAGGTTCAGACTCCCAACTTCATGTACAAGAATCTCAGTAATTTAATTTTCAGTTGTTAATAATTTTTATGTTTCCTCAGTGGAAAAATGCTTAAATGTAATTTACATTCAAGCCACCAAAAGGTTATAAACAATTCCCAGGCTGAAGGCTGCCAAACTATGTCAATCCAAGAAGGTATTCTTGCAAGAAGTACTGTTCACAAACCTGTAGTCCAAGGAAAATGTGCCACAGAAATGAAACAATGGAGAAAAAGCAGCTTATTTCCTTCAAGGGCTGTGTAAATAGCTCTGGAATGTGTGTATTTCAGGGTGACCTCCTTCTGGGGTTTGCATTTTCCATAACTTCCCTCTGGTAAGAGGGAGACTCGCTGTGCACGTCCAGGTCCCCAGCTAGGGTCTGTCAGCCTTGCCTGCTGCAGTCAGCAACACCCAACTGATTTAGTGCAGCTGAGGCACTGGCTCATTGCTCACCAGCTATTCTGAGAAGCAGAGCTCAGGCTCTGCCTGCCCCAGCATTGGTCCAGCAGGAGTCAAAGGGGTTGGGCTGCACTGCAGAGGGAGGGAGAGCAGCAGAAAAGAATTTAGATCTCCCAAACTGTGAACCTGTCAAACTGATGAAAAAGTCCTGCCCTGTGGTATCACACTTATCTTCCTCAATTTGCTATCTATATGTGCAATAAAGCACTGGATGTTTAGCTGATTGGAAAGTTAAGATGGGCCATTCCAAGTTTACTCCAATCTTGAATAGCATTATCTTTCTTTAGCATCAAAACATAAACTAGAGGGAGACAATAACTAAGCTTGTTAAAACTTTGTAACAACTCTCTGGGTCAGGTTTTTGAATCACTATCAACAAAGAAACAGAAGTTAAACCCCTTAAAGCACTACACAATTCCTCCCTCCCAAGTCAAACTTAAGTACTGTACTAGAGGTAAGAAATCACCTTTTCCTTAGGGTTTGCACCTGGAACAGTCGTACTGTTAATCAGTTTACAGCTATGTTAAATAATTTGCCAGTACCTGTCTGAAATAGACACAAATAAGATAATTTTTTTTTTCTGCAATTGTAAGTTCTTGCACCCACCAGCCAACTAAAATTGTTAAAGATTACATACACAGGGCCATATATGTACTTACTACAGATTATTTTTCTGAAGTTCTGCCTGTGTATTATCTATACTGCAATTACATCTGTTGTGTACACCACAAAGACAATCAATAAATAAATGCTCCAGTCAAAACCCCACCTAAATTTACATAGCATACAAAACTTAGCTTAGACTGAAGAATTAATCTTAACATAAAAATTTAAAAGCTGGAGTTTGCCATATTTTGTTAAGTTCTGCATAGTGGTTGCTCTTCAGAAATTCCTATATCAAGTCACATAGAAGTAAACTTCCTTTCCAAATGTCTCAGCTTTGTTCAGTCCCTTAACTCTGCAGCTTTACTTTTAAAATACTGGAACCAAATCTTGGGCTTTCAACAGTACTCCAGTACCATACTCATGTTCAGTATAAGATTATGGAGAAGTGGTTTTCTTTGCAGGTCCTTAACCTTTTTGTACACTTCCATGCAGGCTCTACACAACCTAGCTAATCAAAGGTATTCCTTCATGCTCCTAACCAATTTCAGTAGGGATTAAACATCCAGACAAGGATCTATGATGCCATCATCAATTCTGAACCTCGGTTTCCAGTCTACAAAATAGATACAACACTCACAAACGTAAGGATATTTGTAATACCTCACTCATGGATGTATCTGAAGGATGAAGAGCTGAAGAAGGCAGCTGGGCTTGCTTTTTGTTTGATTGGGGTTTTTTGTTTAACAAAACAGCACATCTGATGCACACAAGTCCCACCTGAAGAATTTGCATAAGGCTCTGTCTCTGGGAAAGGGACTTTTTTTTTCTGAAGAAAATTGTGCACAGGTTCTGAATTCCCAGGGCACTTTTCCTTTCCTAGCTTGAGGAGATTTCTCTCTGTGTTTTCCCAATGCTCTGAGCATCTCGGAAACCTGCCCTGAGGCAAGCAATAAATGGGGGTGGGGAGATAGGACTGGAGCTGTAGTGCCTGGCTCTTCTTGCCTTTGTTTGTAAAATGAAGCGTTTGAAAGGGAATTTTGATGGACTATACTGACTGCGGGGCCCATTTCTCATAGCTAGAAGACCATGAAAATAGCCTATATAGAGCCATTCTACAACACACCCCAAGTGCAGGTAAGGAACGCTAACACCTGGTAGTAATTAAGACCAGACCTTGGCAGCTAATGGTGGCTCATTTATAGCAGATCGAACACAGGGCATCTTTTCTGACAAGACTACAGGACGTGTGATGATGGATTATTAATGTAGTTGGCTGGCAGCTGCACTCAGATTCATTGCTGTGGCAGCTGCTCAGTAAAATTTGCTGGAAAATCCAGTGGAGATTAGGTTTTGATGAAAAATTTCAAGGCGCTTTTCTCTAATGTGAGCAAGCACAGAGCTCCTGGGTTTATTGAACATTGCAGATCAGCAAGATAGCGATGCTTTTGCCTAAGTGGATGGAAAGTGCTGGGAAACGTGGGCTGCTCCAGCCGGTCTGTGCTGCTCTCCAGCTCCGAGTTCTCCCCGGTCCTGTTGAACAACATCCACAGGCTGTCATTAGAGGGCCCAGCTGCAAATGCCAGGGCCGTGCTCGGGAGGCAATTACCCACGCCTCTGTGTAACTGCGGCACTCGCCTGGAGTGCATTACAGGGAAATACTTATAGCAAAACAGGATGTTGCGATGGGTACGGAGCTTTTCCTGACCAAGGAGAAAGTGCGTCATGTAACTCGATGATGTTGCTTAACATACGAAATCGCCCTGGTTGTGCGATTAGATAGTATGTAGCATGGCTGACTTGAATTTCTGGTCCTACTTTCTCTTTTCCCCCGGCATCAAGCACATGGCTGGAAGCTACAGGAGACGGTCAGGAACCCGGCTGGTACTGGGAGCGGCGGGAATCACTCCTTATGCAGTCCCAGCTATAAGAAATGCCAGGGTAAAGAAATGACAGTTCCTCTGGCTTAACATTAGCGAGGAAAAACTTCCCCCCAACTAGCATGAACGAACATTTTAAGATTCACCTAACAAGATCTATTTTGACTGCTGGCGTGGTTACATTAAGTCGCCCAATTAACCCACCCACAGCCCGTCCGACAGCACAAGCTTCTGAAGGTAAAGGGAGGTGCTGCTCCCGGCCGACCCACGCCGGAGAAGCTGCGCTGGCCCCGGCGCTGCCGCTCCCCGGCCATAGCCCAGCCCAGCCCGTCCCGTCCCGCCCGGTCCCGTCCCGTCCGCTCCGCGCAGCCCCGCGCCCGCAGCTCTCGCGGGAGCCGGGCCCGAGGCGCCGGGCGCTGCCCGCCCGCCGGCGGGGGCTGCGGGGCCGGCCCGCCCGCAGGGGAAGCGGCGGCTGCCAGGGCGGGCGGAGTCGGAAGCACGACAGCACGGGGCGCTGGGGCGGCGCTGGTGGCGGGGGCGGGAGCAGCTCGGCACTCGCCGCTGAGCTGGGGTCGCGGCGCAGGGACGGAGCCGGGCAGCGCCGGCCCCGCAGCAGCAGCAGGAGCAGCAGCGGCAGGAGGAGCAGGAGCCGCCGGAGCCGCCTCCCGCCGCCGAGCGCGGGGAGCCGCCGGAGCCGCTGCTCCGGGCGGCTTGCGAGCGCCGGGCTGCGGCGCCGCCGCTGCCTGCCGCCGCTCCGCGGGTGAATGAACCTGTCCCGGCCGAGCACGACGGCGGCTTCGCCTCGGGGTCCGGCACCAGCCTCCCTCCGCACAAGATGGACGGTTTCGCCGGGAGTTTGGGTGAGTGGCGGCGGGACGGGACGGGACGAGGTGCGGGCAGCCCGAGTGCGGCGGGGCCCGGGGCGCGCACCTGCGGCCGGCGGGGATGCCGGAGCGGCGGGCTGGGACTGCCCGGGGCCGGCCGGGCCGGTGCGTGCGAACACCGCCCGCGGCGGGAGGGGAGGGGAGGGGATGCCAGCGCGAAATCTGGTCAGCTTCAAACCATCTGTTGCGAGAGCTCCGGCTGCACTTGCCTTCTTTGTTCTTCCCTCGCCGTGGGTCTGCGCTTCCCCAGAACTAGTTGCTTGGCTTTGGGCTGATGGTTCGGCTTAGGTTGTTTGGGGTTTTTAAAAATGTTATTTTGTTTTTCGGCTCTCCCTTTTGCTCCGGGGTGGGAGGGACGCCGTCGGTCCGGGCGCAGCGGGCCCGGTGTCGCGCCGGCAGCCGCGGGCAGCTCTGCCCTGTCCCGGCTCAGAGCGGCTCCGAGGGGAGCGCGGCACCCCTGGAAACTTGGGGGCGCTGGCGGCATCCGCGGGAATGTTAACGGGGCAGTCGGCGCCTTCCCGGTGTCCGAGCATCGTCCTGCGCCCGAGGAACCCGAGCTCCTGTCTGCCTGGGCGGCAGGTTCCTCTGCCGGAGCCGTGGCGCGATCGAAAATATTTACTGCTTGCTCGTGTAAATGCTGCCAGAAAACTGATAGGCTGCGCTGCCTTCAGTTTTATGAAGGCTGCGGCAAATTCCCACCAGTTTCTTGAAGCAAAAATACTCCTCCAGCCTAGTTTCTTGACTTTTTTGGGGGACAGATTGCATGTGCTACCAGGTGTTGCTGATTACACGTGTGAACTGAACATGCATTCAAATGTAAGAGTTGTAAACCAAGTAAGTTTCCATTTCTGCAAATCATAAGGCGATTGGCTTTGCAGGGCTGCCTACCTGCTGCTCTCATCGTATTCACTGCCGCCGCATCTATTGCAGGCGTTTCATAATCAAACTCACTCCATCTTTTGTAGAATAATAAATCTGTGCCTCTTAAAAATAAGATTAATTTATTTTTACGTCACTCCCGTAAAATCTGTAGTAACAGTGAATAGTTCTCAATTTTCTGGAAAATTTGACTCATTTAAATACTTCTGAGTGTGATCCTAACCTTTCAGGTTTTTGAAATGTCAACTCCAGCGTTTTGGGCATCTCTCCAACCCAAACTGGTGCACCATAATTAACAGTATGCTTTGGTAGTTTGGCTCTTGGCCAGGTATACTGTCCTTGCTCAAGTAACTGCCATGGCCATTTCAGATCTGGTGATCAGGAAGCGACACATGGAGGAATTGTGCGGGTTCTGTTCCCAGTTTTCCGAGGGAAGATTGTGCCTGTGGGTGACATATGCAAATGTGCCATGGTTAATATTTATGAACCTCTTAACCCAGCAGAAGAACTGATCACCATATCAAAGCGCACCGATACTGCTTTTAACTCGTGCAATATTAGTCCCGAGAGAGGTCGATATTTAGAAATAACTGGCTTTTGTTGGAAGTAGGAAAAACTCAATTACTGTGAAATAATAAAGCTTTGCTTTCTTTCTCAGGGAGGTTCTCAGTGAGCAGTGGCGTGGGACCGTCGGGTGGCCCAGCACCTTGTGCTGGAGCTGTGATGGGCTCATTGGGGCATCCCATATGTCTTATTAAGGAGGGGCTCCATCTGGACCTTCAATTTGTTTCACTGTTTGTTCAGGAAGGCGCTGTGATTTTATGTGAATTTAATGAGGATTAAGCTCTGCTCAGCCTTTTAAAATGGGTATTATGATATTCACTGCTAGTTGGCCTTTGATTTTCCTTTTGTGGCAAGCACTGATGCACAGAGGTTTTCTGGACTTGGGCTAAGGGGAGGGCATTCCCAGAATCTTTTGCTTTGAAGTATGAAACTTTTCGTGACTTTTTTGTTTCCAGGTTTGAATCATGCTGCTTAGTCCTCTTCTGTATTTATAATCACTTGTTGGCTGTTCTAGCTGCTAATGAGCACATAGAGTTCACAAAGATGTGTGAATTGTTCTGAGACCTTTTTTTTTTTAAACGTCTCTAATTAAAATCTAATGGCTTGGATTTAATTAGCTGTCCGCTAAACGTCTTTTAGGAAGGCCATAAATTAATGTAATTTAGAATGAAATGTAAAAATTAATTAAAATTATTGTTGGCAAAACTGTGCTGTCTATGTATGTGCATGCTCAACCAGTCAAGCAAGCTTATTAGAGAGCAAGTTGTCCTTTTAATGCCTCTTGTCATTATCTGGAAGGCAAAATGTTATTACAGATTGTGCCCTCTAGCAGAGGCAGAAATACCTTCTTGCATGTCTCTTGCAGATGAAAATACTTTACGCAGCTGTTTTCTTTTGGCTTCCACGTTGAAATTTTTATGAGAATAAACAGATGAAAGAAACCATTTCATATGTAATTTAGAAAATTGTTTTGGTTATTGGCTTAGTAAGTGCTTATGTAGCATTCTACTTACGAGTCTACAATTACTGTATACAGTAAAAAAGAAAATCTATATGTTATGAGTTAACTTGCACAGTTGAAATAAGTATTGATTATTTTGATAAAGCACTGAGTTATTTCCCGTTTGCTGTGACTTCAGTACCTTTAGAATATCACAGTGCTTATTGAATCCCATGCATTATCTCAAGTAGGACAGTTGTATCTCACATTTGGCATTACCAATGTGATGGTTGTCAGAGGTCTCAATGGATTCTGGCCATCTGCTTTTCAGATGCATCCCTCGAAGTCAAAGAATATGCTTCTGAATGGGAACGAGCAGTCTGTGAGCCTGGGCTGGGCTCTTGCCTGGTGCCCTGGCTGAGACAGGAGCGCAGCATGGGCGTCTGGCTCTGATGCTGCCAAGTTCCCCTGCCTCTTCAGGGTCCTCATCAAAACAGATCTGCATCAGGGCAGAGAAAGCACTGCTGATTCTGCCAAAGGAGTCAAGCAGAGAGTTCTAGCACAAGGAGAAAAAAAAAAGGCAAATAAAAAAGCCCGTGTGGGAAATAGTGCAGCTAAGGCTGTCAATAAGTGTTGTCCTGCTTCATCCCTGGCTCCTGTTTGTTCTGCACTGCTGCCCCGAGTCTCTTCCACTCTCCTGCTGGTGCCTGCGAGCCCCCGGCTGAGCTGGTTCAGACATGCCCATCAGAGGGCTGCAGAAGACTGACAGTTTTGCCAATAGTAATTTTGATTTTTAGGTACCATCGGGGATTATATTACTTTACTGCCTTGCTGCTTGCCCCTGCTGTTTTGGTGTGTTTCTGCCTGAATTGGCTAGTGAGGGAGTGGGCGAAGCATGGCAGGTGTGGGAGGGGAGCAGTGGGAGCCTTCAGCTGGGGGCAGGTGGGACCAGGTGGCGCTGTCAGCTCCGAGAGTGACTTTGCTGGGTCACTCGTGCCTAAGGTGCGAGATCTGCTCGATTTAGGCGCAGGAAGAGCCAGCCGTGACGGGCTGCCTGGGGCTGGGGAGCAGGGAGTGCGCTTTGCTGGATAGTTTTCCATTGCTTTTAGCAGCTGCATTGTTTTCCCCTCTGAGAAAGCTTCTGCTCATGGAACTCTGTAACAATAACTGGTGGTAAACAAAGATATGGAAACATTAATCAGATTATATTAAATAAATCATGACACCCTTTTCCAAGTTTGCCACCAGTGTGTGATGACAATGTGGAACAGAGCATTTCAAAAGGACTCTCTCCGTTATTGACGTCTGCGGCAGAATAGTAACTCATAAAAAAATGGAGAAGTCTCAACTTCTGATTTCAAGCCATGGTTTTTGTGCAGCTGTGCAGGATGCCCTGAAGGTTAGAAGGAGTCTTTCTGAAGGATTCTCTATGGTTGAAAATATTTTCACAGAGAAATTAAAATCACTCTTATCTTGAAGTCTCAGGCAAGCGGAATAATTTAGGAATTTTTTTAAAGATTCTTTGAGCCTGTGCATTTTGTTTTCAGAGAACTAGAAAGTAAAAGAGAGCTGAAGTTACTAAGTGGAGACCAATGCTTTGCTCTGCTGTTGTTACTGGAGGAAGAACTGGAGATACAATTAAAAGGATTCTTTTTTTTATCATTTTGCGCAGTATCTACATTTTGTTCTGTCACTGTGTGTGTATTGCTACTAACTGCAGTTATATGCTAACCACTTACTGGGGGGTGACACGGAGGTAAGTTCATATAATTTTGCCCCGTTTCTTTTCCTGGGTATGGTGCAGAAGCTGTCTGTGTCAGGCAGGTTCTGAGGCAGTGTTATGAATGTGTGCTGCTCCCCAGCCCTGCAGGAACCAGCGGTGTCTGTTGAACCTGTGGCTTTGCTAAAACCCAGTAAGGCTTCTCCAAAGCCCCCAGTCTGTGGGGGCAGAGCTGCTGCAGGGCTCAGGAAGAGAGGATCTTGTGGTCGCTGGTGCCGTGAGCCTGGAAAGCGTGTGTGCATGATGATTCATCCCTGGCTGGGCTCACTACCGAGAAAAATGAGTGTGTGGGGTATTTGTCATTTATTTGGGCTAGAATATTGAGTTTTATCGTTGCCCGTCTAGACTGCAGAAGTGGCCGTGGTGCTGCAATGCAATTGCTCATAGCAACAGCGAGCTCAGCCTAATTCACAGGGCTCTGCTCGTGGGATTGCTGTGCGCTATTGTCACTGTGCTGCTCTTCATAAAAATAAAAACTTTGGCAGGACATCATTCTCCCCTGCCTGAGAGGGATGGCCTTGGCTGGTGCCAGGGGAGATTAAACTCCAGCAGCAAGGAGGGAACAAGCTGTTTGCTTTAGAAACTTGGTGGTGGTGGCTCACCTTTTGCTAGAGTTCTTTAGTCCATGTGCAGTGAGGAGGAACCCTTTGCTCTCTAGCGAGCTGAAGAGCGAAGGATTGTGTGTTTAAAAAACAATTCTATTTTGCACAGGGTAATTGGCAATATTTGCTCTCGTTGTGAGTAGTATCTCAAACACAGGAGCCTGTTAGAACTCCTTCTCTTAGAATTTCTTTCTCCTTTAGAAAGGCTTTTAATGCTTGGGATACTTAGAATAATTTCTGGCCTTACAGTGTGTTTTTCATATTCTGTAACCGAATACTTTTGATATGGCGGTAGAGTTATCTGACAGGATTGTCTCTTGCTGAAAGAACCTACTCTGAAAGGATTTTTTCCTTCTATGCTTTATATCATGAAGTACATAAGAGGGGAAAATTGGGCAAGAACAGTGTTCTTAGAAGTTCTTTGAAGCAGCATTTTGTTTTGCAAACATTATTATTATGGTGATGGATTGTGTTGTTAGTAAGTACAGGGTGATCTGCATGTCACTCCTTGCTCTTCAGAGCTGCTTCCCTTCTTGGTGTGGTTTGTATCAATTATGGAGGTTTATTTTTCCTGTCTCTCTTTAGGTCCTTGCTAAACCTAATCCTTAATGAATGTGATTCTAAGGCCAAGAATGTTGTTCCCGTTTTACCCACACATAATGTAATGGGAAGGCTGGTAGAGGATAATTAATTTTATAGCACGTGGCATGTATGATGACAGTGCAAATCTCTCTGCTCTTGCTGGTGTTGAGCATTTCTAGTAGGGACATTCTTCTGTTTAGGAGGTGAAAATCACCTGATAAAGAACGTCTCGTAAGTGTCACTAACTTCCTTTTCAAGCAATCTTTTTGCACTTAGGAGCTCAGGTGGAACCACTGCTCACCTCACCTCCTATTTTTCGGATATCTTGTTCACCGTTTAGGCTGTGAATGATTGAGCCTGAGCATAGGAAGAGCATGGCTTTGAAGAATGCCTGGGTTGAGATGTGCAGGGAGGCTAGTTCGGGGAGATTTAGTAAACAAGTGAGCACCAGGACTTTAAAGAGGAATTACTTGCCTCTTTTTCTTCATCTGCTTGTTTAAATTGATGCAGAATTCTAGTTTCCTGGACTTTTCTTTAATTGAATGCTGAAGGATGGATAACTGGACACCACATGGTGATGTGCAATTTTTTTCTGAAAGCCTGAGTGCTCTTTAGGAAGTTCACATATGGGCATTCAGCTTGCAAAAGCTGGAGCAGTGGAGCCTGAACAGATCATTCAGTCAGTGCAAGTGAATGGGTGGTGCTGATGAAAGGGTGGGATGCGGAGAGCTACACCATCACCATTAAAAACCCGAGTTTATTGCTTAATCTTGGAACATACAGAACGTTTTTTCTCATTTTGCCTCTTTCTTTTCTTCCTCCTTCCTGCTTCCTTTCTTATTTTTGTGTGGCTTTTTTTGCTCCGTGGTGCAAGTATTCATGTTACAAACCATCAGCGAGTGCTACAATATTCTTAAGCTTTCTGCCCTGAGTCTCCTTACTGGGTTGAATGAGCTGGGGGTTTTTGATCAGTTTTTTTGATTGTTTTGCCTCTCTGTGGTTTGCCTCTTTTGCTTATCCTCGATAGTTTCAGCCTAACTTATTTACTAAATATAGCTGTGTCTTGTTGTTCTTTAACTGCTGGTTTCTTGATCCCTTTCCTGACTCTTTAATGGCTGCACTGCTCTGCTTTGTCCATAGGGAAGGACAGCCACCTTTCACCAAGTGTTTGGAGAATCCACCTTCTTTCTTTGGCTGGTGGTGTTCACTGCCTTCCTGCCCCATCTAGTGATGTGGAACGCATGCTCCAGTAGCTTCTTAAGCAAGATATTTTTGAGTATCTTGCCAAAGTAGGCTTACTCTTTGTATTTAATACCTCTTCTTTCTGGAGCTGCTTGTACTTGTCACTCTAAAGCATAATAGAAATGCAGTGTGAGGGACAAGAGCAGGAGCAACAGCTGTGCACTGTAAAGGGATGTGACATATTTTGTACAATTACATGGAATTTTCTATGAATTAAATGGAAGAAATATATACTCACTGTTGTCTGTCACCTGGTTCTCTCATTTTGCTGAAGCTCCACTCATAGCTGTAAATGCAGAGTTCCAGCCTGGAGTTGGTTCCCATTGCTCTGGCCAGTTTTGAGCTTAAAAAGTATGGCAGGGGGAGGCTGAAACCAGACTGGCTTATGTTTGATTGTATTTTGGATTTGTCTAAACAGTCTTAAGGCATCAAGCTAAATTGGCAGGCTTTCATAATCCTCTGGGAAAACTGGGAGTTTGAAACCCAGTGGATAAATGAAAAAAAATGGTTCTAAGCCCCAGATTTGGCTCCCTAAAGGCATGCTGTAAATTAGTTAGATCTAGAAATGTGGTTTAGTGTAAAGTAAATGAAAAAGTGTTTTCATGAGAACCTTATAATTTTAAAGACAAAAGAGTTGGGTTTCTTTATTCTGAGTTGACGCACAAAAGCGAGAAAATGGCTGTTGACAAGAAATTTATATTTGCTGTCCAAACAAAGAGGTAATGATTTCACCACTTTTTTTTGGTTTTTAATGAAATCATGATGTAAGGGTACTAGAAATTGTTTTAAAATTCTTAAATTAGTCATTGGCTGAGGTAAGCAAGCCTGCACATTCATAACTAATTAAACAATGCCAAATATACATAAGATGAATGGTAGGACCATTAGTTTCCTTATAGTTTACTATATGTTACTTTTCTTTTGAGAACAGAAGAAAAATGTTGCTTTTTCGTCAAGGTTCTGATGAGCTTTGTGCACATCTCTGTAGAAAAGAACAACAGTAGGATGGGCTTGAGTTTGTTTCCATCCCTCTTTTTCTTGGTCACAAGCACACCATGCCATTTCCTGCTCTGTGTGCATGATATGGGTCTTTCCTTCATTAGAACTCAAGATTGCATTGCAGCTGGTACAGTTTGGGAGTTGTTTGGATGCAATTTGATTGAATGGAATTTCAGAAAATTTCTAAATTCTAAAAATTTCTAAGGCACATTTCTAAAAATGTGCTTTTCAGTATTTCCAAAGAGAGGTGTGGAAAGGAGGGACCTCCAGAGGTCAGAACCATAAATTAAACCCTTTCAGCTGCAATACTCATGTCTGTGTAGTATCACTTAGCTTCTTTAAACAAGAGCTCTAACAAGGAGGTAATTACAACTTTGTTTAACTATGAAATTCTGCATTGAACTGCTATCCCCTCCTCTCCCAGAGTGTGTTGTGCAAATGCCATCAGAGAGACCTGGCAGGCAATCTGTGGTTGGTGTGGCTGTGGTGCTTGCTTTCTGAATTCTAAACATGTCCATTAAAACCATGAGGCAAGAGGGACAATAACAGGCAGTACAAACTCTGGGTTTGGGTTTTTTTTTATAATTTGATTTTTTTTTTATATTTTTCACAGGTTAAGCATGAAGCAGCACTGAATCCATCTGCATGTCTATTTTCTAAGCATTTAATGATGGCATTTTTCCATGAAAATTATATGACATATTGAAGAAAGATGACATGTTGGCAGCGCTGTTCTCCAAATCTGGATTTTTTTCTGTATTTTCTATAATCTGTGACTGTAGTATTTTCTGAGAGATGCTTGGAGGGATAAAGTGTTGGTTATAAACAAAGAGTTCGGTGATTTGAGATATTTTCAAAGGAGTTATAAAAATAGAAATTGCTTCTCTTCCTCTTAAGCATAGAGAAAAGTGGGTCTTAGGTATGGTTGTAGAAAACAGTTCAGATTCTTGTAAAACACTTTTTTTCCCCCTGAACACTTTATTTGGCTTATTAGTGGTTCATTAGAAAGAGTATTCCAGCATGGTACCATTCCTGTACTGTTTGCTAGAATAACTAATCTGAACTGTTGGTACAAACTCTAAATAGGAAGAAACAAATGCTGGCCCCCAAGTGCTGTAGAGCTTTTGGTGGTGCATTTCCAAAGTCTATCCAGCATATTAAGCAGTAATGGTGTTACAAACTGATACACATTTTTAGGATTCAATTGGACAATTGTTGCAGTGTGGAGATAATTTCTGTGTGAGGTTAACATCACGGCTCAGGCTTTTGCCTGCCAGCTGGTTTAGGTTCAAAGAAAACAGATAGAAGCTGGCAATCTGCAAATTTGTAAACTCTGAAGTTTAGAACCAACCCAGTCAAGAACTGAAAAACAATCCCACTTTATTCATTATGTGGACAAATACAGACTCGAAATTATTGTTTAATCACAGAATGATTTGGCTTGGAAGGGGCCCTAAAGATCGTCTAATTCCAGGTGTCCCTGTGGGCAGGGACACCTTCCATTCAACCAGCTTGCTCCAAGCCTCATCTGAAGACAAATTTAATTCTGAAAAAGACTTCCATTTTTCATTTTCAGATGCCAAACCTCTGGATGTTAATAGTTATTAGTTATTTAAACTCTGGAGGGATTCAAGCTGTGGGCATCAGGTTGGTGGATGTTAGCAATCTTTGATCTCAGTGTACTGCAGAACGGTTTATTATGGGTTAAATATCACGGTGTGCATTAGGAAATATTTGTTTGGAGGAATCTTATATTGCTTTTTCATTGGGGTATTTTGTCAGCGTGCTGGTGTGGTGTTGTGTGGGACCCTAGTCTGGCATCCTACTTACTGAACTGGAGATAGGAGACCATTTTTTTGTCATATGAGTTTTGAACAGCTATTTGATCATTGATTTCTTGTGTGTGTGTGCCAGGCTTGTGCATCTGCTACAGGAATGTTTGAATGTGTGTATAGTATACTGCTTGTATGAGTTTGGGACGGCATTTTATTTAGTTAGTAGTCAAATGTTGAAGTCATCCTCCACCTCAGAAACAAAGAGTGTAAGCTGTTTACTACTGGATTAAGGTATTTGAAGCATTGTTAGAATGGAGATTTTATCTCTGCCTATCAGTTTGGTTATTGCCTAGCTAAATAATTCAGGTTTTTGTGTAGAGATTCTTGCTAACGTGCTTTAATTATCTGCATTTACTTAATTATTATTTGCAGTAGAAATTCCAATTTCCTGCTCCTATAGCTATAGCAGGTTTACCTGCAGAAGGGCTCTAAC
The DNA here is from genome assembly GCF_051311805.1 of Agelaius phoeniceus. Classification (NCBI taxonomy): domain Eukaryota; kingdom Metazoa; phylum Chordata; class Aves; order Passeriformes; family Icteridae; genus Agelaius; species Agelaius phoeniceus. The sequence continues at coordinate 92,401,069 of NC_135267.1, read as the reverse complement.
TTGGCTGCTGGTTTTTGTGAATGAAAGGCAATGTTATTGTTTGTTTTCTGTAGATCACAAAGGGGTGGTTTTTTCCAAAGCTATAGATGAAATGACAGGGAATTGCAGGAAAGGGAAAGAGAATTGACAAGAAAGCTTGTATAAAGTGTTTGCAGCCTAAATTGTATTTGTCAATTCATGCAGATTTGTGTTTGATAAGATCACTTAGGCCTGCCTTTCAGCCTTTAATTGAAATTAATTTAAACAGATACAATTTTAATAGTCCTTATTTTAGTTTCCAGAACTAATTGGGGAATTTCCAGACTCTGGTGTCTGCATATGTATATACATAGTAACACACCCACTGACATCCCCTACCCTCTCCCCCAGTTTCATATAAAGGATTCAAAGTCTGGCCACCTTTCTAGTGAAGGAACTTTTCCCAATATCAAATCCAAACCTGCAATTTTGTGTGTTGTATCACTTGTTTCCTTGGAGCCTTACCCCCACCTTATATATAACTTGTCCCATATATTATGTAGCCCTATCTGGACTTACTTTTTGTATGTGTGATTAATGCACCTTTTGGTTTCCTGTCAGTATTACTGGATGTTGATTATCTTAAGCATTGCAGTATGTACTTTGGTTTTGAAAAGCTTTAGGCTAACTTTGAAGTAGCTTTTTTTTTTTTTTTTTTTTTTTTGCTCTTTGTCATGTTGCTTTTTATGGAGTCTTTTACATGCAGCATATGGGTTAAAACTCAAAATACCTTCAAAGTTAAACTCATTAGCTGAGGAATTTATTAGAAAAAAGTGATTTGCCTCAGATGAATGCAGCTAAGAAGCTGCATTTTGCAAACAGCTCTTCTGTCCTATCATACAATCTTTGGGTATGTATTTTTAGAAGAAAAATGGGTAGGCTTGATGTCATCTAAGACTTTGTTGTTGGCTCTGAACTCCAGTTTTCTTCATCAGCTTAAGTACTCTGGGATGATACCGTCCCTTGTGTTGCAGTACTGGCTTAACAGCCTTGGGTACTGGTTCCTGCCTTTGATCTGCATCTTTCTTTGTTGAGAAATAGTGGTGCAGAAACAGCCATTTCATAGTGATTTCCATCTGCCTCACCAACTTTGATGTGTGTGCTAACACCCCCCCTTGTCTGTCATGAACAGTTCCTGTTGGGTCCTACACTCTCCTCCGAGCTCCTTGGTGACCTTGAGCCAGCCACAGGCAGCCCATGGGCACTGGGGAGCAGAGCCAGATATCCCCACTGGGATTTGGGGCAAGACCCTTGAGATGGAAACCATCTCTGCTGCTCTCTGCTGGTTCCCCTGTAGGTGTGGACCTGAGTGAGTGGTGTGACAGCACAGACTTCCATGGGGTTCTACAAAATAGGGGTAATGCTAATAATTACATATCACATATAGATTTGACTTTGTGTGAACAAACAATTTTGTAGCAGGGAGGGAAAGGAAAATGTCTGTCCCTGGAAGGGAGGTCTCTAATGGGAGACTGCAGGAGCCACCCTGGTGACCTCCCTTCATGGGGATGCTGACAAGCTGCAGCTGCTGGAGGGATGCTCTGCAGAGCACCTTGTGTTACACTGCTGTGACATGTGCTCCTCACTGTGAGCACCTAGATTGTCCAACACTCTAACTTTGTAGAACCGCCCATCCCCTCTCCAGTACCTCTGTGGATGCCTTGTTGTGATTATTTGGGGTTTTTTTAATCTTTTATTCCATGTGGAATATTATTTTGTTTTTTACTGAATGCCATTTAACTTCAAGTTTTTGCTGGAAAGCTCTTGAGGTTGTGTATGACATGCTTGCCATATTTACCATACTTGCCATGGGCTACTTTTATGTGTGTCATGTCACCCTTTTTCTAACCTGTGCTCCCCTCAGAATGCTGACTTCTAGTGGTTTCAGTGTTATAGAAGCAATTTTCTGTCTCTTGGAAACAGGTGTTAGAGTAGGTTTTAGTCACTTAGCTCTTGTGCTATGTGAACCATTTGTATTCTCGAAATGGAAAACTCAATCCCCTTGATGCTCTGATAACTTGATGTCTTTCTGGGCCACTTCCAGGGATCCTGGAGCAGGAGAGTGCTGCTGCTAGTTGCACTGTACTGGCTGTTCAGTCCAACAAGATTCTGCTCCTTGGTTCTCTTCTAACAAGAGCCATCCATCTTATTTAGTAAGATAATGGCTGCCATGTGGTTTTCTTCATTACCCTCTTCTCTTCTTCTAATTTTTCATGTGTGCCTATGTACTAAAAGCTTTGGGGGACCATCTTCCATGCTAGTAAAACACTGAAAGTAGGCATGTTTCTGCAAGTCTAGAAACTTGTCAGAGCTACACTTTTTCAACATATAGCAGCTAATCATAAAGGCATTTATATTAGTTTTTTATACTCTGAGGTACATTCCACTTATTTGTTAATCATTATTGGTTTGATTGTTTTGTTTGACGTAACCCATTTTTCCAAGGACTTTTATTGCAGCAATTACACATGTGCAAGGTGAAACTTAGAAGGAAGTGGCGCATCAGATCACTGGAGATTCTCTGCTGCTTTTACAGCTAATTTTTATGTTTTGTGATATTAAAGTTAATGATTTCTTGCTGTGCACACTGTTTCACGTGCATAGTGTATCTTGTAGCTGCTTTATTACTCAGAGTGTTTTTTTGAACCCACATGTGTCAATGTAATTCATAGGAAACTTATCTTTTGTAATTGATCACACAGAGTTGTATTTAGGTGCTTTCTAGTGCTGCCTCTTTTATTGCTCTAGCAAGTGACTTGTAGCAGTCATAGTGGGTAGTTACAATTACCAAGAGGTACTGCAGCTCTTCTGTTACATATTGTGATCTCGTTTTTGCCATGTGTGGTTCTGCTGTCATTTTGCATTTCACTTTTCTACTCCATTTTGAGTAAGCTGCGTATCGAGCAGTTCATCCGCTTTCTACCTACAATAAAACCCCCTCAGTTTTAGTTTTGAGGCAGTAATTTGTGGTCCTTTAGTAGGTTCCTGTTTGTACAAAAACATTTCTGAAGGTGTCAGCAAGAGCAAACCAGATGGAGTCAAGCTCTGGTGGTGCTCTCAGTGCATTATTCCCTGCTTGGAGGGTGGACAGTGCACTGCTGCCTGTGGGAGTGTGCTTTGCTCTGTCTATGTGAGATCATCACCATGGTACCTTGCTGTGCTGGGGGAAGAGCTGGAGCCATCCCATGGCTCAAACCACGTGGTGATGGAGCTGTGCTGGGGGACTGCAGGGGGCTGGTGAGAGACAGCTGTGGCCGTAGAGAACAGCAGAGTCCTGGCTGGGGAAGCAAGACAGAAGAGTCTTGCTCTTTTTGGTTTTTTTTAGCCGGCTTTTATAACCCCCCTTCAGGTGAATACTGAGTACTGGCTGTATTTGAGGGCAGTAGGGTGAGTGCTCAAAAGGCGAGCACTTGAAGGCCAAATGATTCCTTGTATAATATACTTAGGATTGATTAGCTGTGTGCCCATCAACATGATAATGAGTGTGTTTCTGCAGAAAATCAGCTAATTCCTGATCTGAGTTTCCAGGCTAGTTGGTTTATCTCATGGTAATGGCTTTCTCACATCCAGGGTGACAGCAGGAACTCTGTTCTTGTAGTCACGTTGGAGAAACCCTCGAGTGTTGCTGAGGAGCTTTGGGATGCTGAGCATTGTAGGCTCAGCTTTGCTGTCCCCAAGGAGCCCAGGGGCAGGGCCTGCACAGTGCCACTGCCTGTGACTTTGGTGGTCACTGTTGGTGGCTGTGTGGGAGGTTACTGGCAGGGTCCATTTGTCACTGAGTCTCTGGAGGATGTGGGGAAGTGAGTGGGCAGATAGTGGCCTGAGAACTTGGTTTGGAAACTGTAAAGATAACACTGTGTAAAGAAATTAAAGAAATTAAAGAAGGTGCCTGGGGGTGTGTGCTGCCCAGTATGGCCAGCCTGTGGTCTGGTTCCCCTTTGCACAGACCCAGCTGTGCCCATTGTGGAGCTCCTGGTGCCAGCATGGTGGGTGGAGGTGGTTCACTGCACACCCCAGAGGTGAAAACATCTCCTTGAAGTGTGAAGGCTGCAGGACAGAGGCTGTGAGGGAGGAAGAGCAGCTTGGTGTGCAGGTAGAGCACTGGGGAACACAGTTGGATGCTGTTGAACATCCCAGTACTCTCCAAATCCCAGCCACTTTCTTCTCCCTCTGCTGCTTTCCCTCCACTTCTTCCTGTCCTTCTCCTGCCATTCTCAAAAAGGGTTTGTGAAAAGACAGAAGGGATTTTCTTTTTCAAAGCCTTCTGGGAAAGCCTGATCTTACACACCTACCTGTGTCATTGTGTCTTCCTAAAAATCAAATATAAATGAACATTGTATTTTTTTTTTAACCAAACCAACCCCAAACTTGATCTAATTATCCCATTTAATTATCATTATTTGTCTTGCTGTCCTTATAAAGGCAGCTATGCATATCTTCCAGATGAGAAAATGTGTTTTAATTTCATTTTAGTGTTGCTGTATGCTAAATGAAAAAATAAGCCCACCTAATTCCCTTAGAATATATATTTTATGGAAAACATACATTCCCTTAGAATGTAGATTTATGGAAATATCTGAAATTAAGGAGTCAATAATTTAAACCTAATACTTCATTTATAAGACTTGATTTTGAGCTTCAAATTCTAAAGCTAGTGTGTTGTAGAGCAGGTAATCATAGGAAAGGCAAATAAGTATCAGATTACAAAACTTTTCTGCATTAAAAATATGACCATATGTGCCTCTGAATAATTCCAGATGGAAGGCTGCTGGTTTATAATTTGCTTTATATTACATTTCTTCAGAATTCTTTGCTTCTTTTTTTTTTTTCTTTCATTATTGTTGTAAATCCAAAGATATATTACAAGCTAAAAAAAGTAAAGAGTGCAAAATAATAGTTTTTGCCAGCAGACTTTTAGTTTGGACATTATGAAAAATTTCTTCACAGGAGGGTTAGTAAGCATTGGAATAGGCTGCCCAGGGGAGTGGTGGAGTCACCTTCCCTGGAAGTGTTCAAAAAACAGCATGGCACTGGAGGACATGGTTTAGTGATGAACATGGGTTGGTGGTCAGACTTGATGAGCTTAAAGGTCATTTCCAACCCTAAGGATTCTATTTCACTTGCTAGGTGTGTAAATCCCATTCCCAACGTTTTGGTTGCATACTTGAGCTAAGAGGGGTGTCAGGTTTGGCTTGGTCATCCAGGATTTTTCATACCTTATTATGTAGTCCTAGGATCCCATTTTAGGGTACAATTCTTTTTTAATATGTATTTTAAGAAGCATATTCAGATGCTTATTGAGAGAGTTCCCAAAGTCAATGTGAAACCTTTCAAATAAAAAGGGAAAAACTTGAGAAAATTACAAACTTCTGAAAATGTGCAAAAAATATTATAAGAAAAGTGGTTTTGGTCAGCAAGCTTGTTTCTGTTTGCTGACATTAGTGCAGCATGGAATTCCTTTTGAAAGAAACATACTCTTGAAGTTTGTCAGTTTATTCTGTTTCATGAGACCTCTTTTAACAGCCTTGTGTTACAAAAAGAACCTTAGAAATAGGCACAAGCTTGGTTCATTTGGTCAAAGGCAGTGGTTGAATATTTTGTGTCCATAATTGCAGCTACACTTTGCTGGCAAGGTGAGAAAAACGTACTTTGAGGTTTTAGTTAATGAAGCTGCAATTGTTGCTGTGTGGGAGGTCACCTGGGGCTCCCTTGGGGGTGGGCTGTAGTAATCCTCTTACCCTCCTGCCCTGGGCAGCTTGAGCATTCTTGATCCCCACGTGGAATGCCTGAATTGCAGTTCTGGTCCTCATTAGTCCTTGCTCGCTTACTCTTTATCATAGAGCCCTATCAAGTTCGTTCAGGATGATCATTTCAAGTCTTACTATTTGTGTCTATTTTCCTTGCATCTTTTTATTTACTAATTTCCTATGCATTTTCCTTGCATCTTTTTATTTACTAATTTCTCACACAGTATTTTAACAGTATTTCATAAGTCTCTATTGTAGGAAATAATAAGGATACCCATGTCAATAGATTCTTTATGTTTAATTTCACTCAAAACATCACATGGGGTCCATGTGCAATGTATTAATAACACAGATGATGAGCATGGCATAAAAAGTGCCTGTTCCAAGTTGCTTTTTCATCTATATCCTCCTTGGTTTTGCTTATTTCCCCACAATCAAATTTCAAGGCTTTAAGGAAGGCTATGTACTGTATTTACTTGATGGCAGAGGAAAGTATGGGGTTTAGTTTTGGCCATGGCAGTCACAAAGAATATCTGGAATGTCTGAATAATCAGAACAATCAGAATATCTGCAAAACTTATTTCCATGTCTGGAAACTTTATCCTTCTTTTATTACTTCTTGGGGCTAAATATTGATTAAATTACTGATTATTCAGGAGTCATGTGAAATACAAAATGCTTCAGAACCTTGTGGTTTTAAGCCTTTAGAAGCTTGCCCCAATGCCTTTGGCTGGGCCATATAATTAAAGAGGTGTTCTTCGTGTGCTTTGCTGAGCTTTTAACTGATTATGTCTTACTACAAAATGGGGATTTTCTTTTTGTCATGCAGGCAAAATGAGTTCTGTGGTATGTGCTTTTTACAATAAGTGCACATGTCTGTATTTTTTAGAAAAATCAGATCAGTTTCAATGATGTTACAAGTATGTGCAGCTTAAGAGAAATCATCTTGATTTCTCAAAAAGCATCGTCTTGTTGCAAAGTGCAATTTGAGTGAAATAGTTTCTGGAGTACAGAACCTCCTGTGCAGTGCTATTTCTGAAATGCTGCTAGGAAAGAGGCCAGGATTAGAAGGGGAGCAGAATTTAGCAGTATGGAGGACTGGGATTGCTAATGGTAAGCTTGTTCTCATGCTTCTGACTGTACCATTTTTATGAGAGGGTCTTTTAGAGAGGGATATTGTGATATTTCTCATAGGCTAAAGAACTTCTGTGGTCATCTTTATCTTTGGTTTAGACTTCTTTTGGTTCAAATTCTATACTTGTAAAGGATTTTATCACTTTTCTATGAAACCTTTGCCCTGGTTCTTTAGCATTTTAAATGAAAACTGTCCTTTGCAGCTAGAAATTGCCATTAACTGGCTTGTTTCTCACACAGAATAACTTTAAATGTATTCACAAGCCCTTGTGTATAAAGAGGAGGTTGTTTCCTTGCCATTGCTTTGAGAAAACAGGGGAGTGAAGAAGCTTTTGCAATATCAGCCTTGTTTGCTCAGTTGCTGTTAAAACAACCCCCTCAGAATTGCTGCTCGGTAAATGAGGCCCTACCTACTGTTAATTATTTTTAATTCTAAAATTATTTCAGTTTGGTGAGCATTTAACCTGGAAGACTTGCCTTGACATGTAAGGCCAATTAGCTTGCATGGTGTGGTGTTCTTTGCACGCTTTTTTGGTATTTTTTAGAGCTGATGTAGCAGCTATAAGGCACCATCTGGCGTTTCTTAAAATTTGTGGTGATTCCTCTGCATTAGGGTTTCAGGAAGACACTGTCACCACACCCTCCAGCAGCTCCCTCTTCTCTGGGGACTCCTTTTCCTGGTATTTCCTATGGTGCCTGTGAAATTCAGCCTTTTGGAATTTGACTTGTTTTAGCAGGTGACCAGTGAAAAACCATTGCAAGGTGGCAAAATCTGCCCACCTGTGCCTTTGTAAGTGATGGAAGGCAGGGGTAGGGTGTGTGTGTGTGATATCTTGGAGTTAGTTATGACAGAAACTGTATTTTGGAGTAGAAATGTGTAGCTCACTCAGTTACATCAGCGCCAATATTCTGTGTGGAGCACAAGGAAGATGGTGTGGGGTGGGTGCATAATCAGCTTAAAACATGGCTGAATTGGTTATTCAGTCTTCCAGCAGGAATTGCCTTTGAGTAGAAATCAGGAATGAAGAGCACAGGCCCACCTGGAAGTGATTTGCTGCAAGTATGAAGATGCCAGATTTGAAAAAAGGAGAGGGATGCTGTAAACGGGAGGTGTGCCTGCCTCCCCCAGCCTGTCCTTTCACACAAGCTAATGGTGTTTCCTCAGGTGAAATGTGGGCTGGCACAAGACAGGAGACAGCATTTTATCTTGAAATAAACACTGACATATTTAATTAAAAGCAGATGTGTGGGGGAGAGGATGCCTTAGGAGCACAGGTGATTGCAATAACCAAAATGTGTTGAAAGAGAAGGTGATGCATTGCATAAAAATCTAGAGGATTGTTGAGTGTTAAACATCAGTGATACAGTTGGTTTCTTCATAGAGGAAGAAGTTCCTCAGCATTACTCAAAAAAACATGTTATGGCTTTTGGCATGGATATCTTTATAAATGGATACTTTTTAGTCTGAAAGTCATCTTGTGATCACTTTGCTCTTTCAGTATGGGTATGTTAGAAATTTTCAGTGTGAGTGAAGAAGAAAATGGTAGGTGAATGTTCTTGGTTCTGCAAAACATTGATGCTCCCTAGTAAAACCACTAACTAGGAGTTGTAACTGGCTAAAAACTGTACAGGTGTTCTCGTGTTAAAATGCTTAAATATAAATGTTTCAGGTTTATGTTTCTGTGTCTGGTTAGATAATGGCTTCTCCAGGTCTTTTTGGTGGTCTAATCTGCTTACTTTAATTGTTTAAATAAGCAAATCTCAAGTGACATGGAGATGGCTGTACAGTTGCACTTTCTCAACCCACAATTGTTTTCTTGTTATTTTTAGTAGACATGCCTAAACTTCTTATTAGTATAACCTTCCTAATTAATTTATTGAACTCTAGTACTGATATTAGATGCAACTGCATACTTTGTTCAAATGTCAGAGTGGTTATACAGTTTTTCTGTATTTTATAAATGAATTACCCAGATATATCTATTTAAATCCTGTATTTCTAATGCTACACTATCTTGATTCATGGAGTCTCATTTGCTTGGGCTGCATTTTTGTGAGTGACACTTGACAAGCCAGCAGACAGGAATTTAGAAACTGATAAGTGTTGGCATCTTCAGTTACTGATCACATTCTGCCACACATGCCCTCACAATGAGTTTTTAGGTTTTTGTTTCCTCCCCTTGCATCTGTTCCTGCAGGGCTTATTCTTTGCATGTTGGCTGATTTGCAGACACATGTTAGTTGAGTTATTTTTGTGTTATATTTCTTTGCAATCAGGAGCTAACAAAAACTGTTGCAGGGAATGTGTATTTGCACGTAGCTTAAGCTATCAGTATAGGTTGCTTTGCTTTGCAACAATATAATGCATACTCAAAATGTTCCTTTGCAACCTGGCAAGAATGGGGAGGAGTTCAGCATTTAATTCAATCTTTGACATGTTTTTAGTACATTCAAACATGTTTAGGATTTTTTTTCTTTTCCTTCTTTTCACATGTATGATTGTAAAACTTGCACTCAGTTCAGTAACTGCTTGTACAGCTCATGCAGAAACTCTTACAATAGAGGCTGTTTTCCAAATGTCAGAGATGCATTCTTGATAATGGTTCAGTGTCTGCAGGATGTCTCAACCACTATTTTTAAATTATATATTAGTGCATAAATTATCCAGTATTTTAACTTCTGAAGTTATTTTCACCCAAGTCCATTCACCTCAGTCTTCATTATTTGCTTGTGGGCTTGTTTGAAAATGCCCACAACTTTAACCAATATGGAGTGAGTGAATTTTTTTTGGAGGTATTGTGCTGGATGGGCCTGTTTTCTTTTTGTCTCCCTTCGTTCTTCCCCACAGGCCATCAGTGAAAATTAAATTCTTCAAGATATTAGTTTTTCAAATGAAAATAGGCTATTCAGTGAGTAGATTAGAAATGCTTTCTGACTACAGGAAGAAGGAGGATCAGTGTGTGTGTAAGAAACAGCTTATTGCTGGCTTTTGTTTTATTGTTTGGTTCTACTGACAACTACACTTTTCATCAGTTCCTCTCGTTCCACCTAAATTATGGCCAGGTTCCAGCCTTCACAGTAAATTTCAGTTAGACTTCTAAAGCTAACTTGAACTTTAGACACACAGTATCTTTATTATATTTATTAGCAAAAAAGTAATTTTTTCTTCTGTGTGCTATGTGTGTGGAGTAGACTGGTTTTACATTCTTCAGAGAGGGGGCAAATTCTGTCAACTTCTGGCTTAAGTGATCAGATATTAAAACAAGTAATCCCTTGCCATGTTCTTGACAGACTCTCTGTTGGGAGGACTGTCCATCAACATAAATCAAAGTTATCACATCAGACTCCACTGAAGTTTTTTCAACATACACAATCAAAGCACAGCAGGCCAGAACCCCTCTCCTTGATGGGGTTGTTGATCAGCATCAGCTGAATTTCTGACCCAACGTGTGCAGTGGTCTCAATTCCCAAACACAGCCCTCCCGGCTCTGCCAGACGCCAGTGCCACATTTATATTGGAGGAAGGTTTGTTGTATCAGCTGTGTTACAGAAAATCTGTTTTCCCCAGGCTGTTTGTTACAGACTGTTCATTGTGACTTTGGCTGGCTATCAGATGCTTCTATTTAAACAAACAAATTTCTTCTCCTAGTTTTCCTCAAGATGTCCTGCAGTGAAGTACCTCTGACTGAGACAAAATGAGTGATACATATGTATGCAATAAGTGACATCAGGATTTGTTCAAACACGTCAATAAAGCAGTCATTGAATTGCGACTTCAGAATAGGTCCTAGTGGCAGTAAAACAGCAACCAGAATCTGTAAAAGTTTCCAAGACCCTTACCTTTTGTCCCAGATACTTTTTCCCCATCAGGCCAGATGAGTGCCCACAGCATGTGTACTGCCTGTGTTGCTCGCAGGTGAGCCACAGAAAGGTATGATCTGCCACATTGAAGGTAGAAGTCCTTATGTACAGATATGTCAAAGCAACTGTGTGTTTGCATTTCTGGATTGTTTTTCCCTTTTTTTCCCCTTTTCCTATGAGTTTTGACACAGCATTTTGGAGCATCTGCTGACAAGAGTATGTCGAAAGAGCGTAGAGTAGTATCTTCTATTCTTGCATTTTGGCTGGCAGTGTGTTTTGGCTTGCTGGTATATTACATTTGTAATCCTATACCATGCATGCTGTCCTAGAATAGATCATAGAATCACTGAAAAATGTAGGTTGGAACCGCTGGAGGTCATCTGGTCCAACACCCTCCAGCCCCAGCAGTGATGGCTTTGAAAACAGATAGTGTTACTCAGGGTCTTGCTCCAGTTGAGTTTTGAATATCTAGAAGAAAAAAAAAGGTTACAACTCTGGGTGAAAAGAAAAAATTGGGTTGAGGGTGTTTAAAAGCTAAAGCAAGTGTCTGAGTTGGAGTTTCATTTGTTGCCCCTTCCTTTTGCACCTCTGAAGAGAGTTTGATTCACTTTTTTTCTGTGAATGGCACTCCTCAAGGTAGTGAAGAATTGAGTTGGCTCCTGCTTTGACTTTTCTCACAGCCTCTGGTCATGCCTGATGTGCTGCAGCCTCCTTACCACTGACTCTCCAGCTGGCCCATCTCCTCTGTACTGGAAGATACCAAACTGGACGTGTGTCCAGCTGCCACCCAGATGGGAATAATAATTTCTGCCAATGTGGTGCTTGCAATTCTGCTCAGACAGCCCAGTGTGTGGGCAGCCTTGGCTGCTGCAAGGGTCCCTTGCTGACCCCTCCCAGTTCCTTCACCTGGATCTTCAGCTTCTTTGTGCTGGGCATCCCAGCCTGAATGGCCGTGTGGGATTTTCCTGCACTGCTGCAAGACTGTGTTTGTCTTTGCTGAAAATTGTGAGACTTCTGTCAAACCAGTTACTAGTTTGTCCTGAAGCTGGGGAGCAGCAGCCCTATACCCCACCACTGCAGTCCTCCCCAAAGTTGATGCCATGGATTTACAGTGTTGTTCAGGTTGGAAAAGACCTCAGAGATCAAGTCCAGTCATTGATCCAGCACTGCCAGGTCCAGCACTAGACCATGTCCTTTAGTGCCATATCTGTGTGGCATTTAAATAGCCCCAGGGGTAGCGGCTCAACCCAGAAGTAATTTATGTAATGGGATCTGAATTTTTTCCCTTAAACTGCATTAGGAGTGGGGTATTGATTACTCTTCAATAGGATGAGGGTGTTTCCATCCCATTGGCCAGATGAAGCAGTGTTGGCCTGGGTACTGACCCATGAGGGGGCACCATTGACATCAGCCACCAGCAGGAGCATTGGACCACAACCCCCGCATCTGAAGCCCAATGACCCAGCCAGGTTTTCATCCCATGCCTAAAAATAATCACATATCTTCTTCTCTCACCCAGTCCTTACATTTGAGCAATGCAGATTTAATAAACAGGTTAGTTATTAATTGTTTAATAAATAATGAAACTCAGTTAATACTGTAGACTTCTAAAGTGCGTCATTGCATTTAAGAAGGAATTGGGAATTGTTTGTGGAAAGACAGCAGTCCAGCAGAGGGATCTTTTTGTTTGGTTTTTTAACCAGTATAGATTTGTGAAAGTTTCACATTCGAAGTGATTTGAGCTGAAAAGAAACTAAAGGGAGAATTGCAATTGGTTTGAGTTAATTTTTTTGGCACTAATTTATGTTGTTTAAGCTTTATTGCACTGGCTGTGTGTGGAGGCCGTTTATAGGAAAAGCAGCTGAGTTAGAGAGGATTTAAGGAGAATGTATGGCAGTAAAACTGCAAAGTATCATGAGGGTTCAGCATATTGGAACTATTTTTAGATCATTTTTGTTTTAAAGTCACTGAAACTTTAAGACTGTTAAATGTACAGCTTTTTATTTTTTCATTTTCTTTACACTTTGTGGGGCTCTTTTCTGGATGTGACAGCAAAGAATTGTTTGTTATTTAGAATTCATTTTGTTAACTGTTCCTCTTCTGAAAAGGACTTTGTGTTTGGTTTGGATAAGCCCAATGTCTGTAAGCACAACCATCCTGAAACACTTGGGCTCATCTGAGCTTTGAGATGCAGCTCTGGGCAGGGTTTGGTGGAGACAGGGGCAGGGGTCCTGTTTTATAGGGCAGTGAGACAACTTGAGTGAGTGTTGGGAAGTCACAGCTGAACACCACAGAGTGATGAACTCTCTAGGGAGAAAATGAGAATGGGAACAAGGGATGCCTGTGAGCTTTGTGGAGAATTTTCCCACTGTGTCATTGTGAGGAATGGAGTTGCAAATAGGGGAGATTGCTGTGTGGGCAGAGTCAGGGCTTCCAGCTTTACACAACAAATTAAGGCAGGAAAAATTCAGTCCAACCCTCCTGTCATAAAGGGGGATTAGTATGATAGTCCTGTGTTGTGGTGATTGCACAGATTTTATACCTCTTTTCCTCCTCTTCCTCCCCGACACCTCCCTCTCCATCTTCTTCCCCTTGTCAAGCTCACCCACCACCCACCAGTCTGCTGCATTGACAGACCTGTTCAAACAAGTATATTGTATTTAAAATATATACCCATAGCTCTGCATGAGTGCATTCATTTTGCTCATCTCACTCCATTATTACTTACATGTTCTTTCCGTTTCTTGTTGGTTTTGAACTTGAGAAGGTTTGCACAACCAAAGGTGCATTTGCTTGCCTTTTAATTAAGCCAAGCAGCTTTGATTGTAAAAAAATCCATAAGTATGTTGACTTTGCTAGTGGACAGGTGTTTGGTAGATGACTTAAATTCCACAAAATCTATGGAAAGGAAAGTATCTTCTGAGAGGCACCTTACTGAATGAACATATATTTTCAATATGCCATAAGCCACATGCAGTGGTCAGAACATGAGCTGCAAAAGAATGTGGTGGTGGCAGAGATCAGAATTGTGTGTGCTGGAAATGAGCAAAAAATTGTTCTTCAAAATTTGCTTTTTTTTTGTCCTAAGTGTTGATACAATCTTTTTGAAGGTTATATAAAAATAGCCTTTTTTTACAATTGTGTAAGCAAAATAAAAACCTAAGAATTACTGGAATGAATGTGAAAAAAGTTTATGAATTTATACAGCTGTGCATGGTACTAGAGACATTGACTTGTCAAATGTAAAGGAATACATAAAGGAATAAATACAAATGGAGGTGCATTGCCCTTTTATCCTTAAACACTTGAGTTTGCTGGAAGCCCAGAAAATAATGATCAGTTGCTCAAAGTGCTGGATGTATAGATTGATGCCAGCAGGAGTGCTTCCAATAAAGAGAATACCTTCAGTTTTGAGTAGAATTCATACCTATGTTCACCATACCTCGAGGGGTAGCCACTCTGAAAATAATCTGCTGTCAAGTACAGGGAAAAACTTGCAATCTAGTTTAACCTAAAGGAAGATGTTTATCATCTTTAATTTTTTTCACTGTTGACAGTGGCAAGTGGGTGGGGGTTTTTTTTGGGTGTTCACTTTGCCTTTTTTTTTTTTTTTTTATTCTTTGTTTTGTTTATTTTTGGCTTTTGGTGCTTTTTGGGAGGGCTTTTTTTTCCCCCTCTCTCTACATGTTGCCTGAAACTCAGCTTGCAGTAGTTGAATATGGAATTGAGCAGCAAGCTGTACCTGCTGGAAGGGGCTGCAAGTTCACCTTAAACTGCTGCTTCAGTGAGAGAGGACTTTGGTGTTGGGGAAAATTGGGCCAGGGTTTTGAGAGGGGAAAAGCTCATGTGCAGCTGGGAATTTCCCCTTCTGGTGCTGCAGGGAAGAATCATGTGTTCTGTTTTCACTGTATACAGTCACTGGAGATCTTGGTCTTTGTGGTGACCTAATCAAGATCATGTGCAATCTTAGAATTTCTGACACAAGTCAGTAACTTCAGTTCGGAGAAAAACACAAACTTTTAGGCAATTCTGATGTTCATCTCTGCCCCTGGGTGCAATCTTAGATCTGCAGTTATAAAAGTGTTTCTGGGACTGTCAGAGCCTGATTGAAATTCAGCCATCAAAATAATTTTGGAGAATATAATTTCTTTTCTAATAATTGCTAGTGATGTAGTTATTACTGTGCAGCTGCATCACTTTGAGGAGCACTTTTATTGAGCTTTTCGTTAATTTGCCTTTTGTGCTGTTAGAAATAAGCACAAAAAGCTTATGATAAAAATCTGATCCTGGTCTGTGAGTTTGTTAGATGAAGTTAGTGGAGTTGAGTAGAGACAAAGCAATTCAGCTTCAGTCCCCAGGATTCATCCAAGTGACATTGCAGTCACTTTCACCACAAAGCAAAAGAGAAATACAGAAGTTCCCACTCCTTTCTTCAGTGTTTTTTCCCCTTGCAGATTTAAAGTGCTGACCGAAGTTTGAGCTATTTACATGTGGCTACATGTAAATAAAGTTTGGACTGCAAGTAATATTTTGTAACATCAGAAATGAAGAGCTGGAAATCTCCTTCTGTGATGCACTGGCATTTTCTCTGCCATCATCTCTTGCTCTACTCCATCCCTCTGCTTCTCTGGTTTGGCTGCTGCATTTTTTTATTTCTCCAGGTACAGGCAGGTACTTTAAACAAGCAGCTGGCAGGAACCAGCAACTTTTTCCTCTGTGTTGGCGGGATTTGGCGAGGTGGCGAGGTCATGCGAGCACTTGCTCCGGGAGCTGGGAAATTGCGTTGCAGTCAGTTCCAGTTAGGTTTTTTGAGTAATTGCAGGCTTCCCTTATCTCTATTGTCTTAAGGGTGTCTGTTGTTAATTGGTTCAGTTTCATGAAGCTATGACAGCTGTGATAAGCCTTACCATTTTTACTTCCAGTTAAATGTTTATAAAACGTGAATTTCACTGTATGTGGCTCGAAAGGCAGATGAGAGCCTCTGAGTGTATTTGTTTAATTGTCTGTAGCCAAGTACAATTAGCATGTACTGTACGGGCAGTGTAATTATCCTGTCTAGTAAGCATGCAGAATTCTCCCTTGCTAGAAGATTGTTTTATTATTCCCTTGGTGTAGCATGGGGCAGCAGTTGGATCCTCATGCTAAAAATAAGAAAGGAAGATGTGCATTTGGTGTATTGCATCAGCTTTCAGCAAGCTTAAAATAATGGGTTGTGCACGAACGCATCCTTCAGCTGATTCCCTGAAGACTATTGACAAGTTTAACTTCTGTGAGCCACACACACCTCCTGCCTTGTATGGACCCAGAAATAACATCATTCAGCTTATAAAATAACTCGTCAATTTTTATGCATTGCTCTAAATGCAGGAGGAATTTGGATTGTTTGCATGGAAGAGTAGAGGTAGCATTAGCTTTAACTAAAATATAGTAGTCTGAATTTGATTGATTTGGCATGAGTGCTGGTCTAAGTAAGTGCTTTCTGGGAAGGTTGTTTGTGTGTCCATCTACATTCTTGGGTTTCTTTGTTTCCCAGGGAAGGAAATTGGAGAATGAATGTGTCATGTGAAACACACTTTTTTTTTTTTTTAATGGATGCGTGTTGATGCCTTTTTTTTGTTTATTTGGAATTTTTTTTTTACAAGTGAAGTCATATATAGGTGTTTTGGAAAGTGAAAGGTTATTTTATTGGTTACTTTGGAAATTATGCAGTCTTATTACTTGTTTACCGGGCAGGACAAAAAAAAGGAATTTGGTGCACAGAGGGGAAGAGATCACTGTGACGCTGCAGTTTGCTGTTTAGGGAAGGGAGACTTTGTAAAAAAGGTGTTATAATAACTTTCCCAAATTGAATGGGTGATTGCACTTGCTGATGTTTGAATCAATGCTGACATACAGCTTCTAATATTTTTTATATTGGCAGTGGAGTAGAATGAGCCCATTTCGTGGAAAGACTCACTGAGATATTTTTCATTTTAACTTACTGTAAGAGGACTAATCTGAAATCATAAGTCTCTCTAATTCTGTATACTAGAGACAATCTCTTGATTGCAACTCCCGGAGAATCAGCAATAAATGCATCCCAAATACTAATTATGCATTACTGCTTGTACTTGCTCATAAGTTGACTAAACAACTGTAGTAATGTATGTAATATCTTGTATAACAGAGGTGTATTTCTAGCACAGAGGTGCTTAGAAATAACTATGCATTCTTCTTTTCCCTTTTGCTGTAGAATAATATTTTTGTTCTCTGCTTTGGTGAGTTTTGTGTGTTGCCTCCTTATAGTTAATACTTAAAGAGAGAGCATGAATAGTGGTTCCAGTAGGCTAAGTAGCTATTGACTTAAATGTTTAAAGCTTATTTTGGAGGTGTGAGATCAAAGTGTAACTTCCATAAATGAACTGTCAACTTCAGTGTTTGAGACTTCTGTTTATTTTCTGCTCTGTTTTTCACTCCGGGGTTGTTTTTTTAAGGTGTAAATCAAAAGAAATGGCATCATTAAGAAGAGAAAGCAGTGAAAATGTCATTCATATCTGTTAAGATAGTCACAAGTTTGCTTGGGCTATTTCTGTACATGTTTCCTTTGAGGCATTTATCCCCAAGGTTGGCGTGGAGCATCACTGCTCATTCCAGTGCTTCTCTCACTTCTTCTAAAACAGGTATGGCTCTAAACCATATCTGTGAAGTACCAGTGTCCTTTTGTCTGTCCAGTACTTACTGCTGTGATCTTCATCTGGCGTTTCTTGGGATGACAGAAGTGGATTTAGGAATGTGAACAAATATCTGAACTCTGACTTGAGTGACCCAGCTGTTGGAAATACACTGCAGACATGAGTTGCAGAGTAGGATTACTTTTAAAAGCATCAGTTGATAGCAGTGGTAGGTAGTGGACTGTGGAATATGTGTGCTGGAATAAACAGGATTACATTTAACTTGGAAGCAAAAAAAGAAGCAGCAGAATGAAATGTTTTAGAGTATGATTCTAATACTACAGAAGAGGAACAGTTGCAGTTTTACCAAGCTGGTTTGTTCTGCTTGAAATCAGGGAATAGGTAGCCATGAAACACATAGTCTTCACCCTCTAAAATGTTAAAAATAAACTAATTTGAATAAAGTCGATTTTTTTTTTTGTGTGTGTGTGTGTGCAGTGGTTTTCCATTTGTTTGGTTTTGGGGTTTTTGTTTGATGTGTGTCCGCTTTCAAAACTTGCATAGAGAGCTGACATTCCTGTCTGAGCATTTGTAAAAGTCTGGCACATCTACCAAAGGGAATTGAGACAATGAATTGAGGGTATTTGATGGCAATTGTTTTCCTTACTTGAATCAAAATTTCAACTTGAGTGTAGTCCACAGACTAGATTCAGAATTGCAAAATAGGTTTTTGTCTCTGAGTAATTAAAGGTGCCCAGGTGCACAGGAGCCTGAGATTGCCATTACTACTCTTTTAAACTGTATTAAGACCAAATCCATACATGAATGTCCAGAGTAGAAATAATACCACATCTAATTGGCTTTTGATATTCTCATGAACTCTACTAGTCTATAGTTAATCAAATGTTGATTCATATTTGTTTAATTTTTTTGTGGTTTGATTTTTATATCAAATTATATTACAAGGGGCTTAATCACAAGCCTTTTGCTCTTTACCTCATTTTTTTAGTGTATAGTGCAGGGTCTTTTAAAAATAAATAAATGACCTTAATCTACAAAATGAATGTTCCCAGCCTCAACTAGTTACTGAACCATGGACTATCAGAGGTACACTTAGAGCTGTGTATCTTTGAGTTTGGGGTTCTTTCTGTTTTTGTTGGGGTTTGTTTGTTTTGTTTGTTTTTGTTTATAGGTATGCCATTTTCTCATACTTAATTCTGGTTAGCCATAGAATTTTCGAGCTCTTAATTTGGTGTGACACTTTCCCTTTTTTGTGTTTCTAACTACACTGAGTGTGAAGGAGCAGTACTTTTTGCCAGTATAAGAACTGTGTGGTACAATCCTGCATTAAAAGATATTCAGGGAATTTCAGCAGTATGTACTTATCTGGAAAGATGAGCTAAACTGCACAACCTGCTTTAACAGGTTCCTGCAGTTGTGAATGCCTGCCTTTCATATGGAGTAATACAGAGGCAGCTGATTGGGGTTGGCCAAGTTCTGCTACATCAATTGTAATTACCTAAACTTAAACATGCCAGCTGCGATGAGAAAAAAATTAAGTAGGTCTTCCTCTTCTGTCTTCTGTCCCTTATTTAAAGTAAAAGCAGATTACCTCTGAGTCGAAAATGTTTTTAAAATCTTTGTGAGAGGAAACTAAGCCATGATGTTTGTTTTTTTTACATGTGAGAGTTTTTTCTAGATATTTTCCCAAATATAAGCTGAAAGAGTACTGCTGAAGTGATCACACTGAGCTGATAACTCTGCCCTGCCCAAACAAGCCCAGTGAATTTGTGGAGGAAGGAGCCTAATTCCTACCTGCCCACCCCTTCAGACAGGAGTGTGCCATCAGCAGTTTGACTGGGGAAGCAAAGAACCTTGAATAATTAAATTTGGGTGATCAAGGTTTAAGTAACATCCGGTCTCAGAAAGGATACATATGTCTGGAGAGGGTACAAAAAAAAAAAGTGACAAAAGGGAAGCAGGAAGAGAGAGAAGTACACCAAGGTTGAGTCAACAGAGGCCCTTCAGAAAAGGGGAATTCAACCCAAAGGAAACCAATACAGAAAGCCATAAAATACATCAGGCAAGGAAATATATGGGAAGGAAATCAGAAGGGTGAGAAGTCTATGAAGCAGATGGTCTACTTTGTAATGTCACTTTACAAAAAGAGGAAGTGAAATAGTTCCTTCTCTAATAGATAGTTAAAGGAAAAAAATATGTGAGGCTGTGGAGATAAGTACTCCAATTCTGTGGGGATGTCTTGTTTTGTTTGTTTGGTGGTGTGGTGGGTTTTCTGTCAGTGAGAGGGAGTCACTGTCACACTTTTGGATGTTGAATAAAGTGATATTCCAGCTGGTGCATTGAAAGACAACAAACTGTTGTGACCAGTTGGATATGCCAAAGAATTCTGGAGAAGTCAGGGATGATGAGGTTGCTCTGTTCCAAATGTGCATTTTGCTGTCAGTGTGAGCATGATGGAAGGACAAAAAGGATAAGAAAAATTAGTTAATTGGCTAAAACTAGACAAGTTTGAGACAATACAGACTAACCTGATGAGACAGTATGACTGAGCAAGGAGGAGACAAAGAGGACAGCATTTTGGGCTAGGGGGATTTACTTTACCAGAGGCTTAATTACTGTCTTAGCTTAATTAGCCAGATAAGCAACTTATCTGAGTTTACAGATAAGAGGACCTTCATGTAGATTCTAAATCTAGAATTGAGCAGCCAAATTTTAAGTACATGGAAGAAATTAGAATGCTTTATCTTAGTGCTTGTCTCCAAGGTATCAAAAAAAAAAAAAAAAAAAGGGGTGGGGGAAACATATGAGACAATGGAAAGGTAGAACATCTCCTGTGAACAATGAACACTTAGCGAAGCTAAATCCAAGGAAAAGGAAATACTCCCACCCACTCTTTTTTCCTTATCCTTGTTCTCACAGAATCAGTTTTTACATTGAATAACACATCTTTTTCAGAGGCCACTGAAGCTGAGAACTCTTCTGAGAATTCAAATGATTTTGACATTTGTATGAGTAGCAAGTAGGGGGTGTCACAGTAAACAATATTTTGTTTTTAGCAGAAGTGTGGAATTATCATGGTTTTGGGCATTGGCCAATTTCAGAGGTGTGGTTTTTAGTTTTTGTGGTTCTTCCCCCTCGCCCCCTTCCAGTATAAAGCATGTCTGAATGTGTTATCAACATAAATGGAGAACCAAATGCTTTCTCCTTTTCTGATACTTGCTGTAGGATAGATTCACCAGTATTCTCACCAGATTGAATTTTTTTCTGAAGTACAGCCCTACCACATGGACAGCTTCTGACTTCAGTGTCTGTCAGGGGTGATGGAATGAACATTCATTTACTTCTTTTTAAAGAAAGAAACAAAATCAACCTTCCCCCCTGCAACAAACAGACAAACAAAACCCCCAAATCAAATGCTTTGGTTTTTATCTTGTTTGACTTTTGCTTGGGAAAGTAATTAGGAACTGTTTGTCTTATGAACATATGAGTATTTCTCTCCAGTGTTTAAGAAGCTGCTATGAGGCTGTAGGATCAATGGAGATGATGTGGGCTGTTGTCTCTGTGAATATAAACAGAATTAAAAAGGAATTGCTCTAACTCCCTTAGCAGTTCAAGTGCTTCCATGCACTGGTGGCTGTTGGAGCTGCAATGCTTTCATCTGCCCAAGTCCACCTGCTTTGCACCCACTGCTGTCATCAGGGAAGAGGCTTTTGAGGAGCTGAGATCTGCCCTGTAGCATGAGAATTTCCATCTCAAATATGTAAATAAAAATCTGAGGCCTGAGCACAGTCTGATGTGTGAGAGTCAGCCCTGAAGCTGTCAAATATGACTGTTGATTTACTTCTTTTTTTTATTAAAGAGAAATGCAAGTCAGTTGAAATCAGGTTGGCATGTTAGATCTTCTTGTCACCCCTTGAGATTTCCATCTGATCCAGTGTGGATGGTGGCTGCTGGTCACATCTCCCTCCTGTGGCACAGGGAACTCCATAACTCATGCTTATGAAAGAAACCTTTCTTCAAAGTTTTTGATGGTCAGGTTAAATCTGATTGGTAAGCATCAAATGCAATGAAATACTTTTTCAGAGGGGCTTTAAACTTTATAATGCACTTAACAAGTACTCTTCTCTCCTTCAGTATGTGTTACCAAGCACATCTGCAAAGCACTTTACATGCCTATTGCATTTATAGTGGATTAGTTATGTTTTTTTACCTAGAGGGGTACGTGTAAATCCTCGATGCATGAATTGCTTCTGCAGATGTGTTCAAGTAGAAGCCCCACACTTCAAAGTCTGAATGTTATGGATGTAAAGTACCTGGGGCAAGAGGAGGGGCCCCGTGTCAGTGTTATCTCAATAGATGTTTCTGAGGCTTGCGAAAGGAAGGTGCTTTAGCTTGGACTTTCCTGCTTGGGGGAAGAAAGCTGTCTTTTATTACTGTTTGTGCTGAATTATATGGGAGTTAATCATTGTTCATGTGTGTGTGTGCATTGAGAGAGAATGTGTTCACCAAAGGCAGTAAATCCAACAGATCAAGATTTCTTCTGCTCGGTGCACTCAGTGCTGTATTCAATAATGATTTTCCCATGTTGGGTGCTTTGAGAGCATTTTAAAATACAGCAATCACAGGTGAACAGTGTTTACATAAAAATGCTCTTGCAATATTTGGGTAATTGGTGTATAGTTAATTATAATATAGTTAATATAGATGTAATATAGTTAATATAGATGTTATTCTAGTTAATACAGATGTAATTGTATTTCAGAATGTACAATCATACATCAGCACAGTAAAGCTGATGTATGGTTGTACATTCTGAAATACAATTACATCTATCAAAGCATTAGACATGACAACTCCTACATTGGTCAAAGGCAAAATACCCCCATGAATCACATAATTTTCTTCATTTTCACCTAGTCTTTGGTTGACAGTGTTCAGTTTGTTGTAAGTGAAGGATGCAAAGGCAGGTGAGTTAAAAGGAGGTGATATTTTTGACCATGATGAGGTAAAGCCCATAGTAATAGTTTCCACACACCTGGTGACCTTCAGTGTGAGAACATGCTGCTGTCTGTCTAGTCCAGTGTCTTTTATCTAACTTCAGGCATCAGCAGCCTCTTTCAAAAAGGGTGTAAAACATCTCTGCCTCATTTGTCTAAATGTGCGATGATCTTCCTCCCCATTCTCAACGAAGTTGTTTCATCATCCTAAAGAAGGGTGCTTTGTGTCTCTTCTAAAGCTTGTGTTCATTTTCTTTATACTCTGCATGCCATGTCAGGTTTTGAAAACAGCTTTTTTTTTTCTTTGTGGTTTGTTTGGTTTTTTTTGTTTGTTTTTTTTTTTTATTTTATGCCTATTTTTGTCAATGGTAATCTAAATGCATTTATTACCTTCCTGAAAAGAATAAGTGACATTTTTAGGACTGGTTGAAACCTTTGACAAAAATTTTTTTTAAAAGTAAATGTTTTTATTAACATAAATACAACAATACTTGTAATCAAAATGCTGTTGTGTTTTTAAGACTATTGATATAGGTTATATAGCTTATATGTTAACAAATGCAAAACCTCTTCTTTGGCAGTAGAGTTCTGAAGAAAACTAAGTCCCTGTTTAATATTTTTCTCTTCTTAAAGTGGTTTTGAAGGCAAAATTTTCTTCTACCGAAGTCATTAAAACAAGACTTTTAATTTTATTTTGCCAAAGTAATAAAAACTAATTTTGGTTGTAATGAATGTTAAAAATTAGGTGTAATAGAGAAGAATATGAACCTATGAAATATTAATTGCCTTTTTTAAGGATATTTTTGTTCATGCTTATTTGTGGTCAGTTGGAAGGAAGTAAGCACTTTGTTTCCTGCTAAGTGTGGAATGCTTTAAATATATAGTGCTTGGTGCTAACTTTTTTAAAGCATTACTTATGACTGACACATCCTGGTGTAGTTTGCTCTTCCCGCTAGTGACCTTGAAAGCATGTCTGTGCAATAATTGCTTATTGCTGGAACAAAAGATAGTTCTGTCTTTGATTTGTTTGAATTCAGGAAGCTGTGTTTGCCAAAGTAAAATCTTGGTGACGCAACTATGTAAGGCTTCAGCAGCCACACCTCTGCTAAGCAGTTTCAAGTTTTTAGTTTTAACCTTTGTTCATAGCCATATTCCTTTTCCAGCAAAACATCTGAGGTGGTTTGCTTTCTTCCTTTTGCACTAGAGCTGTGCTAAAGAAATGCCAAGTTAGAAGGAAAAGCAGCAGCAAGTACTTTTGAGATTTCCAGCCCTTCTGTGCTAAGGCAACTGGATGGTAGCAGAATAAATGGATTCTCTTCCTGATCATTGTGGTAAGGTTGATGCACAATATTCTCGAGTGTTGGATGGTATAGATGGTGTGGGGTTTGGAAAATAGGATTTTATGAGCCTAGCTATGCTTGATATCTGAGAAGCAATGCAGAACGCCATCACTGAGCTCCAGTGGCCTTCCATTGAGAAGGGATAGTGGATCCAGTTAAAGAGGTACTTCTTCACTGCTGTAATGCAGTTTTCAGCATGGCTCTGAGGTACTGCATTAACATTTGTCTTTGATATCGGTGTTTAATGCAAGAATACATTTCTAATGAGCCAAGCTGCTGAAAGTGCTCCCTCTAGGACTGTGTGAATGTAGTTTTCACTGCTTTATGATGAGGATTTGCCTTTGTGTAATTATGGATTTGTAAGAACCACTTCAAAATTAATAGGTTTTGGACAGCAATTAGAGTTTTGGAGTGTATATTGCTGTTAATGTGCCGAGCTGGTCCCTGTGCTGTACGGGCTGCGTGTCCTGACCTCTGCTCAGGACCGAGTCTCTGGCGAGTGCAACTTCTCACCATTATCAAACTGCAAGCAAGCATTTAATTACAAATTAGCTGTTTTAACTGCTTTGGGGGAAACAAAACCCCACAGTGTTTTGAAATTAAATCCTGAAGGATCAGTATTTCAGAAGCAGATCTGTCTATTCCTGCCTGCAGCCATCCATATTTATGCGTGTGCTACACATGTGGCTTTTAATTATCAAACGCCAAAGTTTTGTGTTGAGATTTCTGAAATTTGACCCTTGGATGCAAATTCTAATTTTTGTCAAGCTTTAAGCACCATGTTTGAATGTTTTCTGAGTGTGGAGGGCTGAAATCAAGAGTCATGGTCTTGGAGAGCATTAAGAACTTTGTTAATACTGCTCTCCAGTCAGATGCAATGCCAGGGGTCAAATCTTTGTTTACAGCAGAAGTAAATGAAGCAGTCATTTTACAAATGACTTGTGAAGAAATGATAGTAGTGGCGTGTGGAGCCTCTCCATTTCGTGTCTGCGTTTAGCTGTGCCTCATCTTTGTCCTGCCTGATTTACTGCCAAATTATGGGACAACTCCCAAAGACCCTCACTGAAAGCAGTTTGTAATCTTCTACCATGTTGAGTACAATACCACATTCATCATCACAGCCCACTGTTTATGAGTTAAAATGGGCATGCAAAACTTGTAATTTACAAAAATAGACTTATTTTCCTCCCTTCTAACTTGCTAATACTGTTGTGTTTCTTGCTTTTCTGTGCCTGCTTTCTGACAGGACTTCCAGAACTAATCAGCACCACTCCTTTCCAGAGTCTCTTGGAGATGCTGGTGAAGGATTCAGGCGTATTCTGTACCTTGAGAGGCTAAACTGTATTTAGTGGGGTTTTTAGTTAGGGGAAAAAATACATTTCCTCATTGAATGTATTTTCAGCCATTGATATAGGCAGACTTGCCTGCTGCAGTACAAATAAACATCATCTGTGTTCAGTGTGGTCTGACTAGCAGACTAAGTATCTGCAGAGAGAATAGCTTCAGCATACTTTAAGTAAAGTTATGATAGACACAAGATACCTGAGAGATCCAGATGCTCAAGAGCAGTTTCTCCTTAATGATTGTTTTGGTTTGGAATGGGAGGAAATTTAGGGAAGTGATATTAAAAAAAAATAAATACATTGGTAATTAACCAACGCTAAAACACCCACCATGCTCATTAGTTAATATTCATAACACATTAGTCACATTAGTTAAAAAAAATCACAAAATTAAAAAATCTAAAATTAAACCACTACAATGATAGATAAATGAAAACTGTGCATGCCTCAGAAGAAATTGGAGAATGAACAACTATCCCAATTC
This sequence comes from Agelaius phoeniceus, assembly GCF_051311805.1. NCBI lineage: Eukaryota > Metazoa > Chordata > Aves > Passeriformes > Icteridae > Agelaius > Agelaius phoeniceus. The sequence goes on along the minus strand of NC_135267.1, from coordinate 92,375,474 downwards.
TAGATAGAATTACAAGTGTTTGACATGTATTGAAAATGTTCTAGAACAAATTTTTGTCTTGTTGCTGTCATATGCAGGCTTCAAATTGAAATGAATTTTAAAAAGCTTGCTGGAGAAGGTAAGAGGTATACAACAGCTGTTATAGATGAAAAAAGTCTTTCAGCTTCCAGGACTGACTAACTGTAGCCTTCCCCTTGGGCTACAAAGCAAGTGGTGAATGCTAAAGTAATGTGAAAATGGGATGGTAAAAGACTTGGAAAAAACATGAAATAATCTAATTTAAGAATGTTTTAATTGAGGCTTGGTCTTCTGGCTGTATTTATATATAAATGATACCCATTCACTTAGTGTATGATAACCTCTGAGAAAGGGCTGGGATGTGCAGTGAGATTTTTGTGCTTTGTTAGGAAATAGGTAAAATTAAAAGTGTTGATAATTGAGTACTTAAAGTTATTCTATGCAGAGATGAACCTTTTACTTGAAGACAGATTTACATGATATTCACAGCTCATAAATCATTCTTGCATTGCCTCCCTGCTAGACTATTGGCAGTAGAAGGCATTTCTCAAAATATGCCTGTTTTCAATTAGCTCAAGGAAAATTCTCTAGTTACAGAAAGAGCATCCATCCCTATTACCTGATCCAGGAATTAACAGCAAAATACGTTTGCATGAGGATTACCAAAGCTTAGTGTGTGTAAGCAATGATTAGGGCTGATTTTTGAATAGGGGAGGATAGGAAGATTTAACCCATCTGCCTTTGAAATGTTTCTAATCCTGAGGTTCAGAGTCGTGATGGGCTGTGGAAGAGCTCCTCAGACATGGAGAAGTGCAGCCCAAAGCATGTTGGGCATGGAAGGCAGGAGGATTTGAGAGAGCCAGTGTGGTGTGGCTGGAGCTGGTCAGGCTCTGGTTTGGGGGCAATGGAAAGGCAGGATGCTGCCTTGCTTGCCCAAGTTGCTCTGTTCTCCTGGGCAATTGTGCTTTTTGTTGGTTTTCCTCTTTAGCAGCAATTTTCTGTACACTCTGTGTACAACCTTCCCCTGTTTTATCTCTGGGGTGAGGCAATGGAGAGCTTCTTAGTTCTGTTTTATTATGTCTTTTCTGAACAGCCTTGACTTTTGTTTGTAATTTGCCCCCTTCATTGTGCCTTGGTTAAAAAAGGTGCTTGTGTCCATGCAATTACAGATCCTTGCAAAACACAGCTTGTTCTGTGCTCTCAGGGTATTCCTTGCATGGTGAGTTCCACCTCTCCTACATCGGCTTTGTTCTCTTAACTGAAGAAAAGGCAAGGGATGCTGCCAACTTTCACAGAAAGCTTATTTTCTTCCAAGGAGCATTGAAATAGTTCTAGTCTGTGACTTTTTCTATTGAAAACCAGATTTGTGTGAATTGGCATACTTGGAATGAACAATGTCCCATTAATGTGGTCGATCCAAAATCCCTTTTTGAAGGCAAAATGGGTGATCTTGATTTGTGTGACGTTGCCAAAGTAAATGTCACTTGAAGTCATTGGCTTGCACTTAGTTGGAACAATATACCTGGCTTTGAAATAAAGCTTTTTTTTTTCACTGCCTGATCGTGGGTGAAGAGCTAATTTTATTCTGTTTTGCTGGTAGTGAGTGGATTTATAAGGTACTGAGTTAATTAGAACAACTCTTCTCTGTTTTCCCAGGGAAAGAAGCGTGTACTTCAGCACGTACATTTCGATGTCTAGAATGACAAAGAGACAATGTTTCTAGGAGCATCTTGTCAGCTCCTCTGGTGGGGAGGGCAGGTTTCTTGGGAGCATATGTGTGTGTGTGTGTATACATTTGGAGAATCTGTGTGAACATATGTCAGCTGCTTGTACGAAGTGAGCATTTCCATAAATTGTTATGAGTGTCTAGATTAAAACGATGTGGGTGTGTATTTGGGCTGATAGGGCAATGCTGGCCATCTAATGATTTAAGTAGTCACCTTTTCAGTGGTCAAAAGAATTGTGTCATTTTACAATGTGTGTACAAGGAGAAGAATGTACTCTGTGGCATTGAGACTGTGACACATTGTGCTACTTGTTGTGATGCACTGGGGCTTGGTGCTCAGGCACACAAAGGACAATGCAAAGGAAATGCTTTGTATATAGCCTATACTGGGAATTCTTGACATTTTTGTTAATAGCATGCAAGTCTGTGTTTATGGGACTTGAAAAGCACTTTAGAGAGCCTCACAGTTTGTGGCTGTGTCAGTACGAACCTGGGCTTTTAATAAAGACTCGGTGGACAGTTCTGAAATGGCTGGAGTTTGTCACATCCAGAAGTGCTCAACAGGAAGATCTCTTCTGATCAATGTATGTGTTCAGAGATCTTTGTCTGCAGGCATTCCATGTGTCAAGATGCAAAATGTTCTTTAGTAAAATTAAAAAGAAACGGACTGTGGGTTGAATTCTGTATTTGTAGGAACAGCGTCATCTTATCATATTTTTCAGCTGGAAGGTGAGAATGGGAGAGAGGGAGGATAGCCTTGGCCATGCTAAGCTGACCTGTATGATGAGTGAAGGGGTAGCAAGCACCATTTTGTCCCCACTTTTAAAAATCTTTTATTTAATAATAGATCTGTGGTCTCAGGCTTTTGAAGGCTGGAGGAAACTAATGCCCAGTTTTTATGAATTCATGTAGTAGATGCCCATCTAGTAGTAAGGATACTGTAGGAGTTCTGGAAAATTACATTTCTCCTTTACTTGCATAATAAATTTTTAAACATTTGGAAGAGTTCATTTATTACTTAGCTATAGGTTCTGTGCTTTAATAATAATATGCCTCCCTTTTACAAATGCTTTTATGCTCTTGACTGTTGCATCCCATGATGTAACCTTTCACTTGAAAATCTTCAACTTCCAAAAACCCACAAGGTGAGGCAGGAATAGGAGGGAGAGTATTTTAAAGTGAGACCTTACTTTGTTCTTTATAAGAGTACTTACAAAATATATATAATACACATATAAAATGTGCATGTTTATTATATATATAGATACATGTAAATGTACATATTTATTTAAAAGGATAAGTATTTATATGCATGACTTTTTTTGCCAGCTTACTTCAGTAACAATTAAGAATGCTTTTTTGTTGGTGTTAAGCCATTTCTGTAAAATTGGAAGAGAAGCAGCATTAGGGTTGCCTCTAGCTTGGAGGAAGCCATGGTAGGGTGTTGTGTCTGAGCAGTGCACAGGGAACAAGGAAACACCACCATCATACACAAGGTGCCATTTGTTTCACCTGGTTGTTGTAGTGCCAGCAGTCAAATCTGCTTCAATTTTAGTAATAGTGTTTGAGTTGAGGCTAAAAAATAAGAGGTCCTGCTCCTTTTGGAGTTCTACCCTTGATTTCTAGAGAGGAGAATGGGGGAACTCCTAGAATAATTGTTATGTCTTAATATATTATTGCTGTCAGAAGTATTTTCTGGAAGGATTTTTCTGAGGAATTGCTGTATTATCACCACAGCCTCAAATGGAAGTTACTTAGAATGAGTGTTAAACTGAAATGCTACACATGGTCATGAAAGATAGGCAAAGCTAGCATAATGCTTTGGGTTGCTGTTCAGACACTGATGGTGCTCTTGAAAAAGCTCCCTTTTCTGTGCCTTCCAGGGAATGGTTTTTGAATTTAAACATCCTGTCTCTTCACGTTGTGTGGATAGCACTTGCACAAGCTTGAGCAGGAGAGAATTGATGCTGTGTGCATGAGGAAGCACTATTTAATGTAGTCAAGACTAGTATGTGCTAAATGCAGAAAAGCAAGAAGACTGCTCTCAGTTATTGAGAACTTATGTATTTAAGAAGGGGGGAAGGTGAATAAAAGGAAAGAAGAAAATCTTGTTTGTTTTTTTTTTTTTCCCCAGTCCTGACTGATTGAATATCTGTTTAATAAGTAATTTGTGGAAAGGAAATAATCCTAATGGGCTCTTGGGTCATTGGTTTATGGGCCTGGCTCCAGGAAAGCTTGGAGAGAATAATTTAGTTAAAAGGATGACACAAATGAGGCTGAGAGGGAGATGCTCAGCAGCCTCACTAACAGGGTGTTGACTCTGGTCAATGCTGTCTCTCCCAAGTCCGTGGAGTGGGGGATTCCTGGTGTCACTTGGCTTTCCTGGGTGGCACATGAGAGCTCTGCCCGAGCTTTCTTCTTGTCTGGGCTGGCTGTGTTTGCCAGGAGCCAAGGACCTGTGCATCCCCCAGGGCTCAGGCTGGAAGGCACAGGGTCCTCACTGAGGTTTCTGGATTTGAGGTGGTGCCTTTTGAAACTCAATTTCCTTAATTCTGTCTGCCAAATCGGTCAGTCAAAGGATGCTCCGTTATGGTGGGGGAAGAAATGGTGGGAATCCTGGTTTAGATTCAGTTTTAGATGTCCCCATACTTGAACAGCAGTGGTGATAAACCCCATATTTAGCCCCTTGCATCTAAAGAAAACAATCTATGTATTGGTTTTCTGTGAAAGCTTTCAGAGTATCGGGTGATTTTTTCTTCTCTTCCTACTGGTATGTGAAACTAACAGCTTTGTTCAGGATGAGTCTTTTTGTGGGGGCAAGGAGGCTGGGGTTTGTGGAATTGTCACATTTGCTTTTGCCTACATGCAAAATTAACTTATTGTAGTATATTTTCAAAGCTGGTTTATAATGGAACATACTCACATGCTGTCCAAAATAACCACATGTTCCTTTGAAGGAAAAAAAAGAAAGTGAAGGACAAAGTTCTTGTTAGCAGATCTAACTGCTTTCTTACAAGGCAAGGAAAGCTGGTTAGAGAAAAATACTACTCTGAAGAGTTTTGATTAGGTTGTACATTGTCCTTGTTTATGCTTTTCCTAATAAAAACCCAGCAAAGTACCACCACTGCTCTGCAAGTAAAGTTCTGTGAAACATTTCTAGTGCTTCTATTAAAAGGCAAGGAAAAAAGAAAAACTAATTCGTGCAGTCAGAAAGTCTTGGGGTTTTTTAAGCTGTATGTCCTACACAGCTGCTTTTCTTTGTGTGATTGCTTACTTTATGGAGTTTTGAAGGGTAGAAATGTGACATAGAGGCAGATGACCTGCAAACAGCAACACTTGAACATAAAGTGAAGTAGAAGAGGATATTAACTCTAGCATTGTACTTTCAGGTTCTTACATGCACATGCTATCTTATATACCAGGCTTGCCAGGGCTTTTCTGTGAGGTTTAGACCACATCATTCATACATAGGAAAGAATAAAATAATAATAATAATAATAAAAAAAAGCTGAAGAGGGCTTAATATAACTTTTGCCCTTACAGTTTGTTTTTTTTTGGTTTTTTAAAATTTTTTTTTAATTTTCCTGTGGACTTGCCATGTAGCAGGAATAAAAGTCATAATCAATTGTTCAAATGAAGAGCCCTTTCCTCCTTTCATAGCTCATCTTGCTGCTATAGATTTGGGAGTAGGCTGCTGCTTTTTCAATGGGGTGTGTTTGCCAGGTGGAGAAGGCAACTTTTTTCAAAGATAATTAGTGCAAAACATTATAGGATATGGCAAGCTGAACTTGTGTTTAAATGAACTTGTGTTTAAAAAAAAAAAAAGTCAAGAAAGGCTGCAGGAAGGGGGGTGGTTTGGCAAAGATGGCAGGTTTGCCAGAATGGTGTCCTGCTTTCAAGTAAAGGGAGAGACTTGAGGTATGACACATGCAAAGTCATATGTAAATTTGCTGAAAACAAATTATTTTGGGCATGCATATGATTGCTGTTGAAGCATCAGAGATATCCTATTTAGGTTTTAATGCCTGCTTTACCCAGAATATTAAAGCTAGTAACAGCATATATTCATCTCCTAACAATTTGATGATTAAAAATAAATTTTAAATGGAACTGCATTCTGTATTACACCCAGTGCAGGTAATCCTGTGTGCTGGATGCCTTGCAAACTTGGGAAGAGAACAAAAGGCATCATGAGGCATTTCTAATCAAAGAAATACAAAAGATGTGTACATTTTGTTGGTATTCCAGGAGAGTTAAACAAACCAAAGAATGTTGCCAGTAAAATGGAATTGAAATTTGCTTTCCAACATTAGAGTTTGTGTCTGTGAGCTCTTAGTTTGTGTGAGCCTGTTTTTCAGTGGAGTAAGCTGGAGAGAATTTCAGTTTAATTTTGAAAATTTATTTGAGTTTGAAAGGCAAACCTAAATAAACATTTCTGTTTTTTTTCTTTTAGCACTGAGATTTTTAGCAGTGGTGAACTTCTTGTCAAAATGCTCAGTGCATACCTTGTAATGGAAATTGTGGGAGAATGCGAATAGAACAGAAATAGACCCAGCGTTTATCTGATAGTTCAACACAAAGTAAATATTGAGATTTGTTTCTTCTCTTGTAATGGACTATTAAAGTACAGCTGACTTGGGAATGGAGGGCTAAAGGGGACGATTTCCCCAAACAGTCGTGTAGAAAAGAAAAGTGTAAATCTAGATGGGCCTGTTGCTCCCATTCCCCACGTGTTCTAACACATCTAAAGCCTTTATAAATGACAAAGTGTGAATAAAGCATAGTGTGCCCTAGGGAGGCAGCAGAAAAGTTCAGAGACATTCTTTCTACCTCTCTGTTATAGCAGGAAATGTACTAAATGTAAATGCCTGGCTGAGTGGAGGAACACACCATACCTGAGCTGCACAAGTGCCACCCAGGAAAAATTCATTAAAGCATTATAAATGAGGTGAATACATAAATGAGGTGCTGGGCAGACCCTGCTGAAGTTTGTTATCAAGTTTGTTGAAGTACAGCTTGCCAGTCCAGATGGAGTAACACCTCAAGCTCTGGGGCAGTGGGAGTCCTTCCACCAGCCTGTGCTTCCCCCTCACCCCCTTCCTTTTCCTGAGATCCATCCTGCCTCACATAAACATCCCTACAGACCTTGTGGCTTTCAGCTCTTAATTGCAAAGCTAGAGAATCCCAAGTGCTTTGGCTTCCCTTATAAAACAGATTTTTTTTTCTGTGCTCTGTTTTCTGAGTTGTCTTGTCTGCTCCTGTTTCAGGTAAATTGGTTTTGGGAAAGGCACGTGGTTTTGTTTTGTTTTGCTTTTGATTAGGTAGCTACAATTATATGTATAAAACAAGTAGTGGTTTGCCAACACCTTACATAATTGATCATTCTGGTTTTCTGTTGAAAATAGGCATTTATTGTGTGTGTGTGTGTGTGTAGAGGCACTGCAAAGCAACTGCAAACAGCAGTCGATGCTCTGATGGCTCCCTTCTCCCCCTTTATCTCCTGTTACTGGATCATAGCAGAAGATATTATTCAGAGTTGCCTTTCACTTTGTATGTTTAAATTTAGTTGCACTAATGTTGCTCCAGCTAGCCCAAAGGACTGTCCAGTTCCTGAGAGATGCCTTTGGGAACAGCTAATTCTCCAAACTTTGGTCTCCCAGAAGTCAGTATTGTATACCTGCTGTTTTGATATGGTCACATCTGTAACTTACACATAGCCCTGATGTCACAAAACCTAAGGAGCACACATTTTCTCTTTGTTTGGATGTCTTATCTCTCTGTAGCCTGTCTTTAAAGTTCTTCATTCAGCTTTAAAATGTTATATGTCTATGCCTTAAATACTACTGTTTATCACATCAGTTCTTGCTTTACTTCTGGATTAAGTTCACTGCTGTAAGCTCTTTGGTTCCTTCCTTGAGGAATAAATTACTCAGGTAGAATGAAATTTGCCTTATCTTGTCTTCATTTCACTGCTCAATTACATTTCTCTCATTTCCTTTGTTCAGATCTTGTCTTATCAAGGTCATGCTTTTGCACTTGTAGCACCAAGGTTGATCTTCCTTCTCTCCCAAACGATTTCCTTTCCCCCTCCCTCTTGTGGTGGTTTTTGGCATATCTGTCGCTGTTGTGAGTGCCAGTAATTTCAGTATTGTCGAACAGAGATTATCCAGATCCCCTTCCTTCTTTATTTTTTTGTCTCCACACTATATGTGGCAATAACCATTACTCTCTCCTCATTTTCAGTGTGTCATTTTGTTGTCTTTATAGAAATGGAAGGCAAAACATTTTCTTTGGTGTTTGTTCCAGGTTATTTTTTTCCCTAAATGATCTCTTATGCCTCAGTGTGTAGTAGGTGTCTTTCTCCCCTTCTTTGAAGCTGCAGTGCATGGGAGCAGCAATGCCCCAGGATTTCTTCTGCACAGTTCAGCTCAAGCAGGCTCCCAGTTGATTTTACTCTTCTGTTGGTACCCTGTAACCTCTAAAGCATGCTTTTCTTTCTTAAGCTTTTGTTTAGTTATGGAAAGAAAAAGGTTTCCTGCTTATTTTTAGCATCATGGGTCAGGCTTTTATTCATCCAGGTAGTCTGAGTTCCTCAACAGATTTGTTCCTTAGCTTGGAAAAGAGACTGAATGCACTCTGCCAGGCTGTTCACTGTGTCTCTGGGAAGTGGTCAGGAATGGTCAGGGTTGGATTGTGATTGCTTGAGCTGCTGGTCATCTCTTCAGTCCAACAGCAGGAGATGCCTGAGTCAGCATCCCTACTGACCTGGGACTGATCATGGCCACTGACCCAAGGAGTCCTTCAGCTCTTATGTCTGTGCCACTGCTCTCATTCATGTTTGTTTGGGTTTTTCAAAAAATAAAATATGTCAGTTTCTCAGGAGTTCACCCTTCCCTTTACATTTTATGAGAGAGGAATCTATGGACCACAGGTGTAAATCTCTGTAGGATCCCAGCTGCTCTCCAAAGTGATAATTGTCAGAAATCTTATGTTTCAGTATTTATCTCCCTTTCTTTCTTTTCCCTGATCCACTACTCTACCTAAAAATTCTGGCCTTTGTGTGTGAGTATTGGCCACCTCTCAAAGGTTATGTTTCTCTTACCCTACTTCTTGTGTTTCATAATGTAGCAAAGACTTGTCTTTTTGTGAGGCTAATGCTTTTCCTTTTGAGTCTCTGAATTGTCAGCTGTGGTAGGACACTCTGGTGCTAACATGTGGAAAACAATGCATCATGCAAGAGAAATGTGTGGCCAAATTATTTGTATGTGTGTGTTTATGAAAAACAACCTTTTCTGCAGGAGACTGTTACTTTAGGAGTGAAGGCTGCGTGGGAGAGCTGAAATTGCTGGAAACATGTTTATAGGGGAAATTCTGGCAGGTTTTTAACTGCCATACGAGGAATGTGGCTGTCTAAAAACAAGAAGTTGTATGATTCTTTTTCCAGATGTGATCCCTTTACCTTTAATTGCAATTTTAGCATATGAGAAGGTTTAGGAATGGAAAGACTGATATAAAATGTCTGATGACACCAATTATTGGCTCAGGTTGTTTTCTAATTCCACGTGCACAGTAACGCATCTGCTTGAAGATGCTTGTGCTGTATGGGCAAGTGTTCCTGGTTCCTCCCTGTGAAAGTGGGATGGAGATGTTAATGGTGATGTGAAACTGTGCAAGCTGGGCATGGTTCCTCCCTCTGAAAGAGTGATGATAGGTGTTAATGCTGATGTGAAACTGTGTAAGCTTTGAATGGTTAAATGTTAATTGTATGTCTGGATCTGCTACTATATTGTTGTACTGTTGAGATTGCTCCTTTCATTGCCCAGACCCTCTTCTGTGCTTGCTGGGGTTTTGTGGCTTTGTTCTCTGTGTTTGCTTTCTTTTTCCCCTTTCCTCTTGCTTTTTTCCCTTTTTCTTGTCCCTCTAATTTTTGTTTGTTTGTTTGGACTTTGTTTGTTTGTTGTGTTTAGCTTTACTTAAGCTCCAGAAGGGGAAGATGTCATCAGGTGTGCTGGTTATGGGTCTGTAGGCAAGGGTGTGCAGGGGGTGGGGGATTTTTGGTGTTGGTTGGTTTTTGGTTTTTGTTGCTTTTTTGTTTGTTTTAATTCTGGTGAGTTAATGGTGAGGAGAAGTGGGCAGAGGGAAGGCATTAGCAAGTAGTGATGCCTGGCAGGGGTTGATTACATTTGAAATAACTGGTTGTGATTTATGTTGTTTAGTTTTCAATGAGAAGGAAGAGGAAGTGGGACACATCCTGTCTAACAACTTCTTTTAATGCTCCACAATTTATCTTTGCAGCATGTGCAGTAAGACTGTTCAGATTCTTTTCTATGTGAAAATTGTTCAGTACTGTCAACTGTGGAGACTTCTGCCTAATGTTACCTGTAGACTTTAGCATTCAAGTAGCCCCAGGTATATTGCTGCTGCTGCTTCCTTAACAGGTGAGCATGTTTTTAATGGTAATGTAACCTCCCCATGCCAGAGAAAGAATCTCAAAAGTTTTGAACCCCAAACCAGCTCGTTAATAAATACAATTTTGTCATCTCGCTTGACACAGTAATTCCTTTCCTTTATGGTCACTGAACAGATGTGGCCCATGTTGTAACTCAGTTGAATTTTGCAGAAATCACCTCCAGTCTTGGTGCTGCTTTGTCCTTTATGACCCTCAGTGAGCTCCTCTGAGGGGCCAGGTCAGTGCCTGGCTCTGTGGGCCATACATTTGCATACAGACAAATTAATCTTCAAGGCCACTTTTTGGTCCTCTGTGCAGGTGGCATCTTGTTTATCACTGAGGAGCCTGCTTAACTCCACAAGCAGGTGGGTTTTAAGATGAATACATGCTGAGATCTAGGGAGTTTTGTAATCAGGTCCTGTTTTGTTAAGAAAGGGAGCATTTAGCCTGTGTTTGGAGAAGTGCAAATCTTGTTGAGTTCTATTATTTGCCACTTGACAAAAGAAGGATTACTTGCCAGATCTTTCAACTCTGTTTTTAGACTAGGACTCAGAGGGAGGAGAGAGAAAAAACAAGAAATAAGGATTTGAAAGAAATGTTTTTAATCTTTGGTGTTCCAGGGGTAGGTTTCACTTTTTCAAGGTCGTTTTGGAGAGTGAAATGAAGTGTAAATTTTAAATCTTTTTTTTTCGGTCTTTTGATGTCCAGGTGGGACTGGAACTGTATATGTGGTGGAAAATCCTGGACTAAGATTATTTGTTTCTAGGCAGAAATACTAGGAGAAACGTACTAGATTAAAAAGTTAAAAAACGTTCTTTCATGTAAGCACCTCTTTAGCATAGTAAGAGCCTCAAAACAGTTCCTGTCATCAACAATTCATGGTTTAAATAGGCAAGAAAAGCAAAAACAGGATAAAAGGAAATATTTAAAGGAAATAAAGGTATTTTGTTTGCCATCTGTTCTCCCCTGTTTGCTAACATCCCCAAAATTTTATTTCCTGCCTGATCCTTAGTGTCAAACATGCCAATATGACACCACCTCTATTCCCAAACCTGTGGAATAAGCACCTTTGTGCATGTTGCCAAAGAGGAGTAAACAGTTTTAATGTCATTATTTAAAGGCAATCCCTGGAGGAATTTGGAAATAGACCCTTTGGGCAAGGCATTTGTGGCTTTTCCTTCCATGGTTCCCCGGGAGGTTGTCCTTGCTTTGGGGACACCGTGGTGCTGGCCTGTCATTCGTGTCTGGCACAGGGCTGCAAGCAGCTCTTGCCTTGTTTTGGCAGGAAAGTCAGTGCAGCCAAGGGTGCCCTGGGGGGCCCATGGTCAGTGTGAGCTTTGGGAGATGAAATACTGGCTGAGGTAAGGAAATCCATCCCATCTCTGGGAGGGTTGGCAGGGTGGTCGGTGTTCATGTGGCTTGTGTGTTGGTTTTCACTTTGTGTGCCTGGAATCCTGTTGTGGATCTCTGATTTGTTCAGCATGGCTAAGAAATTGCTGCCTTGCTGGATTTTCCAGTGGATTGGGAAATGGACTCTTACTTTGGAAAAAAAACTCCGAGTTTGTTTTCATTGATATGCTTTAGTTCTTTGTTTTCATAATCTATAAAGGAGTTACAAAAATGTAATGGACACAGAACTTCAGCTTCCATCTAGAAGAATGAGTAGAAGCAAAAAATACACAGTCTTGTCTGGCTTAAACTGGAACTTCAGGAATTTTGCATTGATAATTCAGACGTGTGGATTTGCTGTCATTGTGCAGCCCCTCCTAAATGTGCTGGGAATAATCCAGCAATGTCAGCAATGCCTGGAGCAAGTTATGTGGTTATTTTTTTATGAACCTAAAATTGTGTTAATCTTTGTGAAGGTTAGAAAGGCAAACTCATAATTCTTTTTTATTGCTTATGTGTTTTGAAGTGACTTTGTTACCCCACAAGCCCATGTGTATCACTGCAGGTTATTTTTCAGAATGGCACATGCTTCAGTCCTTTCTGATACAGCCACTTGTAATTCAGACAGGTTAAACAGAAAAGAGTTTTAAAGGCTTTCTGCTTAATGCTCCAGTGCAATTAAATCCTGGCTTTGTTTGTAGAAGATAGGATCAGCATGCTTTGGAACAATTGGTATGGCCCATAAAAATAAGAGGCTTTTGTTCATTTTTGTCATGAATTCTCAAGTAAGCCAAAGTGAAGTGAACTTTATGAAGAGATGCATATCCAGGAGTTTAACCTCCTGGTAGAGGAGGCTTTGTACAGCTCCAGATGTGTTTGTGGGTTTTTTGCTTTGGGGTGTTTAGTTTTTGGTTTTTTTTTTTTCATCAGCTCTACTGCTAATGGATATGATTTCATGGGAATGTTTTAACAGTTTGGTTTTCTTTAATGCCATGTTTGATGAAGCTGTGAAGTATAAGGAAGAGAATTCATGTGTTTGTTTAGCAAAACTGGAAATTCAGCAGCCCTCAAAGTTGCAAAAGGAAAAAGCATGGAAATGTGTAGGGGAAGTGATCCTGAATTAACTGACACAAGGTCAAAAAAATTGCCCTTTTCCCAGGAAGTTGGGTTCTGAGGTTGGCTTCAGCACACAGATTAAACAAAGATAGTTAATTTAACCTGACACTGCCTGGCTGTCCTGCCCAAACTGCATCTCTGTGAGCAGATCCTGCTACCCTGTGGCTCTGCCCAGCAGGCAGCCTCACTCACCTATGGGAGCCTTCACTCTCCTCCAGCTACCCAAATATTGAAATATACTTTTGCAGTTGGAAATTAAACTCCCACCGCCACCTCTCAATAGGAGGCTGAGATTCCTCCCCTACTCCTTCTCTTTTAACAACAGATCATTTCAAAAGTAAATCCTGTACTGTACTCTAAAGCAGTTTTTTTGTCTGTAATTCCATTAAGTCAGCATACTACTGGTTTTGTCATCTCTATGAATTTATTAAGCTTTTCTTTTCTTAGAAAAAACAGTATGGGAAATCAAAGTACTTGAATAATTTGCAAAAGCAAATTTTTTAGCTGATGGAGTAACAATATTAATAGCCATTCTTTCTACAAAAGTTGCTCTGATACTCAGTCAATGGGAACATGATGCCTTATATGAAGCAGTGAAAGCATCCTGTCATATTTAATATAGCCCAAGTTGTCCAAATGCTATTAGGGTTTTTTGATAAATATTCTTTTTCTAAAGACTTTTGTATCTATGAGGATACCTACTGTAATAACTTGTTGGAATTTGCCATGTTATGTTAGATTGTATTAGAGCATAGTACATGGGGTGTAACAGTCTGGAGGTGAGTCCTGGTTCCCTTTCAGTCAGCTGGAGACTCTCCCAGATTTTTAGCCTGTCCCTCACCTTGCTTGTGAGGTGGTCCATGTTCAGAGCTGTGCCCCCCTTCCTCCCAGTGCACAGCCACCAGCCAGGCTCCTCCCTGCTAAATTGTGCAGTAGGATCCAAAACTTTCTTACCAAATCAAATCTTCCAACAGTGAGTCCAGTTTAAACTGCTAATTTGCTAATGATCTAGACCAAACTCCTGACTGAGAGGTTTGTGCCAAGTACGTGCTATTTCCACGCTTAATCCTTTTAGTGGAGAGTGGTACCTTGCAAGCAGTTATCTGCAAGTGTTCTCTGGCCTGCTTTCAGGAATGGTTGGCTCCATTCCCACAGCCACTGCCTGACTCCATCCTGTCTGCAGGAGAGTGGACCTGTGCTGGAAAGCCACCCTGCTGTCCCCACCTGCATCAAGGTGCTCCACACCACACAGGTGTGCATGGGGCACAGAGAGCACAAGGCATTGCTTTGAGTTGTGTTCTTGTGGGCTGGAGGGCTTCATGGAAATAAACAGCTATTTAACATTTAAACATTATTGTTACTATAGATTAATGCTATTTTTATTTTTGAAAAAGTGATTTCTTTAAGTAGACTAAATGCTCATCATCTGTTGATGCTTACATGTGATGTCATTGCTCATGATCTCAGGTGTTCTGCATAGTTGCAGATCACTTTGTGTGGCTCTTCAGGTGGGTGATTAAGGTTGGATTACAAACGCAGCTTACTGTTTGCTGGTACCTTCCTTCCAATGTTCCTTTCTATCCTGCCTAAGAATAGCAATTGGTTTATAAATGTTGGTTTATAACAATTGGTTTATAAATGAGAACAGGAAGGAGACAATGCGAATAAGCCATGCTCTCTCATGTCCTTTTTAATACCATAGATCTGATTTCATCAGTGAAAACAGTAAGATGCTTCCTCCAAATTATTGGTTAATTTAATTCTCCTCTTTCCACTTCTCCCCATATCCCTCCAATGCACATATCCTCTATGGGCTTTTAGGATGCTGCAAGAACAAACTTGATTTCATCTGATTGCAGGTATGCTTGAAAACCTGTAATTTGCCTTAATGGAAGGTAGTGCTGACCTCTTGATAGCAATGAAGCAGATAAAATCAGCTGCCTGATTACCCATCAAATGAGTTACTCATTAAATCAAGTAATTCTCCTGTGGTGAGACAAAACGAGGGATTTGAATTCTGTCAAGAGCTTAGCAAAGAAAAGCACTGAGGTATAAATCTTCTGTGAAGAAAAATCTTGAAAGATACGAAGTATAGTCATTTGCAGTCCTCAACTGCTCTCTCTTAACTTTGTTTTAGACGAGCTGGGAGGAGCTTCCTCCTTTTGAGCCACCTTGCAGGGTGACAGACCTTCAACAAGGTGGTTTTGAGGGTTAGTTCTGCAATACAAATATGTCTATGTAAATTTGTTACATGTCTGAGCTATGCAAGTGTAGGAAAGCTGCACAAGTGACTTGCAACAATTTGTTAATTCCTGGTTGCTGTAATTAAATTTTACACTTTATTTTCATAGGAGGTGGCAGAATTTTGACCCATTTGACAGAATAGTGAAAAACTGTGTACTTGATGGCAAAGAATATGCTTCAGATCTGTTACATTGCCAGTGGGGTGCATCCTCAAATGATGCCTAAGGAAACATATGCAACATTTAGTGAAGACTTCAGAAATGGGGACTGGAGTTTTCTCTCTGTATTTAAGCCAATCTTCTCATTGCTATCTAATACCATCCTTTTGTTCTGATGTCCTCCAATATCATTTGGTAGTGCATGCTTTCCTGTAGAAGCCTTCATTTATGTTGGAAAAACCCTCAAAAACAAACAACTCAACAAACCAGCACATATTCATGCTGCAGATACAGGCCATGGAGAAATAGAATAAAATGTCATTGCAGGTTTGCAATGACTTACTTTCAAGCAGATTTTCCTGTGGGCTGTGTTAAGATACTAAGCCACTAGCAGTTGAAGGAAATAGCTGAGTCTTCCTGTTTATAGAGGTAGCAGGCAAAAACATTGCTACTAAATAAAACACTGAAATTGTAACATTTTCTGGTGCTCAGTGTCCTATAAGCTTCTGTGGTGATTACAGACTTATGGATAAATAAATCACTATTACTGTTTATCTTCTTATCTTGTTTTGACTAAAACTTCTTGAACATTCTATAAATTCTTTTGGCCTGAGGATAGGAAAAAAAGAGGAATGTGTGGTTTTTTGGGAACTTGTATATTGGATTGAATAATTCAATGGTCAGATGTAACCTCTGATGTGTGTGATTTGAAAAAAAATATTTCTGTTAACTAATTTGGATCATTTTACTAAGGTTTGGACATCTTTTATATCTCAAGACTGTCTTGAGGTCAGGTGTCACTTTAAAAATTTGGAATACTAGAGAGCATCATAGATGCTCATTACATAGTTGCATAGATGCATTGCAATGATGCATAGATGCATCATTACATTGATTACATCAATGTAATGATACTTTGTTATGTCTATAATTTAAAATCTATGTAACCATGTGCATTTAAGAGTTCTGTAATTCTCCATTTGGTTTTGTGGAGTGCTTTAAACATGGTGCAAGCTGATATGAGAGAAATTATTTGTAGTTCATTTTGTAGCTTATATTTATTTCAAATGGAAGTTGTACGTTCAGAATTTAGTGTTAAAAAAGAAACACACACACTCCCTGAAACTTGGATTAAAAGAAACTATGTGTAAAGGTGTTTGTCAGGTTTCTGCCTAAAACTCTTGTGCTCATTACTCCCCTATGAGGAAAGGTTAGGTGATTTGGGATGCTTCAGCATGGAAATGAGAAGTTTTTGGGGCAACATAATTGTAATCTTCCAGTAACCAAAGGGACCCTACAGAAACAATAGAGAGGGACTTTTTCCAAGAGCCAGTAGTGACAGAACAAGGGGGAATGGATTCAAATTGAGAGTAGGTATAGATTCAGTATGAGGAAGAAATTTTTCACTGTGAGAGTGGTGAGGCACTTGCACAGGTTGCCCAGAAAAGCTGTGGATGTCCCGTTCCTGAAAGTGTCCAAGGCCAGGTTGGATGGAGCTCTGAGGAACCTGCTCTAGTGGAAGGTGTCCCTGCCTATGGCAGGGAGTTGGAACTAAATGAACTTTAAAAGTCCCTTCCAACCCAGACCATTCTGTGATCCACTGTGTAAACCTGCATGCTAGAGCTAGTTAGATGAATACTGTGACCTTCATGCTGTTCCATATTAAAAAAAATACAGTTGCTTCTGTAGTCTGTATTAAAAAAAAAAAAAGGGTCAGGGCATGAAAATAGGTTTTAGTTTACTTTGTATGCAAATATATAGAGTTTATTCCTTATCCTAGGATGCTGGGAGCTTAGAGCACTCAATACCATTGTGTCTTTTGCTAGCAAAGAAGTTGCTATTCGTTGTAGCCCTATCACCCCATGTATTCTATTCACTTAGCTCATGAACTTTATCCTTCTCAAGGAACAGATGGGTAAACTCTTCAATTGAGGCTCAATTAAATGCCTTTTAAACTTGTGATTTCAGTGTGTTCTAGAGTGTTCTCTTGTTTTCCAGCTCTTATTACTTGATGGTAACTGGGCAGATCAGGAGTACAGGAGTTTCTTGTGGTGAAGTAAGGACATAATAGTGAGCTTGATCATGTGTTGCCATAACGATCCCCAGCTCTTGGGGCTGGTGGTTCCACAGTGTGTGGAAATGCCTCTTAGGTAATAGGATACTGTCAAACTCCTGCTGCTTCTGACCTTTAGTCAGTCTCTGAAAATTTGGTAAGCTGGATTCTTGAAAAATGCAACTGCGTTTCTTAAAGCCGTCAGGGACCTTCTCCATTCTTTGTTGTGTGATGTTTTCCCCCTGTAGAATGATGTGTCCTTGTCTTGACACAGCTTTAGTCTGTCACTTCCCTTAGACCTCTGCTGCACATCACAGTTCCCTCTCTTTCTTTCTCCCTCTTTGAAATTAGCCTGTTTGCTCCTTGCTTTGACCTTTAGCTGTCATAACAAGATTGGTGATCCAGAGGAAGAAATTATTTTTTCTGACCTACTGAATGTTTATTTTCTGGCAATACCAACACACTTCAGTAGTCAAGAGCTGACCTTGGTCTCAACTCCCGTGAAAGAGCTCCCAGTTAAAATGGTGGGGTTCCATTACTCCTGTCTCTTACTGTCCTTTGGTTACTCCAGAGAGAGGGGCTGGCAGGGGTGTCAGTTGTGCCAGGATTTTTGTAATACTGCTATTCCTACAGGAAGGAAGAATGTCCATACGTTAATGTCCGTGGTGTTACTCAGGCTTTCAAGTAAGCAATCTAGTCTGGCAGATTTTATTTTTAACTTAGTTGAAAGGTCTCTTTTGACTTCTGTGTGTGGATCAATGTGACTCCTTCTAAAGACAATTTTTTATTAAGCAATTTGTGGAATTAGTATGGCTTGTTCTTCACATTTTATATTCACCAAGTTTTAGGATACTGAGAACACTACTGAAAAGCAAGAGAAGTAAACAGGAATTTCCACACTTGCCTTTTTGAAAAAACACAAATGTGTATCTTGTGTGTTTTTCCAACAGCATAGGTCGTAAACCCTGCCTTGGGATTTCACAATAGTTCAGTCCTACATTTATAAATAAAACATGATGTGTATTAGTGTGACCCATTTTCCTTAAGGGTACAAAAATCTTGTTGTCAACTAAATTTAAAGGAATGACATGGATATAAAGCTGTTTCTACAGATTCCCTTTAAACCACTTTGTTTGGTAGTCTGTGCCATCAGAAGGGTAATTAATTTATGGACTGTACAGCTGCTATATATACTATGTCAAAACTGTGTGGCTGTAAATGATCTTTTGATAAGGTCAGACTCTGAAGTGGAGTAATAGCTTAAGGTCTGACACCTACATCACAATTGCATGTACTAGGTAACATTTAAATGAGAGATGCTGTGTTTCTGCTGCGTGATCACAAATGGAGACGATCACCCCAGCCCTCGGGTGGAAGATTTGGGTGATGCTGGCTATGCAGAAGCCTGGAGCCAAAAGCTGTTCCTGTCAGTGTGGATGAAGCCAGACTGGCACCTGTGAGGTTTGTCCCTCATCTACATGGCTTGCCATGTGTCTGAGCCACCCTTTGGGATGGGCTGGGGTGATGGCAGTGCAGTCACATGTCACCCAGTGCGCAGCTGAGCTGGTCACCCATGGTGCAAGCCCTCTCTGCATCCACAGGTCCTGCGGTGGACATCCTTAATCAGAACTAGTTTTGTGGGAAGGATTGTGCTTTTTGGTGGGAGGTTTTTCATAAAGGCTCTTCTCCCTCCTCATCCACTTCAGAGTGGATAGTAAACAAGAAACTCGTTGGTCTCTGTCATAAATAGTGTGCTCTTTCAAATTCTCTTGGTTTTTTAACTCCTAGTTTATTCTTTACTTCTTTTAAAAGCAGTAAAAATAGTCACCATTGCAGCAACATGTTAATGGAAACAGCCAGCATCTGGAGATGTTTTGACATGCAAGAATGACATTTAATCATTTTCTGAAAGGATACACAACTCTTAAGCAGTGTCATATTTCTAGAAGTAGATATTTTATTTTCTAAGTGCTTTATTGGAAAACACTTTGTAGATGGTTTATGCACTGCAGTTTCCCCAGTTCTGCATGGCAGAAATAATATTTATCTTTCTGTTGGTATAAGCAAAATAATTTAACAGCAGTCATTTCACCATAGCTCATCCAAAACCATAGCTTTGATATAACTAAGACCACCAATTAGTTGTCATTATTAATCAAACTTTTGCTGATCACTTTCAGAGAATGGAAATGAGTCATACTGAACAACCTTGTACAATTTACCTGTACTTTTAAAAATACCTCTTATGCAAATCTTGTGCGCTTGAAGTTCTGCTCTTGACCAGAGATGAAACTGTGATTATCTCCACAAAGGTACAGACTGTGTCTAACAAGGATGCCACTCTTCAGACTCTTTGTTTCCTCATGGACAGGGTTGCACATTTTCATAGGCCACCACCTAGGTTATGTGGTCTGAACTGTGGTCTGGAGCTTATGCCTAACACAAATTTTCAGGAGTAAAACCTTTTTCTGCCTGTGTTTTAGATTTAACACTTTTTCACCTTGTCTGCTGGATAGGCAGGAAGGCAGCTGCAAGCAGTCTGCTGTGCCCTAGGCAGGCAGCGGAAGGCATGCTGCAGCTGTGGTTTGGTGTTGTGCTCAGGGAAATACCAGCCTTACACATTGCCACCCTTCCTACCCACCACATCAGCCTGCTGCCACCTCTGTCCTGTTGGTACAGCTGCTGCAGCAGCAAACCCCCTGACAAAAATAGGCATTCCTGTGGTTATTCTTAAAATATGCATTTGCATTTGGTGGGCTCTGTATTGTTTGCAAGTTTTTCTTTTTCAAATTAAGCAATGTGGTTTTGGGCAGCAAATATAAAATAAATTTTCTCATTTAGATCACTTCCCTAGGCTGGTTGACCTAGGTTTAGTATGGTTTAGTTTAAAGCTGGGTATGGTTTAGTTGTGGAGGACAGCCTCAGGACAATTTTGCAGATCCAACATACTTGCTTCTTGTTTTCTGCCTGCTCACTTGCGAAAAATGCCATAGGATGAAGGAGCTGAGTTTAGTCTAGGAGGGGCTGATAAGGGAAGGGCTCAGGCACTGCTGTGTGCTCTCTGCTGCATCCTGCCCTTGCACTGCTTGCCTGGGACTTCACTCTTTTCTATCAGTTCTTATTTTGCTCGGGTTTCTGGCAATGAAATGTGGTTTACAAATGTAGCTGTTTCACAATCTCCTTAAGTCATCCACGGGCAGAGCTGCTGTTGACAGACATTATTCCCACCGCTCTTTCCAGAGGGTGCTGCCACCTCCCTGCTGCTGCAGCATGGCTGGTTGTGCCATACGCCATATGACTGGCCTGGTGAGTTTCCCTGTTTTGATGTTGATGAGTTAAGTTTCATGCTGTTCAGTCTCCTGGTGTGCTTCCTTGTGCAGCCCCATGAGCTGTGTTGGCAGGAACAGGATGAGAAGGGGAAGGATGCAGGAGAAGGGCAGGGATGCTTATTTTAGCAGTAATGCTGCTGTATGCCAGCTCTAAGTGACCTTAATCCTAGTCAAAGGTCCTGCTTTTCATCACTCTGGGAATTAATGCTTCAGAGAATGGAACCTTATTAGGGTTTATTACAGTGCCTGGAGTGAAGAGGAGCGAGCAGCAGCTGCCACATCCCACAGGTGTTAGTGGGAGCACTGGATCCTGCTAGATCATCCTTGTCCTTTTTAGCTCACTAACCAGCCTCTGAACACCTCACAAGTACTGCTGGAAACAGGCTTGATGCAATGAGCATCCTTAACCAAAGTGTGTCTTGTAAAACTGTTTAATTACTTTGTCTCACCTGATGAGATGGTTTTGGTCTGTTGTGCTTGCTGAGTGATAGCAGATATAACATGGGTTTAAAAACAAACTGAAAGAAACTTTTTCCTCCTAAAGATAAAGCAATCAAATTGGGAATTGGGAGGTTATTAAATAAATTACTTTTATTCTCTTTTCTGTGGGGTAAAGCTAATGAAGGCAGCTGCTGAAGGGTGATACTGTTTGACAGTGAGGTTAATTGCCATCTGAAACATTGCTAGTTTCTTTTCAGAAAGAAGAAAGCAAAATAATTGAAGGATCATTTGCTAGTGGAAACATGATTGATTTCATATATATGAGGAAACAAAATTAACTAGTGCTGCCCTCTTGCAGTTCACCAGCAAGACAGGCATTAAACTAGTGTCACTACAGTTACCACTTTGTGATGTTTAGTGCAATTACAGGTTTTATAAATAAAAGGTAGATAGGGAGAGTTTCCAGTAATCTTCTGGATGGAATATAACACTGTGATTGCCTCATGCAGCAGCTCTTGGATTTGAAATCTCCTAAATCTGAGGGAAATTAAGAAACCCTATTTCTGTGAAAGCCAATTTCCAAAATTCATATGGCAGGTACTTTCTTAGGAGCAGTATGACTTGCCGAGGAAGCTCAATAGGTAATCCTCCCTTCTTTTTCCCTTTACATACTAAAAATGTCCTGGGTACAAGTGTCTGTTCTGCAGCTGGGGACATGGTGACTTTGGTGGGGGCTCCTCTGGTTTCCTCAGTTAGCTCTGGGTGACTGGAAGGTAATTTTTTGGGTATGGACCCACAGGGACCTGCTTTGTTCTCCTCTTCCCGTGGAAGCGGTGACTCTGAAGATTCCATGCCTTCCTATGGCTGTCTTCAAAAGCTGGAGAAGCCATTTGCTCCCTCCTCTGAAGAGAAGGCACATTCAAGTGTTTTTTAATTCCTGAAAATCTGAAGTATGTCTAAAATTTGTACAGTCATAAACTGGTGCTGCTGCAGTCTTTGAGACATTCACTGTTGCGAACAGCACCAGATGTGTGGTGTTCCTAAATGTGTGTATGTTGGGGATAAACAAGCAATGAACAAATCTGTACTTGCACAGTGTGCAGAGCTCCATTTGTGGTCTTTAAGAGGCATTTTTTTGTCAGAGTGAAGAGTGTTTGTTAGTTTTTTTCATGGTGTAGCAATGCACTCTGCACTGCTAATAATCTGAGAGTTTTTTCCTAAGCAAAGACTTACATTGTGTATGTGTTTTATTTTGGTATGTGCCATATTTTAAGGGGTTTTTAAAATTATTTGTGCCTATGTAAAATACTTCAAAAGAGCACTTTGTCATCACCCACCATTCATGTTAAGTAACAGCAGGGAAGAGGGACCTGAGATGGTGCTTAGGCTTGAAAAGTGTGGAGACAGACAGGTGGCTTAGAAGGACAGGTATGATAGAAAGGCCAGAGATAGAAGAGTGAAAAGTCCTAACGAGGAGGTAAGGTTATCATGAGAGGTTTAAAGGCAACTTAAGGAGCTTTGATCAAGTCTTCAGCTGAGCAGGGAACAGCAGATGGGTGGGTTGAGAGTCCTGTCATTTTCAGTGTGAGCTGTATTCACTGGGCCTTCTGAAATCTTGTTTCAAAAGTTAGAGTTCTGAGGATCATTCCAACAGTGCTCTGACATTTGCTTTGGTTCCTTCTGCCTCATCCTGTATGCTTTTGATGGAGCAGACACTAAGCTCTGTTTAAGATACCCAGAAATAGCAGTGTTTTGTACTCATTTTACAGAAAGAGAGCCTAACTCTTTTAATTTTGTGTGCTTTACTTACTTCAAAATTGATATATTCTAAAATAAATGTGTTGGTGTGAACTACAGTGGATGCTTTTTGCCAGTGGCATGTAACCTGTCATTGTTCAGGGCACTAATGGCCGCTTAAGATTGCAATCAAGGCTCTTTCTGCTCCTGGCACTGATCTAACCAGTACTACAGTGTCTGTTTGGTCTCATGGGGCATTCTGCCTGTCGTTTCTTCCAAGGCTTCATAGTTGGATTGGGAAGCACGTTGAGTTTGAAAGGATACCAAAGTGTGTGTGTTAAATTATTCTGTCTGCCCAACCCATCCAAGATAAGACTCACTATTTCATCTTGCAATTAAGATTGTTTAATGACTTGATGCAACATAGGAGTTGGGACAAGTTGGGCTTGGTCAATCCCAGTGCCACAGCTGTGTGTTGAGGCTCATGGCTTCATTAGGGTCCTTAATTGTGTGCCCTTGCCCTTTAGGCTTTATCATCTTCCACCAGGCAGTTTCCTAGTCCTTTCCCCTTGTATTAATCACAGTAGTTGTCTGGCTGACTTCATGCTGCAGAGCTGTGTTCAGCTGACTGCCATCTCTTTTTTTAGATCACTGCAGAGGTCGATTCCTCCAGTCGATCAGGAGCTGCTGGAAAAGAAATACACTACTGTAGTTATGTAGATTGCTAATCCTGGGAAAACACACAAAACCAATTGTGTGCTGTCCTAATTATATTAACCTATTATATTAACCTTATCATCAGCCGTTTCTGATGGTGGAAAAAAAGTGCTGCCCCTCCTTGTGTTTTGAATGGAGACCTAGACCTCCCCTCCCCCCCCCCTTTTTTTTTTTTAACTATCCCACTGTTGTCTGGAAATCTAAACTTTAACCAGAGTTATTTAATATGCTTGCAAATCTCGAAAATAATAAACTATTTCAAGTATGATAGAAGAGTCAAAATACATGCAGTACAATATTCACAAATAGTTTTGTTTTGACATTTATCTTGCTGTAGTCGTTCTGCCAATTGGCTTCAGACACAGCTACCAAAAGAATGAACACATGTTGCATTCATTAGTTCTCATCTGGCTGTGCTTCGTCTTGCAAGACAGACAAAATCATGATCACATTAAATAGATTGTAATGCATTTGTAATACGAGTTCCCTTCTGCTGAACAGAATGATAGCTTTGCAAAGCTGCTGCTTTTAAGCCATGATATTTTGCTTAGCTTTCATATAATGGATATGAGTATATTGCCAGTGATGTCATTGCTTTTTCGTCTCGAAACGATGTCATGTGAAAAATATTCCAATATAATACTGAGTGAACTGCTGCCCCCTTCTTCCCCCCCGTGTGAACTCCCGGTGTCACTGCTCCTGTCACTCCTCGCGTCGCGCTGTGGCTGGCGATAGATGGATGTTTGCCGTTTCTGACAGACAGACACGCTTTGAAACAATAATGGTTTATCTGCATCTGCCGAGGGAGGGTACTGTCGTTAGTCAGGGCTGCTGGTTCTTTATGCCCGAGCGCGGACGGACAGACGGATGCTGTGGGCTGTTGATGGTCCGTGCGGCGCTGTGCCCCGGCCGTGAGCCCCGTGCGGCGCGGCGGCACCGGGGCCGGGCTCTCGGTTCCGATCGCTGCGGTTCCCGGTGGGGAGGGCGCAGGACCGTGCCCGTGTGCGGCCAGCTGCCGCTTTCCCGTTCGGGAGCAGCCCGGCGAGCTCCGCTTCCCGGCCGAGCAGGCCCCGGGGGGCCGCGGCCCCCGGCCGGTGCCGCAGCGAGCGCGCCTGCGGGCGGCCCCTCCCCGGGCCCGGCCCGGCCCGCCCCCGCCTCCCGCGCTCGCTCCGGGGCAGGGGCGCGGGCGGCGGGACCGGCAGGGCTCGGTGGCCCGGGACCGTGTGCTGGGCGCCCGCCGGCCGGGCCGGGGCGCGGGAGCTCTCGCTGAGGCGCGGCGGGGCCGGCTCGGCGGCGCTGGCGGCCGGGGGGATGGAGGAAGGCTTGTCCTGCCTGGCCGCAGCCTGCGACCCCTCGGCGCTCGCCGCCTTCTGCACGGGTAAAGTACCGCGCTGCGCCGGGACGGCTCGCTCGGGGCGATCCCCGGCGCTCTCCGCTCCGCGGTCCCCATCCCTGCAGGGCAGAAAGGGAAGCCTGTCAGCCCCGGGCAGGCTCTGCCCTGCGAGGTGTGAGAGCGGCTCCTTGCCCCCTCGGCAGCCCGCAAGGTGTGCCTGCCCCGCGGCTGAGGGGCTCGCCGCCGTGCGGCATCCGCACCGCCAGAAAATCGACAAAAGGAGGACAAGTAAATAAAATCGGGAAGTGTGCGGATAGCGGAGGAGGCGACAGGGCGATAAAGATGAAGCTAATAGTGGCTGGAGAGGAGGCGCGGAGCAGCGCGGGTCCCTTCGGGCCGGGCTGGGACAGGGAAGAGTTTGGATCGAGGGACCCTCCGCACGCAGCCCCCGTGGAAGGGCGGGCGGCTCTGGCGTGTCCAGCCTTCCCTTTGGAGCGCTCGCTTTGCCGCTCTCCGAGGGAAGAGCCGGAGGAGCCCCGGCGGGACTGGCGGGGCCTCAGGCAGGCAGGCGGCAGTAAAGGCTCGCTCAGCCGGCTGCAGCTTTCTCTGCCTGAAGAATCTGTACTTGCCCTTCAGAACTAAGGGCTTCTTCCTCTTCTCCCTTTGTTTTTACCGGTGTCATAGTAAAAATGAAATATTTCCGTTCATATTGCCTTTCTTTAAACAGCTGCTCTCCATACAGCCTCTCTTGAGCGCGAATTAGGTAACTAATTGTAGCGTTCTGACTGTAGCTACCAAAACTAAATGGTCTTGAAAAGACCAACCAACCAAGTAACCCTAACCAAGAAATGCTATCAGAGATAAAGCATGTTCCTCTTGTACACGGAGTGGAAGGGTTTCACTGCGAGTGAAACAGACATCAGCGAGCGCCCGTTCTTTGTTTGCTGATTCATGCCGTGCGATCTGGATACAAACGCAACATCTTGCCTGTGAAACTTACGGCCAAATATACGATGGTCCACAGAAAAGTTTTCTTCAAAAAAAAAACCCCATAAAACAAGTGCTCAATGCCTACATTTCTGTGGGCGTTTTTTGGAAGAAAGGAATGACCTTCCTATAGTGTACTTTGTTAAAGTGAGCGATATGCACTGTACTTCATCTGCTTCAGAATTCAAAGCATTTGGTTTAGAATTCAAGATGTTGCAACCCTCAAGAAAGAGGGGAGGGTAAATTGGAAATGTTAGCATTTTAAGTGCTTTGTGTGATTTTTTTGCAGTCTTGTAAGGATTTTTACTGTAGAGAAGAAAAGCTAATGTTTAGCTGTTTGTCTTCAGAACAAAATTCAAAAGAACAGCATATTTTATGGCTATAGCTTGGGGCTTTGTTACCAATATGTAGAGGTTTATGCGACCAACATTTCTACTGACTTTAATGGCTTTTAACAGGAGTTTCTGTGATTGTCTGTACAGAATGTAATAGTGTCTCAAACTTCAGCTTGAGGCGTATCTTGAAGTTCCAAAGTGAGTGGGACATAATGGACTTACTTACCTTTGAGTTTTGTATAGAAATCCAACAAAATAAGATGCAAGAAATGCATTCTTTTCTGAATCCACGTTCTATTTTAATTTTTTTCTGTGTCTTAGGGAATTATTTTTTCTAAAATCTTGATAAAAGACTGAGCATTTTGCTTCATAAGAGTTGGTATGTGTAATTAAAAGAAAGTGTGGCTTTGGATATTCTTAGCAGGGTAGTGTGTTTTGTTGATTTAAAACTTGATTCTTATTTGTATGGTTAAATCTAATATACCTTTATATCAGGTTTTCCCATGACTATTTTGCGTTGTGTGTAAAATTAGAGTGATAAGAAACTGGTAGGATGGAGAATCAGCAAGCGCTTTGTTCCTGTGAAATTTCTAACTTCAGCCTTGAGGGCTTTTAGCAAATTTGCACTGGTAACAAGTATGGAAATGCCTGAGATTAAGTTATAGAAAGTATCTTTTTTTTCTTCTTTTTGTTGGGCTGGACATGCTCGTTCTTGCTTTATTTTATGGAGCTTAAGGTTTTATACTAACAGTAGAGTAGGGTCAGGGTTTTGCATATAATTTTTTTTTTAATAAATATCCTATAGTGATATGCTTTTCCATAGGAGCTTTACTACCTTTAATTGTGATTTTTTTTTTTTTTTTTGTGCACAGGTGTCATTGTACATACCTCTCATTGCCCATTTCTTGCCAAAGCTATAAATTAATTCCTAATTCAGCAGTAAAGAACTAGCATTTCCTTTTAATACATAGGGTACAAGTGCTGATAAGTGGCTTAATCAAATTTTTTTAAAAGCTTGTCTAGTGTCAGTAGGAAAGATTTATTTTTTGTTCTAATTAGCCCTTTATAATTAAAGCTAAGGCAAAGACATGTCCCTTAGGAAGAGGGATAGCTATCAGATTTGATATGGGCTGGAATTTATCTCAGATAATACAGATCAGGATAGAAATTTTCAGTTTGACCAAGGGGAATATTTACCTGCAAACAAATCTTCAGTTGGCATGCTTCTAGATTAAATATTCACCTCCAGTGGCATTGAAATTTGTATTTATATATGAGGAAAAAACCAAACAAACTCCAACATCCTAGTATTTTTAAGCTTGATTGCTTTCAGACTCTTGGTTTGTATGCATTTGTCTTTAATGTTAAGACTGGTAGAGAGTGTGCTCAGGGTTATTTCACAGTGGGGTTGGCCAGTTGCTGGAGACATTGGTGGCAAAGGTGGGGTTCTGTCTGTGGCTCTGCAGGGTTTCTCCAGGGTGACACTGAGGCTGCCTTGGGCTTGGTGCCCCTGGCAAGGGGCTGCCCCCGTGGAGGGCACCTCAACTGGCAGTGGCTTTGCCACCTGCCTCGCTGGCAGGCAGTGACAGTAGCTGGCACATACTGCTGTTCCTGCTGCCTTGCTTCCCTGCTGCACAGGTGCTGGTGCAAAAGTATTTAATTTGAATTAGTATCTGACATAAGGGACTGTGCTGTAAGTATTTGGGTGTTACAAGAGCCTTTTTCTTTCTAGTGCATGCAGGGCTATGTGTGCACAATATAAAATTTCAAATACTGTAGAGGTCAGGAGGGGTTTTTATCTAACACTATTTAGAAGCCCAGTGCCTTGCCTCAATAGAGGTCTCATTTCTTTAACTTCATAGTTACCTTTTAAAACTGTAGTATCATTTTTGAGTAACTTTTTTTTCTGCTTTGCCAATTAAGATCTCTAGCTGGCTCCCAGCAGTTCTAGGAACATGTATTAGTCATCAGAAGGGGGTTGAGGGGATAATAGTGACTTGTGCAGGGTAATGGTAAGTGGTTTTTAGCAGTTGCAGAAAGTAATTGCAGGTTGAAGTATCTGCAAGCCACACTTGGAAGTTGCTGAAGTATCGGAATTGGTGAAATGTCAGAGGTGGAGTTGACGCAGCAAACTTGTCATTAAAGGTCAGCTAGAAAGGTTCTGACTGCAAGCACTTTCTCAGCACCAAGTCTTTGCTCTCAAATTTTGAGTAATGCCCCAGTCAAAGAAGTATCTTTATGAACCCTACATCACACCCCTGCTTGGCACAGAGAAGTAAGTTCAGCAGGAAAGAGGGGGCATTGGAAACTTGCCTCTTGCAGCAGGCTTCTTCAACCTGCTCCTCCTGCACAGAGCCAGAGCAGCTTTGAGAGCAGAACTTGCAAAGAAAGAGGGGGAAAGTGCTGGACATGCAGCTCCTGCCCTGTGAGCAGGGAAGAAGGAATAACCAGACATGACAGCCATTAGTCACAGCTCTTTATTGCATGGTGAGAAGATACCCTTGTGCATCTAAAACAGGATTTAGACATGTCTTCTCACTTTGCTCCACTCTTCCAGCACCTTTTTTGTTCTTTGTATGTTCTGAAAATGCATTAATTTGTTGGGGTTTGCCCTTGTTTGCCTGTGAAGCTCATCAGAAGCATTTACAACCATGGGAATATCCACAGTCTAATTTCTGATACCTATGAAGTGCATCAAAGGGAGTGTTTGCTTCCATGAGAACGTGGTTTGAGTTGACCCTTCAGGTTTTTGTGTGATTTTACTTATTTGGTAAATAAATGCCACAGTGTCTTGAACATTAAGGTATTTTTTGAGATTTTTTTCACCTCTATCATCTAAGAAAAGCAATCAGAGCGGCAGGTGTCACCCTGAGTGGTTTGCACTGATGGTGTGCAGTTTCTGTGCTGGGATAATGTTGTGTGTGTGATGGCAGGGATTTGGCAGGAGCTGGCCAGTGAGCTGATCCAGCTGAAAACTAACTGGGGGTGCAAAAAGTTTTCTATGAGGTAGCCACCAAAAATTATGTCCTGAAGCAGATACTGGGGCAGAAAAGAGAGTCTCATCCTTCAAGGAAAATAATTTCTTTTAGCATCAGCCCATGGTTTGACTGGCTTAAGAGCAAGTGAAACCATGCCAAAGACAATAGTACTGCAGACTGAATCAATATTAAAATTAGAACAATTTATTGTTTTAACTTTTGATTTGATTTTAATGCATGCAAACAAACTCAGTGTCTTCCAGTGTTTCTGCTTGCTTTCAGCTTCAGAGTCTTGAATGATTATTTATGAATGACATTGAACTGAAGAAAACATCTCATAGCTTTCACTGAAGAAATCTTTTAATTGCCCATCTTCACAATATTCTATGCATTTTTGCAATCAAGGAAACCTTTAGGCCTGTAATGACATGAAAAACTGCTGAGAAGAAAAAAAAAATTGACAGACTTTTTTTCTTTAAAGGACGCAGTTCAAACTTTTAAAAATATCACTGTACTATAAATAATTCTAACTGTTTTGTTAGAGTTTTGTTCAGTGGAGGCAGAGCTGCGCTCCTGGTGCTGCTGTGGCAGGGTCACTTGTCCTCTCCACCTTTCTGGGAAGTGTTCCCCAGCTCCCCCAGAGGTACACGTTGTGTGTCACAGAGTTCTGGCATGAGAACTTTGTCCTGTGCAACTTGCAGGCTGCAAGAATGGTCACACCTCCTTAGAGTGTGGGCTTGCACAGGAGTTGTGGAGTTATAAGTGAAGGCAGAGACTTGGAGCATGTTGACACAGTAGGTTAGTAAATGTGGATTAGTAGGTTAAACAAGCTGGCATTTAGTCTTGAGTAAGAGCAGTGTGCTTGAGTAGTTACAGCATGGAAGCTGAGATGCTGTTAACTCACTCCCTGCTGATTTATTTGGCCATACCCCATGTTGCAGCCCAAAAAACCATATTTCGTTAAAATTAAAATAAAAGTTGTCAAATGAGATTATGGGAAAGGTTAGAAGATGGTGAAAAGTAATAAAATAATTTTGTTCCTGTTTGTGTATTCTGCTGTGGTGGGAGGAATATTTTTCATGCATGAAGGATCCTGTTATTTTGGTTGGCAGTATTATGTGGAAATAGTATCCTCCTGGATGGTTCTTTTTTTTGTATAAATAGCTGAATTAGCATAGCTAATGCTTAGTAAGTGTATGTGGAATTAATCAGTCCTAAAACATAAGCATTAGTGGAATGAACTAGATAATTCAGTGGTTTAAGATAATAGCTGCTTTCAGAGTAACTATTATCTTTTTGGCTTTAGATTGTTCCCCACACAGTTATCAAACAAATACAAATCTCCAGGGTTTAAAAAGGAGAATGAAACTGAATTGCAAACACTGGAGACCTACAATGTGTAGCTTTTTCCAGAGTACTTTTCACTATGAGTTGAAGTGTATTAGTAAAAAATTTGTAAACTTTATTTCTGTGGGTTCAGGGAGGCCTAACCTAGCATTGCTGTTCCTGATGTGTTACAAAAAGCTGGAAGTGTTACCCAGTGATAACCAGAGAAGAGCTTTGGCATGGATCTGCAAGAGACTGACAGCTGATGTGGCAGAGGCTCTCTGGTTGTGTTGGTGCTCGTGTTCTTTTGCAGAAAAACCTGATTTTTTTTTTAATTGTGTCTTTTTAGCAAATAAAAATTCCTCTTTCTGAGGTGGCTTTGATTGTTATCGGTTCTTGATTGATTAATGCCTTTATTTTGAGGAAGAAGAAAGTAAATGGGGAAAAATGCAACTTACTTGTAATTTTTGACACTGCTGTTACTTAGTCCCAACCATATTCAAGTCTTGTTTTCCTGTCAAGTATTTGTAGCATTTGCAGTATTTGTAATACTGGGCATATCCATGATCAGTCACTATTGCTATTTGCAGAACTATGTTTCTTTACCTAAAAACTGTTACTTTGTAGCAAATACTAGGAAAAGAAACCTGAAGTTTTTTTATGCTTCAGAGACTCCATCTGTAGGAAGATCAGATAAGTAATCTGTTCATGATACAAAATGTGATGTATTTAAGCAACTTTGACAGATACATCCCTTTTGAGTGTTCAAAATTTGGCAAGCATTCCACACAGAAGTGTGCTTCTCTACAGGGTCCTTTGAGAAGAAAGGAAAAAGCATCCTTATGGAAAGGCATTTTTCCTGCTAAGCAAATTCCATGCACACATGCATGTGATTTATCAACAGTGACTGTGATAGTTCAATTTTGTGTAGAACTTGAACATAAAATACCTTCAAGGTGAAACTTTAGAAGGTCTTAGCCTGCCTCTGCCAACCAAAGTGTTCTGTTCAGTCATTGATTTTTCTCTGGGAAGGTTTAGCACCATGTAACACTGTTAGCCAGTGTTTGTGCTTGCTTTGCTTCAGTTCTGAAATCTGCTCTGTGGTTTGGCCTAAATAAAGGTGAGACTTAATTCCTCCCTTTTTTGGGGAGTTTTCCATTTTAGGCGTAATAGTGCCAGGTTTAGCAACTGAAATTATGTTTGAAACTGGCTTCAGTTTTATGTATTCATTTCTGCAGAAGCGGCCTAACTGCAGCTTTATAAAATATATGTGCAGTGACACATGGAGATGTCTGCCATGCTGTTCAAGAGTTCTTCCCTGTCATGAATTAAATCTCTTTCATTTCACAATTACCTCATTTATTTATTTCCGCATTTGTGGGAACTTGTTGATAGTGTCCTTGCTAAGGAGAGTGCAGCAACACTTGGTGAGAGGTCTGCAGGCTGAATTGTCTAAAATACTATGTTTGCAAAATAACAACTGTTAATATTGGTGTTTCTTCAGCTCTTGAGAAGCAGTGTGTTGCAGAATAGTCAGTCTCCTGTCAGGCAGCAGCAGCCACAGCAGCAGGAAAGGTGTGAGCAATGCTTTCCACCCACACCTTGTTTACAGCTGTTACTTCACCAGGGCTGTTTAACTGCTAGCACAACAAAACAAAAGATCTTAGCTAAAGAACCAGTCAGTTTAATTGTATTTATGCTCAGTCCCCATTTTTGAGGGTGGCTGTTGACTTTCAGCAGCATAGGTACTTCTTACTGCTCTCTGGCTTGTGTTTTCTCTGACACACAGTGTGCAGATATTCCATTGATTTCTCACTAGTTCCTCCTGTGCAGTAACTGAATTGGAGACTGTGACTAATGTGTGATGAGTAGTTGTAGATACCACCTTCCAGGTTGGCTGTGGGAGCATGTGCTCTATCCTTGAAATCAAGCAGATAGCTGTGTCTGTAGTATGACTGGTCTTTATGGAGATGGGTTAGTTCTTTTCTATGCAAAAAAAAAAAAACCCAACCAAACCAAACTGCTGTGGATTTGGTTCTACCTGGAGTAAATATGAGCTGTTGTAGAGACATTCCTCTAATACCAAAGCTGCAAGCCGCTGCAGAAGCTGTGGAAGCTTCTTGGTGGAGGTAAACAAAAGCAAGATTTTGATTGCTGCTGTTGCAAGTGCTGTGTTAGATCAAGTTTGTGACTAGAGAGCTTTAGTCTCGTGTTCCTAAGAAACAGTGGATTTTTAGAAATATCAAAACCAAACCTTGTGTCTGTTCTTGCTTACAAGACAGAGGAGAGGTAGAATGGCTGTGAGATGGTATCCCCTGCAGCAGGGAGGGTGACATTTGTGTTGCAGAGCTGGGATGAGGGATGCCTTCTGCAGGAGATGCTGCCCAGGGGGATGGGTGAAGCATGACAGCCTTGCAAGCACAAGCAGCTGCTCCTGCCCTGCTGCAGCAGAAAGACTCCCACCTGGAGTACTGGAATGAATACTCCCACTAGAGGGCTTGTCTCTTAGAGGTTTTTGGTTTTTTTTTTTCAAGGGAGGGAGCAGATGGTCATCCTTAGGTTTTGGGTAAGAAGATACAAAGAGGGACAGTAGCTCTTCAAGGTCACTTCAGCGTGGAGTGAAGTTCACAGTTGGTGTTACTGAATGGGCTCTAGTGTGGAGAGGTGTAATAAAGCAGCGGCCACATAAGGCTGTGAGTAAGTGGAAGGAATTCCTATACCTGAAATACCAGAAAACTAAGATAAGGCAGTGAGTTGGTGAGTCTGTTTGGAAACAGGTTTTCCCTTTATCTGAAATCGCCGTGTCCTGTGACTTGGCGCGATAAGAGCTGTGAAATAGCGCTGTGTACACCAGCGCCGGTGCCTCTCCCTGCTCTGGGGTAGGCACATTTCTGCTGAGCACAAAAATGCTCACATCCTGCTTTTTCCAGCAGTGCTGAAAGGGAAGGCTTTCCCTGCAGGGTAGATGAGTGTTTTGGGAGAAGGAGGTCCGTATTTCTTTGGCAAAGGAAATGAATACTACAGGCCAGGTTTCTGTTTTTCTTGATGGAGTTTTGCATAGTGGCACTTAGGATAGATTGGCTTAGAACAGCGCAGAATGAGATCAAAGAAACGTTTTGTAGAGTGGTATTTTTGATGTTACAAATTAGATATTTATGAGTCCTGGGGGAAGGAAATGCACAATGAAGCAGCCAGTACAAAATTTAGGAAACGTTCCAACACTTATTTATAGGGATAATGTCTAACTTGATTTCTAGATAACAGAAACTAGAGATTATTAATTTGTGTGCCAGGATTTGAGATTAGTATAATTTTGTAAGTAAACATTGTATGGTACAAGATAAAATGTATCCATAAAAGAAGAGGCTATTTTGCTTTGCCTGATGTTATCTCACTTAATGATTTCAGTGCTTTTCTGTTTTGCTGCTGAAATGGTACTCTAGAATTGATGAGATTATAGCAATCTTAGAGTAGAAACTTCTTTCCTCTAGGGCAAAAACGTACTTGTTAAAAGCATACCACAAACAAAAACCTGGTTAAATTAGTTGGCCAAATTAACTATAAATATTTAAGATATTGGAAGATTGCCATAAGTGTCAGATTGGTACTACTGAATTCAGATTCTTTGCAGCAGAGATGTGCTGCCAGTAATGGGGAATGTTGGACTTCACCTGTGTTGTTGCAATCTAAAGACTGAATGTTTCGCAAACTTGGATTTATTCACGTGTTACTAGAAAAGTTTATGTTTTGGAAATAGAGCTTGGATAATCAGAGGTAAACTGGATGAATTGAGGCTTAAATTCTGAAAAAATATTTCTAAATACATAGACATTTCTTTGAGCATGAATTAGCACCATCACTCTGACAAGAGCAGTTAAAAAATAAGTGGTACTGCATGGAGGGAGGAGAATCTCAGATGGAGAATCTGAGATTACTGTGAGTGCTCTTTTTTTTCCTCTCTTTTTCCCTCCTTCCTCTCTCCCCTTTTCCATTTAGAAGCCTCCACACCAACTTGCTTGCCTGCCACATAACAGCTGGTACCTGTCTGTGCAAGTGAATTTGCACAGTGCTCCAGGAAAACCAATGTTTCAGATGGTCCCATGTTTCTCTGTGAACTCTGTGCGTTCACTGCGCTTTGTGATGTTTTGGATAGCAGTACTTTTGTCTGAGCCCGACTGTGGTTATCATCATTCATTGTGTTGGGCAGGTCAGTGACACTTCATGCTGCCATCTTTTTGTAGATTTGGGCATTAAGGACATAAGGTTAAAGAAGAGTGTTCCAAGTGGGAAGTCAGACTGAATTTACAAGCCAGAATTAGGGTTGTCCTTCAAAACTATATTGAAATCATATAGGTAGTGAGATGCATGGAGGAGGTCATAATCTCTTCCAAGTTAGAACTCTGAAAAGGTGATTCTTTCTATAAAAGCAGCTGGTTGGTATTTTGAGTTAACTTTATTTTCTTTGTGTGTCTCTCTCTTATTTTTATGGGAAGGCTCTGAATCTTGCTTCTTGAGAAATTGCATGCATTTAAGTGCTGACCTTGCTACAGCACTTAGGGTACAGCCCACAAGTGTTAATTGACCTTTAGGCAGTGTGGGATGATGAATTTCATTTCATTTAACAGATGAAGAGTGTCGTTAAAAAGAGATTAAGGTCAAAAGCATCTGCTAATTATCTCATTTTCTAATTAAGTAGTCGCCTAATTTGAGATTAGAAAAGCTTGTTTGTCAAAGTGCCTAGGAAGGACTGCTCCTGGTGGGTTTACCTGTGAGAGCCGAGCACTTTTCCTCACTGAGGTCTGGCCTTTTGGGTTAGGCACGGCAAGCAGCCTCCTCTGCAGTGAGGCTTTGGGAGTGCAGGAGAGATGCTTTCCTGTTCTTGGTGTCCTGCTGTGGCCAGCGTGGAGCCCAGGCAGTGGCTGGCTTTGTCTCTGTCCTGCAGAGCTAAAGCCTGTTGAGTTTCTCCATAGGGTGGCTTGGGTGCCATCTGCTTTTGGTGCAGGGAGCTCAGTGGTGGCTGAGCCCTTGGTGAAGAGGAAGACTTTTGGAATGTGGGCCCTCTTCAGGATATGAGAAGTTGTTTTCTTAGAAAATATTAGCTAGATCAGTTGGGCATTAGGGAGGATGGGGATTAACCTACATAGTTTCTTGCTCACTTAATTTGTCACTTTTAAATTAGCATTTTAGAATGGAAGTGTTCTAACACTTCTTGCACAATATGATTTCCAGTGAAGGAATACTAATCTATGTGTGCTAAAGTGTTAATGCATGTGTAACTTGCAGTAGAGTGGTTTATTGCAGCTGTCTCTGGTTTCTGTGTGAATTTCCAAGCCTCTGTGTTAGAAAAGATGTCCCCTGCCCCTCTCCTTACTGTGATATGAAAAGGGGGTGTCACCAAATATTGATAAGAGCTTGGGGTGGCTGGGATAGTTGCTGGGCCATTTATATGGGCGATCCCAAGTGGGTGCCCATAGCCACTGTGGATACTGTCTGTGGTGTGTAGAGGTCACTGATTTGTAGCAGAAGCAGTATTTTGGAAGGGGAAGGGCTTGTCTTGCAGGTTCAAGGCCAAGCATTGAAGAGCAATATCAGGAGCATCAGGAGGCAGGCAATGTTAGGGGAAGAAAAGTGCTTAAAAACCACAAGGCTTTTTAAGCAGTGGGTGGGGAAAAACCCGTGAATGGTCTTACTCTTGAGATGCATCTCAATGGAGGTGGAGCTGATAGGAAGTATGCAGTTGGGGAAGGATATGAGGCAGTGCCTGCATAGTTATCTGCCTCTTCAAGTAATCAAATGGATACCCGTGTCAAATATGAGAAATGTCTGTAAGTGTTTGTTCTGTTTTTGCAGTCTGCCTAACAAAGCTAGTATCAGCAAGTATGAAATATAAGATTTTTGTGCCCAGTAAGTTATACAGTTACTGGAAACTTAGACCAGCAGAACACTCATGTTGATCAAATATGGTATGGATGGGCCTGTGCCCTGTGAATCTCATGCTGATGTATTTCTAGATTATCTGTATTAAAACTGAGTGTTTGCAGCAGAAGATTACACAAGCTTATTACAAAAATATTTTTATTTTCTGTAATTTGTGGTTATTATTGGGTTATTTTTTGTCAGGATGTTTTTGTGTCATCTTTTTTATCTTTCCCCTTCCTTGCTTTTTCATGTCAGGAAAATAAAAATATATGAAAGCCTTTGTGCACAAATCTATCTAGCATATACAAGTAGAGCTACTAATTGTTAGATGTGAAGTGGTAAATCATCTTATGTGTCAGAATAACTCTTTGAAATAAAGTTGCTTGAAAACATGGATTGTGTTCCTTATCATGTAATGATGCAGGCTCACAGACATGAGCATGCTTCAGACTGACCACAAAAAGGCCAGTAAAGCACTCCACAAAGGCCAGTAGCAACTGTTGCACTGCAGAATATACATGGGCTTCAGCAAAATAATCTCATGGATCATCTACAGACAAATAAAATACTGCTTGCTCTGGACTTGTGATCAAAATGGTTTGTGGAATGGCTAGTGTAGAGTGCTATATTTTATTATTATTATTAACTACTTCTAGGGGATAAAATTAGATGGGTGTATGAGACATTAAAAAAAGATCTCATGAGCTGTGCAAGGAAGACAGTCTTGATGTGATGGTCCTCGTGCAACATCAATCCTGAGCAAATGAGTGGAGTGTGTTCTTGACACATCTGTTCATTCAAGACAATGTGTTCTTCCTGAAAACCTGAAGAAATGTCTTTGAAGGAGACAAATTTAAGGTTTAGCTAGTGTTTGAAATGTTAATATACTGCACTGTCTACAGTCAGTGACTTACCTGTACCTATCTCAGAATGTCTGCATTGTTATTCTAAAAAGAAAATAATACTGCTTTTGTCACCAGTAACAAGTGTGAGATCAAGCAGTGCATTGGTTTTAATTTGGTGCAGGAAAACTGGAAGGTTAGGGAAAAGAATGAAAAACTAGCAAAGGAAGCCAAAAATGTGTGAGGTAATTGAGAGAGTTAAAAGGCCAGAGTCTTGCACTTGCAGGAAGGGAGAGCTGGGGAGAACTTCCCACTCCACTTCCATGCCATAAGCTCTAGGTTCCAGGATAATGCAGTATCATTTGGGTTGTGGGGGAGCTCTTTGAATCCTCTGTGATCACGTTGTGTGCTGTAATTACTATTCTTGGATTCTTTCCATGACTCACATCCTTTACAAAACTGAGATAATTTGTGCATGTGCTGGCATTTGGAGGAGATACTGTGAGCAAAAGTACAGAGCCTTAATTCTACTTTTTTTTTCGTTGTTGAAAATCCTGAATTACAGATATGGAACATAATTCTTGATCTTTGCACCTTTTATAAGCTACTCTTAAGACAGATGATCTGCAGAAAACTGCAGAGAGTTTTCTTTCTCATAATGTATAGGAAAAATAAATTTGTCTGGTATCTCTCTGGAAATATAAGCCTCATCCAGAGTCAAATTTTTCAGTGCTCTTTAGAACAAAAATTGGAAGTTATACCAATACATACTTTCCCTCACATGTGAGCAGATCATGGTTCTCATGAGAAAAGGTTCCTTGGGGACAGTTATCTCCTGAAATTGTCAGCCAGATCTTTATACCAGTCCCAGTAATTTCTGTTCCTTTTCCCTAATAAAAGGCTCTTACCACTCTGGGGAAAATACAGAAAATGCTGTGGGTGCCTTAACAGCCAGAGGTTTAAAATTACCTGTGGTTTATGTGGCTTTATTGGATAAAACATAGGATTTTCCACCCCGTGGTTGAAATTTCCATGGGCTGGAGTTTGTAGAATTTGTTTTTCTGAAATGCTGCTTACGTCTAAAATGAATTCCTTACTTAGATTTAGTCAAAGCTGGGAGGAATTGACTCAGAGGGGTGATAATGGATGCTCTGGATTTGTTGAGGGGGCCCAGAATAGATGGTTCAGTAGTAAGATTTTTATTTTTTTTTCAAATATAGCCAGTTCAACATTCTGCTAGGCAGCAAATGATGAAGGGTGATGCTGTTCAAATGCTGGTACCCTCACATGCCTGCTAGATGAAATGTGAGGAGTGATATGTGGTGTGGAAGGTTTGTGAAGTACCATGACTGTGTCCTGGATACTCGTTTTGGAGCTCCTGGCCCAGGCTGAGGGGCAGTTTGTGAATTGCTGCCTTGTTTGATCTGCTGGGAGGGGTTTGGTGCCTGTGGCTGTGAGGAGTCCCACACAGAGTCACCTGTCTGTTCAGTGCTGTGAGAAATGAACCCTCATTTCTAGAGTCGTCCCTGTGTCTCATCAGTACCAAATACAAGCATCCCATGGATATCCCTTCTTATTCCAAAAGCAAGGGAAGAATTGATAAATAGCTAAAAATAAAAAATCAGACTGATGAACTATGAAAAATAACAGAACATCTTGTTTTGAAAGTTGTAGTACTGTATGGTTAGACCTAGAATGTTTTTGCTATCATTTGAGTGCCAGTACTCTCACCTTAAACCAGTTTTTAAGACTGAAATACCTTGGATTCACATCTATGTGGATGTGTCCTCACTACTACCAGCAAGCACTGTGGATGGTACTTTTTGTCCACACTGGATCTTGTTCCCAGCATGTCTCTTAAAGGCATAAGTCCTCAACAGCTTAGAAAACATGACCAGCGCATCAGAAATGGTGCTGCTTGGTTACAATAAGAATAACCAGATAACTAACAAGGTATTTTTGAAATGAATCAAATTAATTAATCAATAGTTGACGCACTTACAAATTACTTGCTCTATTTGCCTAACTGGTTTCCCTTTTGAAATAAATTTCCCTCTGGTTTAATAAAAGAAGAGCAGCTTATGGAAGGCCTGGACAGATGCATGTCTATGTCAGCACAAGGGAGAGGACAGATGTTCAGTAGTGGGAGAAGAGGAAGGGAGGAGATGGAATTTTGCTTCCCATTGACTGACTTTGTTCTTGCATAAGAGCTGTTTCCTCTCTGAAGGAGGGGGGCATGTCTTTGAAGGAAGGGTTTTTTTTTTTTCGCTTGAACTTCTTTTGAAGTAGTTCTTTAGATTATAAAATGTTTTAAATGAAAGAATAATCTGGAAGATATTTTGAAAACTTCTGTGAAGAAAAGGTGTAATTGTGCAGATTTGTCAGAATGATCTCATGGATTCCAGCTTTGTTTACTTTTAGGGCATCTTCTTTTAAGATAATCCCTGCTGAGTTACTTTTCAACACACTGCCAAGAAGGGCATTTGGAATTCAGTTGAATATTTGCTGCAATGGGTGAGATATTTGCGTTGGGAATTATTAGTTTTAATTCTCTAATAGTTGCCAGGGTAATATATGGTTGTCATCACTTGAAACAGATGCTACTTCTGTAGAATGATAAAGAACAATGAAATGTCTTCCAAGTGTGCTACTGTATTCTTCGATCAACCAAAGTGATCAACCAAATTAGTCTTGATTTCCCAGTGATATACTTGCCCTCCAGCTTCTTCCAGTGTCTCCTGTGTCTCCTATGTCCTCTCTGCAATGCAAAGCAGCCACTGGTGGTTTGGAGCCTCCCATTGTACAACAGGGCACATTGCTTTGCCTGGTTTGGAATCAGCTGGGTGGCTCAACCTTCTTGGCCTTCTGCTGTGCCCCATTTCCCTAGTTGTGCCCTCTGACTGTCGCAGACATCTTCTGTGAAAATCCTTTTCTTTAGGATTTTTTCCCTTTGAGAAGCTGAGGCCCCAGAAACAAGATGTAAACATTGGTTATCTGCTGCTGTGGAATGCAACAGGTCCATCTGTGATTGGCCCATCTTGGATGTTTATAATGAATGGCCAATCAAGGCCGAGCTATCTCAGACAGAGTCCGAGACACCTGGCTTTTGTTATCATTCTTTTCTATTCTATTCTTAGCCAGCCTTCTGAGGAAAGCTTTCCTTCTATTTCTTTTTAGTATAGTTATATTGTAATATATATATGTCATAAAATAATAAATCAAGCCTTCTGAACATGTAGTCAACATTCTCATCTCTTCCCTCATCCAAGAACCCCTGTGAACACTGTCACACTCTGACAAGCTGTTGGGTTGAAGTTGAGTTTGAGGGCCCTCCTGCCTGTCTGTGCTGTGCCAAGGCTTGATCTCCCCAAGGAGAGCATTGGTCAGCTCCTCTGCTGTCTCATCAGAGGTGTTGAGGAGGTCAGAGCATTGCAGCTCACCCTCACAGAACAGTTGTTCTTCCAAGTTCTAATTAGTGACATGACTGTGCCTTTGGGAGCTGCAGCAGCCAGCTAATGTGGCTGCAGCACCCCAATTTTGGGGCGCTGGGGTTCAACAGCAACAGTCTGGTCAATGTTAGTAGTTCATGGGAAATAAAGATGTCCAGGGATGTGCAGAGCATTTGCTTCTGTGCTCATCAGAGAGACTGATCAGCAGTGGAGCCTTTCCTGGTTTGGTAATTACTCTTGTTTGGACTCTACACAGGGAGCACAGTAATATTTGGCTTCTAAAATGATGATCTGACATCGCTACTTATTCCTTTTACAAGTGTTTTATAGTGATCTGCTGCATATTTATGCAG
Source organism: Agelaius phoeniceus (assembly GCF_051311805.1). Lineage (NCBI taxonomy): Eukaryota > Metazoa > Chordata > Aves > Passeriformes > Icteridae > Agelaius > Agelaius phoeniceus. The sequence continues at coordinate 92,334,575 of NC_135267.1, read as the reverse complement.
CCTGGGAATGTATCCATAATTTATCCATTATAATGGATAATATCTATTAACTGAAGACATTGGACAACAAAAAAAGCAAAAAAAAAAAAAAAAAGGGAGGAGTTTCCCCCCTTTTCCCCCCCACCTCCTCTTTTTTTAAGGAAATGTCAAACTGCTTTTTTCTGTTTGGACTGCTACTCAGTGTAAGAGACGTTAAAATGTTTATAATATTTTGAAAATAATTGTTCTCTGGAGTGTTTATTCTGTCTGGTTCACTGCAGCTAATACTTGCAGGATAGTAGAAATATGAATTATATGGTATTTTAAGTCCATTTGCTTTCCTGAAGTAAAAGCTTCTCTTCATGGATTAATGTACATTTACCTTGGTTCCTTTTTGTATGCCACATAGGTGTGTATGCATATAGGAACTTTTCCCAGCTCCTTAGAACAGATGGGGATTTATGTTTTGAACATAAAGATTCTAATACAAGAATCTTACATAGTCCTTCCCAACCTGTGGTAGGTGTCACAGGTCTGGGTTTGTAAAGTCTCCTGCTGGCAGAGCATTGTATGTGCTGGGCTGTGGAGTTACTAAAATCAATTTTCTGTGTATAGGGAGGTACAGTTATGGATGGTGGGATTAAAGGTCTTTTTGTTGAGTCCTAATCTGTTGTCTCTGGGTCTTGATTTGATTATGTATCTTATTAATTAATTAATTCCCCTGCAGTTCTTTTCATCAGCCAGAATGAATATAGTACTAAACATGTGCTGCTTTTGCATTAACGAAACAGTGAACTAAAACAAAATGCAAAACTGTCATTTAGGGGCTGGCTTATTATTGTAACCTTAAGTGTTCCTTTCAGTTCAATAATAATCTTGGATACATTTCATTACTAAAGGGTTTTTAGGGTTTTTTTACTAATTAATTGTAGGATTTCTGTTTGTATTGTGAAAGTATTAATTATGATGCTTTATTTTGGTTGGTTAAATTCTTGGTCATTCAGTAGTGAGTATCATGTTTTAACTGAGTGGAAGTTGGCATTAAACTCCTTAATCTCTTCTGTAGTGAATTTATTGGAGGAATTTGGCTCGTATTTCTTTTGTTTACATGTATTTTGAAAGTATCCCAACCCAACTATTTCAAAGATGAAGGCTTTTTTTTTAGGCAAAATCAAAGTATATTAGGATTGTGGCTTATATTAAATTTTTTCTCCTTGATATGTCTTCCTAAGATTAGTGAAAATTAAACTTTAGATTGAATAGAATCACAGTAATAATACCAGCTATTTACCTTTACATTTAAATTTGCTGTGTTTATTTTGTAGAATACGAACTTAAGTGAATTATATAAGACAAGTGAATTTTTGTTAAGCTATATTAGAAGTTCCTTACTGAGTTTTTAGGAAGCCTTAAACAGGATGGGTAAGGAATTCAGTACCTTGTGACTGAGTAACATACTCTTTTACAGATTTTTTTTTTAAGTGATTGGCCTATGATTTATTAAACCAGCCAAATACAGAAATCTGTTATGTGTTATTTTGGCTTGGCAGAAATAATGCAAAGAACTGTCAAAGGCAAAGAGTAAGCAGAAGCTGTAATTTCCTTTTTACCACTGAAGAATAGATTTGGCTGGCTTAGGCCTTCAATGCTAATCTATCTCTGTGTGGCCAAACAGATTTTTGGAACCTTTTTGTAGTGCATTTATTTTCTCTTCGCTTCAGGCCAAGTGTTATAAGTTTGTATGTTTTTTGGCACATCCAGGGTAGTGATGTGAAAAAAGTTCAAGAGGGGGAATTGAAATTAAGAAGTCTGATCTAGAAATTGAGATTGCCATTTGATGCAATTAGGTCATTGTTAACAGTACTTGTATGTTCAACTGTGGAATTTTTTTTTTTAACTTTGAAACTTGCTTTAATATTAAGAGTCATAGTTAAAATTCTTCAACAGTTCCACAAGAATATGTTGCAGAATTTTATACCTTTTTGGTTAATTTAGTTGCTTGTTTAAATAAGGTTAATTTTAGTCTTCCTTCTGCTTGTAAGGATATTTTTCACGGGAAGCACATTCTCTCTTGTGGTTTTAGTAGGTCCACACACTCCTTAAGCCTTCTGTCTTAGCTAATGATTAGTAATGATTTCTGTCTTGAAGCACTAATTCAATGTTTGCCGTAATATCCGTTCCTTATTTGCCTGAACTTATTTGTTGGAATGTCTTTAGTATTTCAGAATGATGGGACAGACATACTGGTGTTGTACATGCCTCTTTCTGTGGCTTTTAATTCAGAACAAAGCATTTCAGTGCCTCTTTCTGCTCTGCTTTTCCCCTGCACAGATGACAGCATCTCGGCTGCCAGCACCTCCGATGTCCAGGACCGTCTTTCCGCCCTGGAGCTGAGAGTGCAGCAACAAGAGGATGAAATCACCGTGCTAAAAGCAGCCTTGGCTGATGTGCTGAGGCGTCTTGCTATCTCTGAAGACCATGTAGCTTCTGTGAGAAAGTCAGCCCCAAGCAAAGGTAAGCCCAAATTTGGTAAACTCTTCCTAGAGTCAGGCTGTGTTATCATTTCAGAATGTTCTCCATTGGTCACTTGTTTTTTCCCTTTTCTGTCTCATTTGGGAAGGCCAATCCATTTTGAGCTAGTGGGGTTAGGTTTATAATAGTGGCTTAAATATATACAGCCAAGAGATATCTAAAATATGCTTGGTAACATTTTTATGTTCTTGATACCCCTGAAAATTTTCCTTATTTCTTGCTAAAAGGTTCCTGTTTTAATTTCAATGGTGGAACATTAACCTGCCACCAGAGGTTCTGGGGCTTATGGACAGTTTTGAGTCTCAGCTTTGACTTTGCCTGGAAATTACTCACCTGAAAGGGCATATTAGAGACTACATTTTCTCTTGCTCCTAAATGATTACCACAACAAAAGCCAAAATACATTGCCATCAGAAGACTTTCTGGAAGTAGTTATTTTTTGTTCCAGTACAGAGATAACTTACCACCAGTAGATCTCATGTAAGAAATGACCATGTAGCAGCAATATCTCTTTTGGTTAGTCACTAGTAACTTTTATATTGTAGCACTGATATATGTAGGATTGTTTAAAAGTAAAGAAACTAGATACTTTTTGCACTAATTTTTATATGCTTCACCCCCATCCCCCATGGACATTTAATTTTGTATTCTGGAGAAGTGTTTGAATCAAGTTTTGAACTTACTCCAACTTAAAGTTGTGTATTTGAAGATAATTATGTCTGTGTATGTTTCTGGCATGTATCAGGTCTCTGGTTATATAAAAGATTAGATCATGTTTCGAATAAATCACAGTTTTAATTCACCATAATTACATGTAACCACATCATACCATGCAGCATAGAGATCTCTGGGATGTGAGTCCTGTGTGAGTCCTGCAGTGCACTAATTACAGCAGTGCCAATATAACACTGAAATGATACAATGTAGCCTGTGCTTGTTTGGGTGACCGCTTCATATAGGCTGAAAATGCTGAAAGTTTGAATTACTTGAGATGTGACAGAGGGATCAAATTCCTTAATTAAGTGTTTTTGCAGTCTCTCTGCCAGATGGAAGGAAGTCATGATGCTTAATTGGCTTGGGCTCTGAATCCTGCCATTCTCTCTTGCTTGCTAAATGGTGGACTGTTGTCATCTCTGCTTATAAATGCAGCTTTTATCTACCCAATGTACATGTCTGGTCTCATCAAGATTGAAGCTTCTTTTTCAACTCCTTTTAAATATAGCTTTAGTAGATATTTTTACTAAATCACTCTGCTGTCTGCTATCCATTACAAGAAAATGTCCATGTGAAAAACTGTGCACCATAGTGCTTTATTCTTCCTATTTAAATGCAGAGGAGCTGGGATGTGCACAAACATGGCTAAAAACCTTTGGCTTGGAGCTGTCTAACACCCAGCAAACTTTGTGTACAGGCAAGGCAGTCTTCTGTGTTCTGCAAAATGCCTTGGGGCTGTCTCCTTTCTGGGGGTCTTGGGACCATACTCAATTCTCTAGGTCCATTTGTTTGGTGAGAAATAAACTAATTATTTGGGGGAGGCAGAGCAGAGGAAGGGTGGAATGTCTTCAGTTTGGTTGTATTATATCTCTACAAATGAATGGCAGCAGCATGGAACTGTGAAGAAAGAGATGGGAACAGGGACAGATAGGTCCATGTATGATCTAATTCATTGGACTTAAATGAATTATGACTAATTGTCACTGTATTTAATTGGTGATGGATGTGTTCCCATTGTGTTCAATTACACAATATAACCAGACAACACATTAACCTCACTGTTAATCATGAAATCAGCTGTATATAGAATTCACAGAAGAAAATGCTTACATACGGAGACTGGAATTTTAAGAGACTAAAATTAGACTTGAAGCATAAACTTGGGATTAAAACAAGTTCATGCATTGCTTTTTGCAACACCCTAGGTTCTACTTTTTATGTCTGTATTTTAAATTTTTTCAATGGCCAAAAAACTCTTGAAATGTTTTAACAGAGATAAATGTGCAATTTCTTTGAATAAGTAGGATTAGAAGATAATCTGAATTGCCATTAAAAAATAATACTCAAAGAAGTTATTGTTAGGTTTTCTTTAAAGTTTTATGCATGCATATAACAGAATCTTACTAGTCAAGTCATGATTGCTGCAACGGTAACTGTATTCCTCCAAAACTCATTTTGGTGTTTGTGATCCTGTCAAGAATCTGAATTTCTGCATTACAATAATTGCACTTTGATGTAAAATATTATAGGTAAATTGTCTTTCAAAATAAATGCTGAGGCTTTCAATCACAGAGATACTTTTCTCTGCAGCAGCCCTTAAATACATACTGACATAAATAATGAGTAAAGAGAATAGCTGTGTGTATGTCCTTCTGAATACATGGGGAGAGATGTGTTTAATCTGAAGTATGCCAACACAGTGAAGTAAATATTTTTAAAACAAACTGAACTCAACAAGAATAATAGTACCAGAAAACACCATCCTGAGTCTTTCCATCAAACAAAGGAGTTTCAATACAAGGTGATTACTAACCTAGTTTGAAGGGTGGCTCTTCTACTTATTGCTGAAATGAGTTTTTTAAAACCTCTCCATTTTTTTACTTGTTGCCACCTTGGCAGTGTCTTTGAAAATACATTTTTCATAGGCTAAAAATAAGTGTTATGAGCAGACAGTGAATCACACCGAAAGGGACAAATCCATCCTGATCATTTTTCACTGATTTTTCTTATTCTGAAGTTGATGGCTCGACTTGGTGAAAAAAGTGATCTCTTCATCCTTTGTCGGATTTGTCTGCATGGAACATCTGGTGATCTAATTCTGTTCCTAATTTCCTTTATTTTAGATTGACAGATTGACACAGTAGCTGAAGATAAAGTTTTTTGCATTATCCTTTCAATCTTTGTTTTTCTTTTTTCCCCTACATTTTTGTCACATGCATATTTTGAGCTTAGTCCAGTCTCCAGTGAAAAAATTCGTGTGGTTTTTTCATAGATTTTTATTTCTAACTCATGGGCTCTCAGTCAGGAGGCTGTTACCTAGGATTTTATGTGTAAAGCTCTGTCTCAGAAATAAAAGGCTCTTCATTCAGGGGTTTGTGAACTGTAGAAGATAAGATAAAGGGGAAAATTTTTTAGGCACCTTAGTGTCTCCTAGTAAAGCATGCAGTGGAGAGACTGTTTAAGGAAAACACCTCTAGTAGGGATTGCAGCAGGATTAGCACTTGTCTGTATTTCACAGTGAAAAGCAGGCTGGGAGTGTTTGCACGTAACTTCCCAATGCAAAGTTATTCTAAATTGAGTAAATCTTTTCAATATAAAAAGATTGTGATAATGCTTCTCCATCTCTGCATGGAGCTAAGAATAACTACACAAAGGAGAAATTACCAGGTCCAAAGATAGTGTTGAGGGTTAGAAATGAGAAAAGGCTTGGTAAGGGACCCTGTCCCCAGCAGCAATGGGGCTTCTTAGGATCATAGTGTGGGGGTGAGTTTATGGGTTTCATTTATTTTCTTTCTCTCTTTCTTTTCTTTATAAATAGATGGCTTGGTAAGAAGAATTTCTTTGGTGGGAAATTATTTGCATTTGGCAGCTCTGCACTCTGTTGCCACATGCCTCTGCTGTTGATGCATGATTGATGTTGTTAGCATTCACAAAAAGTTCCAAAAACAAAGATTACCTGGACACTGAAGAAAAGGAAAGCATAAAGCAGTCTGGTACTTGTGGCTGCCAGCAAGATAGATTGGCTCCCAGCTGGTGCCTGGTAAACGTATTAAAATCTTCCAGGGTGTCAAAATGTGTGTAACAGGAGAATTCATCCCTCAGGCTCTGGGTGTACAGACAAGCTTGTGGCACACTATGGCACTAGTGAAATATCTCAGACTAATCATTTCACTGGAATATGAGCCTGAAAAAGTACATCTGATGTCTGCCTGTAGAGAAACAAAGAGTTCATGTCCTTTTTCTGGACTCAGAAGTAATGAGGAGACTTGACAAAGGTTAAACCTTTGGAGGAATATTTCTTATTGCTTGGACAGGCATTGATATTAAATAACTCATATGCAAATTTAGCTCACAAAGTGAAATTGGAATAGTGAATGGCAGTTTGCAGAGAGTGAAAAGTTTGCATGACAGTGAAAAGTGGCAAACTGAGAAGCATTTTATTTTACTTAAAGCAGTGGTCTTGGGGACCTGGAAAATCAGGTATGTACTGGAAATGCAGTTGATATGGGGTTTTTTGCTTATTTTTTTCTTTCCTTTGTGCAGTGGGCTTTTATAAGGGGAGCCCATTGAGTTTTCCTTCTTTTCCTGCTCCCTTCTCTTGTATGAAATAGTATATGTATCTCATTGCACTCCTGTAAGCAGAGTACTTCAGATGTAATTTTCACCTTATCTCAATAATGGCTTAATTTCATTAAGTAATTTGGTTTTATGTTAACAAAAATTGCTTTTCAAGTGTTCAGCAAGCTTCATTAATGAAAGCATAGGACAGATTTGAGGGGGTTTTTCTTTGTCTTTACACTATTCAATAAGCAGAGTTGTTCTAATAACTCATTACATGTTTATGTTGTCTAATCAGTAAATGTTAAAGAAACAGAAATTAAAGTATACATAGGAAAATGCTTTATGGTAGTGATAGGATATAGGTTCTTATCCACAATATTAAAACTAGCCTGGCAAGCTTGTGTGTGGGTCATTTTACTCATGGGAATAGTCCTATTGAAGTCTGCAGGCTGCATGCTCACATAACAAATAATGATACTCTTGAGGTCTTAATGCATTTCCCAGGGATTGGCTGTAGTGCCATCTGTTCTTTCTGCATTTCTTACAATTTTTTCCTATCTTCTGCTCTGACTTACTGAATATTTTATTTTCTTTTGTTACACTTACCTTTCTGGTGTTCTTCATATATTTTTCTTTATTTAAAAAATTTGGATCTAGAGGGCTGTAATGAACTAAGGGTTACTAACCAGCTAAACCAAGGTTAGGATGGAGAAGTGAAGAACAAAGTTCAATGGGTTTTTTTAAAGTTCTGTAACCTAATAATCTTGTTCATTGTAGAGGGATATTTTCAGTTGTAGTGATAAGTATCCTTATTCTTTTTCCATATGCTTCTTACAGTTTTGGGTATGTTTTGTGCATCTGTGTACTTCTTTTAGAACAGTGTGAGCAAATTTCCTTGAGTGGTACTCTACTGTTCTCCATGATGCTTCTCAAACTAAGAATTGTAATGTTGGAAGAGTTCAGTGCTGTCACTAAGTTTTTCAAATGAAAACTCCTTATTTATAACACTTGAGTGGCTTTTTCATCACTTGTTTTCCAGAGTCTATCAAATTGTTTCAAATTACCATAGTTAAAATTTTATTTCCTTGGCTTGCCAACCAATTGGCAATTGGTTGAGCATGGAGATGGTGCCTCTGGGAAAGTATAGCAAAATAAGATAGAGGGGAGAAGGAAAAGGGCTGTGTGATTTGAATAAACAATTGGCCAAACAAGTCTTTCAGTTTCCTGTAGCATGTTTTTAAATGCCTAACCAAAGAACAGAGAGGTGCCTCCCCTAACACCTGAAAAATTAGTTTTATATCCCTATGAGGATCATTTAAAGTTGGAAATATATGGGTTAAGTCACTATTGATAAAAATCTAAAAATAAATATTTAATTACTCTTAGCATCTCAGTTAGTTTATCTACCTACTAGGAGAGATGCTCTTGGAGCTCAAGTTGTTTATGCATTAGCTATGCATTCTCAAACTGTTGCTTATTATTTACATGCCTCTATTTGGATAGTTCTTTTCCTTTTAATAGGAAATGACAAATAATGTATGTTTAATAGCTGTCTGTTGAAATCTGCAAAATTAGGCTTCCATTTAAAAAATATAAAAGGAATGTTTATTTTTTCAGCTAGTTGTAATTACTGTAATAAAGTTTTTTGAAACTTAGTTGTCTTAAAATTTGATTATTAAGCAAGAAGAAGCAAACCCATAGTTAGAGAACTGAACTATTGATCCTGACTTGTTCTGTTCCTTATTTGAGACCTAATGTCTCACTCTGACTTCTCTTCATGTGATAGAAGGACACTTTTTCAACCTAAGAAGTATTAATCCAAATTTGACTCTTTGTATGTAAGTGAAGTAGTTGAATAAAACAGAATGCTAAAGAAAATATTTCCCTACCCTTCAGAATTCAGTACTCTCTTTGAAAAGAGTTTTGGGGCTCCCAGGCTGTTTCTTTGCCAGCATCTTCCATGGGCTGAGGGACTTGACATCCTTTGAAAGCAGAGCCATGACTAGAATTAGCTGCTTTTATACAATTCATTGTAACACTTTGAACCAAGTCTAGGATTTGTCATAATTTCTATTGATTTTGATACTGTTCTATTAGGAAGGAAGTGCAGATAAAATCTTATGTTCTGCTATACTTATAACTATTTCTGTCTGGTTTTCCACAGCTCATTCTGTGGGGTCTCTGGAGATTTACACACACTGTACACTTGTTTAGTAAGAGTACTAAATTGATTTTCTGTCCTTCCAGGTAGGAAACCCCATGGCATGTTAATGTATTTATAATCTAGAAGTCTTTATCACGTTTTGCTGAAAGTCAAATAGTTTAAGATTGTTGAAGGATTTGATAATGTATGCCTTAATGGAGAAAAAAAAGAAAAATCTTCCTTCAAAAAAAAAATTTTTTTTTTTGTAAGGTGTCATTTCTTGAGCTTTTTCTTTTAAATCCACTTGAATTAATGCCCAGAGAAGTAACTTAAATGTAGCTGCAGCTACTTACTTTGAATTGAAATTACCTGAAGAATTGGAACAAGTGTTTGATTTTTCCTTGTAAGAAAGGCAGTTTCCCTGTCAGAATATTAGCAAATACAAAGATATTGAGGAAATTGTTTCAGCACATATATTTGATAACAGAATCAACTACATTTTAGTATAAAATATCCTAAGTTTTGGGTTTGGGAAGAGAAGTGAATTACTAATTGATTCTCAGCTCCAGCACCTTGTAAGTATGTTTGGAGGAAAGAGCTATCATGTTATCACAGGACACACATTTTCAAACTTACCACTCTCAGCTTGGCTTCATTTTTTCCCCAGTTAGCTAATCAAGGCTGATAAAGAATTGGAAATAGATTTTTGGTTTATTGTGGTCTGTTCTTTCTAATCCTACTTATCTTTCATTCACACATTTGTATACTTGACAGATGTTAATAAAATGTTTCTTTTGAACTCTACAGATACTATTCTATGAAAATTATCAGAACAGAGATGAATCTGTCCCATAAAAGACATCTTTACCACTTTGATCTCTGACAATTTGGCTTTAATCCTGGTCACCATACCCTGCCTTTCATTCTGCTTTCAGTTTACATCTGGCTTTTGTTCCAAACTAGCAGATAAAGCTAAGTGCTATTCAGTCTGAAATATTTCAGACTGCTTATGCTAGCAGGTGGTGAATGACATGATATTGGCAGAGGTGTGCAGCCCAGTGCTGGGAGAGCTCAGTTGTTTCAGTGTATTGATCTGGAATTTGTGTTCTCCTGTGCCACTTCATTATTTCCAGGTCTCTGAAGCAAAAGCACTTGACTGCTCTGAAGGATTATCTCTGCAGTGGAGAAGGTGATAGTGTTGTTAATTTTTGACATCTTTTGACTGCAGAGATGCCCTGGTTAAAAGTCATTAAGAGAGAGGTGTGGTTTGGGCTGGTGGGTCAGCTTCCATGGACTTCTGACCCAGTTGGGAAGATCCCCCTTGTGTGTCTCTGTCAGTAGCCAGGTTTCACTGTCTGGGATTAAGCTTTAAGTGCACAGGACTTAAAACTCGCCTTTACTTTTCATGATTTAAAATATGAATGCGTTTTCTTTACTTATAATTGCAGGTGATTAATTGAAGTTTTTTCTTCCCTTTAAAAGTAGGTATTCTAAAATCACTTTTTGACTATCTAATTAACATACAGTATATAGAGAATTTGGAAGAGGTCTTGTTTCTTATGGGTGTTGAGAGTGGGGTTTGGGCATTTTTTTTTGTTGATGGGATTTTTGCTGCTTTTTTTGCTTTTTTACATTTTATTGCACATTGAGTATGGCACACTGATTTTGTTCTGGAGTATAAGAAAGCCTGATATATTTCTGACACTTGAAAAAAAAATTGTCACTGCAGTTTTTAATCTGGGTTATGTTTAATTGTTAGGCATTTTGCAAAAAATGGTTTTTACTTCAACTCAAAGATCTTGATCTCAAATGTGATTTTGCATATCACGTGTTGACATTTAGAAATACTTTGCCGATCTACCATCAATACCCACAGTACTGGAAAACAATCCCAAAGCTGCAGTCTGGATCCCTTTCTTTATTGTTGTTGTGTTCATCATTGCATGGAGCAGTGCATATTCCTGTCATGAGTATATACTGATGTAGTGTTTTATTTGTAATCAGTTTAGTCCCTGGACATAAGCAGGAATTAACACTTTCCATACCTAGTAGGGGGAATTATTCTAGATGTAGCCAGTAAAAAAAGATAGCAGTGTGCTCCTTGCACTCTGAGAGTGTGTTCCCCACCTTAGCAAGTTCCTGTGTGCTGTCTGTAGCACTGTTGTCCTTTACACATCCCACTGAGTGCCTTACCCAGCATGCTGGGAATTACTGCTGATTCTCCTGATTCATGTTTCTGGAAAGCCATGCTAGAGCTGGTTGGAGAGACATTAATCTATTACAATGGGCAGACAGAGATGTTAAGGTCATATAAAGTTCAAGAGTGAATCACAGGCCTTGATATTATGCATCTCAACAAAGAAGATGACTTAGTTTGTCACTGAAAATAAGAGAAGCTAATTTATAGGCTTCTACAGTAAATGTGCTTTCTAAGCTTGTGCGCTTTGTGTGCTTTTGTTCTTGAGTCTGAATTACATGGGCTAAAAAAATCTCTTGAGCTTCAGAGGTTTTATGCAGTATATTAAAACAAATTCTAAAACAAATTTCATATTCCAAATGTTTATCTTGCAAATAAAACAGTCTGTAAAAAGTACCACTTGGAAGGAATCATACCAAATTGACTTATACAGAATTTAGGAAGAACAATGATCTTTGAAGTGGTTTTGGATTTTAAGTGTGTCTTTACTTTCTTCAGACTTCTTTTATTCTCATTTCTGTCTGAGATATTCCACATGCTCCTTTTGGCTTTCCTGATCTGAATTTCAGATGTGATCACATGCTGCTTGGTGCATTTGAAGCACTGTTTGGTTTGTGTAGGCCAGTCCATTTCTGCATTCATCCAAATAGTTCTGACATCTAATATTCCCTTGATGGGTATGTCTTGTATATAATGTGGTAGCTTAAAATAAGAATCAATTTGCCTCTCAACCTGCTTGAAAGAGCTGTGCTGTGACACATGGCTGGTAGTGTTCAAATGAGGCATCTGTGTGAGTTTGTCCTCTGTGCACAGAACTGTCCATTCTCCCCAGCTGCTGTTTTACTCCTCGCTTTTATCTTCAATGTGTGGGCCTCATGCCTTATCTATCTCACACTGTTTGAGGCCTGCCACAAACACAGACCTGTTATTTTTCTGTCAGTCGTTCATTGTGTTTATTGCTGAAGTTAGAGTGACAACCTTATGAGAAGCAATAGAAATTTGCTGTCTGTAAAATGGGCATGTGACACAAGAGGGCCTCAAAAGTGACCACTGATTTTTGGATGCTTAATGTGTAATTACCTCAGGAATCCTTCTCCCTTCAGAAGGGAAAAGTACAAGTCTAGCACTTTAAAGGAGGAAGGGGCAAAATTCTGCTCCAAGTAATACCTTGGAAATAAAACAGGTACACAAAAAGAGAGATGCAGTTAGTGGGTAAGGATGAAACAGCAGGTTTGAGTAAAATGCCTTGTATTTCACTGGTGTTCTGTGGAAGAGTCAGGTCTGGGAGTTAATTGCCAGGCTAGCGTTCAGCTCTGAAAATAGAAGAGCCTTTGATCCCCCTTGTCTTCCTTGCAATCCCTTCCCACATTCACTGCATAGTTTTAAACTTCTGCAATGAGTGAAGTGGGCATCTGACAGACAACAGCCTTCTTCGCATACATGCTCTTGATTTGTCCCTGGAGAGAGTCTGTAATGCTCACTGGATGTGGCAGATGTTCTACAGAGTGAGCAGTATCAGAAACTTAATAGCTATACCATAGGGCATATATTGAAAGGTATTTTAAGATGGAAGGGGCAGCTGAAATGAAACTGAAAATCTTGAGGCTTTTTTTTTTGAATCTTTAGAATCACAGCCCTTAACTTAATAATTCTTTCATGTCATCATAGCAGTAGAGGAACTGACCTCTATCACAGCATATTCTTGCCTGCCTTAGTGTCCCAGGTTTCCTGGTTCCAGCTGCTTAGGTTAAGGTTTCATGGATATATATCACCGGATGTTAGTCCTGAATGCTCAGGCTGCTGCTGTGTGATACCAGGTCCACATCTGAGAGCTTTTTGTTGTTCATGTGGACCTTTGGATATAGCTATAAAACCTTACAATCTTTAATATTGCTTTTTTCTAGGTCAGCCAAGCCTCCGAGAAGCTATCTCGATGTCATGTATAACTAATGGGAGTACAGGAAACAGGAAAACAAGCCACAGTTCATCTGTTTCTGTTGCCAGAAAAGAAACACTTTCATCTGCTGCTAAAAGGTATTGTTATTAAAATTCAGATTTTTATATATTAAAAAAATCCCAAAACTAAACCGAGCAAGAGTTTGAGTTTTGTCTCTGCACAACACTCAGCAGAGCTGCCTGAAGTCCAGTAAGGCACAAATAAACTTTGGAGATTTACCATGTCGTTGGGCTGTGTACAGAAGAGTTCTAAAAAGAATTCAAAAATGGAGCGTATTTCTGTGGAGTGTAGTGTCCAAAATGAATTCTCACTAAGGGAATAGGAAAATGTATTTCCAGTACAAATGGAAAATTTTTCCTTCTGGTATTCATATGCGCTTTTTTGGTTGTTTTTTGTCCCCCCCCTCCTTCCTTCCCTCAAGGAAATTAAAGGGCAAAACTGACTTCATTGTCTGGAGTGTAAATAGTAGGCAATAGCAAAATGACTATGAGACAATAGTAAATTGTGTAAGATAAAGGTTTACATTTTTGGGTAGAAAATCTAGCCCAAAATATGGCTACTTAGTCCTTATGAAAAATATCTGTATCAGATGTCAAATGTGAAGAAATTACATCGCTTGAGTAATTTGGAAGTTAAATGAGCTAGGAACTAAACAGTAGTGGTTTTCCTCCATGTAATACTTTCAGCTTCACACAGTAAATGAAATGTTTGCTTAACTGCTTTTTTCTGTGGGTCTGTTAGACAGTGATTGCATGGCTTCTTCAGCAGTAGGTTTTTTACCTATTCTTGTTTGTTGTGAAGAACAAGCTGCCAGATGTAGCCACGGGGCAGAGAATACTCTAATGTGTAACTGTGGTAAGTTATGTGAACAAATTCTTGGCCTCTGTAGAGTACTCTGGTAGCTCCAGTAGTTGGTTTATCTTGTAGTGTGGATGTAAATATTGTGCTGTACAGCAAGGCAGGGAAATTATATACTTCAGAGAATAAAAATGCTGCAAGCAAGTATAAACTATTAACAAACCAGAAGAAGCTCTAGTGCCATTAGGAATTTGGAAAGCGAGGGTAGTGCCCCACTCTTTGCCCTTCTCCACTGTGTAGCATTGCATAACTTTCTTTTTATTGAATTCTTACATTTACTTTTCAACAATAAATCAGACAGGGATCAGTGTATGTCTCTATCTGCTGGTGCGACAGGCACAGGGACAAAAGACATTCCTGCAGGAAGGTATTTCTTAGTTAGCACTTTTCCATTAATCTTAGCTCTGTGGCTCTTGGCACTTTGATGAGAGCCAGTCCAGTTCCCGTGGTGTTCAGCTTGCATTTGTGCTGAATCACCTGCTTGATTCATTGGCTGCTCAACCCTTGACTACATAAGAAGAGCAGAGTGGAGTGGCCGGCATCCCTTTCATCTGAGTTAAGGTCTTTAAAAGGAGACCTGCATAGGCCAAAAGAGAAAACCTTCATTTGCAGAGGGCAGCTCTCCCTGGGCCCCTGAATAACTATCCAGGGGAGGTGTTGGTGCTTCCAGTGCAGCTGAAGACACACAACTCCCTTCATCAAGACATGTTTTAGAAAGGCTTAGGAAGTTTCTGTTTTCAGGAGTTCCTTTGTCATGTCTTTTTTACTTACATTCGTTTGGTGTTTGCAAGAAACAAATTTGCCCTTTTGTAAAATTACCAGCTCAAGAAAGGGGAAAGTCAATAGTAGTATTTTATAATAAATGTCAGTAGTAGTCCCATCTGCTTACAAAGGCAGAGTAACTATGTTTATTTCTAACACTTGTTGTGTTGAAAAGGAGGGAGGCCAAAGGAGACTGGAATGTTTCACCCCACCTTATCCAGGCCTTTTTCAGGCTGAAGCTTGAACTATTGCAGCAGGTGGACAAGGTCATCTGTTGACAGAGAATTAACCTTTAGGTTCTATACAGACCCCGTAGCTTGCCTAGGACTTACCATGTTCTAAGTGTATGCAGCCATACATCTAGCCAAAATACCCAAAGGCCTACTTGTGTCCAAACTGTAACTGGTGTTGAAGTTCAGTGTGTGAATTTCTTCTAGAAATGAGCAGTTTCATTTCCTGGACTGTTTAATCTTGTCCTGTGAACCTGAACATTGGGACCATGGATATAATCACCTGCCTCAGTAGCTCCACAGCGGTAGGATGTCTCATTTTAGCAATGGCATGCTAAAATACCAGCAATCACTAAAATCAGAGCCCAGGAATGTTCCCTGAACAGCAGATAGATGATGACCCAGTAACAAAGATGAAGTCATGGATGTGTTGAGAAAATTTCAACCCTGTCGTTTGGACTGGAAACAAAAACCAGCCAATGACTGTCAGAGACCTGTTTGATCATTTTCCTTAAGACTAAACATGCTTCTGAAAGCAGCATCTGATAACAATAGTCTTGATGTTTCAGAGTGACCACCATCCACAGTAGATGCCAGTGTGTTGTGGTCCAAAGGATGAAACACTGTACTAAGTGAAATTAGAGAAGCTGAAAAATCAGGACAGATAGTAATAGCTGTCAACTCCTCACTTGTAGACTGAAGAAACTCATCAAATTGGGTTTTGGAAAGAATTTTTGGATGCATTAAATGACTGCTTCCCAGAACTAGCCTTTAGAAACCCACAGGAAAAGACACTGGTTTTGATTTGATTTCAGCAGTTACACAAGACCTACTAGAAGAGGTATTAGTGGGAGAGCCACTCTGTACTAGCCAGTCATAATACAATTAAGCTGAAGATTTTAGCAGAAGTGAGCAAACCAAATTAATTCAGAGCAAAGATATTCAGTACTCAGACTGCCACATTTCTACATTATTTCCTTCCAAATGAAAATGCCAGTCACAAAAGAAGCCTTCTTGCAACCTGGTGGTAGATAAAAGCACTTTGTTGGAATCCAAATGTACCTTGTGCTACAGTCTAGAGTGAAACCAGAGTGGTCCAGTGATTCTCATGGCCCAACAAAAAAGTTAAGGCGTGAACCTCATGGCAAAGAAATGGATAATGCACAGTGACAAGCTCAGTGAAGACATTCCCATGCCAAATCTGTGGTGTCTAGGAGACAGATCCCATGAGTTTGGGTAGGAACACAGAAAATATGAGACCGAGCTGATAAATTAGATTATATGCTGCTCTCAGCAGGTGGCATTCACCTGAGCCTGCTGGGGGAGTGCAGAGGTGAATTGCAGAATTGCTGATGTGTCACTGTTCAATAGGACATTACAAAAAGTGGTGTGTACCTGTCATAGTAGGAATAGAGAGGATTTCTGTTTGCTTCAGTGAAAAGAGATTCTGAGAATTTATTCACTATACTGAATTTCTAGCAACAGAATGCAAAAAGATTAGGTGTAGTGTGCTTTGCATCCAGCAATACAAGCTAAGTATTCTGATTAAAAAATAATAATAAATTTCTATGCTACCAGTTAATTAAGGATTTTTGACTATAAATTATTAATCAAAACCCCACAGTTCTCCAAGCTTTGTTCTCTTTGATCACATATACGCCCTCAAGGAATGTGAAAGCTCTTTGTTTGGTTTTCATCTGGTTTTTTTTGAAAAGAAAATGTCACTTTGATTGATTATATTGACATTTTAAACTAGATGGTATGTTTTACAGTAGAAATCCTGAGTGATCCTTACAGATTTGTCTGGGTTTCATATTCATGTTTTGACCTGTTTTTCAATGCATCTCTTCTCTGAAAGCAGTTGGAAAAGTTGAACTCCTGTAAGCCTTGGGGGCTTTGTCTCAGTGGTAGATGATACAATTTAACTGAAATAACAAAAGAAGCAAAAAAAAAAAATGTTCCTAAGAATTATATGTTAAAATTGGGTGCCCATTTTTTATTGATTTATTTTGAATGATGCTTTACTGTTTTCTTTGTGTTTTGGGAAAAGGTAATTGGGAATACAAATAATTATGGTAATGCAAAAATTCAAGGTGGGGGGAAATTGTTGTGAGGAAAAAAAATTGGATTCTCATGTTCAGAAAGATACTCTTTCCTTTTTACTTTGCAGGTTACTTTGACCCTAAGATAAAAATCTTTCTATTACATTTTTAGCTGTTGTTTGTATCTTGCTTTATTTATTCACTGAAAAATCTGTCTTGTAAGATTTAATTTTTTTACCTTAAAAAAGAAATAGGCCGTGCACTTGAGAGTAGTCTTCTCTTTCAGGTCCAGGTATTGTTTGTGTGATTCAGTATATTACAAAGTATGTGACTTCATAGAAGAGCCTTTTAATTAATCTTTCTGTTTACCCTGCAAACATTTGGTTTGGGTCTTAATAGATTTAAGTTTGGTAATGATATGTATTTAAATCTGGTTCAAGTCTTAAACTAATAAATACAGCACTATGTAAATAAGGATGTGTTCTTGGCTGTTGTGGCTGAAGGTATTAAAGTGGCAAGACAATCTGATATTAGTCAACTACAGATCAAATCAGCCAGGAGTTTTCAGGGATGGTTTCCTTTGAACTCTGGTGCTGCCACCAAAGCCCAGGGACCAGCAGCAGCATTCCAGGGCTTGGGTGGCAGCTCAAAGATAGCAGCATGGATGTCCACAAATACAGTTTCATGGGGGCTTACACTAATGAGAGACAGCCCAAGTCACAGTCCTGCCTTGACTTGCGCTGAACCTTGGCTGGCAGCACAAGGTGGTCAGTGAGCTCTGAAGCAGAGGATGGTTTTGTCCTGAGGAACAGCAGATTTGTGGAGCATCAGTTTGTGTCAGCTTTGAATGCTGTGGGGGAACCTGTGAATGAAGGACACACTCAAATCAAAGTTGTGTTAATTTTAAAATCATAGGTAATCTAGTACAGCTGAAATATGTAAATTATCTTCCATGTCTCCCTGACTGTGTTTTATTGTTGGAACTAGTGGATAAACCTTATTTCAGCAAAATGTTAACATGAAAAGATAGAGTAAATAATCAAGGTATTCTTTTGATGATTGTTTATAGTAAGTTGTTAAATGCCTCTCCCATCTTTTCACAGAGGACATTTTCTCCCACCTTGCTAATTTATTTGCTTGTTCTCTTTTTTCCCTCCCTATGTTACACTTTCTTTTACAGCGGTACAGAAAAAAAGAAGGAAAAACCTCCAGGACAAAAAGAAAAAAAAGAGGACTCTCATTCTAATGATCAAAGTGCACAAACTCAAGCATCACCTTCTCCCCAGCCCTCCTCACAGACTCTCCAAACACACAGGCAAACTCCAGAAAGCAAGAGTTCTGCTCCAGCTAAAAGGTTTTCACAGTACCACAGTACAGAACTAGAAATTACTGTAATGATACTGAGTTCATATTTGACAACAAGTCATGTGAAATAGTTCTAATCTCATGATCAAGCTGAGGTTTGATACTTTTTCTGCTAGAGGAGATGCATTCAATATGCATTGCAGCAAAACAAATACATAAACATGCATATTTGTCTTTGAATCTATTTTTAAGATTACACAGGTTTTTTATTCTCAGATTAAAATCCTAATTTAGTAGATTACCTCTAATCAGCCATGATTGTAAAATATTTAATGATCACTCTGACTTGATTCTTCTCAAATACACTTCATAGATTTTGTCTGACATAGCTGAACTATGGAGTGTATTTTCCACATGGACATTCTTATATCAGGATTTTTTAAATACTAGAATCATTGCAACTCTTGGTTCAGAAATTTTTACTCTCAAATTACTCCATAAAGTGACTGCAGTTCTGTTTTTGTTGGTGTATTTTTTAATGCATGGCCCTTCCCTTTTTAACTCCTGCTAGGTTGCAGGATGGCTTGCTTTCATTCTTTACATGAATGAAGTTCTGGTTTTATACCCAGATCATAGAACTACTTGATTTGAGTAAATGCTGAAATTTATTTAGGATTGCCTCTTAAGTTCCCACTAATTTTTTGTGGGAATTAGGCACAGGGGGGGAAAATGGTTCATTTTAGAGATACTAGATTGCATTTTGAAGTCAAGAAAATGGCTTTTAAGATTTGGATCCTAGCTTCTGAGTTTCAAAGCTATGCAGATCACTTGGCATGGTTTCTTTTTGTTTTATTTTGTTTTTTTTTATTCATTGTCACCTTACTGTTTTGGAAGGTGTACATTTTTTTTTTACTCTGGCACTTAGAGACTGAAACAAAATGTAAATTAAATTTATTACTCTGAAATTTACCCGTTTGGTTCACAAGATTGTTGTCTTGCATCGCTTGAATTCACAACTCTTATAAATATTTAAACTTCCACTTGACTGGTGCATGTTATAACACTCCATAAAGGCTCTGTCTCCATGTCTTGCACAAACCTGTGAGTTGTCTGAAGCTGAACTTGCAGCCTGTTGTTCTCTTGCCTGGTATCTCCCTGTAAAGATGTCTGAAGTCCTGCTTACTAATCTTTTGCAGTGTGGGGAAAAATAAATGCCTTTTTCAGTCTCCTAAGGGTTTAACTTGATTTGATTAACTTGTTTGTCACAGGACCTTTGAGCCTCTTGAGGTGCTGTAGAAGGAGCTTGCCATTTCTAAGGTTGCATTTCAGGACTTAACTCCTGCAAAAAGCATTTCTGACAGGATGAAGTGTGATACTATTAGCAAGACATGTGCAAACTCTCAGTCAGCTGGGTGAAGGATAATTTGGGCTAGGTTACTTTTTGAGCATTGAGCATTTGAGTATTCTGTGATTAAGGCACATGTGAAATTATTGAACTAGTGACTGCAAAATTTGCAAGTTCCCATTAGTGTAAATTGGCTGCAATAAGATTGCTGAAAAATTACATCCACATTCATGGATTTAATTGTCTGTAGTCTCAGGCCCAACCTAGCTTGTCTTACTCATGCAAGAGGTTTTCAGACATTTGTTTCAAGAAGATTAAAGCCATTAATGTGATTTAGTGTGTGCTAACTGCAAAGCTTCTATATGAAACTTTAATCTGATAGAACTGTTCTGCCTCCAAATCAATGTGCTTAAGCTGGTGAACAGTTAATCAGGGGAAAATTACATTGTTATCTACTTAATTGATTTTTTAAATATAGTTTATTCTTTAAGGCTTATATACTTAGCCTCATTTTTTTCACTACTGTAATTTGTTAGTGATGTAGTAATGAAGTATAGAGTTATTTTGTTCAAGTCTTTATGTAAGAGCATTTGGAAATGAAAGAGAATGGATAAAACATGTGGCAATTGTCTTGCTCAATTGTGTTCATTCATCCAGTTAGAACTTTTTGACTAATCTTTTTTCCCTGTTTCATGCTGCAGCTTGAAGGAAGATCTAGCTCTGCTTTTGTCTCCTGCTGCTTGATCTGTTCATTTGCATATGAGTTCCAGTTATTGTTACGCTATTATCTTGTAATTGTAAAACTTTTTTTTGTTTCTTCTAGCATGAAGAAATCCTTGACTGTTGAAAAAGCTCATGGTGCTTGGGAGAGTTCAGATGAGAGTCGTAACAAGCTGATGAGAGTAGCATCAACATCTAAGTTAATATCAAAAGTGGCAAAGAATGCAGACAAGTATGTATTGGTTTGGTACATAAAAGCATGAGAACTTGAGAGTCAAAATATTATGAAATCACACAATTCTAGTGAATTTACTGGTGTATATGCTAGGACCTTTTGCATCTTTGTTTTTACTGTGAGTACTTACATAACCTGCCAGTTTGGTACTCCAAGTGCCCATTGAATTTTAAGATTATTATAAAGTAATTCTTGTGTAAATATGTTTTAATATTGCCTATTTGGATTAGCAGAATTATGGCATTTTATGGCTTAATGCCAGTGATGTGAAACTTCCAGCTGGCTTTTTCTTCTTTTCCTAATTAAAGCTGATTTGAAAATGCAAGTGTATTTCCTCGTAGTCAGTTTCTGGATTTCTCATAGGATATGTTTCCAAAGTACACCTCCATAGTAGGAATATACTTTCATGATTTCAATAGGTCTCTCAGTTTAACTGTTTAGCAGGTTCTTGGTTGCACATTCTAGATGACAGGTAGGGATCTTTTTCAGTGTCACCTTCAGCAGGTGATGTGCTGTAGCCAACCATTCCTCTCACACCTTCCTCAGCAGCAGGTTTTCTTGGTTTGGGGTCTCCAGTCAGTGCCTCTGGGGGTGAGTAGCATGGAGTAGTTACTCCTGCTCCTGTCAGCACAGGGGCAAGATTTTGCTTTTTACTGTAGCCCCACACTGTTGGCCCCCGTTGTGACCCGCTCTTGTCCTCAGTACTCTCTGCCATTTGGGTTTCCCACTTCGTATTCACACAGTTTCTCTTCTTGACTTTGTTGAAATTTTGCTGAAATTGTTGTGTTGATTTTTTGACTGATCCTTCTCCTATTTGCCAATATCTCCCCAGTGTGCTGGCAGATTCTTCCAGCTAGGTGTTGTCTTCAGTTTCCTAGATCTGCTCCTTAATATTCATGCTAATAGCCCTTAAATGGTCCAAGGTAGAACTACCTGAAAACCCATCCCATTCTGAAATAAAACACTTCAGACCTTTCAGAGGTCTGAAGTGCTTTATTGCCAGGTTTTTATGATAATGTCTGTAGTGCTCTCCTTAGTTTGCATCTAAGACTGTCAAATACCTAGTCAAGAGTGCTGCAAGTGCATTCCTTCTTCCCTGGGAATGGGAAGAACAAAACAAACTAATCTTGGGTGTGGATAGCGGGGCATTTATTAAAAGCTTTATGCTTAGCCTGAAGAGTTTTGCAGAGCAGTGGAGTGCTATGTGTGAGGGGATTATGTGTTACATATTTTGCAAGTATTTCCTTTCCTTTTGTAATTGGTTTTCACTGCTGGAATTTAAAAGCCCTTTGGCAATTTAGATTATAGCATGGCACTGCTGGATAATATTTTGGAATGACAAAACCCTCTGCCTTGTTTTTTTTTTTTGCTAGGGTGTTTGCTATGCTGCTGAAATACCTTTTGCAGTGTAATACATATTTCAAATTTGCTAAAAGTAAAAAATAAATTTTACTTTTATTGATACTTTATATATTGGTTCAGACATGGTTAAAATAGAGGTATTTTGTTTAATTTTTCTGTGATTCAGCTTATTTCTGAGAGATCTCAAATGTTGCCCTTCTACAGTCTCTAATGGAGAATAAAAGTCAGGTATCAAACAAAAGCATGGAGAAGAAAAGATTAGTTTTAATTATTAATAGAGAAAGCTGTCTGTTCATAACTTGAAGCTGTTGTATCTTAACTATATTTGGCAAAAACAAAGCCTCAAACATGAATTGTAGACCATCACCTGCTTGAAGTGTGGGTGTTGTATTGTTGTGTCCCTTGTTCTTAAGCTGAGATTTGTAACCGAGGCACTGTTTGCATACAAGGACATACATTAATAATCATTTCTTACTCACATTGTGTGCCACATCTCCATAAGAACTCGTTGGTCCTGAGCAAAGACGTATTGTTGTATTTAATTTATTGTTCCCAATGAGAAACGTTGGCCTCATCTGCTTGAAGCTACGGAGGTCTTGTGCAAGGGAACAGAGCTCAGCCCCTGGTGTGGGCCCCAGGACAGAAATGTTTTACATATGCTTTGCACTATCAGCCCAGGATATGAACTTTGTTTATGCAGCAAGGTCTGTAAGGCAGCACAGGGCTGTAAATCAGTCTGATAAGGCCCTAAGAAGGAAGAGGGTTCCCACAGCAGCCCATCATTCAGCTGTTTTCAGGCAAGACTGGGAATCCACTTCAAATTTTTCATTTGGCAGTGTGGCAAAGGGTGATTCCACCAACAGCCAGAGATTACTTTCCTCATGCATGTGCTTGACCCTTTGTCACTGTTACAAAAATTTGACCTCCATCCAGCTAAAAATACTGGATGCCACTCATACCTTTCTGCTGAATTTCAAATGAATTCAAGAAGGTGTTTTGTGCAGCGCCTTCTCCTATCCAGGAGTGTTATTCTGTTAAAAAGTAGGTCTGATGCTGGAAATTAGTATTTCTTCCCTCTTCACAAAATAAAAAATTGCTGAGTTTTTTTATGAGTAACTCATTTCTGGCTCTGGTAAGGAGAGATGTCTAAACTATGCTCTGTTGAAGACTTTATGTTGCACATCCAGTAATGCTGCAGAGATCTGGTTTAAGTGAAACTGCAACTTGCTTACATTTAATCCATGTGTCCAATAGAGTTAATTCCTAGAAAAAATTGTGCTGTTGTGTGCTGACAGCTTATTTTGACAGGTGTTAAATGCTTTGCATGCAGGCCTGAGGATATTTGGCAGCTTAAAACATTTGGTTATTACAAGTTCTCGTTCTCAAAATGGAATTTTCTGTGCAAAAGGAACATGCCCTCTATAATTTATTTTTAAAAGCTTTTTTAAGTTTGTAATTTTCAGATTAATTCTTAGAAGCCCTTCCCACAGGGCCAAAGACTAAGTTACTTGAACGGTACAGTGAGCTGCATAGAATAATATATGAATAAAAATGCACTAAAATGATCAAGATTAGCTGTTGAGCATCATATGCTACAGTTGCACTGTACACAGAATTTGATGAGATTACCAAATGCAGTAATGGGTAAAAATGGATGGTATTGCCTTGATAAGCATTTTGCATATTATTAATGATAATATTTTGAATTTTTCCACAGGCACAAAGATGTCATTGTCAGCCAAGGTAAATAAAAACATTTATTTTTAAATACTGGATGAAGTTGAAAATATTTGCTTTTGACTGAATAGTATTTCCTGTAAATTGGGACATATGCTGTTGAAGCAGGGGTTTAGAGGTAAAATGACATTAATCAACTCCAAGAATTCACTTCGCAAAAAGTTACTCCAGACACATATATGAATCTTTAAAATTATGGAGAAATACCTCATGAGATTGGATCTTTAGTGAGTACAGAAGTTTTGAGTAGGTGGGTGGTGGGAGGATTTGATTTATTTTTGTGAAACACACCATTTTCTAAAAATGATTTTCTCTATGTATATATGCACAGAGAGAGATTATAAAAATAAAAACCTAAAATTTGACCTATGTGGCAGTCTTCATCCAAGCAGGTGTGAGTGAGACTTTAGAAATAGTTTTAAGATATTTTATTTCTGTCCCATAACTAGCAAAAATGTCAACTCGTGAAAAAAACAGCCAAGGTAAGAATTAAGCTATGCCCTTTGGTCGCTTTCTTCTAATTTAGCACTCTCACAAATCTTTTATTTGGCTTTTCACCATCAAAGAGCATCAGTCTCTTAATCATTCTCTTAATATTGCAACTCTCTTCTCATGGAAATTTATATGCATATGCACATTGCAGTCTGTATGGGGGACTATTTGGGAATAGTTAAAATAAATTATGGCACACATAATTTCATTGGAGAGGAATATGTGTTCAAATAGAAGTCTTGCATTGTTGCCTAAGATATCAGAGTATTAAGAACTGCCAACTAAAAGATTTGTTTTATCTCAGCTTTCTGTCTTGCCAAAATTACAACATATAAATGCTGATTAAACAAGAACAGAGACTGAAAGTTTTAATAGCCTCCTGAAATGAAAAATGAGTCTCTTCTGAAGTGTATGTCTTTGCACCAATGAATCTTGCATTCTGTGGCTACCTGCTGCTGCTGGTTTGTTCAGTCAGGAAAAGGAACATCATGGGATGTGACAACAAAAGAAGTCCACTTCTGGTGTTGCAAAACTGCTCTGCTTTGAATGTCCTGCAAACTGTACTGAAGCATGCAGTTCCAAAACTAAAGCATGTAACTAAGTGCATGCTGCACACAGCAGATCTATGTACAGGGGTTTTGTGTTGTGCTTTTTTGCTGCTAATTAAAAAATCTGTAGTCTTCAGATTCTGTGCTGTCAGCAAGTTTACATTATTCACACTTCGATTGCTTTTGGTCTCCTTCAAAAAAGAAAAAAAAGCCCTCAGACTTTTTGAAAGTTAATATATGAATTGCTGGAATGAAAGCAAAAAGCAACTTGGATGCAATTGCTTTACCTTTTTCTAGTTCACAGAGAAAAATTACAGGTATAAAAATATTCTGAACTGATTCTTACCAAAAGCATCTTCAGAGACAGGATGTATGAAAGGGAAATGAATAACTATCAAGAACAAAGAAGAAATGTTTCATTATGCCATGGTGCCTAACACCAGCTGTGGAACAGTGCATATATGCAGCACTGGCTACTGTACAAGGAAAGCTAATCAGTATTGGCCAGATCAGGTGCAATTTAGCTTTGCAAGTTTTTGACTAAAACTATTATATTAAAAATGCCTTTCCTAGTAAAAAAGGGCTTTTCACAAAACGAAATTATGTGTAGCTAAAATACCTTCAGTATTACTAATTACTTTCTTACAACGTGCTCCTACAACTCTGCTTGTTCTGCCCAAAATGGACCATCCTGAAGTTCTCTCATTCTAGTAGCTGTAACTTCAGGGGCCTCAATGTGCTCCCTATCTTCTGTGTTGCTGTGCAGAGGATGTGATGCATGGGCCCCTCCCAGGTGTGTCATGCCATAGTCTGTCCTGAGCCTAACTGGAATCAAAGAGAAACATGATGCAGATAGCAGGGCCCCACACATATGGGAGGTGGAGGGAAAGTCTTGTCATAGAAAATGCATTTGCTCCATTTTAAATACATGGAGTTGCAAAATATAATTCTGTCTCTAACATGAATGCAGATACATTTAGGGGATTCAGGGTTGTTTTGGTTTTTGTTGTTGTTGTTGTTGTTTTAAATATGGACAATTGAATGTATTTTTGACAGGTTTTAGAGTGCGTCTGTGTGTGTGAGACTGTTAGCTTTTATGTTGTGTTTGCTGCCAGAGAAAAAAGCCTGTGTAGGTTGCTGTTGCAGCAGGTTTACCCATCCTTCCCAGTATCAGCTTAGCAGTACTTGGTCACTTCTCCATCAGGGCAGATGACTTTAGCCTGTTTTGTACTTGGGAATTGCCACATAAGTAAAACAATGTCCAGTTTGCACCTTGACCCAACTGGTCAGGAAGCTGAAGAGTTGCACAGACAGTTAGCATCATGTTTCTGAGGTAATCCTGTGGACTTGGGCAGTGTTGTCTTGCATAGAGTGGGATGAAGAGTTGCCCTTGCTCATGGTGTTTGTACAGAAACTTCCTGATCTGGAAGGCAAGGACAGAAAAATTTACAGCTGCTTTAATGCTCCTTTGTGGCTTGCCAGCCTTTGCCTCTAGGGGTGAGCAGTCTCTAGCATGGTGTTAATTAAGTTACAGCAGCTCCCCTGAGCTGCTCATTTCACTGAGCTGTGTGTAAAACACTGTGTATGCTCCCAGCACTCATCTCCCATAAGGATTGCATCCATGTGCTTCCTAGACCTAGAAATTCTGTGAAGGAGGCTCTTGGGAAGACTGCTGGTGTGCAAACTGCCAAGCTTCAAAGCAAATCTACAGTAAAAATACATCAGTGTCTTTATACAGACATAAAATAAGTTTGGAATCCCTGTGAAATTGCAGATTTTCTTAGCAGAAGGTGTTTGCATAGGATAATGGGATGGAAGATGACAATTTTGTGTTGCTTTGAACATCCTGGAATCACTTTGTTTCCTTTTTTGATTCAGCTAATAAAAGCCAGCTTTAAAAATGTTGGTATGGTATAGTACCACAAAATATAGCTGAGCACATTTTTGCATGCTTAGCTCTCAGAATGTAATTTTTCTAGCAGCAGAAGATACTGCAATTATATCTGTCTTCTGATACTCTGCAGATTCATTGTGGTTTCTGTTGGTGTTGGTATTAGCCATTAAAGTGATAGACTTGGGGAGCAAGTGAGAGTCATAGCTGAGCTTCAGCAGTGAAAGGCATTAGCTGTGGTGTCAGAATTGGCTTTGGTTTGGTGTGGAGTCCCCCTGAGAGTGCTGCATGTAAATGTCAGCAGGACCTCGGCAATTCTCTCCTCCTGCCAGGAGCAGCAGCAGCATGGGGAGCCCCAGCCTGCAGCTGCCTTGTGGGCAGCCACTTGGTTTTTATCTCCATGCCAAAGCCACAAGTGTTGCAGTGTCATCTCGTACCTTCTCTGTACCAGTTTTGTTCCCTCGGTGCCTTCATCCCTTTATGTTGAATTGCGTATATGTCAAGTGAGGTTAGTCCTGAGCTTTAGGCTGCTGGTTATGTGCTGCAGCAGGTCATAGGGTCAGTTTGTTTGTTGGTCCTTGTAAACCACCAGCCTTTTTACAGTAAAATCCAGTACTAAAATTCTGTGAAAATCCAATAAAGCTATGGGTGAAATGAACAGGTGCTTACTACAGCCTTCAAAAGACCCTAACTAGAGTTACTCTTTTAAATTCTTTACCAGCAGGTGTTTATAATTCCCTATTAAAGTCATCTTGCTTCTCACTTCAGCAGAAACATTTTTTAAAGTATTAATCATAAGGCATTCATATTTTTATACCCAGAAGTTAAAGACCTGGCTTATTTTGAGATAAAAGGTAATTTATTTCCCTGAGACTGTGTGTTTGAATTTGGTTTTCAGTGATAGCAGCTCCATATATGAATCACTTGTTCACTTATTATAAAGTAATAAGAGACACTTTTTGGATGGCAATAAAAACCATATGTGAAAGAATTAATGAAAAACATGTACTGCATTCCTAAGTTTTTTGGTTGCCTTTTTTTTTTTTTTTAAATTGTGCTTTTTTAGTTTCCAGTACTTTTTCTTCTGTTAGTTTAACAGTGTTATAGTTTTAGCTTCATGGACAGAGCAAATGTGGAGCACACAATGGAAAAAATGTGCTCTGCTGACAATGTGTGCTGTCTGCAGAGAGTGCAGAATCCAGTGGCTACCTCAGACTGCTTTCTCATCAGACAGTGATTTTGTATCAGATGGTTGTTGAAGGTGCTCCTGTACCTGAGAGCAAATGGAGACCCCCTTCTATCATTACTGGGCTTCTTGCTCTTGTTCAGGCACAGTGCATATTATTAAAAACCAGCAATACTGTCACCAAACCAAATTGTATACTTGGGAGTTTTTATCACTGATTCTTGGTGAAGTCAGGATTCTATAATTTAAGCAGGAAGCATTTACATAGGGTCTTACTGAGCTTGTTTGGGTCCAGTATTCCTTGTTCAGTCTTTGTTTTTGTTTTTTGGTTGTTTTTTTTTATAAAAAGCTAGAGTTTAATAATAAACTTCAATTGTTTCAGTGCTAATGGTAACTGTTGTTAATATCTAGATTCATAATGTCACCCAATAAATGAAAAAGCAAAGTTCACTTATCAGATTATGTAAAATTAATAACCAAAGATCTGTTAAGAAATTTCAAGGCAAAGCTGTAAAATCATTCCAAATCAGGGCAAGTCTCTCATCTATTGTATTTGACTGTTTGGCTGGCACTGCACCAGGGCTCTGTAACAACAGTGCATGTCTGTCTGTCAGGTTCAGCAGGCATTGGCACATGATAGCTTGGGGTGAGAGGTGGCAGAGCTGCAGGCACATGGGAATTCCACTGTAAGGCTGAATGTAACGGTCTGGGCTTGGTGGCTGAATTTGGTTATTTGTCTCTGTGCTGTTAGCACTGGTTTAAATTAGAAACAGGCTTCTGAGCTCTTGTCCCTCAGGTTAGTGGTCCTGCAGAGTTCTTGGACACAGGCCTGAAAGCAGAAGGTTTGTGGGAAAGAAGCTATTTGTAGTTTTAAAAAGCATAGCTTCACTGCTCAAGCAACTAGAAGGTGACGACAGATTAATACATGTACCCTGGATGTGGTAGTTTATTGTATATTATTAGAGTGTTCTGCATGGCCAAGCTAGCTGGAGTCTTTTGGGGTTTTTCATTTGCTTGTAAATCACTTTAGGGTGCTGCTACACATAAATAGAACTGAGCTGGGGTTTTAATGCACCGCCCCATGTTGAACTTTCAAACTAGAGGGGGTGGGACATACTGAAAAATAGTCAGTAATAATTTACAAAATTACTGTAGTAATTCCTTTAAAACTAAACTTGTGTGTATGTATATAATCTTCTGTATGCTCATTAGACATCCCATTATGTACACACTTGCTAGCTGAAGAGCAGTTAATTACAGCACAGACTTGTGGGGCTACCTCAGTGTCTTGTCTAATGAGGAATAGTGCAATATAAAATACATTCTCTGATATTATGTCCAGTCTTGTTGAAGAAATCATTAATTGAGGGTGAAGGTTTCTCACATGCCTCTACAAAACTACTTGATTTTTTTTTTCTTTGTGGCATGTTTTTTGGAAAACATAAGAGGATTTTGTAGTTTCACTGTCTTCAAATTTCTGAAGTATCTAAGTAGTAGCTTTCATGTCTTCTGAATTGCTTTTTGCCCTAGATACTTCTGAGTTAATCTACAAAGACTTCTTTGATCTTTTTTTCTCTTCCTTTCCTATTATTTTTATTATTTTCCTTTGCAAGCTTTTCATATTCCCCTAAGAATATGATTCAGGGAAAGTAATAAATTTCTTGAGTGCCATTGCCTGAGTTTTTCTGTGCTGGCTTCATGGAAGCACTAATTTCAGCTTTTCAGATGGTTTGAATTGCAATATCTTTGCTCTCTGTTATCACTTGCAGGGTTTTTCATTGGCCCTACCTTCCAGCTTGCTTTCCCTGATTTGCTGGGTTTTAAACTTTCTCCCAAAGGTGAATTAATAGAAGTTGTTGGGATTTGAATTTTAGTGTTATTGACCTGCTTTTTTCTTATTTCTCTAATTTTTTTTTAATAAGGCCTGATTAAATGCTTATTCATGCTCACTATTATTCTACAAGTTTTATTTGCCCATAGTTTTAGTCAGTCCTGGATTGCCATTCCTTGCATGCAAGGTATCTGTGCTGGCTTGCAGTCAGAGAAGATGCACTCATTTCCTGGCAGGACAGCCAGGCTTTTGGAGCTCCCTCTCATTAACAATACCTTGTTTCACCAACATATTTATTCCTTTCTTCTTTGTCAGGCTGTAAACTTCCAAAGAACTTGCTGTAGATACTTTGGTTGCTAATATCTACCTCCAGCCTGCTGGGACCTATTTGGTTTAGTGTTTACACTAGTGAACTTCACACAGGAAAGTAGAAGCACTGAAATTTCATTGATGGCCCAAAGCTGGAAGGCCAGACTGATAGAGTTGGAAGCTGAGATTTTAATGCAGTAAGACCTAGATGTTCCTCAGGCTGAAGTAGTATTAAAAAAAATAAATAAATTATTCATGCAGGCATTGCTAGCAATGTTCTAGCTATAAACAGCTGCTTGCCAGGTAGGGGAAAGGGCTCTAACATGCCCCTTAATTGTACAAAGATTGAACCACTCACTTATTTTGATAACACAAATGCAGTCCCAGGATGAATCAGAAGTAATTCTAATGGAGATAGAGGCCTTGTGGAAAGTGTTAATGCATCAAAACCATGGTAGGTTCTCCTGTGTAGTACTGCATGCACCCATAACCATAAAGGGTAAATGTTGTTGTGCTGTGGAGACAGACTAAACCTTTATCGTAGAAAAAGAGAGCTAAATAGCTGGATGTTTTTATTTTTTCAGAATATGAAGGCTTTGAGGATTACTCTTTTCATGCTCACTTAATTCACTTTCTGACAGCAGATGGGCAGACTTGTGCTGAAATGAGCAGCCATGCTGTCACACACACACAGAAAGAAAACAACCTCGCCTTGTGTTATTGTCACCTGGAAATTGAGAAGTTCCCAACTAGTAGGAAGAGGTTTTTGGATGCTGATCTGAAATCAGCAGTGTGTTTGTGTCTCTCAGTGACAACCAAAGCTCTGCTCCCAAAGCAGGTGCTGCAGTACTCTGCAGAGTAAAAAACATCAATGCAAGCAGAGGCAGGGCACTGGGAGGGCACTGTCAGGCTGGACTAGGCTGACTCATTACAATAATTTGCATTAATTTTCAAAACCACATGCTTGAGCAGTGTACCTTTAGATGTGCCCTCACCATGTCCTGGCTTCTCTTTTTGTGTCTCTCCTTCTGAGCAGTGTTTTGTGTCACTTCAGCTGACTGGGGCCACATTTTAGTCAAATTAATTGTTTCTGCATCTTTAGGGCCGAGTTAATAATTTCCCCAAACCTCTGGGGAACCCACAGAGAGCCAAGACCTGCTTGCAGTCTGCTTAGGTCCAGCACACCCAGGGGGCTGCTATGCCTGAGCCAGTCCTGGGAGCATAAATTGGGAGTGCTGATCCCGTGTTCCCTGGCACTTGTGTAAAGAGATTGTTGAGGCGCCAGAGGTGAAATACCGTGGAGCCAAGCAGAGTTTGGCAAGGGCTGTGAATTTGAGCTCAAAGCTGCACAAAAAGCAGCTACAGCTGTTCCCAGTGAAGAGCTGGCCCCTGGAGCCAGGGCGCTGCAGCCGCTCGGTGCTACCTTTTGTAGCAATTCTGGGCTTGAGCTGTTCCTTTTTCTGTGCTGTGGGTAATCCATGGCACCTGGGTGTGCTACCTGCAGACCCTCAGCTGTGCTTTTCAGTGGGTTTGATCCATATTTGAAAGTATTTATAGGATGTCTGCAGTTGCAGATTAATTAACTTGGCAAGTGCCAAGGGTTCTTCATGATGCGCTCTCCTGGCCCTTTCCACACACATCCCCCAGCATCCCCTTCCCCAGATGCTTCTGCTCAGTGGATAGTGGGATCTGAACATCTCTTTATATGGAACAAAATATTTTTACTTTCATACCTAGTGTTTTCAGGCTGGTAGAATTGTCAATGATTTTTTGTTGGTACCCACTGTCTTCAGAAGTTTTGACTTTTTCTCCCTTGTCATCCCTTACATACATATCTATCATAACATGACAGGCTCTTTTTTCCCTAGAAGGAAATAAAAGTCTAGACATGCTGCTTTGTATTGGAAAATAGTGAGGCTGCAGGAAAGGGTCGTAGTCTAGTGCTCTTGATCGTTCACTTGAGCAAGTATAGTATGAAAGAGTTAAATCACTGATTGTCTTAACTTGCAAATACAAGAATTTGGCCTCAGGCAATTAACTGCTGTTTGAGAATGGTGTTGGTAGCTGTCATCCTCTCTAGTATTTCAAAAGATTTTTACATTAATATTATATCTGCCCTACAGGTTATTCTAACAAAAGGAAATTTACAGTCTTAGACTAAAAAGATCTTTCAATGGGCTGTCTCTTTTTCTCATACTTCTGCTTCTTTAAGGAGAGGCTTAATCAAATTTTACCTAGTCTGTGTCCTTCTAACAAGTGTTTTAAATATGTATCTTCAAAGGTAATGTTGAGTGAACACAGCTAGTTAAAAAGGTAAAAAAATGTTCTTTCTTTAATGGGAACTTCAGAGAGCTAATTTGTATCTGAATGCCCTGTAGATATTCTTTTCCCTAAGCTCCAGGAGAGCCTCTTCTGCCAGCAGCTTGACTGAATTCCTCTTGGACTCTTCATGCCTCTCATCTGCAGAGTCCAACAGGTGCAACTGCCTCCATCCATAAGAATTTCAATTGCAGGTTGTCTCCACTGTTCTAAGCAACAATGAGAAATTTGATCCTAAATTTGTGGTGTCACTTTGCACTGATCTTGTGGAACCAGAAGTGTCAAGCTCAGTGTTAAATCAAGAATTTATGGATTAACAATGAGCAGTCTTTTGTAAATACCCTCAGGCTTTAATTTATAAGACTGTTGGTGCCAGATTTTAATAGAAAGGTCATTGTTAATACATTACTCTTGGGTTTGGCCAGTGTTATTTTATCTCTGAATATACATACTATAAAAAAATATATTGGTAGATAAATGAGACATGGTACTAGATTGGAGTAATTATCTAAACATTTATGTCAAACTAGTGACAGCTCCAATGTTTAGCTTTTCTTAGTGATGCAGTTAAGCAATGCACATGTGGTAAGATGACTGTTGTGTCTAATTTAGCAACCAGAGAGTGAGTTTCTTTGTTCCTTTTTCCTTTATCTGAGACAGGTTTTCTACTGTTCTCAGTGGAGAGACTCATGGGGTTCTTGTTCAAAGCACCCATGTTTTTTCTTGGAAAGAAGTGGAGACAACTGTTTTTCATCTTTATCATATTTGCTCCTTTTGTACTGGACTTCTATGGCTCAACTTTCATTGTATTAATATGCTAAATAAGAACAAAACCTTTATGTATGTGTTAGTTTTAAATTTTTCAATTGTTATAATTATTGACCTGGTTTCTTTTGCCTTTTTAGATCTCTGAGTTTGACTTGATCTGTTAAGCTATGATTCTGTGGAAATAAGTCTGAGTTTCTCATAATTTCAATTTCAGATGTTTTAGGGAATGCCAGACATAGATTGCACAATCATGCAGTCTGAGTATTAATCTTATGCTTAATTTGGGAAATATTTCCAAGCATTCCTTGAGGATTGTAGGGAAGTCTGTTTCATGTTTGTTTCTTAAAGAAGTACTAAAGTAATTGTTGAAAAAAATCTTAATTTTAGATCTTACTGTTTATTGTTTCAAAGGTGATTAGAGTTTTCTTAATACCATATTGCTAATTTACAGTTATTCTTCTACTCAACTCCTCTTCTATTCAAATTTTTCTTCTTTACTTTTCCTCAGCGATTCAAATTTTGGTTTGAACGCTGAGTTCCCTGTGTCTGCTACGATTTTCAAACCCTCACTCGTAAAAAAGTGTCAGTGGTCCAAATTCACAGCAGAATATTATGTTACTTTGGTTAATATTTTTACTAAAAATGGATATTAATTACTAGTGAAGTTGAAGAGCAATAAAAGTTACTACTTCATTGATGCAAAGTTCGGGGAATATTTGGCTATTTGTCATCAGTGCTTTTTGAAATGGAACTGTAATTTTCCCTGGTGGTAGGGAAGCTCACGTTCCTTCAAAAGGAACTCCTAAAGGCTTCCAAAGTGCTCACATTCCCACAGAGATGAAATACATGTGTCTTGTCACAGCTGTGAGCAGTATTAGCTGGAGTCATTCTGAGCTGTTGCTTTTTTCCTTTTATTCTTCAGGATACAAAGCTTAATAACACAGGTTGCTGTATTAGTTTGTGATGGTATATAATTCTTGATTATATTCATCTGCAAAGCTCTTGACACTTCTTCCTGTGGTGTCCTCGTGCCTTAGCTTGGCCGCTAGGATTTGGAAAGGTGGGTGGCTGGGCAGGGGAAAGAACCACTTGGAGAGTTGGCCTGGGAGGGTTGTGGTTAATGGATCATGCTGTACCTGGTGGCCAGTAGGTGACACAGGGAGTCTGCAGGATTCTGCTCTGGCCCTGCCCTGCTCATCATCTCTAGCAGTGGCCTGAGGTGGGTGACACAGGGCGCTCTCAGGTTTGCAGTGACAGCAGACTGGGGGCCCAGTGGCTGTGCTGGGGAGATGGGCTTGTGGGAGCCTCGTTAATGAAGCAGAGACAAATTCCAAGTCCTGAGTCTATGGAAAAGAAGAGTCTCTGGCAGGAGCACAGTGTGGGGACCAAACTCTATGGGAAGGGCCCCCGAGGTGCTGTCAGGTGCCAGGAGATGCTGTGCCATCTCCATCCTAGGGGTTTTTTAAATCTGCATTAGGCAAAAGCCTGAGGAACCTAGTTGGGCCTCATGTCCAGGCAGAGGTTGGACTTAGACACCTCCTCAGGTCCTTTTCAACCTGAAATACCTCATCCTGTAATGCTGTGACTAATTATTTATTCAGTTTCAAATTTGAATTTTGAATTTTGCCTTTATAACTTAACTTGCATGTCTAAAGTCCTACATGCTAAGTCTGTTCTATCAAAAATTCAACTAACGCTTGTTCTATGTGCCTTTAATGTTCCATTAAAAAAAAAAAAAAATCTGGGCCTTTACCAAGCTCGCATTTCAAAAATAATTGTTATATAACCAGTGTGATTTGCATCTCTGTGCTTATTACTGTGCTTATTGCTGCTTATTCTTTTGTGTAAACTTGCCACATGATTAATGTGCCTTTTTGTTCCAACAGAGGGAGAATATATCAAGATGTTCATGCGAGGCCGACCAATCACAATGTTCATTCCTTCTGACGTAGAAAACTATGATGATATTAGGACAGAGCTGCCTCCTGAAAAGTTAAAACTGGAGTGGGTGTATCCTTAATATCAATAACTACTCACTGTTCCCTTTTTGTCTTGTCTTGCATTTGTCCCTTTTAGAATCCAGTCTTGTCTCTTCTCTGTTGCGAGGTTAAAACTAAAAGGTGAGGGAAAATGTTCAAATTAACATAACAATGGAAATGGTTTGTAACTCCTGTATAGTACAACTTTAAATGACAGGCTACATAGGTATGGAAATACTGTACCTTTTCTTTTATTTGTTTTGCTGTTGACACTAATTCTAATTTATTAACTGACTTATATTTACTGCAAAATAAAGCATTTTTGGAAAGTTAGACAATTTGAAAAATGTCCTCCTCTACATCCCACTATGTTAATGTAGGCTTTGCTTCAGGAATAGTTAGTTTTCAACTATGGAAGATGATGAGTTTGTGTCCTTTTTTTTGGAGTGAGGATTGGAGAAGCAGCCACCCTTTGCACTGCTTCTGTATTTCAGCTCCAAAGTGAAACAGTTAATTTCTTGGAACCTATTTTTGTATTAAATGCACTAAATTTGTCATTTGAGGAACTGAGTAGGTGTGTGGCTGATGAAAATTCTCCAAGTTTACTCGATCAGACATAAGGTTAATTTTAAGAGATGTGCTTTTGCACATGTTTGGGTCTTCCTGTCTCTCCCCCATCTCTGCAGATTTTTCCAGTAAGCTGTTATTGTGTTAGTAAGTCTCTTAGTACTTTAGTAAAATAACATGTCTAGGCAGCACTTGAGTTGTTGTAATAATCTGAAGTTTGATGCTCTGAGGTTGCTGAAAGCAGGGAGACTTTTTAGCAGCGTTGATGATACACTGTCACATGTCAGGAAGAAAGTTTTGGATTAAAGTCTGACTGGAAGGAAAACAGAACTTTTATTTATGCTTTGTAAAACTGTGGTACCCAATTTTCCAACCATCACAGCTCTTGGTTCCTGATGCTGGTACTATTGACTGTGGAGTGAATTGGGTCAGTTAGTGATCTGGCTGAAATGTAATCTCTTTTTGTGAAGCTAATTTTCAAGCAGGACCAATACATTAGTTTGATTAGCCTCACAAATATGCAAGGACTGGAACTGGCATGCTGGAGGAACATCAGCTCGACTTTTCCAGCATCAGTGAGCAGTTTGGACTGATGAAAACTGATCATGAAATCACACCCTCAGTTAAGTAGGTGCAAATCCCAGTGTGGACACATTTAATGTCCAAGAACCTTAAGTTCAGGTTAAACCAGTTGGCTGCTGAGGTCTAATGAAAGTGAAATAAATCTAGTTGAAAGAGACTGTCCATATGTTTTGGAATCTGTTAAGGGAAATGTCATACCAAATCAGACCAGTATATTTATGAGTGCAGGGTATCTTTTAGATGGAAAGGTGAAGAAAATGAGGAAAAGGCAGTAAAATTTATGAGGACTAAATATTGGTCTCTATTAATTTGAACTTGAAAAATTGCTCTTCAGTTGGAAAATGCAGCAGCAGCAGACCTTCTGCCTTATGCTTAGGTTTAGCAAGGGGAACAAATCTGCAAGGTAGCTCTATCTTGCAAATATGGTGGCAAACTGAACCCTGTACACCTTATTAAAAAGGCATGGGGACAATGATTTACTGAGTATTTTACTAATGTCACTATTTTACTGATGTCACCTGAAAGCTCAGCTGAGTGTTGAATAATAGTTCCATTCATAGGTTTTGTTTTGAATTCTTATAATTCTCCTGTCTTCTGGATGATTTTTATTATTAGGTTTTCCTTTGTTATTACTCTTTTGGAAAATGCTGATCAGCTATGACCAACTGCAAGGAACAACAGGCAGATTATTGGGGTGGGTTTCTTTTGGTTTATTGGTTGGTTTGGGGGGGGGGGGGGGGGTCTCCTTTTTAGATGTTTCCATTAGGTTTATTAAACTCCTGATACCCTGTACTGTAGATTCAACTAGGGAAATACAGCTTTTGTCTGCCTTGCAGATTATTGTCATTTGAAGAAATGCCTAAGCTGCTTGGCAAGGTAAAGCAGCTCATGGGGGAGTCTGAGCTTTTGACTGTGTCTGGTTCCTGAGTGATATCATTTAAGTTGAATAATTTAGTTTGAGTATCCCTGCTTTGTACTGTAGTCTTTGCTACTGCACTTCAGAAGTGGTTAAAGCATATCTGACATTCCTAGGAATAGCAAAATTGGCTTATTTAGTGGCTTCAGAGGTCACAGTCAGTGCAGCCTTTGACAGTGACTTTGTAGATTCTTTCTCCCAGTGCATAGGAGCTCAGTTTCAGAAGGGTATTTCAGACTCTGTTTTATGAGATTATTTTTAGCAGTAGTGCACTTCTTTCTAAGAATAATTGAAGACAGTTGTAAATATACTGCTGAAATCTGGTGTATGGTAGATCACTTTTCATTGAGGGCAGTAGCTATTTTTAGCCAGTTCAAACAAACAAACAAAAAAAACTGAAAACTTAAAGTTTTTAAACATATCAAATGTTGTGACAAAACAGTCCTTGTAATTGGTGAGAAATAATTACAATATCAAGGCAACTATCTCATAATTTCCATGATTTAATCATCAGTTTCGCTGAAATGATGATATTAACATTGAAATTCGGTGGAAATCAAGCATCAAAGTTGTGTCACCCCTTTTTCTGAATAGATACGGTCAATTATTGCATTAATTGTGTTGCACTATATATGCTGCTTTGTTCTGCATGTGTGGAGCAGGAAAGAAATGCTGTGGAGCAACAACTCTTTTGTTCACTCAAGATACTCTAGAATGGAAAATGAAGAAAGCAAAAAAAAATTGTCTTACAAAACAGGTGGTTCATTTAGGTGTTTGTAACAAGATGTGCTTCTAGAAAATGCAACCACTCTTTGGTACTTTATTTTGTAGGAGGGGTAAAAGAAATGAAGGTACTGAGAAAATGTAATTTTTTTTTTCTCACAGTTTCATGAATGTCAGAACTCAGTGGTGGGTGCCAAAGTATTTAGCTCTAGCTTGGCTAAGCATGGAAGACTTATGCTTTGGAAAGACATGTTTGTGTAAATCATTAATACTTTTCTAGGATGAATGTTCAAAGACGTCAATCTTCCTAAATCCTTATCAATACATTCCCCATTGTGTACAGCAGATGAGCCAAATCTGCCTCTTTCCTCTGAGAAGGTATTTAAAATAGCATTCTTAATGCTTCAGGATAGAAAAAATATTTTCATTGGTTTGTAGCCCATTGCTTTTGAAAGTTCAGTTTAGTTTGTTATTTTTTGTAAAAGGCCATTCTGGAAGTTTCTTTGAGTTCCATCAGCATTTAAAAGAGGAAAGAGGAATTGAGTGGAGAAGTAAATGGTAATGGAGGAGAAGCAGAGGCATCCTTTTTTTCTGCCCTCAGCATTGTGTTGTACCAGCATTGCTCTGGATATTGTTTGCTTAGCAGGCCAGTGAATAATCTCTGCTTCAGAGGAGCCTTTGTGTTCTTCCCTGCTAAGGGAAGGCAGCAAGATATGAGTCTGTTTTGTTTTCTACACTCCAAAGGGGTTTAATTGACAACTGAATGCAGTGTCCCTCTTTGAACTATTGTTTAGCTACAGCATGTGTTTTGTTTTGCAAGTGTTCCTCTGGTCTGGTGGCACTGCAGAAGAGGAAGGGTAGTGGGGTAGTGCAGTGGGGCATTTTTAGGGGTTCAGTGCTATTTTTGATATAAAGGTGGCCCATTTTATAGAGAATAGAGATTAGGAGATACCAGTTTAGATATTCCCAAACCTGAACTACTGCACCTGCCTTCATTTATGAGAAAGGGCCATCTTCATCCATCCAGCTTTCTCCACATGGGCCTTTCACTTCCTTTTCTTTACCTTATTAACCAGGACCTGAAGCTGGAATCCTTTAGCTAAAGCTGCATAATGTGTTTCCCATCTTTTTCTTGCTGTTGCAGGTGTATTAATTGGCACTGAAGTGGAAAGCTCTCTAAAGTGCACGACATAACAGGAAAATAATATTTTTGGGGCTACATAGTTAGATGTTAAAGTCTGAGTTATGATGTTAATTGTTCCTGGTGACCCAGGGAAATGAAATATAGGCAGGCAGCCACATTAATAGTCTAGAGGAGGAGAACTGCACCTGTTCCAAAGAAATAACGAGTTGTAATAACGTTTGATCAGTGCCAACCAAGGCTTGTTCACAGTGTGTGAAACTTCTGAATGTCATTAGGACCTGTGCATGTTCCTACAGAAAACATGCCTTTTATATATTTTGGGTAGATTTGGATAGAATATCTTTTACTGTGTAAATTCCTTTTAAGTTTGGTTTGTTTAAAAAATACTCTTAAAACAGTGTAAAGAAATCTTTTCTAAACTTGGCAGCTGCTGTGCAGAAGCTTGCCTTTTTATGTAGGGCATTAGGAATTGTTTTAACAGGCCAAATGAAAGTGACAATCTGCTGCCCAGCCTGATGATACACAACTCTGCTGCTGTAAAAAAATGTTAAATTAGAATAGCAAGTCCTGCTGTTATCTAATGAAATTCACATGAAAATTTTTACAATACTGCTCTTGCTTTACTTCTACCATATTTTATTTTTAATATCAGTGATCATAATTTCTTGAGGGATTTGGGTCTTGAAGTACAGGTGTACGGGAGTTTTTTGTTTTCTTTTTAAACCGTATTAGTGAAATTGTGCTGTAGTTCTAGAGGGAAAACCTTAAAGAGCATTTGCTGATGTGAGAGCTCCCCAAGAATCCTTTAAGGGAAAAAAAAAAATGGTTGAGTTTTTTCTGGTATTCAGTGACTATGAAATCCTTAACTAAAAAAAATATAGATATGGGTATCGTGGAAGAGACTGTCGAGCCAATGTTTACCTCCTTCCTACCGGAGAAATTGTGTATTTCATAGCCTCAGTGGTGGTACTGTTTAACTACGAGGAGAGAACCCAGCGGCACTACTTGGGTCACACAGACTGTGTTAAATGGTTAGTACACAACATTTGCATGTCAGTGTGTGGGTAATAATGCAGAAATATTTCCTTTCCTCCCCTGCTATATGTACAAGCTAATTAATGTCACTGTAGTTGTAGTTATTTCCTGTTTAATCAGTCCCAGTAGATTTCACTGCAGTAAACACAGCACAAACAAATGCTATTAAAGCAGTCCATGCTAGCATAGGATGTCTGGTTTACATGTAAAACAGGGGGATATGTATACAATCTAAGAGTGCTAGAAAGGATCTTTGCATAAATTGTTCCAAATAGTTGTCCCAGAAATTAAAAATTGTTGTTAGCCTGACTCTAAATCAGTTGTTTACAGACAATATGGCAAAAGTGCAATCTTAAAGGAGAACTAGAAAACCGTGTTGAAAAATGAGCAGTCATACTCTCATTTTGTAAAAGATACATGACCCGAGTATAAAGAGAGTCAGGAAAATCAGAAAGAAGTTTGCAAAAAAAAAAAACCTAGAGAATTAAAATTGAGGCCATTTTCATTGTGTCAGGCAGTTACAGAATTTGCTAGGTCAGTCTGAATGAAGAGTAGTGCACAAAATGTAATGGTGAACATAAACACTCTACTGTGTGCAGTACCTGACTGGAGAAAATTTGACATCTAAAGCTCTTTTCTCTTGTCTGTGTAATTGATTCCTGAGGGAGGAATGCTGCCAGTTTGTGTTCTTCACTTTCATTCAGAAAATTGAACTGAATTGTAAATTTTTTTGGTGTCTGTCATTATGGCATCTTCAGGTTTGCCCTGGCCCCCTTTAATCTTTCAATGGCTTTCTTCCCCCTTGCAGTTTTACAGAGAAAGCAATTAAGAATATAAATCAAAAGAACCCGAGGACTGAGAAGATGTATTCTCTAAAATCTGTTTTGTCACATGAGCTTCAAAGCAAAATGTGATATGCAAGGACACGTTTTTACTTCCACTAGTGGTGCACGACACTGCTTTAGTACAATTACATCAGTAACTCATTTCAAGTGATGGTAATCCTTGACTCCTGGGTGCATAGGCAAGCCCTCAGCCAACTTTTCTGCCTTTTTTCCCCCAGGTTCATGACATCTCTAGGTTCAGGCATAAAATACACTGTAGTGTTTATAACTATGGCACATAACTATGTGTAGGAGGTTCACTACAGACCATGTAGATTGTGGTCTCCCAGGGTAGTGCAAACCTGAGGTGTGTCAGGGCACGTGTGGAGGTGGCTCTTCTGGCACTCCTGGTCAGTACAGTGTGGAATGAAATATCTGGTGAGAAACGTTCAAGTTGTCTCCTTAGAAGTGGGATTTAGGATCATAAGTGTCTTCATGGGCTTTTGTTGAGAAACAAATAAAAATTTACAAAACACCTCTCAGTTTTGAAGACGTATGACAGCAAAAGCAAGTCATATTTCTGTCTGTCTTAGTCTTGCAGTTCATCCAGACAAAATTAGAATTGCAACAGGACAGTTAGCTGGAGTGGATAAAGATGGAAGGGTAAGTAATAGAGCTGTTGAGCAGTAGTATCTTGTTTTGAAAATCAGGAAAAAGTGGTTTGGGGTTTTTTTAATCATCACCTTCTGTCTGCAGTTTATATTAAGCACTGCATTTACTGAGGTATTTTGAGTTTCTCAGGTAACAGCCTGTATCTCTAGCAAAAGACAGTGACAGAAACACTCAACCATACATTAAAAAGAGCAGAAGCTCATAAAGTTCCATATCTGCAAGCAAACATGAAGCTTGTAATTGATTTATAAGGCCACATCCTTTTTGTTGTATTACTTTCAATATGTGTTCTCCCAAGGGAGAGCAAATCCCCATTTCTGTGGGTCAGTACAGTCTTAGGGCTTCATGGAAGAGGAAACCAACTTTGAGAATTCATGAAAAGTATGCCTAACTTTTCTATAAACTTGCTCATTTGACAGCAAGTATATTTAAATGCTGCTCTCCACCTCTTAGCATAATTCTGTCAGAATTTGAATAATTGGATTATTTTCATGAAGTTATAGACAGAGGGGGGAAAAAAGGACAGATGCTGTAAAGTGTAGAAGCCTGTTAAATATAACTCTTTTTCAGGTCTTCGACTTAATTTTTTATATTTTGTAAGAAATTTATGTGGGGGGTTTTGTATACAGGATTTCCACTAAGCATTTTCTGAATCTTGTTAGAGTTGG
This sequence comes from Agelaius phoeniceus, assembly GCF_051311805.1. Taxonomy (NCBI): domain Eukaryota; kingdom Metazoa; phylum Chordata; class Aves; order Passeriformes; family Icteridae; genus Agelaius; species Agelaius phoeniceus. Next base: position 92,292,442 of record NC_135267.1, on the reverse strand, counting down.
TTGGTTTGTTTTTCCATCAGTACAAAGATTTATCACTTTCAGTGGTGAATGCTGTTAGTTTGTGATTGTTTCTAAGCTAGTGTGGGATACTGATTGTATGAAGTGGTAGTATAAACATGGACATTTTCATTGAATGATTGGTGGTGGTTAAAAGGCTCAGTGCACCAGTGTTTGTTTCTTTTCTTTATTTCCTAATTTATTTATATAAGCCCAGATTTGATTATTATTTTCAGTTGTTGCATAATATTACTAGTCTGGGGTCTCAAATGCAAGATGACTCTTCCATTATTTGTTCACTTCCTTGAATTGGTTAAAGTATTTCCACAACTACTAAAAGCCATTTTGCTGCCTCGAGGGTAGCCCAGACAGAAGGAGCAGCATTGCCTTGGCTGTCCCCTTTAGGCTTTGAGGGTAGTGCCCAGCAGCATGACCAGCACAGGTCATTGCCCTGCCTTTACCCTGCAGTCTGTGGTGCAGGCAGCAGCCTGTGTTTCCCTGCTGTGACCTGTCTGTGCTGTTGCTTCCCACGCAGCCCCTGCAGCCCCATGTCAGAGTGTGGGACTCGGTGAGCCTGGCCACGCTGCAGGTGATCGGCCTCGGCACCTTCGAGCGCGGCGTGGGCTGCTTGGATTTCTCCAAAGCGGTAAGATGGGCACCGTGCCATTCCACAGCACCTCCTGTGGAAACGGGCAGGAAACCTCTGAAGTTTCTCTTGTTGTGATCTCTTTCAGTACCAAAAGCGTGTCACTAAAGTTTCTGTATACTTTCTAAAAGCAGCTGACAGCTGGGAAAACAGGAAATGGCACATGTAAAACCAAACAGCACGATAAATAAATAGCAGGCAAAACAAACCCTGAAGTAGAAATTGAAGTCCACGCTGGGTTTGGTGGTTTGGTTTTGTTGGGTCTTTTTTATTTTGATGTTAAAAACAAATTTGTTTGTGAGGTTTGTGATGACAAAATTTAGTGAGTTCTGATAGGAGGGTTAACTTTTTTGCTTTCACAGCTGGAGTAGGTTTTTGTCCACCAACAGGAAATTTAAAAAAAACCAAAACTTCACATTATCTTGTACTGGTTTTTTTCCCAAGGAATAGCTTGTTCACTTTTTGCCTCTTCTTTTACACAGAAAATAAATAGAGGTCTTTGTTACCAGACCCATAGAATTTATCAGGAAAAATTGGTAGCACATGGAGTACATAGAGATGCACTGCTTGGCATTCAGAAAGTTCTCATTTCAAATTTGAAAATGAGTTGGGTTTGTTTTGTTTTGTTTGTTGTTTGTTTGTTTTTAAATGTGGGCATATTTTAATCTTGAAGCTGCTACTGCATTTTTGCCAAAAGACTGAGACATATCAGACCTCCTGAAAACCCAAGCTGGAGTCTTGCATTCCATCAAGAGGAATTAATATAAGTGAAAAATGGAAAATGCAGACAAACAATGTCTGCAGTATTTTGCTAATAGAGGAAGAGATTTAGAGGACAGCTGAGGTGGGAAGGGATGTCTGGAGATCACCTCATGCACTGTCCTGCTTACAGCAGGTTCTGTCAGAGCAGGCTGCTCAGGCTGTGGTCCAGCTGGCTTCTGGGAACCTCCCAGAATGGAAACTCAGCAGTGTCTCTGGGTGACCTGTTGAAAAGAAATTCCTGCACTCTCTTGCTGCAGTTTCACTTAGGGTTTGGAAGAAAGAAAGGAATCGAAAGAAATTTCATAGCATTGAAATGTTGCTATGTTAGATATAGTACATTGTGTGTTTCAGTAAATAATGTGAAAGGAGTGCTGGCATTCCTGTCACTCCAATAAACCAATGAAATTTACATACTTGGATAGAGGTCTTTTTCAGTGTGAATAAGAGTGCATTCCATCATTTTAAAAGCAGGGAATTTTTTGGGGACTGGATTTTAGCTTTTATTGATTCTGTTTTGCAGATAACTGAATTAGATTTCTTATTACAGTCTCACATGATTGCTCACTGGACTGAAACAGTTTGTGTGCAATATCTAGACCTATGTTTTTTACCACAGGATTTATTAACCCCTCCAAGAGTTGTGTACAGTGCCAATGCTGTCTTCAGGGTTCCTTCCCACCTAATAATTCACATGTATATTTGCATATTACTGCTCAGAATAGTGCTTGGGAATAATAGCTTTAGCCACTTCTATTTTCATAATTTGTTAGAGAATTAAGTGCAAGAATCAACTTTATGATGATTAAAATCTCCTCCAAATCTTTCTACAAATGTCCTTGAAACAGCTGGTTTGTGCAAGTGTGCATTGCTGGGAATAAGTATGGTTTTAAGATTTTTTTCTCTGCTCCTTTAATTGCATGTAGCCATATAGTTACCATTTTGTTGTAAAGTTGTTCAAAATAAGTGGTTTCAGTCATTTAATACTGAAGATGCTGCTCTTCCTCCTCTGTAAGCACTGTTTTGTTCAGAAAGTGTTACTTTGGCTGCAGTTTTACCAACTACATGATGAAACTGCTGGTGCTTTATGATCCATAAGGAAAAAACTATGCTTACAGAATCTGATAATGTAGTTGTGTGTATGTGATGGTGGCATTTAGGGAAAAAAACACAAGTGGAGCTGCGTGTCTGTCCTCTGAGACCTGAGGAAAAGCAAAATATTTATAAGAATAGCAAAAGAAATCTCTTTGCTGTCAGTGTGAAATTGCAAACAAGAAAAAAAAACACAAACAAAAAACCCAGCGTAAAAATAAACAAAACCAGAGTAAAGACTTGGTAAGATACTTTTAAAGCTTTCCTAGAGTGTTATTTGAAGCATGATCATTTTTTATGAGATTATACAAAAATTTATGTCTGTTTTTAAGAAAGAAAAAAAGGAAAATTCCCTATATTTATTGAGGTTGTAATTACTTTAAAAGGACTTTGTTAATTTATATTTCTACCTTTGTGGATTTTTTTTAAATACCTCTGCCCTGCCCTGTTTGTCAGTACTTTGCCAGTACTTCTTTTTTTTTTCTTTTTCCTTTAGGATTCTGGTACTCATTTGTGTGTAATTGATGACTCTAACGAGCACATGCTTACTGTGTGGGATTGGCAGAGGAAATCAAAAATAGCAGAGATAAAGGTAATTTTTGCACATGAACATTCTGAAATACAAGTGGTTTTATTCCCATAAATACAAGTTTGTGAAACATGCTTTTGATCTTACTTGGAAACTGCAACTGTGTAATTCTGATGGCTTGTTTAAGGGTTCCACAGAAATGTATTCTTGTTTATTGGAAGTGGTTTGAATATTGAAGGGTTTGGAATTGCGTTTTACTCATCCTTAAAAGCCAATGCAAATAAAGCAATTGTCCAATGGTTTCTTAATTTAAAAAAAAAAAATCCTGGGAACTTAAAGAAACTAAACTGACAATTCAGGCTGTAGTTGTTTAAAAAAATCAACTACTTCTAAACATTCCACATTTCAGTTTTGTCCAAATCAAATTCCGACTATTGATTCTCATTATGTGTCTCTTCTCATTTGAAGTCCTAAGTTATTTTGTGGATTACAGTCATGTCTGCTTTTCTGTTTCTTTTTGAAACTTTCCAAATATCAGAGCACTGAATATCACTGAAACAGAGATGTTTTCAGAGATGCTGCACTCACTGCTCACTTAAGGTTGATTTCACTGGGAATACCCAATCCTTTGTGTTTCCAGTATCAAGCAAGCAAATATTTCATGCATGTGGAACTGAGTATTTGTCTATTTTTAGAAGTCATGCTCCACAGGAATATATGTCTATATCATTACAAACTTGCCATTTCAGGTAACAAAGTCGTGTTGGTTTGACCTGTTTTCTATAGATTATGTTGACCAATACAAGCTTTTTTCTACAAGTTTAATTTAATTCTATAACAGTATTTTCATTTCCTTTTTGATATTTATGTGAAACTATTTGGCATATGCCTTGTATTTCCCGTTCACTGACGTTATGTTTTGACTGTTTTTTCACTCAGGGGAGTTCCTTGGTGTTTCAGAATTGGCTAAAAATTATTTGGCAGGGACAGCTTGCCCTTCAGAACTTACTCAAATCTAGGACTTGGTCTTACAGTATCTTAAGCACCTTCCACGGAAGATGGTGTGAGCAAAGTTGCATCCCTTGAGCTGGGATGCAAAACAAAAGCTGTTTCTTAGCTGAACTCCATTAAGGTTTTCAGTCTATAAATTCCAAATTATTTTTTTGACATAGCAGATTTGCTCCTGTGAAAACTCTGTGAGAAAGATAATTCAATAAATAGGACAATAAACAACAACAACAAAATATTCTTTTTGTAAGTAAGCCAAAAGTTGTGAAGTTGCTCTCAAAGATGTGGTTTAACCGCGCTCTTATGTATAGATCACAGAACAGCTGGGGTTGGAGGGCACTGCTGGAGATCATCTGTTCAAGCCCCAGGCCAAAGCAGGGCTCACCTAGAGCAGGTTGCACAGGATCCTGCCCAGGCAGGTGTTCAGTACCTCCAGAGAAGGAGAATCCACAGCCTCTCTGGGCAACCTGTTTTGAAATCCTGTAGAAATAAATGCATTTACTCTCTTGTTTTGTAGCCACTGCCTGCAGGGGATTGGAACTGTCTTCAAAGACAGTTTGGTTGAGTATATATTAGAAGTTAAGTAAATGACCAGTCAGTTTGTTATTTTTATAAAATCTCTTGGTAAAATATGAAATACTTTAAGATGTTGGTAATTCAGTAAAAGTACATGCAGCCAGTAAAAATACAACTCTATGTTTCAAAGTTTTGAGTTATGCAGACTTTTTCTTCTTTGTGACGAGGAAAGGAAAGCAAAGAATCCAAAAGAATTGTTACAGAATTTCAGAAAGAGAATGATGGATATAATCCTACAATATTATCATTGTCTTACTTGCCTCTGTCACAGCTTTTTTATCCAGAATAGCAAATAGTCTGTGTAAAAACTAAGCAGGGTTTTCAATCCAAAAAAATGTCTTTTATACATTATTCATTTTCCTTGGCAGAAGTCTTAGCTATTTGAGAGAGCAGAAGTTTTTTGTGATTTAAAAGGGAATGTAAAACCCAAACTTGTGTACCAAAATTTAATAAAGATCTGTTATGTATGTGAAAAATCAATATATATAAAATTATATGTGCAGTCATTTGGACAGCTGACTTAGCACAGAAAACTTTAAAAAACATTTCAAGCATACTATAAGCTATATAGTTTTACATATCTCTGTTCTGAAACTTGGGGGTTTACATGTGTTTCTAGTAGTTAATGTCCTATCTGAATAAATATTATTTCTGTTATTATTTCAGACTACAAATGAAGTTGTTCTTGCTGTGGAATTCCATCCCACTGATGCAAATACCATAATAACATGTGGCAAATCTCATATATTTTTCTGGACCTGGAGTGGCAATTCATTATCAAGGAAGCAAGGGATATTTGGGGTAATAATATGTTGATACCAGGACAGTTTTAAATCAATGGAAATCATATTTTCTGTACATTTGCTTCATTGTTACCGTGTACTGTCTGATCAGAGAGGTAAACACACAAAAAAGGCTAAATTCTGCTTGTGTGTATGCAGGGTGTAAGAGTGTGGGCACACTATTCTAATTATGTAACAAGTACAAGCAATTACCCCTTTCTCTTGCTTATTTTGTTTCAGAAATATGAGAAACCCAAATTTGTTCAGTGTTTGGCTTTCTTGGGAAATGGTGATGTGCTCACTGGAGACTCAGGTGGGATAATACTTATATGGGGCAAAACTACTGTAGAAGCTACTCCAGGAAAAGGAGCTAAAGGTAGGACATGTTCAGGGTTAATCACAGATTTTGCATAGTCTGTAGAAGACAAACATAAAGGTTGGCATTAGGGAAGGAATAGAGAAAGAGGCCTGACTCAGAGCATACACTTCCTCTCAGTAACGAGCGGTACCAAAGTCCTGCAAGTCCTGTGAATTTGCTGACTTAAGAGCAGTCTGGAATTTCTCTCTAATTAAAGAGACTGTGCATGAAATGAATGAAAACTACTTTATCTAAATGTTTTGCATTTTTAAAAAATGTGATTAATCAGCTCTCCTTTGATCTGGTGATTTGAGAAAGGCTGTAGGATCAGTTTAGGGATTCTGCAGGCTGCCTTTGCCTCTTAAGGCTTATGTTGCACCATGCTTAGTCTCAGAGGAATTCCATTAAGTGGTGGAGCTGACATTAATAGGACTAGTATGTGAAGTACAATTACAATGCTTAGTTGTAGCAGTTACATGAAGAACAGTTTTTGGTTTAGCAGACACTCACGTCTTGATATACTTTAAGAAAATAACTTTGAAATTGAACTAACTCTTTAGAGCAAAGCTTTTGTAAAAAAGAAAGGAAAATCATTTGTTACCCAACATATGCAGACCTGGCAGAGTTGAGTCCTCATAAATTCAATGATAATTCATTTTACTTGGCAGCTATTTCAAACACTCTGGTTTAAATTGGTATGCCAGGAAAACATTCATGTAGAAAGTACGTTTTTAACAGTAAGTCTGATTTTGTAGGTAAATCTTTTTTTCATCTTTCAAGTTAACTGCAATGGAAAAGTAATTCAACATAACATCTGATATTTAATTTTTAATTTCTTGTGCAAAAATAACCTTTTTTCAGTATAACCCTAAGCGTTATCAGATAGAATATTTATTTACATTGGCTTAACTAACATTGGGGTTTTTAGTTGGTTTATCACATTAGATTGGTCACAGGGCTTGATCTCATACTCTGTTTCACAGTGTGAAAGGACACTGATTTGAGCTGACTTGAGCCACAGGCAGAGTCAGCAAAGTTCAGCTCATAGCTGGGTGCTGCTCCACTTTTTCTGTGATTGCTGTTTGAAAATATGCAGCACCAGAATCTTTTGTTTAGTTTTTTTTTTTAAATTTTCCAACAGCAGTTCTTTTGATGTGAAGACCCAATGAGGATGCAAAAAGCTTCTTTTGCTACCCTTGTTGTTTAATTTTCTCATCTCTTTCATGCTTCCAAGTATTTTCCTTTGGGTAGACTGCTGTCTTGATAGATGCCAAATGCTAGTTGTACTATTTTTATGTGTGGCAGCACATATCCAGCTTTAGATATTAGGTTCATGCATCCTGGAAACTTTGCTATAAATAATTGGCCTTTTATTCCCAAAAGACTATAGACAACAAGTCTTCTAGTTTCTTTTAATAAAGTAGCTTTACTTATTTTCTAATAATGACTTGCTAAATATTTTTTGACTCTAAAAGACAGTTTCTCTTGCATCTGGAAAAACTGTGTTCTTTTGGAAAGCAGAGAAATGAAAGCATTCTACCAGTTGTTGGTTTTGGTTTTGCCTTCACATTTTGTAGGACAGTCAATCTAGAAAAGTTTTTCTTGAGAAAGGAGAGCCCTTTGTTTTATCTTTTTATCCTGTAAGAAAACACTACCACCTTGTGTTTGCAATACTAAGAGCCTGACAGTCCAAATGTAATTATTATTATACACTTCCTTTATTCTTCTGCCTAAAGGCAGAGCTTCTCATAAACCACAGGTAAAAAAAATGAGAAGTGTTCTTTCTTATTTTCTTTTTTGTGCTTATAGGAGTATATCAGATAAGCAAACAAATCAAAGCTCATGATGGCAGTGTGTTCACACTCTGTCAGATGAGGAATGGAATGCTGCTAACTGGAGGTGGGAAAGACCGAAAGATCATCCTGTGGGATCATGATTTGAATCCTGAAAGGGAAATTGAGGTAAGAAAGCAAGAGTGACAGGGAAAGTGCCTTGAAGAAGGTATTGGCTAGCAAGACAGAGCCTTCCCCACTCTTAGTAGGGGAAGTTAGGAAGAAAGAATACCTTCTGGTTGCTGTTTTTTAAGTGGATAACAATGTTTTAAATTTTAGCCTATAAATGAGCCTATATGAGACTTCAGTTTTCCTGTGTTTAAATTGAACAGAAATGTTAAGGGTTTTCTTTCTTCAAAACCCTTCCTTAGTTGTTTGGGGGTTTTTTAATTCATCCTGTTTGAGAGGACGTGTGAGGATATTCTTTAGTATTGCCTGTGTTTTTAAAAGTTTGCCTCACTGGAGAAAGACAATGTCACCAGCATTTGAGGGTTTTAGTAGAATGTTTGACATAAGGTAAACATGGGATAGAATGCATACTGGAATTCTGTAATAATTAATAAGCTGTGATGAGGAATGTCTTTTAAATTTAGCCTTAACCCAGTGTTCAGTGAATATGTCCGTTTTTTGTGATTTGGCAATATGGCAGTGCTAGGTCAGTGGGAATGAATTGAAAAAGGTCATGTATTTTGGATTTTAAAAACTTGGGTTTTCCCTTATCTTGAAATAATGTGTTCTACTTAAACAGTTCTTTAAACCCTGGTTTACTCCACTTACCCATTGTCTGTTTGTAGTAACATTTTTTTCTTAGCACTTATGTAAGTTTAATCTAGGATTTGTTACTGCCTTGAGTCTTATACTGACATCTAGAAAACATGGCAGTGAAGGTAACCACTGACTATGATATACAATTCTTAGGCTTAAGTAACATACTTTATTCTTACCAGTGTCTCTGTTTTCCTTTTGTTAATTATATTTTGTTAAAGCTAATTTTTACATTACCAGAATCCTGACAGATTGATTTTTCTATCTTCTGTTATCACTTAATATTAGTGTATTTTCTCAAATGAAATAATTTAGAAAACAAACAATTGCACACTGTAAAAAAAAGCAGTGCCTTAGAATTCAAGCCTGCAATAAACAGTCATTAAAATTCAGAATCATTGCTAACATAAGGCATATGAACATTTACTTTAGGCTCATCAGGAAACATTAAGAAAATCAGGAAGCATTTACGGTGTGCTACAAGATTTTTCTTGGTTTTCAAAACCTGTTTTGGAAAGTAAATAGTAACTGCATATTATCCCTTTCCTTATAAGATGAGTTGTAAGGCTGCGGACTGCATTTGTTTAGTGAATTTGACACTTAAAAGCTATTTAATTTAATAAGTAAATTTTTTTCTACTTATTTCTGGTTATTAAAATGATATAACTGTGATTGTCTCAGAATAAGATCTTGTATGTCTGTACTGAACAAATGTTCAGTACAGACATACAAGAAAAAAAAGAACTAGGGAGGTTTCAGGTCAAGCCCTGGTTGAGGTAATAATAATTGGATTGTTCCTTTTTACTGGGAGAACTCCAGTTCTGATACTGTCCCTGTGCTCTATTTGTGACCTGTCAGGATGCCTGATGTGGTTTGACAGATGTTTCTTTTCCCAGGTTCCTGACCAGTATGGAACAATCAGAGCAGTAGCAGAAGGAAAAGCTGATCAGTTTTTAGTGGGTACTTCGCGAAACTTTGTTTTGAGGGGAACATTTAATGATGGTTTCGTAGTAGAGGTACAGGTGAGCATAACTTGTTTTTTTCATGTATAACCCAAAAATGTAAAGATTTTCTGGTGTGTTATTTTAAGAATTTTAATTTTATTAACTGTTAAATCACATGTGGTTTCTTTCTAGGGACATACAGATGAACTTTGGGGACTGGCATCTCATCCTTTCAAAGACTTATTTTTAACATGTGCCCAAGATAGGCAAGTTTGTATGTGGAACTCTGTGGACCACACACTGGAATGGACCAGGCTGCTAGATGTATGTCTACCCCTTAATTTAAATATAAAGCTAGAAAATAGGAAAAAGCATTTAATCTCTGAAACACTCTTGTCCCACCTGATTGCAAGCAAAAATCCTGCAGTTATGCTTTTAAAAACAGCTATCTGAAGCTTTGATAAACTTGGCAAGGTTCATCATACATTATGTAACATGTAATCTGGTTACCATTGCTTGATGTCATTTTGACAAGCCAATTGAATAAGTCTTAGTCCTTTATTCTTGTTACAGTTTATTTTTTTCCCTGTTATTCAAACAGTCTGAAGAGGGTATCATACAGTTGTGAAGGTTTGGCTTTAGATGTCCTTTCCTTACTGTCATTCATTTTGTAGTTTGGCTAGTTCTCTGCTAATATCCAAGCAAAATCATTTTTTACAGAGAAATGTCTGCCTTTCTGTGTAACACCTTTCTCAAGGTGTTCTTGCAGTGCGTGTCACTGTTACTCTGAGAGCAGAGCTGTCTGAGGGTTAGCATGCTGCTAAGGGGTTGGTTTTTCCTGTGTCAGCTCAGCAGAGACTTTTAGGACAGCCTTGGTGCAAGGAGAGGTGTTGTGCCCTGGGGATGCAGCCGGGGCAGTGACGTGTCTGTGCCTCCCGTGCAGGAACCCGGGCACTGTGCGGATTTCCATCCCAGCGGAGCAGTGGTCGCCATAGGAACCCACTCGGGCAGGTAAACGCCTTCCAGCTGAGCTGTGATGACAGAAGGTGCAAAGGAGACACTTTACACAGTGCACCTTTTCATTGGAGTTCATTTGCTTTTTATTCTTTTTACTTGAGGTTATGGAGCCTAAGAAGCATGGCAAAAGGAGGCAGAGCATCTTATATGTCTTAGAGAGAGAGAGAGGCATTGTTTGGTTGTTGTTAGGCTGGTTTGGTCTTTTTAACATGAAATGTTAAATGAAAGTCCAAATCTTGATTTTTTTTTAAACTAATTTTTTGCAGAGATTTCTATGAGCACTCCTTATTGTCTGTTCCGAGTATTACATATTTTGATGTTATGTGCACGTTACATTTCTTTTTAAGACAGGTACAGTACAGATCTTTGTCCTTCCCAAATCAAACACACTTGCAACCTTTTAAACTGAGATGGATAGGCAAGTGAACAGACTTGTATTTTGATTTTTGTGTAAGACAGAGTTCAGCAAGGCACACTGCTGCACTGAAGTGATACTGAACTGTTCCTATTCTTCCTGAAGTCATCATGCCTTGCAAGCTGTCAGAGCTCAAACTGAGTCTTTTTGACTTGGGCTTCTTACAGTGGAAGAAAAAAGTTACATTATTTTATAGTCAGACTCTGGCTTGGCATCATCTCCCAGGAAGGGAGTACCAATGTACCAATTAAAAGAAAAAACTGGTTGTTCATAGCTTTAGAAAGGTGAGAGGAGCAGATATTAAATCTACTAGCATTTTTGTTCTGTGTTTCACTTATACTCATGGTTGATAACTTGATGATAAAATAATGCCTGGTGCATGTAAGAAAATTGTGAATATTTTTGTGTGTTTAATTTGCCAGCTAGAATTTTTTTTTACCTAACCTCATGCCTAAAGACCATTTGAAGTTTGGTTTTTAGAAACTGCTGAGCATGTGCAACACCCTTAAAGTTTCCTGAAAAATGAAATGCTAAATATTTTTAGAGAGTTTCCTCCAAGATGAAGATGCAGTCTGCACTAAATTCATTAGGTGTAATATCAGGCTACAAAACCAAGTTTACCTTCTAGTAAAAACCTTGCTGAGCTCTTGTGTATTTGATTACCACGTTGAACCTTTCCATCTTAAAATTATAAACATTAAGTTGAATGAATGTTTCTGTCTTCATTAAACACAGCAGAATATACAGGCCTAAGAGTACTTTAAATGGGTAAAAGCAAAACAATGTCAGGCTGTTTCTTCAGAGTTTTTAGATGTTTTTGAACTTCTCTTAAAGCACAGTCAAGGCACGTTGCATGGCCAAAGCATTCGGTCTGTTACTTGCTTTTGGTTGACTTTTTTTTTTTCACTCTCCTGGAGCATTTAGTGTTATGCTTTAAGTTTGGCACATTCAGTTTAAATTCTTATTTTTAATTTACTTGAGGCAATGAGTTTATACTGCGTTCAAGAAGTTTATGATGATGGCCTTGGAGTTTTTTGGGTTGTTTTTTTTTTTTTTGCCTTCAGTAAAAAGAGTTTTTAAGCAGTTATATTTTCACCATTATATTTTAGTGCATTCTGAAATTGTATAGTTCAATGATGGGTTAGAGATATACAAATGAAACTGAGTTGAAATGAGATCTGGTAAGTGTATAAGTGGATGAGAAATAAATGGAGTTGAGTCAAGATAAACAAAACAGTTTTAAAATTACTGCCTATGCAGCAGCATCATGCAGTGCTTTCTGTGCCAGAAAATCTGGTCCAAGGGAGTTATTTCCCAAGGAATGAGGGCTGTATCATATATCTCGATTAACAAAAGAAAAAATAATCTCAAACCCATAACAAATATTTTAATAATTTGATTAATAGCCTAAAAATCTTAAAGCAAATATTAAATGAGACTAATCTGTTTAGAACTCAGTAAACCCAAACCTTGAGTGTCTCTGTTCTAGTGCTGCTCAGCTTTCAGCACAGAGGTGAGTAAGACAGGGACAAGTAATGGAGCACTAAGAAAGCTGGGTTTGTTGGTTAAAGTTGAGATACCAAAAGAAAACTGACTTTTGTCCCTTTTTCTCTATTCTTGTCTGTTGTTTTACAGTGGTGTGTTTTTTATCAGGTCAAACATCATGCTTTTGCTGGGTTTTTCACATATCACTTTCCATGATAAATATTCCAGTATCATTTCCCCTTTTGGGCTGTCTGTACAGGGTCTACTGTAGGTTTTGCTTCCACTTCCATAAATACCTGCTGTGGACCTGCTCATCAGTTGTTTGGCAGTACTAATTCTTTCTGTGGATCCTGCTGCTTGCTGAAAAAGCACAGCTGGAAAACTAAAAAAGTTTTTTTTGAGGCACTTTTCAGATCCTTTTGCCATGCTTCCAGTGGTACTGTTTGCAGGGAATTAGATCTTTCTGTGACTAATCATGTAGAATATCTTGAGTACTAAGCATATGAATAATCAAAGGTGCTGTGGAAAAAAAAGACTAACAAGATTCTAAGAAAAATGCTAATATTGGTAAGAAAACTGAAGGCCGAAGGGCAAGGTTAGTGTAAGGCAGAGCCACAAGGAAATAAATCAGGCAATAGAGGCCAATCAGGTGAACATTACCTGTTTTCCACTGGTTCTGTCTGTCTTGCAAACAGGTTTTTTCGCAGTCCATGCCATGTGGGTTGGGGGTTTTCTATGTGTATTTTATTTGATTTCTTTCATGTGGCTCTCTAACCACAAGCTGGCTTAAGCCATTGGGACCAGGCTGCTTTCTAGATGCCTAGCTGTTGGACCCTGGATGAGCATGAGCTGGAATCTCATCCCCACCCATGGAAAGCAATGTGTGATATTGTTCCTGGGGTTCATTTTACACCTTTGCTGGGGAATAAATGGTCCCAGGTTTAGCAATGTTCCACTGAGTTCACTTTGAGACAGAGGCTGGAATTCCCTTGTTCATTTCCACATTGTTCCACACATTTTATCATTAGGGATAGAAGCCTACCTGTGGCATATGTTCATGGTTCATATGTGCCTATGTGGCATATGTTCATGGCTGCGAGAGCAGAAGTTTGGAGCAAAGAAGTTAAATTCTGAGTACAGCTCCAATGTATTAAGCCATATTGACACCTTCTGTTTTCATGATCTGTGGGTATGAATACATATTTTTTTAAATGGTCATTGTCTCTGTCTTGCTAATGTTCAGTGTATTTAGGAGTTGGGTGGGCATCAGAGCCATTGCAAAATGCTCAGTTTCTGCACATATTGCACATCTTGCTGTCAGTGGCCATTTTGGTCTGTGTGCCAGTGAGTTTTTGTAAGCATCTCACATGTGCCTCATAAATAATAAACTGCAAGTTAAAAGTTATTGTTAAAGAATAAAAAATGGAATTAATTACCTTAGCTATAAATCATCCAAACAAGAAATATAAAATAAAGTGGTAGTTTATGAACCATCAATTCTAGTGAATGGTTGGTTATTCCTTCTTTCTTCAATAAAATTATTCATAGAAATGAAAAGGATTGAGAGAAAAATACCAAGCTAGAATAGAATTTGTGTTTGCAATGAGTACAGAAATGTTTTCCACTTACATCTGCTATTTCTTTTTTTTTTAACTTTGTTTTATAAAAATAGAAAGATCAGTTTTTATCTCAAAACTTATCTCCAAAATAGGGAAGTAGAATGAAATTCAGCTTAAGGCTTAATAATGATGCAGTCTTATTTTCTGTTTGGTAGCATGTTTGTTGTCCAGTAGATGTTTTGGTGATTATTACAGTGTTCAGGAAAGGGGAAAAAAATTAAATGGTATTTAGAATCTTTCATATATTGTTCACTGAAACTTGTCTTGCTTTGTGAACCAGAAAAGTGTTCCATTAAAAACAGATGTGCTCTATGCTGCCCTAGAGGGGCTACCATAAGATGATGAAGGCAGGCAGCAGTTATGGCTCTTTTACTTGTTCTTTTGTGTAGTGGAAGTGATGCTTACTGGAATTCTCCTCTCTCTAGGTGGTTTGTTTTGGATGCAGAAACGAGGGATCTGGTTTCAATACACACTGATGGCAACGAACAGCTTTCAGTGATGCGCTACTCAGTAGGTAGGCAGACTTGGACAGTCAGAATAATTCTGATAAACCAGATGGATGTTCTGTTGAATGGTGTTAAAACTAGTCCCCAGACATTAGAAAAGGCACAGCTTTGAAAAAATTGTTTCAAATGCTTAATGTGTAACTGGGGATCTGCTTACAGATTTGTTTGTGTGTACTAATTCCTGGAATTTTGTAAGTGCAAACATCACTATCACCTTATTACTCTTTTCTTCATGTTCAACTGTGCTGTCATAATAAATGCTAGCTTTGGTCCTCCAAAAAGAGTTCACAAATAGTTGACAGGTTAACAGAAAAGTCTGTAAAATATTTCTTAATATTTCAGTGATATTTTAATATCCTTTTTAGTTAGTTTTCAAGTTCATTAATGCAAGCCTGTAAAACTAAGCTCGTGTCTGTCTGGAAGTCAGAGCTGTTTGTGAAGTGTTTATTTACTCTGGGGTTTCATGGAGTCCAAACCAGTGTTGAGTCTCCTCTTCAGACATGATATGACAAATAGTCAGAGGCTGACTCCTCTCTGTTAAAACAGGATGGAAGAACACGCTTGTAAATCTTTTTTTTTTGTTTGCTTTCGGCTCACATGCAATGTCAGTGAGCAAAATGTTCCTCTGATGCTGCCACATGTGCCAAGCACAGTAATTTATTTTAAATCACTGATATTCATTGACACTTAGTGGTGTTTGATTGTGATTTGTGGCAGCTCTTGTCCACATATATTTTTTTGAAGGGAGACAAGACAGAATAATGCCCATAATTTTTGAAAATTCCACGTCTTTGTATGTTTAGTGTTGATTTATTTGCAGTCCTCACCTCCAAAGTTTAGCTATCCGTAGACTAAATACTCTTCTGCATTTTTGTGGTGCATAAAACTCAAGTCTGCCTGCTGTCAACAGCTTTCACAAATCTGGTGCAGTCTGAGGGTTTATATCCTGTCCATTGAACACTTATTCTAAAAAAAGCAGAAGTGAATGAACTTGTCCAAAAAACATAGCCACAAAGTAAACAGATACAGCTGAAAAGAAACATAGTGTAAACTGTTATAAATCCTTCAGTACAATTCATATGGAGTAGTTTAACTGAGACTATTGTCTTAGCAATAAACCTGAAATAATTAAAATTCACAAAACAAACATTCTATTTATTTATATCAAATATTCTGTGTTGCAGATGGCACCTTACTTGCAGTTGGATCCCACGACAACTTTATTTACCTCTATGTAGTAACAGAAAATGGAAGAAAGTATAGCAGATATGGAAAATGCACTGTAAGTTTTGGAGCATGAATAATCAATTACATGATTATTACATCTTGTACATGCATTTTGATGTTATACATACATTTAGATGTTAAGCAGTGAAACTCTCTCCAGATTCGTGTTTTTCTCTTTTGGTTATATGTTTTATAGTGTTTTTTCAGCATTTGGTTGATTTTAAACTTCAGTCTCTCATGGCTACTGCATCTCTTAGTGTGCAGTGATCACTTTTGCAGCAGATATGACTTATTTATCAGATTATTGCTTTCTTTCTCTGAAATGGGAAATTAGCAGTAAGATAGAGAAATGCCTTGTACCTATACACTGAAACTTGTTCAAGGAAAATATTACATTTGTTTGGAGATTTTTTCCTGCTATTGGTGAAGTACTTCTTGAACCAACATAATATTAGGGTAGTGTAATTCCATTAGAATGTGTAGTCTCGGGGGCTGAAAATATACACTGTTTTCAGTTGTAACTGTTATTACAAAATTTGAACTTGAGGGTAAATAGATATAAATGTAGCATGGATAGTGGAGCCTGTTCTTATTGTTACTGTGGATGAGGTTGTCCCAGTGCTGAAAAACAGACTATTTTTCTGTTAGTGTTTAGTTATATAATATTCTGGCCTTAACTTCAGCTATCTTTCAAGGTTAGTGAAAATATTTACATTAAGAACAAGTGAAACTTAATGAGATTTGCAAATTATGTCATAAGAATAGTTTCACCTTTGAAATGTGACACACACATGTGTGTGCACTGGGGTCAGAGCAGCCTGTGTGCAGCTGTGGTGGGGGTACAGGGCTGCCAGGGCAGGCAGCAGCACTGGGTTTGCCCCATCCCTGCAGAGCCCACAGGGAGCTCAGAGCAGGGCCCCAGTGGAGCTGGTGGAGATGGCAGTGGATGTCTGCACCTTAGTACAGCATCTCACCTCAACACTTATTTTTTAACCATAGAGTATAAAATCACTCAGAGATGGCTAATCCTAACATACATAATATTTAGTTTTCTACATATTTCAAGGCCTTTGTGAGCTCTTTGAAGATATTTAAGATCATTTATTTCTATGCATTATGTATGTGGAGACAGCATATTGCAATTTAATCCAACATCTGGATGTCCCTCTATCCAGCTGCCTAGGCAGGAAAGAGGTTTGTAAAAATTGGTGTGGGAGAATTGAGCATTGTTACACCCAGGCAGAAGTGTCAAAGCTTCAAAGCAGACTTCTGTTCTGCTTTTCCATTCAGTGTGAGTGACTGCATGTAGAATACCAAATCAGCAGCACGGTTTGTGTCGGGGCTGAGCTCCCTGCCCCTCCCAGCCGGTGCAGAAGGCAGCGATGTGGAGCTGTCGGCCAGAGCTCGCTGTGAGGCTGCAGATCCAATTTCACTTGCCCTGTGCCTCCCCTGTGCTCCCTGCCAGGCCCATACCAGCTTGATGCTAAGCAGGGAGACACCCAGGCATGCTCAGGACCCGGAGCACTCTCCTGGCACTGCATCCTTCTGGCATTCTGTCATTCGGTAGCCTCACGGGTGACCTCCAAATAGTATGACTCAGTCCTCCTGGTAGTTAACTTCTGGTTGTTTCTTCCAGCTTGAATACATTATTTGAATTCTTTCAGAAGGATTTTATCTACTGAACCAGAATTAGCTGGTTCATAAGGGCTGTATGCCTGCTGTTAGGTTTAAATCCCCTCTCAGTCACAGCCAGGCGTTCTGCTGCTGCTAGAGAGGCAAGTCTCTAGACCTGTGGGTCTGTTTCCACAGCAAGGGATAGTGTTGGCTGTGATCAGAACCTCAGATGAGCCAAAGCAACCATTTTGACTAGTGCAGCTGTTTTTTGAGGGCTCCAGCTATGCAGTCAGCAGTGTGAAGGTGTGGGCTGGGGCTGAGCTTCCAGCGTGTCAGCAATTCCCGGGTAGCTGCTGCTGTCTCCGTTTGCCTTACATCAGAGACACCTTAGCAAAACAGGAGTCAGTGCTGGGCATTTACTCAGAGGGCTGTGGGGTGAAAGCCACACAGACAGCCACTCTGAAGTATTTGGTACACTGAAGTGATTAGTGTGCCTGTCCTAGAGGCTGTGGGCATTTTGAACCTTGAAGTCTGAAACAGATAAACACTGCCAATGGAGGAAGGAGTTTCCATTTAGTCAGATAGTTTTCGTAGCTGGTAGTAATATGAATCATTCATTGTATATAAAGGTACAGAGAAGGAGAGAGTAAAATGTTGCCTTATTGGTGGCCAGCTACAAAAGAAAGATTTTAATAGAAAACGGGATCCTCCTATTGCAAATATGATAACAATGTTGTGCTCCAGTTCGTCATTTGGTGATCACTTGCCTGAAGGGATTTTGCAGCCTGGAGCCCCCTGGCCAATTGCTTTGTTCCCTCCCCCCCACCAACCCCAGGAATTTTAACAGCTGCCAAATGTCTGTCAGGATTTTGTAAATGACTGACCGATTCTTTTCCATGTTGGAGTTCGATTGCAAATTGGAAGACTTGGAAAAGAAGGGAGGGAGAAAAAAATCGTAGCCAATTGTGCCCTTTTTTTTTAGTACCAGGTTTGCATGTCAGTATCATATGTCTCACCCATGACTGCAAAGCAGTTATGTCAATACACAGTTCCTCTGCTTGAGGCAGAGACTCCTGCATAAGTAAACAAATCATAAAGGCCAACTTTTCTCCTAAATGTTTTTGCAGTCTCTCACAAAGGACCTGGGAACAGGGAGATGGGACATGGGTGTATTTCTACATGTTATTCTGGAAGCAATCAGGATCTCTTAGAGTTCTCTGTGGAAGAAGCTGGTGTGGTGGGTGGTACAGCAGCCAGTGCAGAGCTTTGGGATGGCCCTGGTGTGGCTGCTGCAGGATGTGCCAAGAGACCCTCTGGGGGCTTTGGGACATCTTGTTCATAATGCCCACTGAGGGAGGGACATGGATTGACATCTGTCAGTCAAGAATGTGGCAGTTTGTTTCCTGGCAGAATGACTTTGAAAGGGAGAAAATAGATGGTCTTACAAGGGGAAAAGGAGCACTAAGAACAAATAGAAGGGTGGAAGAGTGACATTGATGTCACTTTTATTAATTTCCTGCCCATGATTCCTACCTTAGATAAATTTGTGGCTTCTCTGGAACCTTTCATAGCTTTATTATTACTGTTATTATTACTCTTAGTTTCCTCAAAAGAAGTTTGTGCACAGAAAAAATACTCTGTCCTGCAGCATCTTCCTCAAAGATCTTCCTGGTCTTCTTCCTCAAAACCAAAGCCAGGTCCTTAACCCTCAGTGTGCTCTTAATGGTGATTACTAAGCAACTAGACCAAAGGGTTTTGATTGTTAATAAAGGTGACCCAGTGCACCTTTCAAAGCTGGTGCTAACATGGTGCAGTGCACAAAGCACAGCAGACCCTTTCAACAAGCTTAGAAGTGTATTCTTGTTACACCAGTCCATGATCCTGCGCTTCTGCATGGTGGTTGTTAACCAAGGTATCCTAAGTTTTTAGGATGAGCAAGGGTTATTTGCATGAGTGTGCATGTAATGGAGATTATTGTAAATGGATAGAGAAATAAAGAAATCCTATCTGTCACTTTTTTGTTAGGATCTAAAACTGATCCTGTGCAAGTTACTTGCTTTTCCCAATCAGTAGCAATGTGTATGTTCCTAATTCCAGTATAAACTGGGGCTCATCCATATTTCAGCATCATGCCTTCTAGGAGTAAATCATTCTGGAGTCCAAGAGGGCCAGGCTTTACAAGGGACAGCTGGAGAGGCACGATGCCCAGCCTGTGTTTGTTTAGCTGTTGGGGAGTGTGGCAATGGGACTAAGGAGCCTCTAAAGGCACACAAGTGAACTGCAGCCGACCTGGGGCACGTGGGAAGGTTTTTGTTTTTTGGGGTTTTTTTTGTTGGTTTTTTTTTTTAATTGGCTGTTAGCTCTCCCATCTGTGGGTGCAACTTCTGCTTCACTTTCAATTAAAATCAGTTGTTTCACACTGGTGTTACTGCATTCTTCTTCAGGGACATTCCAGCTATATTACACACCTTGACTGGTCCCCAGACAACAAGTATATAATGTCCAACTCAGGAGACTATGAAATACTATACTGTAAGTATGAAATTAAATACACTGGAAACAGAAATATGTATTAGCTGTCAGATTATTTAGAAAAGTGTGTTTGATCAGGACTGTACAAAATGCTTACTGACAAAGGGACTGATTTGAACTTGTGTAACCTGATATCTTGATGTTATTCAGAGCTGTGTGTTACCTAATGGCAATGCCAAATATAGCTTACTTCTTTACAAGGTCATAAATCAGTTTAACAGTGTAGAATTTACAGAACAAGTGGCTCTACGACTTGATGTTGGCCAAAAGTTCTGTAGATTGAAAATAATATATACAGTTGTCTAATTAGTGTCAACAATACCAGTTATTTTGGGGGAATAAAATCAGTGGGCCGGTGCCACAGTTCTCTCCTGGGGTTTCTTGTTTGAAACATTATCTTGGCTGCTGGTGGTGAAAACTAAGAAAAGCAGTAATGCTACTTTAATGAGTTAGTGGTGATAATGTTTTTGTGTTTGTCTTTTTTTAATATGTGAAAACATGAATGTAACACATAGTGGTTATGCCAGAAGTTCAATTTCAGTAGTGCATATAATTTTTGTTTTAAATTGGGGTTTTTTATTCCTGTCTTCCTATGGCTTTAACTGGGTCCAAGAGGATTGTTGGTTTTTTCCCTTTACAGGCAAGAATTACCAACAGTTTAAATGTTTGTCACTTTAACATGTTTTTTCTGCCTATCACAAGTTAAGTTTCAAATCTAGATAGTGCAGTCTGTCAAAAGGAAGTGTTGGTGCTTACAATTTCATGTGTAGGGAAGAAAAGAACTGTGACCCATTATTACTGGCTTGGTGTATTGCAAGACAGTCTTTCCTTTTCTAGTTAAAAGTTGTCATGCAGTCTGAGGCTTCTCTGGCAGTAGTTGCTCTCTGTTTTAAAAACACAGCTTCCTGAATGATTTACTGAATTCTAGCACATCAGTGGAGCTAGTAGGAAGAAGAAATTATTCTATTACAGACTACATTAAAGCATTTTGTAGAGTTAGTAGCAGGGTACTCAAGTTGCAGGGAAGTGGTTTTGAGGTTATGCTATCAGAAGAGGGAAATGAGAAGTAAATGTGACTCATAAAAACCAAGCTTCAAGTATCTGGAATTTTATAAAGGTGCTGGTCTGTCTTTGCCTCTACAATTTAATTCCAGATTGGATTTAAAGTGCATTTATTTACTGCATTAGCATCTCTTCAAAGAGCACCTATGGAAATAAAATTTTGCATTGCATAACTCATCATTCACTTTTTTTTTTACAGGGGACATTCCAAGTGGCTGTAAGCTAATCAGGAATCGTTCTGACTGTAAGGATATAGATTGGACAACATACACTTGTGTGCTAGGCTTCCAAGTGTTTGGTAAGCACTCTTTAACTTGCTTCTAAGCTACTAACACTGTGTTTTTGTTTGCTTCCATTTCTCATTGAAAGTACACTGTTAATGATTATTAAGGGATGGTGCTGAGATCACACCCCAAAGTGACTGACCACAGTAGTTGTCTGTGCTAAAGTGCACCAAGTGTCCTATAGACAATGTACAATTATTTCTATTTAGTTCTTGAAGTAGGGGCTTTGACTCTCCCACTATAATTTCAGGCCACCAATTAAGGAGGCATTGAATCAACAGGCTTATATTTTAAAGTGCTCATATGGCACATGTGCATTCTCCTTTGTTTACCTTGTTTTGGGACAGGAACAAGAGTGTTACAAGTGTAGGTTATAGTTCATAAATGAAAATTATGACAGCACTTTGATACCTGTAGCCAAAGGTGAGTAATAATACTCTGTTTGTAAAGAATAAAAATGCTTTAAAGCATGAACAGATTTCTACCTACTAGTTTATTTTTAAAATGTACAAAACCAATTTTAAAAATCTGACAGATCTGCTTTTAATAGTACCATTTTAGACTGTGGCAAAACAGTTCAAGTTGCTTTTTCTGTAGGCAGCTCTGTTGGCCATAAATGAGGAGCCCCTCTGTGAGGGGTATAAAAGTAAGGTTCAGCGTCCCAGTGAAGTTCTGGGACCAGGGTTGGGAACATCTCTCTTCCACCACTGAGATCAGGCACCTCCTTCTGTTCTGGTTGAAATAACAAAAGCAAATAAATCAGCAAATTCTTTAGAGGTGAGGATTAGATCTACATATCTTCTCTTCATAGCTGCTAGGAAGTCAACTTTGAATACCAGTTTACATGCAGGATAGAAGAAAATCAGTGAAGTGTGAGTCCTTTCTGTAGCTTCTGACACATCTCATGTGTATTTAAGGGCTGTCATGTGCTTGACAAGCAGGTAGCCTCAAAGGATTGAGGTTGGTGTGAGGGCTAACACTGACACACTTGTGTGGCATATTGGTTGGGTGGGGGGCATTTGGTGCTTAATAACCAGGCATGAATTCCTTTTTGGATACCAAAGATCTGAGACAAAATAGGAAAAATAAAGGGGTCAGAGAAGGAAGCTAATTGATTTCTGATTTCTTTGGAGCTTGGTATTTAATAGAAATAAAAAGGAGCATGCTCTTTCTGGAGCTAAATATTGTTGCTTATTGCTAGTTGGATGAAAATATTGGCTTCCATTTGGCTGAGAACTGTGAACCAGACTGTGTATTTGCAGGTGTTTTTTATTCAGTCTGTCTCAGTGAAGTAGAAGCTTCTCCTGATGCTCTGATCATGTAAGCCTGGGCTAACAGGGAATTGGACCACAGCAGTCATTTCCTCGCTCACTTTGCTACTGTGACTGCAATGATAGTGCAGCACAAAAACCTTTTTTAAAACAGTATCAGAAGATTCAGGAGAGGCCAGAAAGTGAAAAGCAAAACTCTGATGCTAATATTTCACCAGGAACAAGGAGAACACTTTGTAAGGACTACATTTTCCATGTAGAATAGGCTTGGAGCTGAAACATTTTACATTTTTTGCAGAGTACTTAAATCTACCAGAAACATGGAGGTAGCAGACTGTGTTACTACTGAATTTTACCACTACATTTGGTAGTAGAGCAGACAGAATTAGGGCAGCAGCTCTCTGAATCCCAGGGCTTTCCCAGAAGTGTCCTTTACTCCTGACCTAAGGAGGTGGGATGTGGGAGTGCAGAGAGAGTTTGATTTCACATCTGGACCACTGGCTTTGTCTTTTTGACAGCTGTTAGATAGAAGCTGTTATTAGTGACCGGGGCCAAGCTGGGCAGGAGCAGCTCCCATAACCACTGTTTTGAGAAACCATTTTACTTACTGGTTTTGGAAGTGGATAAGTCTCCTGATCCTGTCTGCATTTTCTTTTGGATTAATACAAACTTCATCCACTCTGAATTAAGTTTATTTAGTTTCAACTACTCTCAAAATCTTCATTGTGCCAGAGAACCTGGGCATGATATAGATAAAGCAGATAATGTGATGGTGTTCCAGAGCACAACAGAATATATTTAAACTTCCTAGCCAAGACTCATCATGCTCTAATTTTATACTGTCTGCTAGTCTGACACCCTTTGCAGAATCTTAAAGTTATGGTTTGACCTCAAACAAAGGCAAGTATTTTCCCATTAAATCAGACAGTGCAGCTAAGCCAACGTATCAGATATTTGCTAATCTGGCTTTGACCCAAGGGTCAGCTGGCTCAGGGATCCAAGCAAGCCAGGGGCTGCTCACTGATGCTTAGGAGAGAGGGTTAAGTTTGTGGGATTTGGGCTTTGGGAGTGTGTTTTACAGTTCAGCTCTGTAGGTAGTGTGCCATAGGGTCAGGCATCACAGTGCTGTCAGCAGGAGGAGGAGGAGGATGGAAATGTGTGGTGTGGATGAGAACAGCATCACTTCCTTTGGCAGTGCTGTTACTGTTGGCTCAGCAGTGTCATCACTCTGCACCCCGAACTCTTGAAGTCACTCTGGGCTTTGCTGCACATTTCCCACAGTTTTGCCTGAACAGATTCTTTTGAGAGGCTTACTGCTGTCGAGCAGAATTTGTTAAAATTGATGTGAAGTGCTGCTGTTGTGCCTTATATAAAGTCCTGTTACTTTGGGGGTTTTGTTATTTTTACAGTTATTAAGAATTTTTGCAGTTATCTTAAGAATTCAAGACTCAACCATATTAATGTCTTCGATTTTTTCATGCTTGCCTGATGCATTATTTGCAAAAGCAAATCCTGCTGTCTTATGACGAAGCAGCCTTACCTTTGGAGCAGCTAAAAGACTTGGCAAACATAAAAGATGTTTAATAAAAGCTTCAATCTTGAATATTAGTTCCTTTTAATCTTAAATGAAAAAGAAGAGGAAATTAAAAAGAAGAGGAAATTGCATAGTTCTTTGTCAAACCCTGCCTAAGGTGGTAGCTGAAATTTCAGGCATTTATTACTCCCACATGATAACAGTATTTCATATATAGAATGAATGAGGAAAGGTAAAATTCATTCATGTTGAACTACTTGAAAATTCTTAAATGGTATAGATTTTTTCACTTTAATTTCATTCATGTGAGAAAACTAAAATGTTTCTGAATACTTTCCTTTGCACTTCATGTCATTATTTACCAAATTACCTACAATGTAGCTTATTGGCATTGTAACAAGTTTAACAAGCTTCCTTTGTTATTCTTCAGAGAAAATAAAGTTCTTATTCCACCCACTGAAGAATGGGAAAAACAGCTTTCAAGTTAAACGCTCTTTTCCATTTCGCTTAAAAACAAGAAGATAAGGCAAATCTGAGTCGGCTTTTTGTGCTGTATAAAACAGTAGACAGCACATCATTTTTTTAATTGAAATCCGCAACTGTAAGGGAGGAAGAAGATATTTTCATATCTGATAATCAATAGCCCTCTTGGTCAGTTGGATACAGAGTTTTTCAGAGTGGGAATGAAATTTGAGGGGGAAAATTCCAACTAACTCCTAGACCTAATCAGAAACCCAAATCTGATTTTAAAAACATGGTACCTTTGGCATATTTTATAATTCCTTGTTTATCTTTTGTTCAGCTTTTCATGCTGATGTGAATTGTCTGTTTTATTATGGGAATCTGTAATGTCTTTATGTTTTGTTAAAATAATTTTGTTTAGAGTCTCCCCCATCCCAAATTTGATCAGTGTTTTTCATCTAGGAAATGTTGTTATTCTTTTGTCTAGACATATCTGTGTCATTCTTTTGACTTAAAACCATATTGAATTGTACTTAAGCACTTCACAGCATTTACATCTATGAAACTTGCACAGGCTGGGTTTATGTACAGAGTTTCATCAATCAGTTGTCTTCTTTGAATTACACAAACACTAAGGTACAAGAAGTCAAACAAATGAAACCAGAGAAGAAACTAGTAGGACCACAGTGTACACTACCTGGGTTTGCCTTGTGCTTCAGTATCACTGTTGCTTTTAAAATGTCTGTGCATGAATGACAGTATTAAGAGTTACCAGTTTAGCAGCAAACTTTATTTAAAGATAAGGTTTAAACAAGACTGAGGTTTTGAACAGGAAACAAATGTTAAGCCCAAGATGTTATCCTGGCTGAAACTGAGGGTTTGGAACAACAGGTTGGGGGGAGAAGCATTAGACTAGCAAAATATTAATGACATTTAATGTAATGCACATTCCATTTTCCAGCTGAATTTCTGTCTTACCTTTAGTTCATCTTGCCTTTTGTCACAGCTTTATAGATTTTATTTTTGTTCATGAATTGTCTGTTGATTTGTTTCCAAAACCACCATTGCTGAATATCTGCTGTGCTCTTTCCTAGGAGTTTGGCCTGAAGGATCCGATGGGACAGACATAAATGCCCTTGTCAGATCCCATAACCGAAAAGTGATAGCAGTGGCTGATGATTTTTGTAAGGTCCATCTCTTTCAGTATCCCTGTTCCAAGCCAAAGGTAAGTCTAGACCAGTCTAGTCCATGTGCTTGTTTACATTGCCTGAAGCTTTCCTTGCTTCCAGCATAGTAGTTTTGGAGCCTGGCAGGCAAATACTTCTTTTATATCCAAGAACCCCCATTAATTTTACATATAAGATAGAAAGTGTAAGACAGTATAAATAGGAAACAATATACCTAAAGGAAAAGTGTCAATAGTTGTCCTTAAATTCTGGAGACAAGACTTGATGCTTTGTGTTTGCTGGCCTTAGAGTGAGGTCCATTACTTTTTCTATAAAGATCTAACTCTGTTCCAAGTTGCAAAGAAGAGAGGAAATATTGTGGGAAATCTAATATAAATATAATTCCTTACTCTTTTGTGAACTAAGATCTCTCTTGGAGGGCTAAGCAAAAATATTAGTGGTTTTAAATTTCCATATCATGTGCTCTTCCAGCCAACATGTGATTTCTCTTTCTGCTTGTTTTCAATAGGCCCCAAGTCACAAATACAGCGCTCACAGTAGTCATGTGACAAACGTCAGCTTCACCCATAGTGATGGTCACTTGATTTCAACTGGAGGGAAAGACATGAGTATTATTCAGTGGAAACTGGTGGAGAAGGTAACTCTGCCACCAAATGACATTGTCCTGGATATCGGTGCCACCAAAGTGCCCATCCCTGCCAGTGAGAACGCCGTGCAGCCTCCGGCACACCTGCCCCAGCCTTTTAACGAAATGAACCAAAATGAAAGCGTAACTGGCAGCTCTCCAGCTTCCTTGGAGAGCAACTTGGAGCAGTGTGCGGAGCAGAGCGAGGAGCAGAGCGAGGAGCAGAGCGAGGGCAGCAGCCTGGACCCCGCCGAGCCCAGCTACGAGGAGCCCTCCAACGAGCTGAGCGAGGAGCACAGCGAGTCCACGGTCACAGAGGAGCAGCAGGATAACTCACCGCTGTCCTAGTGCTCCCGCCTCAGGTGGTTCTTGTTTCCCCGTGGTGTGCGTGCTTTCATTGCAAGGGTGAGGGTTCAAATAGGGAAGAGTAGCTGAGATTCATGACCACTCCGGATTTTGAGTTTCAGTGAGATTTTTAGTCTGAGCTTCAGTTCAATGTGTGGAACCATCCCAAGGGCCTGGCTTGATGGTCTGTAGCAAGATCTGGTCGCAGTTAGTAGTGGACATTACTATAGATCCATTTCAGTTCTGAAATTGCTGTCAGGAAGTGGCATGAAATACATACTGGAAAAAAGGTTAGCTCTGAGAATTAGCTGAAGTAGACCACCTTAACTACGTGGAAGTGCTTTCTAGAAGAACTGAGCTGATGGGAAGCGCTGAGCTGTTCCAGCTGGGAAAGCACTGTGCTGCTTTTTCCAGGTGCGAAGACAAACAGAATGAAAAAACCAACCAAAAAGCTCTTTGTAGGGCTGTTTTCCTTTGTTTTTCCTTGAGAAAAATAGAGGAAAAATAATGTAACAATGCCACATGTATGGCAATGCCTTCTTGATCTAACACATATGCAATTTTCTAACACTACTAATTCCTCATGGAGTCTGGATGTGTTCAAAGTTGGTCTGCCCTGGGTGCTGCTAGTACTAAGGCAAATCCTGTCGAGAAACAGTGTCGACTGTTCCATTTTCACAGACTCTTAACTGGCAGACTAACCAAATACTGGCATGTTTCACTTTTCATGACCTGAAAGTTGACTTAAACTAAAGGACATAATTGTCTCTTCAAAGAATTGCTTGCCTAGAGAGTTGGAAACTTGAGAGAATCTTTTACAGTGACTTTGATGTGAACAGCAAAAGAAGCATGACAAGAATACAGAAGTCAGATGGGCTCCAGAGTTAAACTTTAAGCCTTCAATCAGAACTTGCTCCATCCCTAGTATGAAAAATATAAATACAGTTAACTTAAATTATTAAATTGGTGCTTAGAATTAGTAAGTTGATACATTTTTCTTCTGAATTTTTAGAGCTAATTCTTAAAAATCATTAAACTGCGATCTCTACTTTCTGTTTTTTCCCCTGGCTCCTTTAGCAGTTGTGATATAAGCATACAGTAATTTAGATGATGATGATGATGATGTGATTTTTTTTGTTTTCCCTAGACTTGCTGATCTATTGTTTTTGTGATTTTATTTGCACCCCACCCCTCCCCAGGTTGCTGTAAGCCATGCAGCTCTCATGTGGCTATACCTGGCCAGTTACGGGATATCTTGGCATTTGTTATGCATTTGGAAAGTACTTTTTTTTACAAAGTTTGTCAGATAGCTACATTTTTTTCTTAAGTGCATACATTTCCTACTTTAAAAAAGATATAGATTTACTGGCAGATATCCATTTCCTATGTACTTGTTTATATTTTGATTACATAGAATTTTCTTTTTTTAACTCGCTGCATTGTGCTGGTATTTTAGTTCTTAGTTAGAATATCATGTTTAGAAACTTTGGATGAGTTCATAAGTCTTAATTGTGCAAACGTTTACGTGATTGTGCCATTCCAAAGTGCATCAAAACTGTCATTCCCTTTCTAGTATCTTCTCAGGAGAAATGCTACAGATCAGGTATTTAGTCATCATTTGGAAAGATAAAAACAAATGGACTCCCAAAGGACATTTAGAACATTTATATATAAAATATATAAATATATATATACACACATATATATATATAGAAAAAAAAATATCCTCTTGTTTACAACAGTTCCAGAGAACCTCAAAGTAGTTCCCTTCAGATGGAGGGAGATATGGATTCCAAGCAACCCATCTGTTTAAACTGTGCTCTGTACATAGAGTTTCACTGGAGAGCTCTAGTATGCCTGACTTGCAAATCTGCCAAATAGCAGCAGTGGAAGGTAAAGTTCATCAGCTCATCAAAGTTCTTGGTTACAAATGAGGAATATGCTGTAGGTTTAGAAAATAATCTTAGTAAAGGAGAAGGGATAGTAGAGCTAACGAGGCACAGAGAGCTCTCTGTCATTTTTATGAACTCCACATAAGCAACACATTTCTCTTTGGAACATCTGTCACCTGGGGTTGCCATGTAAGTGAGAGTTAGAGTTGTGATATTCTTGTGTAGTTCAGAAGACTCTACTAATATGCAAAAAGCCTTACAGCTTTCAATTGCTGGCAACTACTGTTTAACAAATAATTAAATCTGTGATAATGGATGGAAATGGGATTATGTAACTGTAGATGTTTTAGAAAAATAATTGTGAATGAATTATGATTAAGAGTGTTTCATGTGAAGATGTTTGAGCCATTTCTATCTATCATGCATTCCTGTCTTGAGGCAGAAAACTTTGAAGATTAAAAAAAATAAAATAATCAAAATAAAATATTGCAGTGTCTTTCTCCATATCTGTTCTGGTTCCTTCTGTACATAAAGTGGATGCTGTCATCACAGTCACAGTGTCTGGGTCTGTGATTTTGAAAGAACTTTCTCAATGTGTGCTTTTTTGATAACCTCCCAGGCTGTCTAAAAATAACTCAGCATCATGTATACTATTGTCAGATCTGAATATTGCTCTTGTTTATGTTTCATGAGTTCTGTGACATTTCCCTTTTTCATGAACAGCTGGCATTATCCTTCTGTAGGCAATTGATGAGTGGCAGAGTGTTACAAACAGATTTTTGTCCTGCTGCAAAGTGCAGTCTTCCTTCCAGGGTTCTGCCCAGAAGCTTTCTTCTGGAAGTCAGGAGAGAAGTACAAACTTATTTTTGGCTATGATGTATTAAATACCCCAATGTTTCCCCATTCCTCATAGTCTCTCTCCAGCTGCAGGTGCAGAAGTTCACAATATGCTGAACATATTCCTTGTGTGAGATTGCATCTTTTCAAAGGCTTTGAATCATTCCATGTCTTGCATCTGGTTTCTGCCCTTCACAAAAGGGGAGGGTGAGGTACAGAAGGAAGAAACCTGCAAGATAAACAAATACCTCATGTTTATCCTCACTTAAAGGAAAAGCAAACAAACACCACCATTGCCACCCTGAGTGGGACTGGAAACCTTGACTCTTCTTTTCCACCAAATTGTCAGGAGAATGCTGACACCAGGAGAATGTTCTGCCATGAGCAACAAGCAGATGTCCCAAGGTCATGCTGTGCTGTTCCCAGCACACCTGCAGCTGTGGAGTTTGTGCTTTTCTATGCTCTGCTCCCTTCCTCTCCAGCTCAAGGCTTTTGCTGCCTCTTCTCCTGGGATTCCCAGTAAGGCAGGAGTCTTTCTGAAGAGCAGGGAAGCTGGTCTTCGAGTCCTCCTCAGTGATGCCGGTGGGACAGGGCTCCCAAGTGGCCACTCTGCTCACCTGGGACAGCAGCAGCTGCTGTCAGTTCAGAGCTGCAGTGATGGTGTTTGTGCTGAGGAGATGAAGTTCAGGGTGGAAGCACCCCTGAAGGCATAAAACTATAACTGCAGGATGGAAAACTTAAAGTCCGTATTAAAATGTTCGTATGGCTTTGTAGTAAAACACTGGAAAGTTAAGGAGTGCCATGCTTGTGGATTCTTGCAGTCTGCATCCATATGGGTGAATCAGATAAAGTGATACTGGGTTTTGTGAATATAATCACATATCCATATGGGGTTTTATTTTCCCCATGGAAGCTTCAGGATAGGTGAGGAACAGGCTGGGTAGTGGTGAATGATGATTTTCTTTGGTTTGATCTGGCTGGAATTCTCATACATATATATATATATATATATATATATTATTTGTTATATAAATAACAAGTACTCATTTTTGCACATGATGCATCTCAAGGTCTAGCTGCTTACTTTTTTAGTCATTCCTAGAAAGCAATGGTTCTGATTTTGTCTGTGAAAATGAACAAAAATTTTATTTGGTTTGTTATATTGATTAGTCTGCACTGAACAATATGCTGTGTTTTCTACTTTGTGCTTCACTGCATAAGATGTGAATGTTTCCTTCAGTGCAGTATTTCAGTTGAATCAGGATGAAGTAAGTAGAATGTCCTTGTGAAATTTAGGCATGACCAAACCAACCAACCAACCAAAAAATTCTCATTTCCACAGCCTCATGCTAATAAAATGTGGGCTCCTGGCAGTGGAAGGGTTACTATTACATGAGGTGGATTTTACTTGAGTGATATTTGTGCTGCATATTTGCTTTCCTTCTGAACAAGTCCAAGCCCATTGCCTAATCTTTATTTCTGACAGATGTTTTGTGTACTAATACTTTAATCAACTGAGAATGAAAAACTGCTTACAGTGGGATTATACCCTTTAGAACCCTGGCCAGTGTACACATTTTAATGTATTTAACACGCATGGGGTGGCTTTGTGTGCAGATACACGTATGCAAGCATCAAATGGATAATGGATGTGGGTGCTCTAGGCCTTTTTTTTTTTTCTGGCTTGAAAGGGAGATGTGGGTGACTCCACAGTTAATTAAGAAGGTTTAGGAGCACAGAAGCCTTCCCAACAGAATGGTAAGGCAAGAGGATTGGGAGAGGAGGGGCAGTGGTGGAACTGGTTTTACCAGAGCTGTTTCCTACGCTGGTTCCCCACCACACACCCCAAATTTCCCTCTTCTAGTTTTTGTCCGTGTGCTAATGTCTATAAAACTTTTCACTTCTGTTGGATGTACTGGCTGGTTAAAAGGTGGGTTTGAGAAAGGAAGTTTATGGAGATTTTTGCTGTATTTTACTTTTAACAAATTATTCTAAAAAAACAGCTTTCTTCCAAAAAGTTCTTCTAGGGAACCAAAATCTACCAACAGCCTACATCTTTAAGGGATATGTATGTCCTCATGATTTTTACAGCCCAGTATCCTTTTCAGTCGGGGACCTCTGGACACTTCCCAGCTCTCACCAACCAAGTGATCTCCAGCAGATCTGTCCCCTGTCAGCAGCCTCTGCTGTGTAGCTCTGTGTGGGTCACATTATTTTTGCTCTCAGGTAACCACCACACTTGTTGGTTCCTTTTTATCCCCCTCCAAAGCTCTATCAGAGATCAGTCCTTGCACTGGCAATAATTTTTTTCCTTTTTAAGTCTGTTCACATTCTGCTGTGCACCTATAGCTGCATACAGGAAAATCACAGAAGAGGAAGGTCATAAACTGGGTGCATCAGACAATGGATACAGCTTCAAATGCTATCTAGGATGTAAGTATAAAAATCCCTGGAATTTTGTACTCTGACAATGAGTGTCTCTGGTGTTGGGGGGACACTGGCAATGGAACTGGGAACGTATGAAACTATATATTTCCTAAGTAAAAGGAACTTGGAGCAAACCTTGGTGTTGTTGCTACATCAGGGAGGCCTCGGGGCTAACCTCATAGCTCAGGAAAACAAGCCAAAAACCCCCAGAAACAGACAAAATTATAACCAAAGCTTTTGGCTTTAGCAAAGCAGGCAAAAAGCTTTCCATGTGACAGCAAAAGCAGAGGGAGCAAACAGAGCTGTGGTGTGTGTGCACAGAGCAGCCCACTCCCTGTATGCCAAAGTGCTCTTGCTACATTTCCTCTGCTCCAGAGTGGGTGTGAGCAGCATCCCTCTATGGGTGGGCACTCTCTTTTCTCTGCTGCTACCCTGGGCAGAATTTCTGTGGAAAACCTTGTTTTGAGCATTGTGTTGATTGGAATTTTTACTTGAAGAGCCAGACAACACAGAATTGAGAGCAGAGGGAGAGGCAACATCTTGTCCAGACACAGGTGTCCTCCAGTGCTAATGCTAAACAGAGATTTTTCGTGACTGTTTAATGTGAAATGGCTGTTGTATAGACAGGGCTTCTGAAAGGATCCCATTTACCCCAAGTTTGGCAAAGGGAAAATGAAATGTCAATTGAGCATGCAAAGCCTGGTTTCTTATGTCAAAAGTTGTAATGCATTTTTAGATTGATTCACAAATCAGGAGATCTGCAGTTCCGTGGGTTTTCTGCCAGCTGGGAAGGAAACAGATGTGGAGCATTTTAAACTTTCAAAAAAGCATACCTATGAGGGATTTTTCAAGACAGATGTCCATTCCACCCTTTGCCAGGACCATATGGATATGCTTACATTATATTTTGTGGGGGTGTTCATAGAAATTCTGCTTATGTTGGAGTATTTTGTATTAGACTCAATAATTCTCTAGGGAAAAAGACAAAACCAAAAACAAACTGCTTGAATAGCTATCTTCCAAATTGCTCTCTCAGTGGCCTTCCTAGGGGTGTACCTCTGAAACATTTTTCTCTGAGTAGACCTCTTGCTCTGATAGATTTTCTTTCAATTATACATAACATTTCAGAATGTTTTTTTCTCTCTTAAGAACAGGACAACCTCAAGGTTATTTCCAGCAATTAAATCAGAGTTGTTCTCCCTAACAGCAAAGAGGGGAACAACTTCAGCATGCCTAGGAGTCATGTCTTCAAAAGCTTTGGACTAAGGCTAGAGGTGTCCAGGTGGTGCTTCCCTGTGCTGATGCTGCACTTGGAGGCTCCAGGGGATTGCTGTGTCCATGGGCTGCTCTGTATCCTAATGGGGGCTCCATGGGCTGCTGTGTATCCTTATGGAGGCTCCAGGGGATGGCTGTGTCCATGGGCTGCTGTGTATCCTTATGGAGGCTCCATGGGCTGCTGTGTATCCTTATGGAGGCTCCAAGGGCTGCTGTGTATCCTTATGGAGGCTCCAAGGGCTGGCTGTGTCCATGGGCTGCTGTGTATCCTTATGGAGGCTCCAAGGCTGTGTCCATGGGCTCCTCTGTACCCCTTTGGGAGTGGCAGGAGGTGGCTGTGCAGACTCTTCCACCCACCACTCCATGGAATGCTGACAAGGTCATGTGTTTTGGTGAGCCTTGCCATCATCATTGCCAACCCAGGTGGTGTTCCTGCAGCAGTTTCACTTCCTTGGATGACTTTCTCCTGGAGTATTTGCAGTTTATCCACAGCATGCAGGATATTGCAATCCTTAAATTTCTCAGAGGGGGAAAGGAGAGGATTTGGTATGCAGCCTTCTCATTTACTGCTTTGATATTATTTTTTTTCCTTCATTCTTCCACGGATTTAAATCTGTTTGGCTGGAAATGAGTGAAGGAACACTTTGACACAAAGACTGACGCAGGTTTGACTGGAAAGTTTATTCTTAAGTTCCCCCCATCACTTTGGAGCCTGACCAACATCAGAGATTTTAATGTCACAGATAGCGTGATAGAAATTCTGGCTTAGCTGTGCTGTAAGGAAAGATCAAGGGGAACTATGGCCTGTATCCCATTTTTGGGTCCTGAATTATTGCCAATTATAATATCTCCCGCTGCAAGCACTGTCTCCCCAGAATCACCCTGTGGGAACTGATCATAACTCTGCAGCAATGTACAGAAAGAGGGTTTGTGCACAGGGGGAAGGGCTGCAGATGGGGAGAGCTGCCATAAATGGCTTAGCTGACAGTCCAGCTTTTTGCTGAATTGAAAACTTGCCTCGCTGGAAATCATGGGAATCGGCTTATGAGTCTCAGGCTGGATTCATCTGCATGGGGCTGCGTATGCAAAGAGCTTGGCCTGGGGGTGCTGTGCTCTGTGCACGTGGTCCTGCTGCACATCTGATGTGCCACGTTGCTGTAAAATGTGTAAAATTGAATGGAATGTCCGTGGAACAGAGGGAATGAGTATCATGTGTGCAAAGTAATAAGCAAGTTTTTGATCAGCCCAACATGTGACCCTTTTGTCACCCTTATCCTGATTTGTTTGTTTTGCCTTCTTCCTCCACATTTTCAAAGGCCCTTCAGGAGGTTTGTTCCCAGTAGTTCTCAAGGAGTTTCTGCTCAGAGTAATTTTCAGGGCAGAGCCCCATTTTAACAGCAGTAGAGCACACCATTGTTCTGTCCTGTGATCCAGAATCAGACAGCTACAGGTGATGGAGCAGGAGAGGAAACATTGCAAGAGTGAGGCTCCAGAGTTACTGGATGTGGTGGTGAGAAAAAGCCCATGAAAATAGTGGTGCCAGCTAAAAGCCCAGTGCAGTACAGGCACACCCTTTCTGCTGCAGGTATTTAGGTGTGATGATTGGACTTGTTCCCCTTAAGTACTTCCTTTGGATGAGCAATGCCAGTGCTTGCTTCTCTTTGATTCATATGCACCAGCCACTGCCCCTGTATATAAATACATATATATAAGTTAATATAATTACAGTTCCTGCCCCCTGACCTGTAGTGCTGCATGGGAACTTGCAGCTTTTTGTTGACATTCATTTGGAAAAAGAACTTCCCCTTCTTATCATGAATATGGAAATTTCACACCAGGCAAATTCTAATCTAGCATGAAAAAATAGTCACAGGCCCAAACCTAAGTCTGAAGTGGAAAGGTGACTCCAAGAGTTGATTATGGGAAGGAAATAGGATGATACAAAGGAAGAGGGGAATGCACCACTGGTTTTCTGCATCATAACAGACCAGTGGTTTCCAAACACTGGCATAGGGAATGGGGTTGGTTCAACAGTGAATATGTTCTGGGAAATAATTTCATGTTTCTTGAACAATATGAAAACTGAAAGGAGGGAGAAAGCTGTAAAAGGAGAGGGATTTGCCTGGATGGGCCATCCTACTCTTGGCAAGAGTGTGCTCAGCACTACAGTACATTGCAGGCTAGAGGGTGGGTTTGTGACTCTCATTCTCTAAACTACAAGAATATGACCTGTCAAAAGGTTTTCTTCTAGAAAAGAAGAGGCAATAGGAAGAATGCAGGGGAATGTTTTGTCAAAACCTGTTACAAGGCAGACTTTCCTAAAGGATTTTCCTTATATCTATCCTTATATCTATTATATTAAAAAAAAAAACTTGTGGAGTCAGTCTGTGGATACAAGCCCTCTGTTCCTCAGAAATTATACCCTCACCCTTCCCTGCACCCTGTGGGAGGCTTGGATTTCATTATTTTCCTTTTCTATCGAAGGTTTCAAATATCTTCCCTCCTTCGTGTATGCTGTGGCTCTGCAATAGCACTTTCCTTAACGTACAGAAATTAAGAGTGGCTAATTTGACCACTGCCCTTAAAGGAAAAACATATTCAAGCTTTTCAACTTGTTCATCCAGTGTTCCCCTGAACATCCCATCTGCGATACAGGCTATGCCTTCACCCATGAGATCCTGGACATTCTGTGTGTGGCCAGTCCCGGTTTTCCAGCTGTGTTCCAGTACCCTTCACTCATCTCTGACCACCAGCTTGGTACAACTGGAGCTGGGCTGATGACTGCCTGTGCTGCTGTCTTACCAGAAGGTGAAAATCACACCTCCCAAGTTAGACCTGGGAAGCACCTGCACCCACTGATGACAGGAGGAAATGCAATAAGACAATTTTCTGCCTCATGTTGGAGCTAATGGATAGCTTGGAAAACATTACAGCTTTGCAGAAATTTATGCAAAGACATTCCAGAAAATTTTTAAATCAGATTTTCCCCATTCTTGATGAAATATTTGGATTAATTTACATTGCCTTTGTTACGCTTGTGATTACCTAAGGTGGCTTTGTGGGCTTCTACTAACACTGAAACCAAGCAGTGCTGCACAGCTACATTTTAACTTGGGAAACATTTTCCAAAAATATATAGGTTTTTTTGTATTTTTTATTTCTCATTCACTTGCAGAACATCTGGTATTTTAACTTGCTGCAGGTAGAAACTGATTATATAATCTCTCTGCCAAAACTTTGACTCCATGGTGAATGGTATTAGTTATCAGGATCTCTCTGTCTTTTGGGCAGTGGCCAAAAAGGTGTTTCTTTCTCTTTTTCACCAGAGTAAACAGTGACTGTGTGAAAATAGGATTTTGCCTTTCAAGAACATATTTAGAGAGGGAGTTTTGGCAGTGCTGTTTGTGGTGGTGGTGGTGGTGGCTTGGGTTTTTGTTATTGGATTTTTTCCTAAATTAGCAAGCTGTATTTTGGTGTAGCTGGTCTCTCAAGTTTAAGCTGCTCATTTTCTGGGAAGGAATGCCATGGGTATCCTGCTAGCACTGGCAGTGTCTTGTTGCCACATTGACTTCTGAGCAAGCACTTCTCTCCAGCTCAATCTCTGCATTGCAACAAGCTTTGGCAAGAAACAGCAAAGAACGAGAGAAACTTCAAAAAATACATTCAGCAATGTATTAAATCCTAGAACTATGGAATCATTTAGGTTGGAGAAGACCTCTAAGATTATTGACTCCAACCATTAACCCAACACTGCAAGTCCACCACTAAACCATATCTCTGAGTGCCTCATCTAGATGTCCTTTAAATACCTCTAGGGGTGGTGACTCCACCACCTCTCTGGGCAGTCTGTTCCAATGCCTGACAGTTCTTTCAGTGAAGGAATCTTTCCTCAAACCCAATCTAAAGCTTCCCTGGCACAACTCAAGGCCTTCTCCTCTTGTCCTGTCACTGGTGCCTGGGAGAAGAGTCCAAACCTCACCTCACTACAACCTCCTTTAGGGCAATAGAGTGGTAACAGAGAGTGATAAGGTCCTCACTGAGCTTTTTTTTCTCCAGACCAAACAGCTCCAGTTGCAGTTCCTTGCAGGCAATGCAAACCCATTGCACTGGTGAGATGCAGGTGTGGGATCCCCAGGCTGTGCTTCTCACTGCCAAAGTTGTTCTGTGTGTGCACTGTGAGCCCTGCCACAGTGAGCAGCTGCTCCCAACCACCACCAGGGAGCTGAGCTCTGCCTTGGAACATAAATTCAGCTGCTCAGGCTGGTCCTCCACCATGTGGGACGAAATGTTGGTGTCGCTTTGGGACTTTCCTTTATGCAATATGCTTCTGCTCAACAAATTGCCTCCATTCAGCTTTTCCACTGAAGGAGGAAGGCTACAGCTTATAAATTCAGTGAGATGTGCCTGTGTCTGTGTGTGGCTGTGGCTGTCCAACCAGGCAGGTGCTGCTGGCTGTGCAGGGGTGTCCCAGGAGGGAGGACCATGCTGGTGCCAGGCTGCAGGGCACAGGAGAGGTGTGCCTGGGCTCTCTTGGCTGACATCCCATTTCCTATCAAATGCAGAATCCAGACATAGACCTTCCACTGGCCTCACTGCCAGGACAAGCTGTAGATACCTGCTGAACATAGATTGTTTTCTTCTTAATGCACTGCACCTATAAAATGTTTAGTTAAGGCTAAAGGAGGGAGCTTGTATCCATTCCTTTGCTGAACTCTTCTGATGGGCAGAAAAGCCATTTTAACAGACAGCTCTCACTCTGCTTCTCCTTAGCTGTGAAAGACAGACTTGTTAGTGAATTAACTGGTTTCTTTTCTGTAGGGACTGTGGTGAGGTAGTAATGACTGAGTACTAATAAGCTTCTTGTCAGAGAGAACAGCCCTGAAAAATTGTAATTTTATGGAATAAAGGTTTATGAAGGGGTCTGTCTGCATGGACATGTGAAATCAGACCTGCCATCCTAAAACTGCTGGTAGGTGAGTGAGGAATCCTGCAGAGAGCAGAGCCAGGACCATCCTAGCCCTGTTTGGCAGCTGCCATCTGGGCTGGCAGGGCTTTCCCTTGCCCGGCCCTCGGAGGTGATCCTCCTGTGACAATGGATTTTAGTGAGAGCCACATGGCTCACCCTGAGCTCTGCCACACTGCAGTCAGTGTTGAAACATTTAGACACCAGGGATATGACTCAGATGCCTGTGCTAGATAAGCAAAAATAAAATAAGAAGCAAAAGGAAACCCTGCGGAAGGAGGGGAGAGCCCGCACGCAAGTTTAATTGGACAAAAATCAGGCATTTTGAAGTCTTGCTGAGAAAAACAAGCCTAAGCCTTCAGCTAAAATGCTTTACAGCCATTCCCTCAGCCATTTGGACAGCCATTCCCTCCCCTCCAGCTGATATAACAAATGGAACCAGTTTCCACCCCCACCCCTCTTTTATCTGTTTCCTTTCAGTAAAGTCTGAAGAAAGTATTTCCGCTCCCTCACCCTCCTTCAACCAGGAGGCTGCCTGATATCCCCTTGGTCCATGGGAAGTGGGATGAAAACTGAAACAGGATGGTTTGTTCCAGTACAGATGTGCACAGCTCCTTCACCCCCAAGGCTGCCAGAAGGTGACAGCTCTGTGTGTGCCTGCAGCTGCCTCAGAAAAAGGTCAGAAATACATATATGTGGTGGGAGAGAGGTTTAAGCACACATTTATGAAAATATGAGAGCTTAAGAAGAATTGGGTCACATCTGACTGCTACCATCTGGCCCACTTCACTCCAAGATTACCCAGGAATGTATTTCACATGTGCCTTTGGAACAAGATTGGGAGCTGCCAAAAAGAAAATATTTTACAGCTGAGTGTTGCATTTTGCTCGGAGCAGCTCAAATGCAATATCCCAAGGAGGAGGATTCCATCGGCAGGCAGGGAATTTGGGCCCAGTCCCTTTGTTTTGTCTGGGCAGTTTTGTAATATGGGACGCCTAGATGTTTGCTGGATTGGTTTTAAAAGGTCCTTGGTTAGAACAGAAGCTTCCTAATGGAGAGTGGTTTATTAAAGCAGAGCCCTGGGCAGGCAGCTGAGCCTGTGTTGGAGTCACAGCCCAGACAAGGAGCGTGTCCTTGTGAAATGCCACCTCAGGAGAGCCCATGGGCAGTGCTGTGCTGGGGGGAGGCAGCTTGGATGCAGGCTGGAGATGCCAGAGTGCTGGCATCCCATGGGGATGGAGCTTCCCTCAGTGGGAAAAAGGGCTTCACCCTTGTGTGTTTCCCTGGGTGTAGCATGGGGGCATCTCACTCCTGTGCAACAGGTGTGTGTCACTAAGATATTTTCTGAAAAAACCCTGTGCTAGGATTTTTCTCTTGAGAAGCTGAGAAGCTTCAGAGGAAAAGAAAAACAATAATTATCAGTTGCTGTGGAATGCAACAGGTGCATTTTTGATTGGTTTATGTTGTTTTTTTTAATTAATGGCTAATCACAGCTGGCTCAGATTCTCTGAGAGTCATGAGCTTTTGTTATCATTCTTTTCTATTCTTTGCTAGCTTTTTGATGAAATTTTTTCTTCTATTTTTTAGTATAGTTTTAATATATAATTTTCTTTTAATACAATATATATCATAAAATAATAAATCAGCCTTCTGAAACACAGAGTCAAAATTCTCATCTCTTCTCTCATCCTAAGACCCCTGCAAACACCACCACATTTGGTGACCCCAAGTGAAGAAAAAATCCACAGGTGTGCTGCCTTGCCAGACTATATATATAGGTAAATGTTATCTGATGTGTTTTGAAACATATAAAAATAGGTTTTGTGGTGATCTTTGCACACTTGGGAAGAGGCACACGTTTCTCTGTGGCACACCAGCACGTGGGACAGAATCTCACATGGTGAAAGAGCTCGTGGCACCTGTTGCACTTGGGCTGATGTGGGTTCATTCCCAGAAAAACAGGGAATGTGGGAGCAGCAGCACTTCACTTTGCCTCTGTCTGGGCACCCTGTAAGAGGAGAAGGAGCTTTTTGAGCATTACTCTAGCGAGGATGGAGTTAATCCTCTCTCTGCCTCAAGCAAGGTTTGCAGGACCAGAGAGCTGAACCAGCTGTGGAGGTTTCATTTACTGCAGTGTGCTGGAGAGTATGGACTGCTGAGGTTAGTGACAGATACAGGTTGGGATAATCCTGAAAAGCTGGGGGAGTGCATCCTTGCCTTTTATATATATATATATATATATATATATATATATATATGTATGTATGTATGTATGTATATAAATTAGAATCAGCCACAGTTCATTTTTTGTCTTAATTACTGTTTTAGGTTTTGAGTGAGGGGACTTGTGGTATTTGTGAGGGTCCCCAGGATGAGGTGAGAGATGAGGAATGTTCTCAGAAGGCTGATTTATTATTATATGATATTAAAAGAATGCTATACTAAACCTATACTAAAGAAAGAAAAAGGATATGAACAGAAGGCTTAACAAGAATGATAATGAAAAAACTCGTGACTGACTCCTCAGAGTCTGACACAGCTGATGGTGATTGGTCATTAAGTAAAAACAATTCACAGGAAACCAATCAAACATGCACCTGTTGGTAAACAATCTCCAGACCACATTCCAAAGCAGCAAACACAGGAGAAGCAATCAGATAATTATTGTTTTCATTCTTTTCTGAGGCTTCTCAGCTTCCCAGGACAAGAAATCCTGGTGAAGGGATTTTTCAGAAACCATGACAGTGACAAGGACTTCTTATTTTTAAGATGTAGAGGGTAGGGAACTTCTATCTATCCATGGGGTAGGAGCTCAGTCACACAGAGTGCAGTATGAAAGGGTGTGCAAGTGCACAACAGTTTTGCTGGCTGGAGCCTCCTGTCCTGAGCTTTGTGTGGTGGGAAAGGGTGCAGTGGGACCAGCTTCAGGCATCAAAAGTGTGATTATGAGCAAGTCTTGCCAAGGCCACTGGCCCCAAGGCATCCCCACACCCTGCCAATGTTCTGCTGGGCTTGCACCAAGTTCTTCCACAGGTTAAAAATGGGAATTGCCTCAGCACAGTGGCACTTCTCATCTTTTGAGGCTTTTGGGTCAGAGCAGATGGCTTCTGCTTATCACACAAGGAAAGTAGTTTTGTTTGTTCCTACAGTAGTTGCACAGCAGACAAAGGGTTCAAATTGCCACACTGTTGTGTTTCATTCCTCTCAAACTCAACTGCTTTGAACCAAAAACCCAACCAAAAACCCAAAAAACCCTCATCAAATTGTGTTCTGCAAGTGTGTATTTTTCATATTTAGAAATAGTTACTCAGCAGCCATGAAGTCTTGTTTGTCCTGTAAAACAGAAAGATTTGATAACTTTTATGCCATGGTCCATTCTTGTAAGTTATGATGGGCTCCAAAGGCCAACAGCAACAGTGGAGTTTTGTGCCTTTGCTGGAGTCAGAAAGCACTGATCAGGATGAGACAAGAGCTGGAATGGTAATCCAGAATAATTCATTGTATTATTTCTTGCTCCATTCTGCCCATTTCTATTAGCCTAAATATAGGCTGTGGTTTTGCTAATAAATGTCAGTTAATCTCAACTTTTTCTCAAACACACCCAAGGAAGAAGACAGAACTGAGCAGCAAATAGACTTTACCTCAGACTGTGTTTACCTGGGAATATCTGTGCTCCACCCCGAGTCTGTCTGAGCCAGTTGTTCATTACCACATGTAGCACTCACCAGAGAAGGGACTGAAATTTCTGCACTCTGGCTATTGTTTTCTGGGAAATCTCATTTTACAAAACACCTGTTGTTGGGTGTGTTAGGAAATTTAAAAAAAAAAGCCCACGTAATTTTTGCTTTGTTGGTCTCTGAGAAGAAAATCTACAGCATGGGAACATCATCCTAGCCAGGGAAATGTTTTCTCTAGCTTAACAGTGGGAAATGCTTAATCTCTGTTGGAGCTATCAGGGAATTTCTTCCTGCTCCCACACTCTGCCAGCCTAATACATCCCTTTGGAACACCAGTAAATGCATTTAAGGAGTGAAAACCTTTGTCTCCCTCATGCCTGCTCATGTCCTTTACCATTTTGAGAGCCCACAGGCAGAGTTTTCACCTCATGTCTCTTCAGGGAGTTGTGGGACATAGAAATATTTTGGTTGGTGTTTGCTGTGGTCAGTAAATGCCTTTCATCTGTAATACAGAAAATATTCCTGGCTTGTGTGATGTGCTCACTTCAGCCAGGGGGTTTAGGTTGTCTCTTGGTGGGACAAAAAGTCAATCAACGGAGGGCACATGTGACTGAGAAAATGCACTCACTGCAGAGTTTTGCTAGTGGCAGGGCCTTGTCAGCTTTGCAAAGAACATAATTAGTACAGACTCTCTTATTATTATAATAGAGGGTTTCTTACACTGCCATTACAACTGAAGAATTAATTTGTAGTCAATATTTTCTTATAGATAAGAGCATGGGTTTTGAAATCAAACCTGCTTAGCACTAGGTGGCACTCTGCTATAATCTAAATTAGTTTGCTTTAGTTCTGGAGTTTGGTAAACATTTTAGCAATCACAACAACAACAAGAGATTTAATTCATCAGCAAGTTGCCAGGATAGGCACCCATGTTGTGAAAGGAGGGGAAATTTAATTAGATTGTAAAGCCTCTCTAATGTCCACTGGACAAGGGCAGGGTGGAAATGAGATCCATGCCCTTCTCCTAACAGTGCCAGTCACTGCCCTTGCTATTGAGAAACCAGTGTGGTGTTTGGTGGGGTTAATAATATGGTGTCCTCTGAGGAAATGGTATGGAGGTGCATAATTCACAGCCTTGTCAGTAGAAAATGAAGTGGGGGTTGTGGAACACCTCCTAAAAGAGCAGCTGTTCTGCCCCACTTGTTCTTGGTATGTTTTGTACCATGGAGGCCAGGAGAGTGAAAGCTGCACTCTTCATAGTTTTCATTGGTTTGCACTGGTAAGG
This sequence comes from Agelaius phoeniceus, assembly GCF_051311805.1. Classification (NCBI taxonomy): domain Eukaryota; kingdom Metazoa; phylum Chordata; class Aves; order Passeriformes; family Icteridae; genus Agelaius; species Agelaius phoeniceus. The sequence goes on along the minus strand of NC_135267.1, from coordinate 92,249,613 downwards.
CTTTTAAAATTTATTTCAATGGACTGAATTCATAGGGTGTGTGAAGATTTAATAGACAGGTGGTTTCTGGGTCAAATATTGCCTGAGTGGGTGTAGGACTGACTCTTTATCCAAGGGGAGGATAGGGTTCTAGAGCTGGGTCATGATGGGGGCATGTTTGCAGAGTGAATCCCTAGGGGAGGAAATGGAATTGAGGTGTGTAGGGCTGGAACCCAGTTTCTAGCAGTAAAGAATAACCCAGAAACCTTGGAGTTGCACTGCAGTTCATCCAAGCTGTATTCTGGATGAATATGTATATTTGTATGTGTGAGTACTGAATTTGTATATGGCATGAATTTGTATACATATGAATATTTATATGATGATTTCTCCTCATCCACAAGAAATTGATAGTCCTAGAAAAACTCAAGTTGTCAATGCTGTTAAAAAAAATACATGACTTGGCAAATGGCTGTCAGCCACTGATATGAGTGCTGTTTCTGGGCTCTCTGAGGAAGAGTGACCCATGGCTTGGGACACAAACCCAGCCCTGGGATTGCTGCTCTGGCAATGGAAGTCTGAGAATCCAGACTTCCTATGGGACCATGAATGCAAAGGACGGAATCAGTCAAAGGCTCATCTGCTACAGCCTCCTTCACCCTCCAGCTGGCAGAGACTCTGCAGCTGGTGCAGGATGAGAACTCAGCCTCTCTGCTGCTGACCAGAGAAGAGAGAGAGCTGTTGGTAAAGCTGAGGTGTGGGGGCATTCTGTGTGCTCAGCAGAGCCTGAAGCATGTCTGAGGCTGCTGCAGGCACCTGTCCCCTTGGGAGCCAGGGGCTGAGGCTGTGCCAGCAGGGAGGCAGCTGAAGGCATTTTCTGGGAAAGCTGACCTGAACTCACTGTTATCCTAGAAAATGAGGCTGGCAGGGGAGGAGAAGGGCACAGGTTTTTCTGATCTAATGCAGGTATTAGACAGCTTTACCTGGTATCCTGGGGACCCTGAGCTGTCCTTCTTCCTTGGCATATGGGGATTTGCTGTTTTCCAGGAGAGAGATCCAGGGCACCTGCAGGGCTTCCACCTCCTGCAGGAGCTCAGGATAGCAGGAAAAGAGAGAGAGCCTGGCCCAGCTCTGTGATTTGGGCATTTATTTGGGAGAGAGGAGTGGGCTTCAGGTGCCTCCACATGCCAGGCTTTGTCAAAGCACCAGATGTGTTTCATGTGAAATGTGTGTGCCTCTCTGTGTGTGTCTGTGTATTACTGGCAAACACTGACTTTTTAATGCCACTCTGTGACCTTTGTGGTTTGGGTTCTGTCCCTAATATTAAAGGCTCCCTCCTCAAATACCTTTTCTTGTTCTCTGTGTAGACCAGTTCTAATCACCCCAAGTGACTGGTGCCACTTTCCTTGGCTATCTGGGCATATAATCTGTTTAACAGTTTTCTTCCAACAGCCAGTTTCCTGGATTGTTTTCTTTTTCCTTGAATTTTAGCCCAGCCCTTGTTTTGTCCTGTAAGGCAGCTCTGATATTTTGGAATGCCTTTATTATTTGTTCCCCTTCAAATAATTAACTTATGTTTTTGTTCCACAGCACATCTTTGGTTGCTTTAATGGCAAAAAGGACAAATTTTTCAGTTGTCTTATTTTCTAATGGATAAGAAAGATCAAGACTTCTGTGTTTCTATCTGGAGGCATGTGTGCAAAGAAAGATAAAGCCAAATGAGAGCAAATGGCTATCCATACACACTTGTGTACAGGCTGAGGGTTTTTCTCTAGTCTTTTTGGGAGCTATTGCTTCCCTCTCTGTAAAGATTACATGACAAAATTTTCCATATAAATTGCAATCCTTCTGAGGTGCTTCATGATGAAATGTGCCCTATTGAACTGTTTTTGTGGAGGACTACAACTGCAGTTGGTGGTTTCAAATCAGTCCAACATGTGGTGGAGCACTGGTAAAACACACTAGGCAGCCTGTCTTCCAGTGTATATTTCTGCTGGCAGAGACCCTAGATCTCCTTGGCCAAGCATTCAGTGCTGGGATAAAATCTAGATTCCCAGCAAATTCTCAATTAAGTGCAAGATGTTTCTTGAGCACAGAGCCAGAGATCAAACTGAAATAAGGCTCACTCTGAGAAATATTTTGAAAACTGTTTGAATAACCTAGTGTATACAAATATTTTAGGTCAACTATCATATTCTCTCAAGACTTGTAGGCGTTTCTGTATGGGTGCCAGCAGCACTGCATCTCTAAAGAATGGAACCAATGCTGAATTCTTACTTCCACTACTGTGTCAGTGAATCCACCCACGGCTTGATAATGTCAGTGCAATGCGATGGAAAGTTTTAATTATTGTTTGGCCCTCGTGTTGTTTTAAGGATATTTTTGCATCAGCTTTGTGAGGAAAAGGAGAGGAGGGTAGTAACCAGGGATAGGAAAGTAATCCATCCAGCTCTTTGAAGGAAAACTCACCTTGTCTCAGTTTGCAAAGTCGTGCTGGTACGCAGCTTTGCACTTTTTCACCTTTAAAACTTTGGCCTTAAATGAGAGGAGAAACAAGCCTAGACAATTTCTTCTCCTTTGCTTCTGAATCTGAGCAGTGCACACCCACTCAGTGCCTTCCTAGAGCCACAGACAGGTTTGGATAGTCTGTTGGTGGCAGCAGATCTGACTGGGTTTGTCTTGTAGCAAGAGATGAGCCCAGCCTGTCCCCCTGGGCAGCTGCCAGCCTGGTTCCCTTCTGGTGCAGGCAGAGCTGCACCAGATGTGCCTCGCTCCATCACAGAAACCACTGTGCAGGCTGCTGACCAGCTATGCTCAAGCATTTTGGCAGAATCCTGTTCAACATTGGAAGGAATGCTTTTAATAGTCTGCATTTCTCCTGGAGGCCTGCATTAGGGATGTAGTTGCCTCCCACGCGTGCTCAAGTCTGATTGGAAAGTGTGATATGGCATGGATGTGCATTGTGGCTAGGGGATGTCAGCAAGACAGATTTAAAGTACTGCTGGAGGAATGACAGAAGAAGTATGCAGACCTTTCAAGATCAGAGGCCAGATCCATATTTTTCATATGTGAAAGCAGCAGTGACTTTGCTGAAGGCAGTGGTGTTACTGTTCTCTAATGCATGTGAAGAGTTTGTGCATTATTCATTATCTGAACCAAAGAACATCCGTGCTTTTATGTCACTTTGATAGTTGGTGCATGGAGCTGTGAACCTCCTAAGGAGGCACTTGCCAGCTGCTGTTAGTTTTTATGCAGGAGAATTCATCTTATCCAGAATTCTTGCAGCAGCTGATGACAAATGCACTGCTGCTCTGCAGTCTGCGGTGTTGGAAAAGGAAGGAGGCTTCCATACACCTCCAGTCAGGCTTTTGGGGGCTTGAAAAGATACCTGGATGCCTCCAGAGTTATTTGCAGTTAGAAAGGGCTCTATGGGTTGCATGTACAAAGCCTCAGATGTTTGCAAATACTGTAATGAGGCTGTGTTGGCATGTGGGATGGATGAAAGGGTTGTCAGCCACAAGTATTCACAGCTTAAACATTATTCTCTTCTCTCCCTGCCTCCCTTCCCCAGTTAAACTACAGTGAGAAGAATTTATTTTTATATTAAATACTTCGACTTATTCTTTAAATTTTTTTTGGCTCACAAAATGAAATTATGCTCTTGGATTGCACAATAATGGCTCCTAGGACTCAAAACTTTTAAAAGACAAGCAAAATGTAACCTAGAGATGAAAGAGAGCATATTTCCAAAAGCTGCTGATTCCTAAAGAGGCTTGAGGAAAATACCAAAAAAGATAACACCAATATTCAGGGGCTATTGATAGGACTTCAAGAAGAGATAAAAATAAAGGCTCTCCTTATTTTGATATTTTAAAAAATCTATTTTGTAGAAGCTAAAGCATGAGCAAAATAAGCAGAGAGTCAATTATGCCAATTTGAGCAATTTGAGAAATAGCAATTTCCTGGAAAACAGTGATAGAGCAAAACCACCTGGAAAGGGGAATGTGTAAACTGTGATCCTGTGCATCAGAATTTTGCTGAGCAGAGGAGAGCATATTCTACCTGGTGGTAAGTAGTGCATCCCTTTGTGATACCTCTTTTTCTCTGAAGGATTAGAGAAAGCATCAGTCTGCTTGAGTTAGGTGAAGTGGATCCAATCATACTCTGCAAATGGGAACTTTTATAGCAACTTAATATTTTGTGGCACTCAAATATTTTTCCAACATCTCCATAAAGAATTAAGGAATCATACGCTGGTCGGTGCTGTGGATGTCACTTCTCTTTTTGATATATATTTTCTCTATCAGTTACTGTGAGGAATGTGAGTTGTGGTTGTCTCAGCAAACCTGAGTGTTTTCAGACTGCTGACAAGCCTTTGAGTTGTCTGTGTTGGTTATATGCTGCCTGTTTTTTGGCAAAGCAGTTGTTGAGCATAAGGAGGTGTGTGAACCTGTGGGTAGGTGATTTCATCCTTAGGAGCCTTGGTAGGGAATTCTGAAGCACACACACCCATGCCTTTGACAGCAACTTGGTGAGGATATGAGTTGGAAAGGATTTCCTGGGATGAAGTTGTACACCTAGAGAGGCTGACAGCCCCACCTCTTCCAGCAGCAATCGCGGGGCTGGCTGGGACAGCAGCAGATATGGATGGGTGCAAAGGAATTTTATTTTGAGAGAGATGTATTTGTGGTTGGGAGATTGCACATGAAAAAGTCAAAAGAAGGTGAATTAGGAATAAAAAGATGTCTGTGAGTAGACAACACAAGGTAGAATACATCTTTTCACCTTTCACCTGATTCCTTTTCAGATTGATTTGGATGAGCTCAGTATTTCTCTGATGCTCATGTTAACAAAAAATGCTCTGCATAGAGAGATCTGTGTGGCAAAACAGTGCTGGGGAGTCTGATGTCTGCAGCAAATGCCAAGGGGAAATTTATTTTTGAATAGCTCTAATCTGATCCTGTTGACTTGCTGCCCACTAGCACAATGTGTGCACTCCTGGAGCACATCACCCTGTTGAATTTAACTCATTAGGAATTAATTGTGCCCTCTGGGTCAGGAGCACAATCCTGACGAAAATCTCTTGGTTGATCCCACTCACCTCATTTTTGGCTCACATCCCAGAAATATCTCCAGTGAGCACAGGGTCACTTCAGATCACACAATTTATCCTCTCTCCCTCTTTTGGGAGAACTGTGCCTCCTCATGTCTGCTCATGTGTCAGTCTGTCCTGCAGGAGGCTTTGGGAAGCATGGCCAAACACCTCTGCTGTCCGCAGCTTGATTGTACAGAAGTGAGGGATTTCTCCAAGTAGGATTCCATCCCAGGCAATCCAAAGCAGGACCTTCTGGATCCTGGCTGCTCAGTTTTAAGTATGAAATCAGCATAAAGGGAATCAAAAAGGAAGATCAGAATAGATCTGCTTGATGTTTGCTATTTACTGCTCAAGCATTCATCTCAAAGCCTGGAGGCTGGAGAGGGAAGGCTCACCTGCTGGCAGCATGTTAGTCCCTATATTTTAATGCTGAAAACTCCTATGCAGGGTCTAAAAAATCTGCTTTTTTCATATCAGTTAAAAAAACTGTGTGCTCATCACAGCATGGTTCCCTGTATTAGTAAGTCCTAAAACTGCCTTCCCTATTGTCTGAATTTCCATTTTCAGTTTACAGTTTTTCTATTCCTGTGGGAAGAGGCTCCCCACTTTCATTTCCATGCAGTGCTGAAACTGGGAATCCCATTAGCATTGTTCATATGACCTACAGAATGTGAGTAAATGTTCCATAGCTGTGTATCCTCTTGGCTGCTCTCCAGGGCCTGTAATTAACTCCACATATATTCCTCTATCTATCATGGGCCTTTAGATCTGACCTAACAGAAACAGTGAAAGCTGGAATAGAAAGTGAAGCTTTATGGAAAAAATCAAAGAAAGTGCTTTGCTTGCTGATAAGACTTTAGGTGTTTACTGTGCATGCTGTCCTTTTAGCAAAATTTCAGTCCTAGGAAAGCACTGCAAGTATAAAGCAGCCCTTTGAAAAGATCATGTGACTTTCAGTGTGCAAGAGATGCTTGGGCATACTTTAATTTTTTAAGCATGATGTGAACACGTCACCTGTGAGTGGGTTGAATTAATCTTTATGTGGGTAACAAAATTTTTTAATTTAATAAGTCATTTAACTATCTTGTCATCCTGGCTAACTAGAACAGTTTTTAAAAGTAGCTGCTTTTCAAGTAATATACTTGTCTTTCTTCCTTTTGTTTTCTATCATATATGCTTCTAAAAATATTAATTGACTCTGCATTTAATTATCTTACAAATTACATTAAGTTTTTTACAGGACTGTAATAATTCTAGACCGGGTGAGGAAAAAATGGTAGCATTCATAAAAATGAGATACAGATACAACATGCATTCTTTGTGGGGATTTCATTTGATTCTCAGCCTATACTGAGGTTCATGTCTTTGCTATGTAAATCTGGAGTAATAGCACTGGAACAAGTGCACCAGCAGAGCTGGAAGTTGAACTTGGCCTTTGTTTTTTTAAGTACAATATTAGAATTTCAGATCTAATCCATTTGGTTTTCTGTTAGCTCAGTGTATCTTCCATATCTAATTATGTATATTTACATCTGATTAGCATAACTGTTCAGAAACAAAGGCTCTCATGATTTTTAGGCTCAGGCTGTTAAGATGCTTAAGACACTGATTGTGGAGAAAGGTTAGTGGCCCATCCACCCTTGGTATTATACTCCAGTTGATGGCTTTTATGTATGTCATTCACCTGGAACAGATGTTTTCCCTCTTGCTTTAACTGTTCCCCAAAAATATCTGAAAAGAATTTGAAAATACAATTAATATGCATGTCTATCCAATTAATTTAAATAAATTAGCATTAAAATGGATTCTGGATTTATTTTGACACTTTCTGCAGCAGACAAAAATAATCTTGATGCAGGACTGAATTTTGTCAGATGCCTCAGTAAACAGCAGAGACTCTGCTCAAAAGAGGAATCTTTATTAGGAGATGGTAATTCAGTCCTAGAGCTCTGCTTTTTGTAACCAGTGTGAATCCTGGATTTTGGTCTGCTGTGAAAATGATGGAGGAGAGCAATACCTTGAAACAGGATGACAGTCAGCTAAATCTACTGAGATTTTGGGAGAGGAGCAATGCAGATCAAGTGTTGTTTTAGAGTACAGACTACTTTAAAATTCTGCACTGAGCATTAGTTAGTCCAGCAACTCCTAAGCTAGAGGTATTTCTAACATGCTGGAAATATGTATTGCAGGGTGTTGGAGGCTCAGCTAAGGAGAATTATCTGCCAAGCTTAAAGGGTGTCAGATTGCTGAGCAGGATGAGGAAAGGGGATGGAATTAAAGCTTTTGAGGAGGATGTGCTTTCTTTAAGGGGCACTTTCTCCTGGTAGGAAGTTTAGTTAGGTGCAGACATTATTTCCTAGCTTCCCTAGCTTTTGCTTTCCTTTGTTGCAAGGAGTGAATTAATTAAAAAAAAAAATCTATCTTCTATAAGGTGCCTTTCAGCAGCTGCTGCTTCCATCCACAGCAAGTTTGTCAGCTCTTTCAGAGACCATGGACCAGCTGAGATGCCAGTGCAGGTTTGGGAGTTTGCAGGTTTGGAAGTTTGCAGGTTGGGAGTGTATCTCCTGTGAGCTATGCCAGATGCCAGCTCCAGTCCTTTCCAGCCCAAGCTACACAAATATATCTTAGGGATTTGCCATAATACCATAATTAAATAGCTGTGTTGGACTGTCCTGACTATAGCTGTATTTGAGATAGAACATAAGCTTTCCCTCGTTTTTAGGATTGACAGAGTTGGAAATGTCATGTCAGGGTGGAAACCAAGTTAAAGACAGATGTAAGGGCTTCTGTCAGGGACATTTCAAACTCAGTCAAAAGATGACAATGGAGTCTGACCACTAATATATTGTCTACTCATAATGTGAGAAAAATTAGGAGACACTGAAGGGGTTGAGAATAGAACTAGCTGTACTTGCTTGCATGGTGTTCTTTCTGAGGCTGGAGATGCACCCTCCAGGCCATGGTATTCCAGTCTGGGGAGAGGGCTGGCAGAGGCAGGCTCCTGGTGTGCCTGTGGCTCCTGGAGATGCCAGCAGCTCAGGGAAGCAGCTGCTCCCTGCAATGCTGCAGGACAGCTGGGAGCTTTGCCACCAAGGAAGGGATGACTCCGAGTTCTCTGCTGGGACTCCTGTCTCCCTCCCTCTGTTGGATTTGCTCTCGGGCATAAAACACTAAACCATCAAACAAGTTGGATTGGAAGTTCCCTCATTGTATGTTTAATGAAGGCTGTAAAAATAGCAAATAATAACAGGACATTTTTAAAGAAGGTACAAAAATATGATCATTTTCCCTTTCCTCCCCCAGAATATCAGATGTTAACCTTGTTCCTCCCACAGGCTAATGATACCAGATGCTGCAAACAACAGGTGAAAGCTAGAGGTGAACCAGAATATTAAAGAAAATGTACTCTGAGATAGTCATAAACTTTTACAAAGTAAAATGGAGTCAGCTATGTTTTCTCTTTTGATCTAAAGCCTGAGCTTATTTAAAATGGATAACATGACACTTGTGCCTCACTGCAACAAAGTCCACATAAACATACCAAATACTTGTAATTTCTTTAAATGAAATTATGAAGTGAAAAGTTCATTTTGCTGCCTTAATAAAAGTTTTGTTCAGCATACCAGTGAAAAATATTATTTATATTTTGGTGTGAGCTACCTTTTGAGGGTAGTTTATTACACTCCTATAAGCAGCAAAGCATTGGTAGGCTTTTGGGAGTCTGCAAAAACAAACATGTAGATGAGAATGAGTCATGATGTACTTGCTGGTTTACTTTCTTTTCTGAATTATTTAACACTGATTTTTTATGTGACTTGGCAGTTTATTGCTTTGAGTGATAAAACCCTTTGAGCTGAGTAGGTGTGAGGGCAGGTGTGGGCTGAGCACGTGGGATGTCAGTGCTGCTGCTTCCCCCACCCAGGGAGGTGCCCTGGTCAGGGTATGATGAGGCAGTGTCCTCAATCTGGCAAGGAATCCATATTAATATAATTGATTGTGAACTTACTGCAATGATCTTGCAAAATCAAACACTGCATGATGGAGGTAGACATCAAAATTACCCCTTTTCAATCTGGCACAGCCTTCCTCTTCTGAGGCTAAAATGTTGCTTGAGAAAGGTAGCCCTTTTTCACAGTTTAATAAATCTCTGTGAGATGCCTGTGTTCTGTTTGTAAATGTAAAAATAAGAAAAAAGCCCCAATATTTTCCCTTTGTAAAAACATTTGAAAATTAATATTTGAATAGCTCTTTTGAGAACTGACATTTGGCCATGATTACAGCTTTCATTGGGAAGGACTTTAGAGCATTTCAGTGGAAATTGGTTCTGATTTGGCCAACTTTCTGAGCCTTTGAAAAATACAAAATGGATAATGCCCAGTATGTTTTTTCCACTAGGCTTGTATAGATATATTCATCATGCATTCCAGTGTGGATAACTAGCAGTGTTATGAAATAGGAAATGAAAATCCACAGAAACCCACAGCTCTGGGTTTCTGGTAAATCATCTGTTCCATGCTATGTGTGCTACAGATTGCTGTGGTGAGGCACCTGGGAGCTGCTGCTGGACAGACCTTCCTGAGCTCTGGAGATGTGCAGGGTCACAGGGGGGAAGAGAGGGTTTTGTGGTGGAGTTTAGGGGGCAGCACGACGTTGTTTAGAGAGAGGCTCCACTCTCTGTAGTAAATATTTGTCACAGACATGTTTTATGAAAAATCCTGTCCTTAGGATTTTTCTCCTGAGAAGCCTTAAGAACAAAATGTAAACAATGATTATCTGCTGCTGTGGAATGCAAAAAGTGGATCTGTGATTGGTCTCACGTGGTTGTTTCTAATTAATGGCCAATCACAGTCCAGCTGTCCAGACTGTCTCAGTCAGTCACAAGCTTTTGTTATCATTCCTTTTCTATTCTTAGCTAGCCTTCTGATGAAATCCTTTCTTCTATTCTTTTAGTATAGTTTTAATATAATATATATCATAAAATAATAAATCAAACCTTCTGAAACATGGAGTCAACATTCTCGTCTCTTCCCTCATCCTAAGACCCCTGCGAACACCACCACAAATATTGGGCATGCAGTACTTAAAACCTGCCAAACTGGGTGCAGTGGCCTTAACTTTGAATGTTTTTAATACATGTGTTACATTCAGCTGCTTGACTGTCCCTTTTTATGAAAAAATAAGAAGTGGTAGCATGTGATTGTAACAGCCGCTCTCTTTTTCTGCTCGGTGCTCAGTTGTGCTGTGCTTCATGTCGCAGTGTAAATGCCTTTTTGGTAACCTGTGCCTGTGTTTCTCCACCTGCATGATTAGAATTATCTCCTAATATTCAATTTGCTACCTCTCTGACAAGTTTTTGTTCTTACAGAGAGCAAAACACATCTCTTTTCATAACAGCCTTCTGAATGGCAACTAATGACAAATGTCATTATTCCCTCTGCCTTGACTTCTATCAGTTGCTCATGCTGCTCTTCTCATTTCTTATATTTCACCACAATTCTCCTTGGCTCTCTGCAATCAGGTCAGATGATCGGGTCAGTAGGAAAAACCTGCCCAAAGAAATTTGGCAAGTAACAGCCTGGTGGGCACATTCAGACACTAAGCATTAAGGCTGGAATGAATCCACACACTTATTTTTTTCCATTTTTTTCTTCAGGTGGTAGAAAATGGCCAGAGCAAGGTAGGTGGAAGGCACATCCTCTGTCTCCTTCTCAAGCTCAGCAGTGGCTGGTGAAGAATTCAAGAGTGTACCAGTAAGCTTGGACCTGCCTCAGCAGCCCAGTGGCTTTTGTTTAGGAGCAGCAAACCATGGATTCCCATCCGTGTACCACTGTGTCTGTGCCTCCTTATGGAAAACACAGGTGAGTTTCAGGAGTGGAAATCAAGGCTGGACATGCTGCCATGTGTGACCTCAGCAGCTGGCAGGCAGGTGCTTTTCTGCAAGCAGGGCCATAGCCTCCAGAAGTTTATTGAAATAATCTGCTGGCACTCCCACCTGGGGCTGCAGAGAGGAACTGGAGACTAAGTAAAGGAGAGGGAATTTGTTTACCAGCTTTACATCTAGTGTGACGTTTCTTGAGTAGTTGCAAGGCCAAAAGTTGATGGGAAGCAGGAGGAAATCTCTTTCCCCTCCTCAAATGGGAGGAAATTGTGTGGAAGAACCCATGCTAAAGGTGACCTCCCAATGGGCTGTGGTCCTTATTGGGAACAGCATTAATATCCCCTGGTAGTCAACATTACAACTTTTTCAATAAATGCCTCTCCTCTCTTTATGAGGAGATAGAACTTCACAAAATCTCTTTTTATTTAAGACCTTCCAGTAAATTATGAATGTAAAAGTTTTTATTCATATTTTTAAGCGTATCAAGAGAAGAATGTTCTCTAAAATATTTGGCAGACTTTCCTCCCTTCTTTCCACAAAGAAATTTTATTCTTCTCCATTAAACATCCCCAAAGACTTCAGTTGCTCTCACATAAGAGTATAGAGCTTTTCACATGTCAGGGGATAATTTATTTTTTGAATTAACGAATGTAATTTCATTGAGTTTAATATTTTAGCCAGGATTTATTATAGTGAAGTCTCTAATTTACATTCAGCTCAGGTGAATAGTACCTTTCATTTGTCCTCATAATAATGATTGATTGGAGGTCTCATTGCAAAGCAGTGGTGTGATGGTCCCCATTTTATTTTGAATAGCAGCAATGACAAAAAACACTGCTGTGTGGCACTTTCTTGTCATTTTTTTCTGCTCTCTCAGCTGAGGCAAACTGAATTGCAAAGAGTTTTCTTTATTTCTCAGGTTGTCTTTTGAGGTTGTCTTGCCTTGTCTTGCCGTGTTTGAGGGAAGTGCATCAAATTTGGGACTCTCCCAACCAAAACTTGCATTTCTGGTGTCTGCTAGGTACCTGTGCTCTTTGGCTTTTAAATTTTTTATTTTCTTGGGCCTAAACCTCACTGCTAGGTAGAGCACTAACCTTACCAAATATTGTTATTTTTGTGACTTTGAATAAGCCATTGCTCCCCTCTGCCATAAAAATTATCAAGGCAATAAAATGTATCTGAAGTACATCATTGTCTTTATACCTATAACATGCCAGCAATATCCTTATCTAACTAACTTTTTGCAAGAAGAACTGAGTATATTCTGCAGCTATATTTTCTGTCTTTCTCTAGAGGTACAGATTTTGGGTTTTTAAGTATTATTTATGTCAGCTGCAGGAGTTAGAGTAACTACAACTGGGATATTTGGTGTTTGAAGTGTGAATAATTAACAATTGACTGACAAACCTGCTCTGTTTGGCTGTGTAAATAAGTAGAAGGACTCTATTTTGAAGGGGCAGCAGACACCACAGACAGAGGAAAGGATTAAAAACTGTCCCACAGATGAGCACAAACACACTGAATGGTGCTCAGGTGCTGCAGCACTCATGCACGCACACCAAAGGCTGATCAAACTTCATAACTCTGCAGAGCATAAAAGTTAAACCCCAGCATCTCTTCTGGACCTGACACAATCCCAAACCAGCCAAGGCTTCTGCTGGGATCTAAAGCTTTCTGCTGGGGTGTTCTGAGAGCATAAGGTGCCTTTAGGCCAAACTGAATCTGAAAATCAAAACTCTTGAAGCCCTTGTTGCTCTTTTGCAATTTATCTTAGATTAAAGCACTGTTACATAATCAAGGATTAAAGGCATTAAACTATCCTAAAGAAACATAAGGATGTAATTTTATCCAAGTTACCAGATGATAGATCTGAGAGCATTTTTTGATTGTTCAATTAGAACATATTTGGTTTAAACTGACTAACTGAGTAATTTGAAAAGAAATTATTAAAATTTGGGGGATTCTCTTTCTCCTGTGGAGATTTGGCCTTAGAGAACATGTCACAGCCTGACCATCTTTCTGACCTACTTAAGCTTCAATCAGGTTTAAGTGTAGGCAGCTCACTGAGCTGCAGTGACATGCATGCCTCATTGATCACATGAGAATTGTAGCTGGGGCTTAGCCTAGCCAGTTATAATCATGGTGACTAAATTCAAACAGCAAACTTAGGTAGTTACTACTTCTGTATCAGTAAGCTGCCAGTAATTTGCATCATTCTAATCACTTCCTTCAATTTAAAAATAATACTTTGAAATATTTAAATTAAATATTTAGTGTATGCCTTCAAAATTAAACTCTACATTAAAGTTGTACTTAACAATTATTACATTGGTATTAAAAGAAAACAAAAAATACTACTCCTTACCTTCACAAAACAGACCTAATTTTATTATTTTTTTAATAGCCTACATAATATACCCTAAGTGTTTGACGGAAATACAGAATATATTTGGCTGGAGAGATTTTGTGGCATAAACTAAAGTTATCTAAAGTCCAGATTTGGCAGAAAGTGTCTCACTAAGAGCTGAAACAGCCAATCATGGTTTGAGAGAGTGGCATGCAGGACACACTGAGCCAGAGAAGACTTTCTCTTGCTTTCCACAGAGGGAATGAAACCATTCCAGGTCATGAACCCAGCTGTCAGAAACAGTGTGTGCTGTAAGGAGGTGTGTGGCACTGACAGGGAACACAAATCTCTGGTGGCACTCAGGAAAATGTGCAAAAGGGGACTCAGATGTTACACCCAGGGTCAAATTCTGCGCTCAGCCTTCTGCAGGTATGTGCTGCAAAACACTGCCCATGGGTTTTATATCCTAATTTCTGGTTGTTTTCAAAGCTGGAAGAGTTCCTAGACCAATTTAGGCAGCTCACGGAGTTCTAAATTTTAGAACCTCCCCATGTTTGTCATTGGCCTTCATTTTCACCACTGGGCTCATTTGTCTCTGTGTTTTGTGGAACAGGGAGCAGCCAGCACCCCTGGGGCCAGGAGCCTTGGACAAGGACCACCAGGACATGCTGAAGCCTTTGTCTGAGCTGAAAACTCTTGCTTTCAAGTGGCACTCAAAAATGGAACAAAAATTAGAATATTTCTGAAGTGTATTATGAGTGATTGCAGGCAGGCAATTTCCCCCTTGCTCTCCCAGTAATTGCATTTTATTATTTTGTGGCTGGCCCCTCAATAAAAGGGAATATTTACTTACGTTAGTGCTCTCAAAGCCAATTTGGATGGCAACTACCTTGCTTGTTGATTGCTACACCCACAAAGAGAGGAGGTGCTGTCCCTGATGTGAGGATCCAAAGTGTCAACATAAAATTTGCTATTCTCAATAAACACTGTGTTGTGCTCTTGTGCCAACAGAACTGCAAAATCTTGATTTCCATGTGTTTTCCCATCTTTGCTCCAGGAGTGCACTTAAACCAAGGCCTGGCTCCCAGAGATATGGGACTTGTTTCACCAGGAGCTCTGAAGGAATGTAATTATTTTTTCTGCAGGTGCTCTGCAAACACTGGTGAAGTCACAAAGAGCTAATTTATACAGAATTAGCTGTTTCTACTCGCCTTCTCAGCATATGACTCAAAGTACTTTGACTGGGCAAATCAAATTTTCTAGGGATCTGCAGATAAAGCAGCTGAGTATTGAACTGGTAGCAAATAGAAATTTATTTTACTAGTGCCTGGCCACCAAATCACACGAGACTTGTAAAGACAGCTGCTGGCAAAGGATGAGAAAGATGTTTAAGTTTTTATTATTGTGGATTTTCTGAAAGACATTTTATGGGGAGGGAGAGGGGAAAACCACCAACCAACCACCCCCCCTGTGCTGTTCTATTTGGATGCATTACATTGGTAAGTGGAGTTTGTTCTGCTGGTAAAACCCATTTCCAACCCTGCAGCTTGACCATACCAGTACTTTCCTGTTCCTCTTCTCCTGCCTCCACAAAGATCCAAGCTTTCCTAACTTTCTTCCTGTTCCTCACCAGTTTTTCTTTTAGCCATCATACACTGGTGCTTCTTGATCTTCCCTTCTCTTGGACAGCCTCACCTTTTCTTGTGCCTTCTCTGATGTGTGGCTCTGGCTCAATTTGCTCTTCAATCACAACAGTTCTTAGTGAGCCACCCTCTCCTTTTACTTGCCAGCTGTAGAATAAATGTTTTTTTATTCAAAAAGCATGTATTATATAAATGCTTATGCATAATTTTTGCTGTTGAATAATCCTGGTATTCCATATTTTTCTCTAGTTTGCCATCTGGTCCTTGAGGTCATGCTGCTGTAGTCCTTTGCTGATTATGCCTTACAAAGTTGACCCTGCAAGTTGAATTAATCTTGCCTAATCTAAACAGAAAGCATTATTTTCAGGAGTAAGTATTCTGATTTAGAATCCTGGGGTAAATATTCAGTGTGGGAATGTTGTCTAACTTTTTTGTCAACAGCCCTGGCAATAATTCCATAGGATAAGAGGTTACTCTGCCATCAGCCCAGCTGTCATCCTTGCTTTCAAGCTTGTTGGTAAAATGCTGTTTCACCACGAAACATGCTAAAAAAATATTTAAATTGACTTATCTTACACAGTCAAACGAGTTCAAATTCATTGTGATCTACTGAGAGACACTTATGGTTATTTAAAAAACCAAAAAACAGCTTGTATTTGTTAAGTGTTTAATTCTCTGAATATCAAGTGCAAGAGAGTGGGTGGCATTAGTCCCATGCTCCAACAGAGTAAGGGAGAGGAAAACACAGAGACTGATACCATTGTTCAGCCTGTACTTTAAGTAATGTCACATCTGTGGTCAAGAGATAACGAGTGATTTGTCTCAGGAACCCTCAGGGAGGTGGTAAGTAAACTATTGGAACAAATGGAAGGAGGATTATGAGACTTGGAGGGAATAAAATTAAGACTGATAACATATGGAGTCCTGCAGCTATTTTTCCTGTTTCCTAAAGATTAATTTTTGCTGGTAATATTTTTTAGAGTGATTTAATAATGAACAGAAGGTTGTGGCTTAAAATGCTGGCAAAGGGCAGATTTTAGCAAATGACTGCAACATGGAGATCACAAGAGCTGAGGATTGTTATGGCCAATTTTTACTAAAGAGATTTTCCTGAAAACTGATGAGTGGTAAATGTAGAGGAGATACACACCATGATATGTTTGATTATGGTCAAGCACTTTGATTCATTTTAGAGCTGTGGATATAGGTCCTGGTACTTCTCTCCATGAGATGCTTACAAGAAGGTTGGTGAAGTGTGTGATTTCTGTGTAGCAGGAGATGCTGAACAAAGGACTCCCTGAAAGACAGTGATGTTGCTCAAAAGGGCAGATGATGACAGAAACTTTATAATACAGGCATATGATATTGAACTGAGTTCAAACAGGCTTCAGACTTGTATGAACCACTTGGGTCAACTTCATTTGTCTACATATTATTCATATGACTTTTGTCTTTCTTAAGGGTCAAAATATATTGTGTTTACTGTGTTTGGTCTTCTTTGTGCATGTGGGAGCAATGGAGGGTAGGTGATCTTTGCTTCCAGTGGCAGACACTCCTGGCATCCCTGGTAGGTTGTGGCAGTCTTTGAATTGATGGGAGTGACCAAATCAGTCAGAAGAGTGAAGAGTTTACCATGTCAGGGGATGGAAAGAGGTGTTGGAAGATCTTGTTAATGGCTTGCTTGAACATTTTCATGTACAGTATGGACTGAACCCTCTCCTCCCATAATTTAAACTCCCATATCTGCAGGATGGAGCTTCTGTGCCAATATCAGTTGAATGAAAGGGCAGAAAAATTAAAGGCTGATGTCCTCAATTTCATTATTTTCCTGGACTGACAATGTTAGAATCTGCCACTTTAAGAAATTTATTGTAATCCTATTTCTCTGTTTTGTAACGCATGCTTCTATAAAAGCCCACTTACAGCAGTTAATCAAATGCCTTTGTGGATAGATAAATAAAGAAGAAGCAACAGGAATATTTTAAAAGCACTCATTAGCATGTACCTCACATCAAATAAAAAAGTACTGCAATTAATCATAAGGACATAATTTTCCTTAACCCCATTTCAGATTGCTGTTTCAAGTGCAATTTATACCACACACCCACCCATATCTATTTTAATCAAACATTTTGTGCTGATGCGTGAATTAAAGTAATATAAGAACAGAGAGCTGAGATATGTGATAGAACAAATAAAAGGCTGTTATGCTCCTTGTTCCAGAACCCCAACGTACCAGGTAAAAGAGAAAAAGAAAAAAAAGAAGGCATCTTTTTAATCAAATAAAAAGACTTATGGATGTTCCAAATCAGTCTGACAAAAGGTCAAAGTAACATAATGTCTTTTCCATTAACCATTTGGAGTCACAAGAGCATCTACAAAACAGTGGAGAATGTTCACGAATCTCATGCAGACAGAAAGTGTTCTGATCACTGCTCATCTCTTCTAAGCATTGTAGATAAGGAAAAAGTGATTTCATTCAAATATAAATAGATTTTTTTAACTGACAAGCTTTTCTTGTATAAACAAGACAGGGTCATTTGGTGTCATTTATAAATGGCATGGACCTGTTGATGCTTTTGGTGCAGATCCACTGTATGCTGCCTGGATTTGGCTGCCTCTCTTGGCTTTGAACTGATTTTGATTGCAAAGGGGAAATTATCCAGATGAGCCATAGTAAAGTTGCAGAGAGAGTGTCTTGGCATCAAAAATTCAGCAAGCACTGCTGTGAGCTGTTTCATTATGTCACTTTCCCTCTGACTGTTCCTTGTGCTTTAGTTCCCTCTCAGTGAAATACCACCTGTGTGTACCTGCTGAAACTCCAAACTGTGCATCCACTGAACTTCTTAATGACCAAATATTAGTGTAAGTTAATCTTGCTTTTGCCAGGAGTCTAACAAACCTCTCAGTCTAAATCAGCAGGAACCATTCATTAGTCCAGCCTATGACATTTCCCCTCACAATGCAACATACAGGGAAACTGTTGCCAATATCTGTATTTTTGACCCTCCTATAGGGAGATGTAGCTCAGTGCCCCCACTCCCCTTTCTTTTCTTTTGGAAAATGTTTGTTACACTCCTCTATAATGTTATTTTCTGGTCCACTTCATTCCATCTCAGATATATGGCTAAGATAGCTGCTTTTAATATACTGATAAATATATTCAAACTTAGTCTAAAGTAAGTAGTCTCAAGTCAAAGATCTACAAGAATCAATGCAGAAATGTTCAAAACACTTGTTCTAGTGAAAGCATCAAGGTAAGTAATCTTCTGAATGAAAGACAAGGGGAAAAAAGTGAGCTTTCCACTTGAACAGAATTTCTGTTTAAAATTCTGTGCTTCTGAATGAATAATGAATCTGTTTCAGGTTTCCTTCAATTACTCAAACCCTGAGGTAGATGTGTCCTGCAAAGGTCCATCTAATCCAGTAGCCTTTGATGCAAATGGCAACTAATACTTCAGGAAAGGTATAAGAACAAGGGAGACAGAGAGAGATAGGCATAGCAAGCCTTCAGCCTTGAAAATCTGGCTGGTAACTTCCTGAAATTATAGCAAACAAGGATTTCATGTTAGTGCCCAGTAGTTGTACCAAAACTGGAAGTTTGCAGAATTTGGCTCAGTTCTTTTTTAATGAGAAACAGCATTTTCAGTATTACCAAAAGAAAACAGCAAAGTGTTGGCATATCTATTCCAAACAATTCTGATGTTCAGATGCAGTCAGGATTTGCCTTTAAAATGGTAGGAAAAGGCACTGGAGCCCCTATAAGATTATTGTCAATTATTATTAATATGGACTGAACCTACTTTGAAACCAAATTGTATGTAAATCAGAAACCTGAGACTGTGATCCAAATTTACTAATTATCTTCTATTGGTATGTATGATTTAGAATGTGAAAAATGTTGTTTGATTAGTCTCTTGCTGCTTCTGCATCCACTTTTTCCCTTGTGTCATTTTATTTATCAGAAGCATTCTGAAGAGGAAGGAATTACCACAGCTGATATTTGCTCAGTCTGGAGAGAAATGGTCACAGTGGATGATTCTGCCTTTCAAGCTCTGGGATGAAGTGTGGATATTTGAACTGTCATGTCCACTCATAAAATCCCCATTTTACCTGGGCTCAAAGCTTCCAGGGGCACTTGGACTGCTGCCTTCCTTGAGCTGTCTGTGATGGGATGCTGCCCTAATCAGTCAGTGCCTGGGTGTGGGGAGAGATCTGATGAGCTGACCTGGCCTGAGCTGCTGCACTGTGCACTTCACTGCAGGCACTGAGCTGGAGTTTCTTTGGGCTCTTGTCATTCAGGTAATTCAATCTTGCCTGGAAGCTCACTACACCCAGGCTTGGTTAGGGAGCAGGTGGCTGCCACTTAATCCTGGCAGGTAATATCATGCTACTGCCTTGGAGAAAATCCTGTGTAATTACCAGGGAAAAGATTGATCCCTCAGCTGGGTTTGGAGAAATCCACTTCCTTGAAACTTGTGTACGCAGATGTAGGTTCATCCGTATTGCGTTGTTAAAATCCCTCTGGCAGGGTTTCTGCCTGTAAGCCCTGCTAATCAAATCTTGCCTACTTCAAAAGGTGCATTCTAGTTCCTAAATCTTCTCCCCTGGTGAGCAGTTTCCATGCTGTATGGCCCTGCCCTGGGGAGGGAGAGCACAGCTCACCAGGGAGGGCTGGGCAGGGGAGGTCTCCTCTCCTTACTGTGCCACAGGGAGACACAGACTGGGTTTGCAAAGAGGTCTGGGACAGTGAAATGAGGGGTGCAATAGGCAAAATAAGACTGCAATCAATAGCCATTGGCCAGCAATTTGGTGCCTCAAAGGACAAGGAAAACCTGGAAAAAGAACATTGGTAAGAGAAACTGGATGGCCACCAGAAAATTTTACTTGGAAACTCTGACTTGGAAGGAAAACAAAATAGATAGATCTAAAACAGTGCTGCTGGAAGCTCTGCTATCTCCTCTTCTCCAAAGTTTTTTTTTCTAATATCAGAACTCTTTTCAGGGCTACAGGAGATTTGTGCTCCCTCCTCAAAACTGTTCTAGAAGACTTGACCCCAGATATGTGTGCGCACATGCACACACACACAGAGGCATGTTCTCACTCCCTAAAGTGAGAATTCAAACAAAACTCTTATTTTCCTTGCATTCCTGACAGCCATCCTATCTTTGTGTTTCTTACAGAATTTTCTCTTCTCATATGTTTTGGTTTAACCTGTGGCAAGTTGGAGTTGCAGAGGGTTTTAGTTATGTTTTTGCAAAACCCCATTGGCTCCCTTATGTTACAGATGTTAGAAAGAACAGAAATGAAAACTTGTACCAGATATAGTGAGGCATCTTGATTAGCAGAACATTTTTCCACAAACAGGCTTATATTTTACATTTGAAACCCATCTAATTACCCCAGAACAGGAGAATGAGTTCAGGATGTTGGGAGGCTCTGGAAGGCTGTTGTTTTACAGTAAATGGCTTTAATCATGCTGATAACAGAGCTGTGCTTTGTGCATAGAAAGTCCTGTTTCCCTTTTTTCCCCTCCATCAATGTGTTCCATATCAGCTTTCTCTCTGAGCTCAAGCCACAGAGGATGTGGACAGTCATGTTATATCCCATTTGCTCTGTCTGCTGATTAAACAGGAAAGATTAGGTTAATGTCATGTTACCCTTTAAAAAAATCATTGCTCTTACAAGTGCATTTTTTGTGTTTTAAAGACATTTACCTTTTGAAAGAGAGAGGTTACAAGAGCATAAAATCAATGTAAAGAGCAGTAAGAATTGTACCTAGCCCACATTTTTTGTCTTGTATTGTACCTTGCATTTTCACACAGCTGGATGCTTTGGAACAGATCAGCTTTCATTGTCTCAGATGTGGATTTGGCAGGGAGCTTCTGTGCTGATCTGAATTCTGGGAAGTCTGAACTCTGCATGGTTTACTTCTGTCAGAAGGAAGAAGTTCACAGATAACCTTAATTGTGATAAACAATTTTCCAAAGCTATTGAAAGTCAGTTGGACACACACTGAATACTTTTTGCTTACTTAATAGTAATGACTCACAAAAGTCACTCACAAAAATGATGTGAATTTCATAACCTTCACTTCATTGGAATCTTGTCACCAGCCCACATTTATGCAAAACCTAAACTACTTTCTGAACACAGTTATGCCTTACAGTGGAAAATCACATCTGCCCTGGGCTGTAAACCCCTTCATGCTGATTATTTCATGCACCCTGATGGGTGAGGGGCTGGAGACCCCAGGGTGTCTGCAGGGAGCTGAGCCTCTGCTTTGGCTCAGGTCCTGCTGCTCAGCGTGTGCTGAGTTCAAGGGAGGCTGAAAATAACGTGAGAGGAAGAATTCTTGCACAAAAAGCTCATGTGCTAGGTCCAGGGTAAATCATAACTTCATCCATGTGCTTCCTTCATAAAGAATGCTCCTGTGGCACCATTTTCTCTCATTGCTTACTTGCTATTTTCATTATCCCAGCTGCAAGGTTTTGGAATACACACAGGTAAGTCTGAAGGCAAATACCCACAGACAGTCAGAAGGCACAGCCTGACAGGTTGCTTTGCCTTCATAATCTACTACTGTAAATAAATGTCCACGCTGGAATTGATTAATTGCTTCCTTTCCAGTGCAAGCACAATTAACCATTGATGATTTTTTTTTTTTTCAGGCATGTTCCAGGTCATTTTACATCTCACAGCTTTTCCTAATGGAAAAGGGAGGTTTACCACTCATGTGAAACACCTCACTTGGTATTTAAGAGCAAACAGGCTGTGGGAGATGGGGGTGTCAGGAGGATCCAGGAGCAACCAGGCTGCAGCTGGGGACACCCTTGTGGTGCAGAGCCCCAAGGACTTGCTGCTGGGCAGGCAGAGAGAGAAAGAGCTGCTTCCTCTGCCTTTGTTTGAGCTTTGCAGAGCTGTTTAACAAAAAAGTAGAGAAAAGGTCCTAACAGTGAATGTCTGGTTAACATTTCAATTTTCAGGTGCTCTTTTTCTCTGTAGATCAAGGTTGAAATGTATAAACAGACCTGTCTGGAGAGTACCCAGCTGTTCCCCAGGACCTCAGTGTGTTTTTTCCCAGTTGTCTCCATAGAAGAAAAACAGGCAAGAAATTTGATGTGGTAGAAATCCAGCTGGTTGGCCAGCCATAACTGATACCAAATAGCCTCCATATTTTATTTCCTAATGATGTGTATGTGACAAAAAGCTGCTCTTTGCAGGTGCTTAATTTATGGAGGTTTTTTCAGTCATTGTTACAAGTGGTGTGATAGTTACATCTTGGGATGTTAGAGATGGAATTTCCCATTTAGCCATCAAATCAGCCACCTATGGCCTGAATCTCTCTTGAGGAAGGGTGATTTTGGTGTGCTTGTAAAAGATGTCCAAGATGTTCTAAGCAACTAAGTTACAACTACCAGGAAACTATGCCCAGTGTGAACAAATGCTAAATAATCCTTGTGTTAATTCACTATTGTGTGAAGCTCAGTAGAACTGGATAGGACTTGATAAGGTGCCTTGACTGATATCTTGAAATTGTCCTCTTGAGGTGGATTCTAGCTTAGGTTATGGATTACTTGATTTATAAAGAGGTACAGGATGCTACACAGATTTTGTCACAGGGGTCTCCCAGAGGGTGTATAGAACACCTTCCAAAGCTTTGGTACTGACCCCACAGAATCTTCAAAAATTAGCAATACAGAGGTCTAGCAGTGAACTAGTTTACTCTTAGACCTTTTACAGTTTATTACTCTTGTTATTTTTATTTTTCCCAAGTATTTAAGAGGGCCTCTGGGTCCCAAAGCCCAAGGACATGGAGACAAGGAAACTCTATTGGTTGTGCTCCACAAGACAGCCTGAGCAGGGGAGCTGGGGCTCTTTCTGAGCCTCTCAGGTGGGGATGTGCTTGGTACTGCTGGGATTTTGAGCAATAAAGATGCTTCAACTACAGCACTTTTCATGCATCCTATATACATTTAAGGAAAAATAGGGGAATGAAACAAAAAGGGGGAGAATTTCCTCTTTAGATAAATGTCTTTGCACAGTCTCCCACCCACATTGCAGCCACAGGCAGCTACAGCCAGCCCTGTCTATAGCAGTCTCAAAATGTGTGTCCGAACACAGCTGTGAATAATGTTTTAAGATATGCACAGGAAGACCAGCTATTCTGTGTTGTGAGACTGGAAGACTATGAAAGGTTCTGGGATGCCTCAGTAAATCCAGAAGGAATGGTTTCAGCACTGTGGAACATTAAAAGTTCCCAATATTTTAATATTTATATAATGCAGTGACAAAAAATATCACTCAGACTAGGCAATCTTAATGGAAATATTTAGTCTGCTATCATGTGGGAAACAGAATGCTGTTCTTAAATTCTCTTCTGCACATTCAGAGTCAAAGGGTAATGATTCTCCACATGGGCTAAAATTGATATATTATACACAGTTGCTGAGGGTAATGATTAGGAATTAGAAGATCTTGAAGGGCACCTGAACTCCACCATTTTACTATGTCAGTGATATTGCTTTAACAGAGATAATTTAATAAGTAAAACAATACTGTCCCTAAATGGACATTCTTCATTTTTTCCACTGCTTTGGGCTTTCTCTTGCATTAGACATATCAGCCTAAATTCATCCTTGCCATACATTCAGTGGAGTGACTGGAGCAGAGTGATGGATGCACACATGTGCCAGTCTGCAGCTGTAGCACGTTGGGAAACTCCTGGTAGTGAGCAGAGCTGTCTGAACTGAGCAATCTCTGCTGGTTTTCTGCAATCTCATCCTGTTTAAACTGAAGGCAGACAGTGATGGGCAAGAAACCTCCTGTTTAGATAATCGTGCTTTTTGGATATTCGTTGCAAAAAAAAAAAAAAAACCACCCCACAAATATTAGGCTGAGTTAGATATTCTTAAATTATGTGTTAAGTAATTTTATTTCAGATTAGCAATAGGTATATGGTAACTTCTGTGTTAAATATAAAGATGGGAAGACATCCTGCAAGAGCTTAATAAATTGGAAAAGGTGCTCCTTATCTCTCTCCTGCTGGCTAGAAGCTGTCTTTGCTGCTCTATCTTTCTAGCTTAGGTGAGCTAGAAAACAAGCTTAGGCTTGTTTTCCCCACTTGGGAGCACAGCAGCCCAATTTTTGTCATAAATCCTCCCTGTATCTAGCAGGAATGCTCCTCTCCAAAACATGTGTACCACTGGCCTTGGGGGACAAGGAATGACTAAATGACACAGAAAATCTGCACTTTACCTGAGCTGGCAGGGAAACAGGTGCTCCATGGCTGCTAGAAGGCCCATGGGGGAGGATTGTGTGCTAATGGGCTGGGGGATGTCAAATCTCCAGGTGGTGACTGTGACAGGTGAGAGGAGATAATTCAGCAGCCCTGCCTTGCAGTGAGCCCTGGCTTTTCTCACCCTGCTGAGGCACACAGAATAACTCATTACCCAGTGCTGCTCAGGGACTGTCAAAAACAAGCCATGGGCTGGAGTTTCTTCATCCTTCTCTCCACCTAGGAGACTGCATTTTGAGTATAATGAAAGTTTTGCATTACACGTTTTTCCTTAGGGTAACAGGTCAAGAATTAGGATTTTAGTATGAATTTGTCTGTTCATCTAGCACCTAGCACATTGAAATATCAATATCACTTGAGGGAAAATCCATATGTCATTACACGGAAGAGTTTTTCACCTAAGGTTTGATTTGGTCACTGAAAATATTTTAAGCCATGTTTTATTTTCTGTTACTTCATTGAGTTGTCTTTCCAGAGAAAGGATGTGTCAAAACAATACAGGAGGTGATTTTCTCTCTCATTAGAAATATGATATGAAAAAAAAATTGTAAGGAACTCCCTAAAACCTGCCTTTTATTGATGGTTAATACCATAGCTGAGCATGTGGATATGATGATGATCATTCAAACAGAAAAAGGAGCATGCACCCTTGCCCACTGACATTTCAAGACATTTGGTGCATTTTGCTGCAGTGATAGAGACATCTGGGTCACATATTTTTTAGTCACTGAATTGTGGTTTTAAGTCCCTCATACCTGGAGGAGCAGTTTTTCCCAGCTAAGCAGGGAGATGTCACTCAGTGACACCTGGCTCAGGCATGAGCAGCACTGAGGATTGTCCTGTTGTGCTGCCACTGTGCTGTCCATAGGGGATGCTTCCAAATCTGTAAACTAGGAGCACCTGGGGAAATACTTTAACTATGTAGGGGCATTTCATGCATCAGAGACTGAGAAGTTTTTACCTCTTTCATCCTCCCCTGAATTCCTGAGAGGTGAGCATTGGAAAGTACAGAAAACTAAGATGACAATACTTGTGTTTAACTGTGTGCTGAATTCTCATTCTAAAATACCTCAATGATTACTGGGAGATAGACAGAACTATCCCACCTGTTCTTGGGGAGAAGAGCAATATACTTTGTACTGTGCCCAGGGCAAACTATGGTGTTTCCAAGGGGCTTAGATACAGTCCTAAGTGCTGTTCACTAGAGAGGGGAAATTTTTCCCTCCCCGCCAACTGCAGAGTTCTCAGCCTCAAAATTTCCTTGAATCACACTGAAAATGAAAATCTGAAGCTTTTTATCCTAAAATTGAAACTTAATTTTTGGGGTGTGAGAAGAGTTAAGTTCTTGATTTTTCAAAGGGATCTTAGTTTGGGTCTCAGAATTTATTATTGCTCTTTCATCTGCACACAATTATGTCTAGAAAAATGCATATAATTTCTTTCACTGGTTGAAGGCTAAGTATGCATTTGTTGGCACAACCAAATAATTATCTGTCCAAGTAATATAAAACAATTGTAAAGATATTTGCAGCTCCCTTCACTTTATTCACAATTACCATAAAACTAAGGGAATGTGAGGAATGAGGTCTGGATTCATCTTTGAACAAAGCAGACTTCTAGAAAATAGACTTTAATTACATTCCTCCTCTTGTTGGAAAGGTTATACATCAGGGAAAATCTTCTGAGTCTTTTTTTGTAGCAGAAATGTAGCCACCATATAAAACCTGTAATAAGAATTGTCAAATATAATGATTTTATGATGTCTGTTCATCATCTGGGCAGTGAAGATTTTCTTAATGAATGCATTGATCTGACAGACCAGGGCCAAGGCAGGAGCAGCACAAAAGCAGTACCACAGCTTCAAGGGAAAACACAGAGGTGAATATTTGAAAGTCAGAGGCACAAAGTTTTCCAGTTGCCATTGCCAGTGGTAGGAGGCTGAAGGTGGATGCTAGGTGTGAATTCAGCCAGGGGGATGGGGCAGGGCTGAGACCTCAGCTCTCATTGCCCAGAGAGACCAAGGAGAGGGGTCTGAGGCACAGGTTATACCATGGAGGGTGTGTAAATGAGGGCACATGCTGTTGAAGTGTGGGTCCTTGGATTTGTTTTAAAAACAGTGAGATTACAATAGACTCCTGTAGATTATCTATTTATATCATGCTGAATAAAATGGCAAGGATTTTGGAAAATCTCTCTCTCTCTCCAAGCTGAAATATAGCTTTAGCCTCTGTGTGAGTGGCTAAGAGAATCTCACAGTGTCAATAAATGATAGACAGCTTGCTTTTTGAAATCATTTTTAAAGCAAGCTTTCCAGGGGCTTAGAGACACTTATTAGAACAGGCAGGACCTGACTGCTGCACGCTCCCACTGCCACCAGTGCAAACCTGCCAAAGTTACTCTCCAGCAGGATCAAATCCTTCGGGCTGCATCTCCAGTTGTTTACACAGGTGTAAATTAAGTGTGACTCCATTGTGGCCAGCACAGGCATTAATCATCATGTCAGCCTGTGGGAGCTGCCTTCAACCTTGCACTGAACTCCCTGAGGTCCCTCCCTAGCTCAGAGCACGAAGCAGCATCTCCTGGGGACAAGCTAATTCAGCAACAGCTCTGAGGCACTGCTGGGCCTGGAAGGGAACAATGCATCAGCTCCCTGGAAAGAAACCTTAATGCCTGCTATGAGTCTAGATTTACATGGTAAAAGAGACTACTAGCTACTGCCATAAAGTATATGTAGGAAAATGTTATGGATCCACGGGAAGATGGTAGGGGTTATAAGAAGAATTTATTATTGTGGCAGTCTGGTTCTTTTCTTTTTCACTGAATTGTAAAACTGAGTTTCATGTTGAGATGGAGTCAGTTAGTTGAGCTTGTTCTTAACTATTTGTTATTGACATAAGTAATACAGATTATAAAATATGGCTGCAAGGTTTTGTTGATCTTTTAATTTAAAACAGACAGAACTGAAAGTTCATACTGAAAAGTTGACTCTCAGTGTTTCTAAACACACACACAAACACAAAGATAATTTATTTGCACTTAACTGTGTCCTCAGAGAGTAGCTGCATTCTGTGTGTGTTTTCTTTTTATGCTGGGTTCTGCAAGGC
Organism: Agelaius phoeniceus; assembly: GCF_051311805.1. Taxonomy (NCBI): domain Eukaryota; kingdom Metazoa; phylum Chordata; class Aves; order Passeriformes; family Icteridae; genus Agelaius; species Agelaius phoeniceus. The sequence continues at coordinate 92,222,269 of NC_135267.1, read as the reverse complement.
TGCCTAAAACAAAGTAAAAGAGATATCTTTATTTTAAGAAAAGATATTTCACTCTTCATAACTGATGACTCCATGGTTGTGGAATGTTCAGGATAAATGGTGCTTTATTAGTATTATGTTTGGTGCTTTTAGGAAAGTAAACAAGGGCAAGGACACAAGCCTTAGGCTTTGCCTGGAGCAGACCAGGACCTGTTCCCTGTGAGCTGGAGCAGTTTGCAGCTGTGCTGTGGGGAGGAGGAATGTCTGTGCCACGTATCCAGCCTGCAGGAACCCTCTCAGGATGCTGTGAGTGAGCCTGAGGCACTGACACTGTCATCATCTGAAACCTCCCAGCAGGTCACATCACAGGAATGGGCCATGTCCATTCCTGGTTCCCATGTTCATATAAATATGGAAGAAGTTACACTGAATAAACAAAGGTGGGTATTTTGACCCATGCTCTCCATAAATCTGTTGTTTCATAGTTTTAGTCATGGAATACACTGTTTTGAAGAGATTTTGTTTCATACCAGCAGAACTTTCTCAACTCAAAAGTTCTGGATTAAAGAAAGCATTTGGGAACAGAAAATGAATCATGTCAGTGGCACTATGAATGTATGTTTTTTACATTCATAATTTAAGGCTCTTCACACATTTTCTTTGGAAAGCTCAGGTTTCTATTTTGAGGATTGAATTTGTATTTTAATGAATCAGAAAGTGTGAAAGCAGTATGAAAATAAGTTGTTAAGTTTTGGGGGGAACTTTAATTCAGAACAGTCTAGCAATAGAAAATTGCTTTCAAGAGGCTACATCTTTGCAAAATTTGAAGGGAAAAAGGACTGGATTATAATCTACATAAACACAGATGTTCTAAGACTGTAGAGTGCCTACCTTTGTCCTCAGAAAAGTGCCACGAATGAAGTTTTAGTATTTTCTGCATCTATTTCACAGTTAACATAAAAATACAGAATGGACACTTACATATAAGTAATATAAATTTCCTAGTAAAAATGAGGAAAAAAGAGTAATCTGAGTGAGCAAAAGCCTGCTAAAGGAAGTTGGAATGAAAGCCTGACTTGATTTCTAACTGCCCAGGCAGTGGCCCTTTGGCTGCCCTCGAGAGGCCTGATGTGCATCCATTCTGAAGCTTGGGATGCTACAGAGTGCACAGGAAATGCAGCACTGCAAACAATTTTGATTTAGGAATTTGGAGTGATTTTTTACCTTCTGAACTTGGATTACTGGAAGGATCTCTTCTTTGTTTTTCTTTTTCCATCATGGATGTGCTAAAGGAGGATTACCCAAATGGTTTTGCCCAAAATATGATGAGACTGAGAGCTGAACATGGGCATTACTATCTCCAAGCATTCACTTGGTCCAGAAATTACAAAGACTAAAGTGCATCTACAAGAGTAAAACCAATGTTTAAACAGGCTAAGCAAGAATCTGTGGTGTGATTTATCCAAGGGAGCCACATAGAAAAAACACAAATGCAATTCATAGATGAAACTATTATGAGAAATGGTGGCAGCATTGCAGCATTAATGTTTTAATTTTTAATGCAAATGAAATTACAGATTTTTTCCTTCTGATTTTTACAATAAAATTCTTCCATATAGAACACAGTGCTAAATACAAGATTTGGTCATCAGCTTGTTCACTCACATCTGAACAATACTGGGTTTATGAGAAGTCTGTGGTTTTAAATTAGGTTTGCCAAGTGTTACATTAAACAATCAGACATGCACAAGTCAGAGCTGTGTAAAGCCTGGATTATAGGGAGATAGAACTCAATGACCATTACTGCCAACAAATTATCTGTCCTGTTTCTACCATCAGTGTGCAGTTCCTGAGATACCTGGTGGGACATTTTAGTTAACAATGTCAGCTGAAAATAAAAAATAACCCTGAATGTCCTGTGACTTGCAATCAGGAAAGACCACAGTATCACCAGCAATTTTTCAAAGGTAGACAGAGCCTGTTTCATGCTGACCATTTTATATGGGTTCATAACTCTGAGGTATAACAGCACTTGGTCTGTTACAAAAGTCTAAACAAAACAGAAGTGTCCCTTTTAAAAAATCTTTGCTTTACTTAAAAGTTCTACCAATAACTATCTTCTTAGGGTGGAAAAAGAATTATCAATATGTCTTGCTGGAAATCCTGGTGTGCCTTTTAAATGTTTGCTTTGAATTGCCAATATGCTTTTCTTTGGAGTCCTTCTGCTTTTCTAGGTAGCAAAATGCAATATTAGTTCAATCAGCTCAAATGCAGAGCAGACCTGTGTTGCTGGGTTTCCCAGCACAGTTAATATCAAGCAGCACTCTTGTGGTTTTAAACCTGAATTAAATTTGCAGAAATCAGGGGAAAACTGGGGACTGATTTATGGTTACATATTATGCCTTGAGGTGGTAGCTCTTTGTTTTCCTCAGGACTGTGAGACCTTAGACCAACCTGAGTGTTGGTTTAGCCCAACTCAAAACAGATGAATTCCACTGGACAGCTCAGGGGAGCTTGGCAAAATAATGCCAGTGAGATCTTGGCTCCCTCTGGAAGAGAGCAGGAATTTTGCCATTAACATCATCTGGGACAGATTTTTTTCCTTTTGCTCCTCATCCCTGCTGGAGTCTGCTTAATCCACTCTTGGGCCAGTGAGATGGAGCAGCACTGAAGAAGGTGTGGTGATGTGAAGCATCAGGGATAAATTATAAAAAGTTGTGTCCAAAAGGCTAGATAAATATTACTTTATCCTACATCCAACCACAGAAGGAAGAAGCACTGATACATGTAGCTCTTCTTTCCAGCACAGACAGAAATACTTCCTAGATTCTTATAATCTCCAAGCAAAGTTTCTCCAAAATCCTCTTTCTGTTGTGGAAAGTCTTAAAACTAGAGTAGAGATTGTTTCTTAAAAAAAGGCAAAAAAGAAGGGGGGAAAATATCCTTAACATGAGAATATTAATGTTTCTTAACATAAGAAACCATCTGTTTATCATATAAATCAAATGAAAAATCTCCTATTTGTTAATCTGCATGAGCCAAGATTTACATATGGGAGAATAAAGTAAATTCAGAATACAGAAAGTATTCCAGAATTGAATGTGCTACAAATTGCTGTGTCTGACTAACTTGTCATTCCTGGATTTATGTTGCAAAGGAGAGTTTCAGCAAACACAATTTTGTCATAAATAATCCTTAATAAAGGTGATATTTCAGTGAGGAGACCTGGCAAACCTGTTTCATTTGCCAATGTCTTTTCCAGGATCATGTTCAGTCCATATTTCCTACAACTCCACTCTGTCACTCCTTATTTAGGACTGATTTTCAACTTCCCTCTTTTTTAAACTGAATTGAGCTATATCTGCCAGGGAAGCAAATCTTAAAACTAAATCCAGAGTTATTAGTAATGGGGTATTTATAGAAGAGGAGGTAATTTCCTGTCCCTTACAGGTCTATAAACAATAGCTAATGTAAAGATGGGTGTTTTGCTCTAATAAAAGAGCAGCAAATCAGGAGGAGAAAATGGTGTGTGGTAAGATAATGCATTCTGTATTGACTGCAAAGATCTGTCTTCATCCCTAGAACCCCAGCAGTTTTGCTAAATTGCCAAAGTGAATGTTATACACCATCAAACTGTACATTTTTTAAAATATGTTTTACATGAGCATCCAAATATAGGTTGCATTTTCATTCCCTAGGTATGCTTAAATATTTGCAGACTGCACTGGACGTAGTCCATATGTCCCTTCCCACCATCCAGTGTCTCAGCTCACACCCAGACATTGGTTTTGATGGCTGTAGTTGCTGAGTCTCACCTTGTGTCAGTGATGTTGTCTTGCACGCTGCTGTTTTAGGTGTGATTATTTTTTCTTGATCATGGTGACATTTGGTATGTGATCAGTGAAAATTTATGCCCCCAAGCACATGATGAACAACAAAGCCAATGTTCCTATATCATCTAGAGGCCTTATACAAACTAAAATTTCCTTGCCTAAAAGAGCATCTCTGTCTCCCTCTGTCTCAAATTTCTTGATTTCAAAGGGTCATAATGTAATTCAATAGAGGCTGAATTAATTGCAAAGTGTTTCCCAACTGCATAGTAGACAAATTGGTCACCAGTGACTTCCTAACTGGAATTCTGCCTGAGTATATTCATATCCCATAGTCCAGACTGAAATAACTACTAGATTGTTTGTATTTTTGAGATGGAGCTCCACAAGCTTCCCTTACATAGTTCCTGTAGCATGGACTGGCTTAGGAGGAGTTACAGACTGATAACTTGTGGCCTGTGGAGGAAGGACTGGAGTTCAGTTCCTTTTCCAATGAATGCTTAACAAAACACCTAAACAGGTGCTGGAGTGGTGGCAGGAAGACAGGTTCCTACTGAAGGAAAATTCTCTCACTTTTTAATGGTGCCCAAGATCATGCTCTGTCAAAAGGCATATTTAAATAGTCTGTTGGAGTTGAACTGTTTCCAAAGACACTAATAAATGTAGTAAAGCAGTTACAGGTGTGGCTCAGCACAGGCATGCTGGGGCTGATACTTGAGGTGGTAAATCAGGAGGGAGAAAAAGGAGATGGCGAGGATGAAGGAAACAGAAAAGGAGAGGCAAGAAGATGTAGAAGCTGGCAATGAAGCCAGCCTATAAAAACAGACTACTCTGCTCCTCTTCCTTGCAGGGCCCAAGCCAGCAGATGTGCTTTGAGAATTCCCATCAGATCAGGCTTCACAGAGGAGCCAGGGCAGTAACAAGTTCATAGTTCCCAGCAGGGTTCAAGATCAAGCTGGAAGCTGTGCTGCTCTGGCTTGTCAGCTTGTGGATGCCCAGAAGCAAATCCTTTCCTTTCCCTTCCTCTCCAGAGCTTTGCTCTTCAAGTGCCACAGGAGGAGGAACATGGGGCTTGAGAAATGAAATTTTACTCTTTGATTCTTGGCTCAGCAGTTAGCCTAATTATTATTGTAAATGTGGCAGGCAAGTTTTCTTTCTAATATGTTCCCTCTCTTTTGAACTACCTATACAGATTGTGAAAAAAAATCTGTATAGCTCTAAGACGCCAAAGTTCAGTTTTTAAATTAAAAAACCCAGAATGCAGAAAAACCTTGCTGTGCTGTCAAGTATAACCTCACCTCCTAAGCATTTGAAAGCCTGAAGGGCTTGGAGAGAAAATGAAGGAGGGTATCTAACTTGCATGGAAACATGTATTTTTCCCCTGATCTCTTTATTTATTTTGGTAAGAAGTATACAGAAAAAAGGACAACTATCTTGAAATTAATCATGTGGAACTGATTTCTGCAGGAGAGGCCATGAGATAGCTGGGGAAACTCAAGAAAAGTACAGGTTCTGCTGCTGTGATGTGCTAATGTGCATGGCAAGAAATGACATGGGCTGTGAGATGTACAGGATTGAGTTGTGCCATTACACTGGGCACATTGAACACCAACTGGAAGACAAAACCAAGGCCTCATGCAGTGAATAACACAAGTAGAGAGGTGAGGTGCAGCTGTAAGGGGTCCTAGCACCACCAAGAATTGTGAGTGGTACACACCGCCTTCACCCCCTTGTGGAAAAACAACTGGCAGCTTCTGGTGAGGAGGCTGCTAATATTTAACTATTTATATTGTATTTTTGTGCTGTGGCCATGACCAGACAGAGAAATTCCAAGAGAATTACTGTTTGGTCGGTATAAGATATACAGGCATGGATAGTGGGTACAGCAAAAATACGAGGACTGTGCTTTCAGCAAGCCAAGCACTGAATCTTTGGGAAGATTTCCTCCCAGACTTAAGATGTTGTTGTGAAAAATACACAGCAATTTAATCCATGACGCATGAGATTGAACTTTGAGAGTGAGATCTTCCAAAATAAATCGTTACCAGCAAGGTCTGTGCAATCCTGGAACATTTTGCAGTTAAGTACTGTCTTTTTTTTCTCCACAGGGGTATAATTTGCATTTTGATTGAACTAGCCAAATATTTTGTCAAACAAAAGAATTTCTTAGTAAAGATAATTATGCTTCTAGTCTAGATGACTTTTTTCTTGATAAAAAAATCCTGATTACCTTTTCTATTAATGAAAAGTTGATTAATGTAGTTGGATGAATTATTAAAGAAGAGATAACTGAATTAATCATACTTAATGTAATAGCAGATTACTGGGAGTTTATAGATTAGTATCAGAATTTCCCTTCCTGTTATAGGCTAATATAAATAGATCTAACTGAAAGGGACCATGTCCACTTTTTTTCTGGCCTTACTCATGAATTAACACTGCTCTTGTAAATACTCCTGGCATACAACAGACACAGGGTGACACTTTGAATCAAACTGAGTGTTTTTCAGCTGGTCTGTGTTTTTCACTTCTTGTTTTAATAGAGCCTGGAAATCTGTTCTGTTTGAAAATATAGATTTTAATTGTCACACACTAAAAAGAAGTCTTGTATTTATTCAAGGCAGATTTGGAGATATTCAGACCTTATGGCTGATAAATCAATTTTGAGCTGCTCTTTAGCTACCCAGTTGCTTTGCTGATGACTGTCCTGTTGGTGTGCCTCCTGAGATCTGAGACAGATCATGCAGCAGCTGGCTGATGCACATTCTCATGTTTGTACTTGGAGAGAAAAGAAAGCCAATTCCGTTCTTCCTTTTCTTTTCTAGACCTTGCTATCACACAACCTGCACTATATCCACGGCTGGGAACGTGCAGAGGATGAGCAATGTGAGCAGGAGCCAGGTGACAATGTTTTTCCACTCTCTGGGAGTGTCTGATTCTTCTTGAATACTGTCTGAATCCATTGGATTCCTGCACAGCTCAGCCTGTGATAGACACAAAGTGCAATCACAGCCCTTGAAATTAATGAGCCCCTCAAGTACAGTGAAACAATTCCAGACATATACATGTGACATGGGAAGAGCCAGGTGCCAAAAATTTCTCTTTTGCCATAAAGGGTAAAACTATTCGTTCTAAAAGGTAAAATACAATGAGCTGTCTGTGTATATATATATGTGTGTGTGTGTGTGTATTTATATATATTTTTATTCTGTCATACTTCTGTTCAAAATCTTTTAAGCACCTTCAGAAAAGGTTGGGTTTTTTTTTAAGAATCTCCTCCACTATTTAAAAGGCTGCTAAAAAAAACAATTTATTTTTTATGCATGTGAATGTAGCAGCATGTATGTAAATCCAGGGGTGTAATGGACCTTTAATATGACCCAGCTCAGCAGATGGTGACCAGCAGAAAGTTCTATCCAGCTTGTCTGGGACACATTGGTGGCTCCCATGTTCCTCATGAGCTTGTGGATGAGATGAGAGGGAAGATAAGGCGCCACCTACCAAGCAGAGACTGAGTGGTGCACAGACAGGACAGGAGCAAAAAAAAAGTGGGTGATGTTCAAAAGAAGTTTTGCGACAAGCAGTCCAGGAGGTAAACTCAATTTTAACAGCTGCTTTGGTTGAACAGGGCTATATCCCATCCAGGAGACTCCTTGGGGCCCTCTTTCTGTCTTCTTTTCTCTCCCTGTCCCCCGAGAACACCTCAGGGGTCACGAAATATGAAATATGAATATATAATATCACTTGGGTGATAAAATAGTTGAGCTGTTGAAGGCAGTGTGATGGTTCCCAGGGAGAAACCTGTGAGAGGATGGCCAGATTGGCTCAGGCCAGGAATTTGTCTGGTTGAACACCTCACTTGTCATCAGAGCTAGCTTTGAGCACGTGAGGAAGGTGCAACACATACAGCAGAAAATTGAAGGAGGGCAATGAATCCAGCAACCCTTGTGGTTGTAGTGGATCCCATCATAGCAGACAGCCTCTATTTAGTCCTTCATTATCATTTATATACCCTTCATATTATATGAAATATGCATGTTATTTAATATAATTCATAATGTCATTTTATCATCATAACATTTGGTATTTTTCTTATAAGTTTAATGTTCCATTCTCTTTCAACTTAGAAATTCTGACAGAAGGAGTTTTATAATTTAACTGCGTGCATGCTTTATTGGGAAGGATGGAAGGTACCCCTTTTACTGGTTTTTAAACTTAGAAATTCTCATTTTTACAGAATTTAGAATTTCCATTTGATCTGAAACTGTGCCTGGTGTAATCCCTGCTTTAATCTCCATCTAACGGTTACAAATGCAAAGAGCAAATGCAGAGTAAACAAATGAAGGAACACACTCTATTTGTGACATCATCATTTAAAACATTCCTGAGGTAAGTGTTTATTTATCAAAGACATTTTGGAAACCACATTTGAAAGGTTAAAAGAAAAAAAATCCCTATTTTTTTCTCCCAAAATCTTCTTTATATTTAGGTCCAGAGTAGTCTAATATTTTCTGTCTGTAGAAAATAAGAGTTCACATTTCTCAACCTGAATGGTTCTAAAAAGACCATGACACATTTTCATTTTTTTAAAAAATGTAGTTAATCTGAAGCTTAAAATTGCCTACAATCTGTTGAACAGCTTTCAAGACAGATATATAAGCATAAGAAAGGATGGTCTCTGGAGAGCTAATCTTGCAGCAAGTAAAGCCTTGGGTTTTCAGCCAAATAGGATTGGAGACCAGGTTTTCTATCAAGAGTGATTAAACTGTCTATATAAAGCTCAGATTAGGAACTAAAAAAAAGCTGTATGTGAAAAGGCTTTAGTGGAAAACTAAAATCTCACAAATCTCCTCTTTCATTAAAAACAGTGCTACTCATTTCAATGGAAGAATCCTCTCCTCTCCTCTCCTCTCCTCTCCTCTCCTCTCCTCTCCTCTCCTCTCCTCTCCTCTCCTCTCCTCTCCTCTCCCTCTCCCTCTCCCTCTCCCTCTCCCTCTCCCTCTCCCTCTCCCTCTCCCTCTCCCTCTCCCTCTCCCTCTCCCTCTCCCTCTCCCTCTCCCTCTCCCTCTCCCTCTCCCTCTCCCTCTCCCTCTCCCTCTCCCTCTCCTCTCCCATTGTTATCCAGGAGTGAAAGAGAATAAAAATGTATTTTTACATCTTGAGCAAACCCAGATTAGGACATTAATGACCCAGCAGAAAATTCTGAGGATATCTCACTTAGGTCGAGTGGCTTGAAATCTAACCTTTTATAGAGAATGGAACAACTATCATGAGAACAGGGCAAAAAGACCAAAAAAAATTGAGATAAAACCCTGTGGCAAGTCTAATTTTGGTAAAGTTCTAAATGAGAGCTAAAAAGGTAAGGTAATTAAATGAATATTCATTCCCATAGTCTTCCTCTATTTTGTGAATAACAATTGGTGTGGAATTGCATTGTATAAAACAGTACTCCAGTCAGGATTAAAGCAGTACGTTCTTGCCTCTTTCTGAATTATTAAAAGCTTTACTGAAAATGGAGGTGTTCTAGTTTTTACAGTTTCACCCTATTGCTAATAGGAAGAGTAGCCAATATTAAAAAAAAAAACCAAAGAAGAAATTACCAGAAATGTGATCATAGCTCCAGGAATGGTATAAAAGCTCCTTAATAAACTCAACAAAACAAAGCCATTTCATTCTCCTTATATTATCACATATCAACCAAAACCACTTTGTAGACTCCACTTATAAAAGAAATGTAATCAAAAAGGTTGGAAAGAAATATGTGAAGAAGATTAAGTAATATAGTGTATCCCATCCACCTCCAATGTAGAAGCTGTCTTTTTTTCCCACCCTTCATGTAAGTATTTCTGAAGCCTGGTAAAATCAATCAGTCAAGGAAATTTTTGTGTAAATGTATTAGTGGGAGCTGGGGGACAGAAGTGGAAATGCAAGTTATGATGTCAGGATGGTGAGGCTGACTTGGACTAATGGGAATCAGAGAGGGCTTCCCCAGTAAACACACGCCATAGGAGAAGAAGAGACTCTGGCTCAGTTTAGCATGGAGGATGTTGGAGAGGCATATGGGGAGTGTAAGGATGGGGAATAGTTCAGAGTACTCCCTAGAAAGGTAAGCCCACAAAGAAATACAGCTGAACTGAAAGCTATTATGTATTTTTAATGGTACTGGAGGAATCCACGTGTATGAAGCCAAAATATCTCCTCATTTGTAAGTCAAATGCTTACATGCCGCAGACTTGTCGCGTTATTCCTAGAGGGTTCCAGTACACAGACTGCTCACATTTCCTCTAATCCCATCACACAGCAATGCAAGGCTGCTTCTCCAAGGTTCAGAAAGATGGCAAATAATGGAACAAGTCTGGCTGAGCTGAGCAGAGAGCAAGCCCAGAATTTTCAGGTGCTGCCGCCCCCCACACAATGCATTAATATCTTCTCCAAGAGGGATTTTTGATTGATCAAGGTGTCTTTACAAGACTGGCTTTTGGCTTACTTTAATATATTTTTTAATCAGAGTCCTCCAGATGCTACTGTGTTCTCCTCATTCGAAAATATCAACAACCATATGCTACAGAACCAAAGGCTTAATTGCAAAGCTGTATCTGGAATTCAACTGAGTCAGGGGAGAGGAAAGGGAATTTCATTAGTAATCAGGCAAAGAAACACAGGCATGATGAATAAGTAATGAAGAAATATGCTCAGCATTCTCTCTATTGATCAAGTTTTCAATACTCCCAGGTCCTACAAATAGGGGAATGAAATTGGTGTCTGATGTACATGTATGCACTCAGCCCTTATTTCTTTAAATACGAAACAGAAATTCTTACAGGAGAAGTGAAATTAGGGAAGAAAATAAAATATGAAAAAAACCCCCACATATCACTACAGTTGGGTGATGCCTCAACACTGATTTTGGGAGGAACCAACATCTGTCCAAGAATGGAATTGCAGTGGACCAGATGCCATCTGTGGATGGAAAAAACTGATGCATCAAGATGAAAATGTATGAGACTGTTGTAAGAATTTGTGGTTATTTATAATGATCACATGGTTTTGATCAGTGCAGAGAAAGTAGCAGGGTCTGTCCCCTCTTTCAGAGCATTGTTTACCAGGGTCTGTGTTGTTGGTGCATTTCATACATTGCCATTTTAGAATTACCTGGTTTAAATCAAACTAAAGACCTGAATCTGCAGCAGCTTTCCTCCTGCTATTCTAGTAATGTATTTGGGTAGACATTGAGAGGAAAAGTTATATGTGTCCAGACTTGTTTATTATTTTATACAGGCAAACATATAATACAAATAAAATAAAATTTTAGCACCCCAAAATCCCATAATCATCCTAACTATCCAACGACAATTAAAAAATTTTCCCTAGATTTGCCTTATTTCCACTAGAGGTCAGTCAATAGATGGTAAATTTTCATGTTGTGGAAATGTATATTTACAGCTTTACCTATACAACCTCTGCAAACCTGCTGAGAAGACAATTATTGTATATGAAAAAATTATGCAAGAATAATGTTTTCAAGTGAATGACAAATTCACCATCCACATGGGTATTTAAAAGAGATGTAAATGTGGCACTTAGGGACATGGTTTAGTGGTGAACTTGGTGGTGCTGGATTAACTCTTGGACTTGATGAAGTTAAATGTCTTTTCTGACCTGAATGATTCCTATGATTCTACAAGTGCTATCAAACAGAAAACATCCATGAAAAATTGCTTTTCCACAGTTGCAGCACAATCTGAGCAGGAAGACTGCATTATTGTGGAGTCTTTTGTAAATTACAGAAACTGATTGGAAATCTCTGTAAGCCTTTTACTGAGCTGAAAATGCAGTAAAACTGTGGGGTTTTTTTTAAAAACAATCTGTCTTAACATAAACCTTGAAAGTCTCAAATGGCTTCAGCATGGCTCTCTGGTGTTAAAACTATTTGTCATTTCAAAAAAATCTTGCCCCAGCTGTATTTACCATTGCCCTTATTTGCTACCTCCAAATGTGGGGTGCTCTCCATGCTGATCATTGTAGAGATATGGCTGTTAAGTTGCTTTACCATGATTTTATTTATTACCTTTTATACAAGCAGCATATTCACTCCTAGCAATTTTTTTTGTGGATATTGAATTACTTTATTTTTAATATGATAGGACTATTTATTGATTTCTCTTGTCTCAGGACCTCAATAATGAGGTCCTTGCACTCAGATGCTCTTTTTTGGCTCTAGCATACAGTAGTGGGTTTTCAATCCAGAAAGCAATTTTATTGCACAAACTCTTAGAACTATTAAGTGGGACATTATCTATGCTGATTGCTATGTGTTGTTCTCAGTGAGTATTTACCTAATATTTGAATTTAAATGCTTCCATTATACTTGCAAAGATCTCTCATCTTCCACCAAGTGTCACCAATTATTATGATTTTAATCATAATTATGGCTGAGCAGACAAGGTGCTCAAATGCACCTTTTTTTTTTTTTTGCCACACCTCTGCTGCAACTGCATCAAGGCTGAGAAAAGAAATTTCACCCAAGATTTCAGCACAACACTGTGCATGTGTGGACCAAGAACAGCAAAAAGTGAGTAGCAGTAATCAATATATTAAGATATTACATATATATCTATATGCCTTCATATCTTTGCTTGTGACTCAAATAGAGACATAAGCCCAACCTGGCATTACTCAGTTATAACACTAAAATATTTAACCATCCAGCCTCAGGAAAACTCAAGTGCTAAGATTATCATTCAGGAATCATTATCTGCCCACTGCTTCAAATCATGTGATGCATGACTACAAAAAATTTTGCATTCTTACAGAACTTTAAAATAGCTTAATAAAATAAAATTTATATGCAGTCCCTGATAGGCCCAAATTGCAGGTCACTGACTTCTTAACCAAGATTTGTGCAGTAGGACTACCATTAGTACTGAAATTGTTCCACTGTAATTTGTCTTGACAGCTAAGTACAGGACAAAAAAGCTCATTTCCTTGAAGCCCCTGGAGGAGCATTTTCAAAACTTCCTATTATTCCAAACACTGCCTCTTTTATTGAGCCTCTCAGTACTAAGCTGAAATGTCATACACAGTCTTGAGCACAGGTCAGAGAATTTTTGAATTCAGCAGCAGCATCTTCAAAACAAGTTATGTCTTTTGCCCTGCTAACTACACTTTTTCTGATACATGACATCTGAAAATTTATTTCTGGCTGTTCCAGCAAGAGAAGGATGATCTAGTAGTGCCCTTGAGTACCTTTAAAATACATTTCTTTAAATGTTTCACTACCAGGATGTTATAAAAGAAATGTGCTTTGAGAGAAACTAGTTAAGTTGGGATCTGATATCTCAAAATGATGGGGTTTATTTGTTCTTGGAGTTTCAGTCCTTGAAATTTCCTGCTCTAATCTGAATCAAGATGGCATCTTGATGGCATCTTGGTAAAAATGACAAAGTAAAAATATCTATGTTCTTGTTCATTTACAGTACCTAAAGCTTTGGCAGTCATATTACTTTGTTCCTTTTTATGTGTCCTGCAGAAGAAGACGATGTTCATGAACCTTGGAAATTGTGGTTTTGCCACATCCCTTTTGTGCTTTTACTGTGACAGACAGCTTTCCCTGAGAGGGAGCATGAGGGGTGGTGGGAGGACAGCAGAGCTGCACAAAGTGATGAACACACACAGAGAGCTGGTAAAAGAAGCCCATTTTGCTTGCATGTCAGAAGAGGTGGGATGTGCCCTAGGGAAGCAGATTTTTGGATGAAAGTTGCTGAAATTTTCCTCTGATGCTCAGAAGTGAGCACTTTGCATAATGGCTACTCTGGGAAATTCACCCTGGGGCTCTTTAGACAGTTGCTGACTACAACAAATGGAGAGGGATTTTTTTTTCCCTTGCCAAGTGAGGCAAGATTTCCCTAAATCAGGGTTTTCTGAAGATGCCTGACACACTTTGCTTGTCTCTTGGATGGGTTTACTGAGGAGGAAGGGGTCGTGACCTCCCTCACATCCCTGCTAGGTGCACTCACAGTGTCCTTGCAGTGGTAGGGAACAGCAGCTGCCTTGGCACTGCTGGAGAGCACAGTGCCACAGCTGAGGGGTGTTGGCCCATTATCCCAGTCCCCATTCATACCTGGGATGTGCCCTCCTTCCCAAGGAGAATGCCTTAGGCTGTTCCCACCAGACTGCACAGGCAAAGTGAGCTCCTGCAAAGACCTCTTGACTTTGTTCACAGCAAACATTTCCTAAGGTGGCTTTATACTGGCACCAGTATTCACCAGTAGCAGTGATTCCAGACCCAGTTCCAATGACCCCAGCAGGGCTCTGCCCATTTAGCCAGTCCGTGAACTCATTGTCTCCATGCAAATCCTGCAAGCAGGTAGGTTCCAGAAGGGTTAAATATTTCTAGGAATAGTACCTTGCTGTGAATCTTGAATGATCAAGCCCACTTTGGGTTTATAACTCCTGAGCTGCCTCTCTCTCTCTCAGTGTGAATAACCCTTGAAGGCTCTTCAGGTACTGATGAAAAAAGTGTTATGGAGACTTCAGACTTAAAACTCACATGGCTCCTATGACATAAGAACAATTTTACTGTTTTATGCCAGGCCTGCTTCACTCTGTAGTTCTGGTCCAGCAAAAACTAATAAAGAAAATTCTATCAGTACCCTTGTTCATTTATAACAACCGGTGTACAAACCCAAACTGGCCATTTATGTGTTTTTATTTGAGGACATATTAAAAATCATCTTGGGCACATAGGGGACCAGTATGCATATGTACATATACATAGTGTCTATGTGTGAAGATGCTATAGTTTTATGTGCTTAGTTACACAGGTTTTGGATTGGATTAAATAGATGAGTACAGAAGGGTAAAAAATAATCGAAAGGAGAAGTGAGGATTCATAAGGAAAATCAATTAAATTATTTTGGAATGGGTTTTAAGACTGGGAAGTGCATGCTTTTTGCATGGTAGTTTTACTCTGAAGTTCAACATTCTCTGCTGAGCCCTGAAGGATGGTCATAGACAGCACTGAGTAAGTCCAGCTGTTAGAATGCCAGGTAAAGCAAGGCTCTGGATACCATTTGTCATTGTACAGCTCAGAAAAAATTGATGTCAAGAAAATACTTTGACAACAGTACGTACACGGGTGCAATACAAATAACAGAATACTTTAAAAGCTGATACAAGAAGACAGCTGCAAAATGCCACGTGAAAAATCCACAGAGAAGCAGAGAGATGGAAACAGACAGGACATATGATACCTGGCTGGGAATCCAAACCTCGTCTGCTCAGCCATAACCAACATCAGTCTGATCTGGTCCTGACTTCCCACGCACCCATAGGACAGAAATTAAGAAGTGCTGAGACTCTGGATAGCTTGAGCTGCTCAGATGTGTTTGGGGGAAAAAACCAGAAGAGATAACATGATGTTGTGAAATGTTGTTTACTTTATGACCAAGGTATCATATTTTCTCCTGTCAAATCTATGACAATGTTAGGGTGCTAAAATCCCCACAAACCCAAACTGAGGTCCAAGGATTTTGTCTCCCTTAATCCTCCTGTGTAACCAAGGGGCTGGAGGATCTTGTTTAATTAACAGCTCACTCTCACAGTTAAGTTAACTCAGCAAGTAAAATAGTCAATGTGTGTCAGCTGAGCTGCGGCAATTGTTCATTTGTGCGCTTGACGTGTAAAATACCAAGTAATGTTATTTAACTCATTACATCAAATTACTCCCAGTGTGCAGTGGGTTAGGAGTGCACATCAGGAGGGTTTCACTGCTCTAAATTTAGATCTCTCTGTCAGAGAGCTCGGTGTCTGAGCTGGTTGTCTAAGTTCACACTAAAGTCAGTGGAAAGGAGCAGGTGCATCTGCAGTGCCCTTGGTCTTCTCTTGGGGTAGCTGTTCCAAACTCTGTGTGAGTCCTGCTGCACTGAGACTAAGCAGCATCTTCACGATGAGCTCAGGTGTTACTCTCTGAGGTTAAGTGACACTAATGTTTGGAGAGCTACCACGTCTGAGTTGATGAGGAATCATCAATTTGAGCAGGAAGATACACCAAGTCATCTGGTGTAACCTTTCACTGCTCATAGCAAAGAGAAATTCAGATTTTAGTGAATATCAGTAAGAAAAATCTTAATCTAGATATTTTCAGGCTTAAGGTGGGGTTTTTCTAGTTTCCTAAAATCTCTAACTATACAGACAGGTCACAGAGAAACTGGTCAAAGCTTACCTGCCATATTAACTAGAGATCTTTGCTTTTAGGTACATAGCAATTCCTCCCTTCTAATCTCATTACTTCTAATCCTGCAGATACTGGATGTTTTTTCATTTTGCAGTACAAATGGACTGCCACAGCAATCCAGGGAGAATGTGAACTCAAGCAGCACTAAAGGAAAAGTACAGCTCCTCATCCGGTATGATGACTCAAGATTTTCAACAATTTACTGTTAGAGAAGCATTTACTGTGGTTTTACTTCAGTCTTCCTGAAAGCATGTAAGCCTTCATCCTCTCATGTGGTTTGGCAATTTTGGTCTTGCAGTAAAATTGAAAAATGACAAGAGATTTGGCTTTATTGCCCTATCCCAATCACTTTTGCCCAAGAATGATTCCTATAGGATATGAAGAACCCCTTCACCAACACCTCAGCTCCTCTGCTTCGGGGGTTGTGAGCTGCTGGAGAAGTTTGGAAGAAAGAGCTTCCCTGAACTCTATTTCATGGGTATTTAAAAAGGTATCCAAGTGTATCGACAATAAAATCTGGGGCAACCTGCAGGTTGCTCTGGGTTATATGTGATGAGCTGAGTGCTCTCAGATGGACCAGCTAAATCTGCCTTCAGGAATGTCATTCCACTTACCTAATCTAGCTCAGTCTCTACCTCATTGCCTTTTGGTGATTCCCATCAGTATTACAAATAACTTCTGCTGCAAAGTGGGTAGGCAGCTGCCACTTTGTTCCTGTCCCCTGTTAGGCTTTCCAGTCCAGTCATAGATCCTACCTTGTGCTGGCAAGAGATGGAGTAATAAAAAAACCCCATAATATGCTCAAGGAATCCTTTTTTCCACATGTATCTGTCTTGCAGTGTAGCTGCTGAAGCACTTGCTCCAATTCCGCAGATAAGAGGGAGGAGGGGGAGACAGCTGCTAAACATTTGGGTGCAGCCTCAGGACAAAAATGACAAAATTGTTTTGTTTTCTCCTCTAACAGTCAACAAACACTGGTGGTTGTGGAGGAGAGAACAAGTCATCCTTATTTCTAATAAAAATGAAGTTTAAATTCAGGATCGTGATGCTGACAAATTACAACAGGTTTAATGAAAAGAGACAGCATTAGAACACAATATTTGACTTTCTTTCTAAAACTCTCCATTTCCTATCAGTACAATGCTTTTAGGACTTGTTTTTTACAACCTTTGCCCTACTGCCTACATTTATGGTACCTATTAGCTAATTAATCATAAGGAAGTTAAATCTAAGGTCAGTCCCATGTGGACTCAGATTCAATCAGAGAAACCCTGGTGACTGTCTTGCAGCACATTTTCCTCAGATACCTGTCATGCCTCTGGAGAGCTTGGTTGCACTTTGGCCTTGAAGCAGAACCATGAATGATCCCAGTTTAGTTCCCTCCTCTCAGGACATGCTGTGGCTTTTCTAGCAGCCTCCTGTGGTGTACAGACAAACTGAAGCCTGTTCTGAAGGGTATAAGATTGCAGTCTTGGACTTCAGCAGTGTCAAAACCTGGCTCCAGATTAGTCCCAAATTAGGCAGTCTTGTGAAATTATATGATACATCCCCTGTATCCCAACTGTGTTTTGTAAATTATGAGTAAATGCAGTTCAGGTCTTTGGGAAGAGTTCATCAAATTCCAAAACATTAGTAGAACTGGATTCACTTGTGAAGTTCACAGGGAATACACTGGGGTGTGTTCAGAAGGATTGGCAGTCAAGATTTCACTGCCTGCTTCTGTAGACACAGGGAAAAAAACATCAATTTCACTAGATTTTAAAGTGAGTTGCTTTGGGCTTAGTCTGTGTTCCTTCACCCTCTCTGTATGTCTGCAGTGAGGTCAGGCAAACATGCTGGCATTTGCTGTTCTTTTCTTTATTTTATTCTTTTCTTGCAGAGAAATCTCCCCTCTCCTCTGTGTTATGGCAGATGGTGGGATGATGGTTTGATCCTTGGTGGGTACCAATTGCTTTGCAGGTATTGATGTGTCCTGTCAGGATCAGCACTGGCTTGCTCAAATGTTATTCTCTCTTGTTTTATACCTTCCATCATGCTGCTTTTCAATGCAGAAGAGTGCAACTTCTTTTGTGGAATATAGCATAAAATATGCAGGGTCTGAGACCCAGGCTGACTTCTTCCTCTGAACTGAGGGTTTGAGGAGCAAACATCTTCTGACAGCTTTGCAGCTCTTCCTTCTTCTGAGAGATAGTGTTTTTCTGCTTTTTCCACTTAGAGTAAAAAGGAGTAATTATTTTTTAATTCATTACATCATTTAACACAAGATGTTCACTGATTATAAATGTAAAAGAGCTTGTTCGCATTTTAGTAGAAATAGTAGATTTATCATTATCTTATTATTTGTTATTACTATCATTGTTATTTATTATTCTTATTATTATTATTTATCATTATATCATTAGAAGCAGAAATCTCATATTATGGAGTATTTACCAGCCATGTTGCTTTTTTACAGTTTCATTACAGAAATACAGGGTACTTTGATGGTTAAAAAAATGGAGAGCAAGGAGAAGGTATTCAATACTAGGTTGCTTCCTGTTTTTTCAGTTGTTGCTTTCCTACACAAATAATTCCTACAGTATTTGGCTCTAACCTAAATTGATTTTTAGAGAGATTTGTTAGCATTACACTTTGGCTCTGCAGATAAGACTTTTGGAAAGTGTAGGTTGTGAGTGTAAGAAATGTCTAAAGTGGCTGTGCTAAGCCTGTTTCCATGCTGTCTGAGAGGGCGTTATGTGAGACGCTGGCCTCAAATATTTGTGCTAGCACAGATGATTGACTTTAAACCCCAGCACCTGTGATCTCTGCAGTGTTCAATCTATTTGTGCAGCTGTTCCTGTGAGACAGTTACATGCAGTAATTGATTAGTTCAGCGGTCCTGCTACGGCACTGTGGTGTTATGAAAGCTGGTGAATTAAATAAGATTTCAGCAGCACACTTCCCCTCATTCTGCATGACACTTCTCAGGTACTAGTATTTTGCTGAAGGAGCTCTACTTTTACAAAATGGTTAGAACACCTAAAAATGCTGATTTTAAGAGGTAAAAGCATCTGTTTTCATCACTTCCTTTACTGAAGTCAAACACTCTTTCTATTCATTTGATGAAGAACTGATGAAGATAATACTCTTAAAGAGAGGATTAGGAAGCAGAGAGCATGGAGTGAATTGAGTGCAGAACAAGCAGCCAAGATACCTTGTCTGTATTCCTTGTCTGAAGGGAAAACCTAATGTTTGAAATTACAAAGATGATGATAGAATTTAACCGTACTCATAGAATTAATACAATGTTATTATTTCTGAAGTACTGCTACAGTTCAAAATAAAAAGTCTTAATTAATTTTTTCCCATGTTGCATAACTGTAAGAGAACAGTCCTTTTATTCACCCACAGGTAGAATAAGAACAATCTCTCCTACAATACCAGGTTTAAAATAACATTGTCACATAGTCTGTTGAGATTAAAAGGGAAAAAAATGCAGTCCCTGACCATTCCCATTCTGCTGTGCACAGTTAAGTTTATTTTTCAGATTAACATTTTTATAGGAGTACCTCAGCAAGTGATAATCAAGCTGTGTAAAAAGCACCACATGAATTACAGATTCTATGCATATAAAGAATTGTATTTACTGTGCTTCTGTGGACCTAACACACACTGTGAGATGGATTTTAAGTTGGAACCTGCTCCATAGTTCAAGTTCTGCAGACTAAGAGTTGATTTAGGACTAAAACAGTTTTACACATAATAAGTCCCATGGGTTCTGACAGGGTACACTTTACAAATATAAGCAGAAACAGGCCTTATTCTTTCAAAATGTTTCTACCCATCTACTTTTGGTGTTTTTAATACATGCATGAGTTATTTCTCAGTGGCAACAGTTAATTGCAGATACAAATCTTATAGTTTGTGTAACTCACTGGGTCATAGTCCTGCAAAACACTGAATGTTAGGTGTGCAGTGCAGAGGATGGTTATGAACCCAAACGTTTTGTTACATCAGTTATCTACAAAGTCAGAGTCTTCATAATTTGTATTTGTGATAAGGATACATGCCTAGATAAGAGATTAGCCAAAAGATGTTTAGGAGAATCTTGACTTAGATGAATAAAATTTAATGTGTAGGTGTAGATGCAAAACAAGTTCGGTGGAGTGAGAGACTGAGGTTGTTTTGTAAATCTGGGTTTAGGTACTGACAGACTGAAACTGAAGTGTTCACAATTTAAATGGGAAAAAAAGCAAAAGAAATCCTGAGCACTTATCACAGTGAAAAAAGAATTAAAAATTAGTATAAGAGAAAGAAGGAGAAAGTGTAATGGCTTTAGATTTTTAAAGCTTTTTCACTTTACTGAATGGAGAACAGACATATATGTTGCTAAAATCTAGCATGTAGTAATATAACTGTGGCAGCAGCGTGATGACAGCATTCTCCTGTCATGTGTGAGATATGAAACAAAGCCTGCCAAGGTGTGAGGATACATCTAAAACTTACCCAAGCTCTGTCATAATCATGGATCACAGCCTTTTCCCAGTCATGCTGTTGTAAATCAACACAATGCATTCTGGCATGATTTACAGCTATTCTGGGTTTATTAATGGGTGTCATGGGTTTACAGAAATGATTGCTTGTTTTAGGAACAGGCTGGTGTTAGGCTACATGCTCTTATGTAGATCTCTTCAAAGTGACAAAGGGTAGTCCAAGAAGGCATGGAAGACAAAGCCTAATTAAAGGTTTTTGCATTCATTCTTGTCTTTCAGTAAAGCAAAAATAGCTCATCAAGACCCTAAGACTTGAGTTCAGAAATTCCTGTTAGTTTGTTACATCTATTATTTCTGATGTAAATCATGCAAAATTCCTTAATGCAAAATAAGAACAGGATATTCTAAAACCCAACAAAGAGAAATAAATTTCAACAGCATTTTTAGTTTATGTTGCTTTTGATACTAGAAGAAAATATGCATCATTCTTTGTCTTATGACCAGTCCTGAATTTAAAGATAATTCATTAATCTTTTGAATATCAGTGTTACAAAAAAGCAATTCTCGCTCTCTTTTTTTCTGGGTCAGATTGCACTTTGGTCCCATTGTAAAGGTTTTCTCTATTTTAGGATTATAAAGTTATAAAGAGGAACTGTACCCATGCCTTATTTATTTATTTTAAGTAAAAAGTAGAATTCTCATAAAATGTTATGGATGATGACCTTAGGTCTTCAAGTCCTGGAATACACTGAAGGTCCTTGTAAAGTTCTGAGCTGGCAGGAGTTATGATAGATATCTGGGACTGCCTTTGAAAACAATATGTGAAAATCTATAAGAAAAATATAGATGTATTGAAAACTGTGAGGAAAAAGCCCTCAAAACATAAAACACGGAGTTTGACAAACAGAGAGCTGAAATATATTTTTTTGCACTTTTGCCTTCTTGCTCTGAGGTCACATTGAAGTGTTGTTTAGCAAATATTTACTGGACATGTTATTGAAAACCTCCAGCTTAATTTTCATAACCTTCATAGGCATTCCCATAGAACTTTGCTGTCCTTGTGACTAAGTGGGAAGTTGCTTTAAACTCCAGTCTAGCCTCTAACCTTTCCCTGCTGTGAAACAAGACAATTATTCTTTGTTTCACTCTTTACAACCTTGGAGAATAGTTAACCTCTATACCTCTTTTAAACAATTTTGGGATACATGAGAACTGCTGTGACTACTAACCACCTTTCCACCCTTTATGTACTTACAAATTGATCATTTAACATTTGCTCTGGCATCTTCCAGGGTGTGAAGCAAGCTGATATATGATTCACCGGGCTCTTTCTATGCTAAGGAAAGCACAGTGCTTGCCTTCCACCAGCTCTCTGTGACTTCTCAAGGGTAATGATTCCGAGATTTCTTTGGCTTTAGGGTACATTTGAGCATGCCCCATTGGCTTTAATAGAGTCAAATTATCCATTCTCTGCTGTGCCCTTTAACTGTTCTGCCCTGCTCTGTATCTACCTGCTAATATTAATTATGTTAAGTGCCTGCCCTTTTGCATTAGCATGCACAAAATTGGTGACAGTTCAGCCTTGTCTTTGCCATCCCTTAATGAGCTCACTGCCTGCTCCCCCAGGGTGGCAGATCCTCAGGCTGCTGAAGGGATTCCTCTCTCTGCAGCATTCCATGGCTTCTGCTCTCCTGTCCCATACCTGTGCAGGAGTGCCACACCCCGCCAATCCTCACCCACCAGGATTCCCTGCCCTGGCATGGAGTCCTGCTGCTCATAAAGTGTTTCATCCAAAGTGAAGCATTCTGCCTTGAGGATCTCAGGCATTCCCTGCCTATTTGTCAGCACTGAATGAAAAAATGCCCACCTAATTGTTTGTTGGAACTTCAAATACATAAACAGAGTAGTAAATCTGAGGACATCTGTGTCCTGCTGTGTTACATTTCCTGCCGCTCTCAAGTCAGCCACAGCCTTTATGACCAAGTTTGTTAAGGAAACCTGCCCTTGATTGTTCTCTTGCCTGTTAGAAAAGTCACAACAAATTTTGAAAAAGTAAAGTTAGATTTATGTCCTCTCAGGTTCAACATTTTGAAGAGGCTGCCTTGAAGTTAATATAAAGGCGAATGCAGGATTATCTCCTAGAAGAGAAATGAAGTTTTTAAACAAGTTGTCTTCAAAAGGCAGAGCTTTCAGAAAGATATTGCAAAACCCAGATGGTTTGCTCATTACAGAAATCAACAACCCACTAAGACAATGTAAGTAAATTCCCTGATTTCAGACAGATAAAGCAAAATCAACCACCTTGTTTGAATATTGGTCATAATGATTTTTCAGATACTGTAAAAAATGTTTGGAGTTTTTTCCACTTCTGTGGAGAAGTGATAAAATGGGATCTATTTAAATTCTGAAGCCGGTATTCTGAAAGAAACATCTTTAAGAAGGGATGTGCAATCAAAGTCAAATCTGCATTTAATAATGTATTCTAGTGCTACTCAGGATAGATTTCAGTCACTGTTTTCTGAAGCTTTGAGAAATTTTCTTGTGCCTTTGACAGCTGGTTTTCTTCTTTCCTGTCAGAAACAGCCCTGGTCCACCTGTTATACTATTGGTTCAGCTTCAGATCAAATACAGAAATTATCTAAGCCACAGTAGCTTCTTGTTCACTTTCAATTATATTTATGTCAGGAGATACCAAAACACACATTGAGTATTTAGAATGATGGAGGGTGAGCAGAATGTAAAAAATAAATTCAAACCATAGGGCTGGGTGGGTGCAGGTGCTTGGCAAATTCATGTGTTATTACTTTTTTTACTGCTGAACTGTGATTGTGTGGCAGACAGGAATATAGTAAAAGAATGGATGAGAAGATAGGAAAAACCTGCCACTCATCTCCTCCAATCCTTTAAGAGAGTGGTGAGCCCCTGTGTGCTTCACAGGTGTTCCTTCCCTCTTCCACTTCATCCAAACCTGTACCTTAGCAGTCATGATTTGTGGGCTCTTCGTGTGCATAGCAATTGCTCATCTTGGATCTCCCCCTGATTGCCTCATTTGTCTGTCTTTCAGGCACTCAAGTAAATTAATTTGACTTAAAATTAATATCTTTCCAAAAGAAAATGTTTTACAAATACTCATAGCCTTTGTGGGACTTATCTGAAGTATTAGTCTAAATGAGGGCACTTTATTATCTTTTCATAATATTTTACTGCTTGTGAAATAAAAATCAGTTTAAATGTAGTTTAGTATTGTCTGCACAGTGATAATGAATATCTCTGAAATAAATCCAAATACATTAGCAGCCTGTTCAATAGACTTCATACTCCCATCTAGAAATCTTATTAATTTCCCTGTGTTGGAATATTTCACATTCTCCTTTGTACATTATGCAGCTAGAAGTGTCAACACTATGATATCTATCAAAGGAATACAAGAGATGCTGATTAAGCCAAGGTGTGTAGATTTCACCTATAATTAATGCATACTTCTTCAGCATGTGTTTTCCTGATTTAAAGCAAAATATAAGGGCATTACAATCCACAGTCACGCAGAAAGGCTTTTATTTCTTTTCTCTTTACACAGCTTTAAATTGTTTATAAACCAACAGCACACAGGTGCCTTGATATGAAAAACTTATACATAGGTATTTTGCATTTTAAAAATGGCACATGAACAGGTACACTAAAAATGTAATTAACCACCAGGCCAAATAGAAGGAACAAAATTTCATGTGTTATTCTGGTCAGCCTGTGATCAGCAGCACCTCAGACCAGGTTAGGAAACCACCAAGCTGCTTCCATCCAGGGCAAAGAGCTGCCCACCACCTTGCTGACAGTGCCCAGGGAGCGGCCAGCCTGGGAAGTGTGGCCACAGCTCTCTTCACAGAGGGCAGCAGGCACAACTTTCCAAGGAAAAATCCTGGGGAAGGCTGTGAGAAAGCTCAGAGAAAAACAATTCTTATCTCTACTTGCTGTGTCTGTTGTTTGGCACATGTGGAATGTGTTGTGGAGATTGTTTACCAAAGAGGGATTTCTTAATTAGACACTGGTGATGGTGTTTGGATTGATTGACCAATTAGGTCAAAGCTGCATCGTGACTGTCTGAAAGGGTCACAGGTTTTTCTTTAGTTTAGTATTAGTATAGTACAGTATCATTGTAGTATGCAGTAAAATAGAGTATAACTTAATAAAGCATTTGTTCAGCCTTCTGCAATCTTGGAGTCAAGGATGTTATTCCCCAGCTAGGGGTTGCCTGATACAATAAGGAAAGGCATGGGGACATATTGGCCCAGGTGCCATTTTGCTTCTCCAAGTTGCTTCCAACTCTCTGGTAACTGTGGAAAAGGATGCCACACACCTTCTGAGGATGCTTTCATGGCAGTAAAGAAAGAGAAGTGCTGATGTAGTGCTGATGACCATGTCCTTAGGATGCATTTTCCACACTTTAACAGAAGCAGAATACTTCAATAAAAACTGCAGGACAGAAACCTCTGCATGTGACCTTCTGAATTCAAGTGGCCTTTCACATTCCAGGAAGACTGAAAGAGCTGTCATGGTCTCTGAAAGCTCCTCTTCTATGAGTTCAAGCCATGTAGTTGACCAGCACCCAGGAATGCTTGATTTAACTTATTTACAGCTCAAAAGCATGAAGAGAGATGTTTTTGGGTAGTAGGATGGGAAAGCCTTCAGTAACTGTGCTTCTCCTCCTAAAATAGCACTCGCTTTTTGAACGGGGGAGGACAAAGGGATGCCAAGTAGTCCCAAAATGCCATCCATTCCTAGAAATGTTTCAGTGCAGATGGTGCTGTGAAAACTGAACTATTCCAGGGATTCTAAGTGGCAGATGGAAGTATCCAAGCCTGTGTGAGCAGACAGCTACCTCCTCTCTATTCTGGCTGGGCACAAAGCATACTGATGGACCAAGTGATTACAAAAGAGAAGTTGTGCCCAATTACCAGATCCTTGAGTTCAGTACATCCTGCTCTGTCATCTTATCCACATAAATTAAAGGAACTCCATTAAAAAGTGTTATGACAACTTTGAGTTGGTATCTGGCTATGTGAAGAAAGAGGCCCTGGAATTATCTCTGGATCTTACTAAACAAGGTAAATATATTTCTCTACTGCCTTTATATTATTCATACTACAGCAGTTAAAGGTGCCATCAGCTTTCTCAAGTCAGTAAAAAGGGGACTGCAGACCAATCTATCTTTTTCTTTAAGTGCATTCTGATGTAATTTCTTGGTCAGTAACTTTTGTGCTCTCTCAGCTCCTGCAGAGACAAACTCTTAAATCTTTAACAGAGTCCTCAGAATTGTGCTGACACTATATGCATTTCTCTTGCATTATGTAGTGGGACTTTTAACACATGGGGTATTCAGTGTTCAGGTGAAGTGCCATCAGCTTTTTATAAATTAGTTTCTAAGCCAGTTTGGATACAGTGTGGGAGCTCTGTCTATCACAATCAGTTTAGAGATATATTTTTCTCTTTGCTAATAGATCAAAGAAAATGTAGCTCCTAACAAAGATAGATGAATTTTTTCTACATTTCAAAATTGTCCCAGTGGTCCATATGCAAGAAATTTGCCATTGTTCATAGGTAAAGAAGGACAGACACTGAGGATCCCTCACACCCATCTATAAAGCCCTGAACAATAGAAAATATTTTAAAATAAAATAAACTTGCAGGAAACACTGAGGTTCAAGCAGAAGATAAGGATGTAGTTCTAAGGGTATGGAGGCAAACACAGGAGAGCCCCTACAGGCAACAGCATGCAGTCCTCTGGCTCTTTCTCAAGGAAAGCATTTCTAAATGTTTATGTCTGTTTATGTTTTCATCACTGACTTAGGAGATTGTGGACAACACACTTTGTCTTGTCTCGCTCTGCAGCTCAGAGATAGTACTTGTGTCTCTTCACCAAGGGCTGACAATCCCAAGGGAGAAGAGGCTGTAGCTAAATCACCTCTTTATGCCCTTTCCTCCATGCTTGTCACGTAACTTACATCCAGGTTTTATGAAGATCTTCTCTTTTAGGTCTTGAAGGGTGCTAGGGAAGGTTATCAGGCAATAAAAATGTTTGCCTCAACTATAATTTGTTCTGCACAAGGCATTTTCAGCTGGAAACAGATTCCAGGGAAAAAAGGGCACAGTCTTGAATAGCAAGAAAGCCACAAATGGATCTGTACCAGCTCATATTTGATAGCTATGTCCTGATAGCTATTCTATTGCCCTTCCAAGGCACTGAATGTCAAGCAAGTTTTGTATTTTCTACAAAAACAAACAAAAAGGAAACAAAACACTAAAATACACTACATTAATTGCAGGAGTCACACATTTAGAAATTATGTGCTGGCATTTCAATGCAGCATTTCAAAAGGAAAATATATTTGTAATTTTTTAGAATTTGTAATTCTACTGGTTTGAGAAAGACACTATAAAGCATGAGGTGACTCTACAAATATTTGAGTTTTGTGGCGTTCAGAGGAAGCCATCACATACAGAAAAGAAATACCTGACTGAAGGAGCTTGCAGGGAGCACATGGGGAAAAAGGAGGGGTTGTGAAGAATCCCATGCACAGCTGGAAGGAAGCTATAAAAGGAATGCAGGCTGTCTTGGAGAATCCTTTTTCCTATATAAGTGAAATTTCTGTCTGATTATAGTAAGGAACAGTTCTTTTTAACTTTGAGAAATTAAGCCAGGAGGGAGCTCTGAGCAGACTGTCTGCCTCAAGCTCTTTAAAAGAACATTCTTCAGCTCTGCTGTCCAAATCATATTACAAGTAATGTAGTGGGTATACTTATGATCATGGTAGACAGAAAGGGAGGAATCAAGACTTTTCCTGACAAGGATAATTTTACAGGGCCTGATGCAAAGGTGAATCCACAGCAGGGCACAGAAAGAAGACACAGAAGAAAATGTCAACCTGGCAGTGGAATATAACAAGGGAGGCCCCCACAGTGCAGTGCTGGGGAATCTGATGGGATTTGTTCCTGTTTCTAGCAGCACTCTGGCTCCTGGCTCTCAGGTGGGGAACACCCAAGACCTACAGCAAACACACCCCAGGGTATTTTTATAGACTCTAAGACTCTGTTAGCAGAACTCATAGGAAAATGGTCACTAGAAATATTAAAACAGCTCATTTCCCTATATCAAAAGAAATGAAAATTGCACCAAGCTAGAGTTCCTGAAACCTTTCCTTCCCATAATACCTATTTGGGTAAAAGTGCTGGACAAGAGGAGCCCAGTAAGCCCACAAAAGTGGTAAATTATTTTCTTTGGTCTTCCCTCTTCCTGTGATGGCTGGGGACACTACTTAGGTTACTTCTCTGCTGTGGTGATCCACAAAGCAAAAGAAGCTGAATTTCTGTGTCTGTTTCTGTGTGGGGCTCTCCATGACCTTACTGTATTCTCATTCTGGGGACCATGTAGAAGAAAATCAGGGTGTGCCAGTATTTAGTCAGTATATCTGGATGCTTAGTCTATGTCTTACAGTTGCTGTATTTCCTAAAATATCTCTCTTGATAAAAATTAAGCTAGCCAGAACATGGTTATCTATAAACATATGAAGAATTTAAATGAAGAAAATTTTGTCACTCCAGTAAAATTTATTTTAAACATAGATATTTTCTAATTCAGTGTCTGATAAATGAAGACAGAAAAAAAAAGTCCTCGGAATTTTTTGTGCAATATTCCTTTTCAGATGAGATTAACTGTAAAATGTTACTGAAGGTTAATAGTTTGAAACTGTGAGGACACATAATAATATATCAATTAATCTCAGTATCCAGCAGCTGTGATGTACAAAACAGTTCATACTGCTAAACAAAACAACAGATTCATTGGCTTTTTGAACATTAATGCAAAGAATTAGCTTAATGGCATCCTATCATCCATGGTTTGCCTGCAGGGCCTACTTCATAAATTTTTTTCAGAGATTAAGATGAAAAGAACACACTTGTTATTCAAACAGAACTGTTCCCTGCTTGGGCTGCTTGCTATTTTTCACAGCATCACAGCAAATTATTTGTATGAGTCCAGTATATTAACTGAAATTGATAGACTCACATTCAGTAATGCTCATTCCCAATGCTCATGGCCCCAGGCTGTTCCTCTGATGTTGTACATTCAATCTCTGAAGTCGTCTGGGGATTAATACCGAGGTGCTCTGCACACACAACCCAGCTGCTTCCCTCACCCCCAAATGGATAGGGGCAATCAAATTGGGGAGGCACATGTGGGGTGTTGTGTCCACTTCTGGGCTCCTCAGCACAGGGAGACATGGAGCAGGTCCAGCTGGAGCATCTCCCTTGTGAGGAAAGGCTGAGGGAGCTGGGCCTCAAGAAGAGATGACTGAGAGCGACCCTCATCAATGTCAGTCACCAGAAGGGGTGCTTCAGATGGGGGGTGATAACAAGCAATAGGATAAGAGACAAGAGATAAGAGGTGGAAACTGATGTACAGGAAATTCCACCTAAACATGAGGAAGAGTTTCTTTACTGTGCAGATGACCAAGCACTGGAACAGGTTGTCCAGAGAGGTGGTGGAGTCTCCCTCACTGGAGATACTCAAGCACCATCTGGATGCAATCCTGTGCCATGGGCTCTGGGATGACCCTGCTTGAGCAGGAAGGTTGGACCAGAGGGCACAATGTGGTCTCTTCCAGGCTGACCCATCTTGTGATTCTGTGGGAGTGGGAAAGCCAGGCAGAACAGGGATGTTCCATAAGATACAGGCTCATTGTGCAAAGCCGACAAGCCCTGCTCCAAAACAGAAAAGTAACTGTACAAACTGGCCCACAAGGCAGTTGGATGAATTATTCTGTTTGAGATTTTAATAATTTCTCAATGTATTCCCTCTGATTATTTCACAAAACCAGAAAGGGCACTCTGGTTTAGTCATCAGCAATCACAATGCTGCTTTTAAACCCTCAATGGACAGAAAAAGTCTTCAACAAAAACATTATTCTTTATTCAGTTTTAAAAAAAAGTTATTTAGTTCTTTCCTTGTTTACGTTTTCCATGTAGTTTGTGTGTCATAGTCTAGTCTAATTCCTCCATAGCTTGCTGAATTTTAGCAAGAGTTGTATTCATTTGAAATCTCCATATCCTAGAGTGAGTAATACAAGAATTTTCCAATGTGGAGAAAATCATGGGAAGAGTCTTTTCATTTTTACATAGAAGTTTATATTTGTAGAAAGAAGCAAAGTTGGTTTGTAAATGATCAGAGCAATATAATTTAATTTTTGTGGATGAATCTTTGGTCTCAACACTCTTCAGAGGACTGGGAGACCCTTATGCTGAATCCCAAAGGAACTTGAGACTTTAGGACCTAGCATTAGGTGACAATGGCAACTATTATTTATGTGAACACTTCATTTGTGCACCAAAAGACAAAAACAAAAAATTCAAAAGGAAAAAGCACACCTATGTAATCTGAGCCCCCATGGTTTCTTCCAGGAAGGAGCTTTCTGTACCTTTCAAGCTCTGAACTCCAAAATTTCCTTGTGATGGCTATGGGGTCTTATACCTGAAACCTGGTTTGGTGTGTATGGTATTTTGTAATTTAAAACTCATCTTGCAATTAAATTTCAGCACAAACAGGACAAACAAGATACTTTAGATACTTGACTTTTTGTTCCTAAAGATGAGTTGCCTGTGAGTGTTAGGTTTCTTTAATATGTTTTTAATGTGTCTCTATTTTAAAGAAATGGCTGGTATGCCAATGCTGTTTTCTTGTTCTAGTGAGTAATGAAGCTTGGCTGGAAGAAAGGAAACACAATTCTGGCGAATAAAATTTGTTTACAGTGAAATTAAGCCCGGTCTGCTTTGCTTCATGGTAGCTAAACAAAAAGTGTTTGCTTTCTTAGCACTGATTCAAAGTTTGAAACTCTTTGGTCTATGGTGTAGGAAGGAGAGGATTTTTGGCCACTTTAGTGCTGGAAATAAACAACTGCCAAGCTCAAAGCACCAGTGGTCTCCTCTTCTTAACATTTACACATAATGCAACAGAGATGGCACCGTACCATTGTATTTTGGTATTTCAGAGTTAGACATCTCCTTGAAGCAAAAGTAAGTTTCTTCAGATAAATATGTTTATCTTCAGATAAACATGGGACCTATTTCCTAAAAGGTATTGTAAACACATCCTTGTTTACAGTGGAACAATTCTGAGCACAGACTTGTATTTGAGACTGGGGAAAACACACTCAAGCTAGTCAACAGCTATAAATTAATCAGGAAATGTTTGGAAGTCTCTATTTCTAACTAAGTTGATTTCAGTGTTTGTGTTAGAGAAGCTGACTTTCTCTGAAGTGCTTTTGGTGTCCTTATGAAACCTTGCTTTAGCAATCCACCCATGCCCATGCCTCTGCCCTTTATATTCAGAACTGCTTTTGTTCCTAGGTTTTGTGCCAAGAAAACTAAACAGGCTATTGGAAATCTTGATGGCATCAGTACATGGGGTGTCTGCTTTCATTATTTGTTTATTATATGCTGTAATTTGCTTATGAGGATAATAACAATTTTTGAATGTTAATGAAACAAGCAGTCAAACTTTGGTTGTTTGGGGTTTTTTCCCGTTAATTTTTAGCCAGCTCTTCTCAGATCTGTGTGAGAGTTGGAGCCTTAACCTTGCAATTCAGCTTCTTCAATAATTCATAATACAATAACCATGCAAGGCTAAAACAATGGGATTCCCCTGCTTGTGGAAAACAGATTTTCCAGCTATGTTTAATATTTAAACACTCTAAAGCTATTAGTTGTTGGAAGTGGGAAACAGTGAGAAATCACTATTCAGACATGCTGATCAATAAAATATATGAAACAATTTAAACACATTGGTCATTATCAGTTGCTCTTTTTGAAGCTGTAAATTGATTCAGTCTTCAGAAGGAAGTAGCTGCCAGCAGAGCTGATTCACATCATTCTGGCATTCGACAAAACAGGGCAACTCCTCATTTGTATGCTTTAAAATTCATTACAGCAAGGCTTTAAGTAAAAAAGGTCTCACTGGAATGTCATCAGTGATTGGCTTTTTAAAGAAGATCCATGGTGCCATTTTAAGAGCCAAACATGGTCTGTATATCACAAAATACTTAGGGGTAAGACAGCTGATAGCAATTGCTGCTGCCAAAAGCACTCCCCCTAATGGATTCCAAAGCCAGGAGGCTCTGCATGCTTGTGCAGTGTCTCTATCCTCGTTTTCAGGTTCTGTTCTACATGTGAGAACTATATTTGTGTATGTATTACAGGCCTTCTTGTTAATCTTGCCATCTTTTGAGATGTCAGAAGCTGTAGGTAACATTTATGGAATTGCTAATTATGATTACAGTGTCAAAAGAAAAAGGAAATTCCTAACAGTGAACAAAATGTAAGCAACACTGGGTAATACCTAAATATAATTTTATCTCCAGGTTTGGATGACATCTGCCTAATACCTCAGTCCAAGTCCAAAACAAAGAAGATAAGGATGTTAAGTTGAAAAGAGCAAGGCAAGTAACAGGATAATTACTAAAGGGAAGGGCAATAAAAGACTGAACAAAACAGTCATTCTGCAGGAGTAAAAAGGATTAACAGAGTCAGAGATTCAAGCAAAAAGTTGTTTGGTTTTGTCCTCATCTTAAAGGAATGGCACAGGAGCTGCTTCTGCTGGCTCAGGAGGAGTTGACCCTCTGTTCCCTGGCTTCTCACAATTACCTCTTTGGCATGGCCAAGGCCTTGGAGACAGACTGCCCCTGAAATCTGTGCAATGAGCCAGAGCATCCAGGCCCTAATATGCTCTGAAAGAATTAATTCTTTGCTTATTTTAATATTATATTTGC
This sequence comes from Agelaius phoeniceus, assembly GCF_051311805.1. Classification (NCBI taxonomy): domain Eukaryota; kingdom Metazoa; phylum Chordata; class Aves; order Passeriformes; family Icteridae; genus Agelaius; species Agelaius phoeniceus. The sequence goes on along the minus strand of NC_135267.1, from coordinate 92,189,940 downwards.
AGTCTGTAGTGGAATCAGTGCAGGGAATGTGAGGAAGGCAGTTTTTAATGTCCTGCAGGACTGAAAAGAACCAAGCTGAGATGTACGGGTCAATGATAGTACGTGGTATTTTCTGGGGTCCCCCATGGCAGGAAGGAATGAATCTGACTCCATGTTCTCAGAAGGCTAATTTATTATTTTATGATATTATATTAAAGAATACTATACTAAACTATGCTAAAGAATAGAGAAAGGATACTTACAGAAGGCTACAAAGAATGATAATGAACCTCATGACTCTCTCCAGAGTCTGACACAGCCTGTGATTGGTCATTAAGTTAAAACATTTCACATGAAACCAATCAAACAACCACCTGCTGGATAAACAATCTCCAAACCACATTGCAAAGCAGCAAAACACAGGAGAAGCAAATGAGGTAATATTGTTTTCCTTTTTCTCTGAGGCTTCTCAGCTTCCCAGCAGAAGACTCCTGGGCAAAGAGGATTTTTATGAAAATATGATGGTGACAATAGTATACACAAATTCTGAAACTAAGAATTAACTGAGTTTTGTGTCCAGATAAGGTAAAATAGAATTACAGACTTTTCTTTCTTTTGTTCATTATGAAATGGCTTTCAGTCAGTCTCTAAGTTGTTACATTTTACATTTAGATAACAAGAGAAACAACACAAAAAAGCATGGGTCTTGCAGTCTGATTCTCCAAAAGACTCCTAGAATAATTGGAGGTCCCAAATTAACAGGACATCCATCAAATCCTTGTACGTGTCTCTGAATATTATTTTCTATGCACTGGTAGTAGTGGACTTGGTTTTTTGTTTTGTAATAAGTGGTCACAGAAAGGAACCCCTATGGTGCCATAGCTGGCAGGTGGCCTATCAAACCATGTCTGGTGGAGATAAAGGTTCATTTTCAGCACCAGACCTACCTGAGTGTTTAATCCTTTCTTCACTGCCACCATGGAGGGAGAAGCATGGGAATGGAAAATGCAAAGAGAGTGCATTTAGGACATACTTACTGCCTGACAATTTTTAATTTAACAAGTGACTGGCAATACCTAGAGATGGTGAAAACAAGTTCTATCTTTACATCCTGCCAGGGGAGGGATTGTATGGCCAGAGGAGTAGAGCTTTATTGAAGTAGAAGTGAATATCTGAGCAGCAGGGGAGGCCAACTTTAATTCTCTCCTTGCTGGGCTATAAATCCTAGTTCTTCTATGTGGGTTGAACAGGGTTACAGAAATAGCTTTTTCAGACAGGTGTGGGTTTTTCTTCAGGCATGAAAGTTGTAAAAGTCAGAGCACAAAAGAAAGCTATTTGAACTCCTCATCTAGCAAGTGTATTAATAAAGTCTGGGATACTGGCAAAGTGCTGCTAACTCTCCTCATTTCTAAATCAGCAGGGTAAGCTGAAATAACTGTCCCATAAAATGAAATCATTGCAAGAAAGTAAAAAGAACTCTTGCCTGAAATTTTGCAATACTTTTTGACACTGTGTGCCAGTAGTTAAGCAACACTTTCTCATATGCAGCAAACTATACAGGTGCTATAAACCTGCTATAAGATTCTCAGAATACAAATTAACCCAAAACTGAGTTGCATGGCAAATACTCATGTCATCATGCAGGAGAGAAACTAAGAGGAAAGGCCTTGGAAAACATGACGATAACATACTGGAAGAGAACAAAGGCATCTAAAGGTGATCTTTCCATGTCATCCAATTGGAGTGACACCAGTAATTTGTACTGACCACTGTATTAACAACCTTAGACTCATCCTGACAGCACACTATGAGTTGTTTTTTCACTGTGAGCCATTTGCTACCTAGTAAAATTCGTATATCAGGATCAAGAAAACATGACATATCTTATCCCCAGCATTTTCTGAAATACATAAAGACCAGCTGAGGAAGCCTTATATCTCAGCAGAAGCTTCTGTGACTGATAGCCAGTGTCAAAGAAGACTTTGACACTCACTCAGAAATATTGGGACTTCAGATGTCATCAACTATTGCTAGTATTGTTAAGTGGAGTTCTGCCAATAGATGAAAGGGAACAAGGGCAGGAACATCAAAGATGATATAATGTTCAGAAAATTCTGAACTAGTCAATTAACAAGAGGAAAACAAGCTATATAATCCTAGATCAAAAGTAACAAATTGAGACCTCTAGATATAATTAGCTGAGTTGTGTTGGGATTTCTTTAACAACTGCCATGGCATCTTTTTATATCATCAGAAAGTTGCCCACTTTTGACTCCTTTGAATATGCTTTCTCTTCTCTAGGCTTGCTAATTAGCAGCAAAAATGCAAAGGAAGTGGGAGACTTTTGCATTCACTAAGAGAAAAGTAAGTAAACTTGTCATGTCTGCATTCAGTGACATAGATAAAGTTCTGGTTTAAATCCTTGTTTAACTTCTGGGTGAGGCCTTGCTCTCTCTCCTTTAGATGTGGAATTATATCAACAAAACTGGTTTTGCACATGGTTTTCTTTAGTCATCATCCAGGACCTACTGACTAGATGTCTATGTGGATTTCAAGGTGATCATGGCCATTGTACAACTTCTGCCCTTTCATGGCATTCCAACTAAAGAAAACATGTCTTTTGTTGAAGAAAATAAACCTTAGACTAGTTTAAGGATAATCATATGCTTGCCTGTCACCTTTCACTGCAGGTGACCTTCAGGTGTGAAGCAGTACCCACAGCTGAAACCACCTTGTGTGGATCTGAGAGAGAGAGTGGTGCTTTCAGGTGATTAATAAAGTCTCCCTTACACAGTAGAAATCAGTGGACAGAGGAGACATGTCAGGCTTTTGGCTCTGAACTATCCTAAGCAAAACCACAACAATTCTTTATATGTTACCAGATAGAAGAGAGACACTTTGCTTTAGAATTTTCCTAATTGGAGATCAAATGCCATATCTCTTGCCTCAGGGAAAGCTGAAGAGGGTCTATCTGCTGCCTAATTTCCACCACTTCCTGGCAGTGTCAAGCACATCAGTTTACTATCTATCTAAATCAGAAGGCTAGGATGCTATCTTGGATGCTTCCATCTTGCTGATAGAGCCTCTGAGGTAGGTCCAGAGTAGCTTTTCCTACAATAAGGATTACATTCATGATATTGAAATACAGTACTTTGTTTTTCAGGAGCCTTCAGCTGTATTCAAAATGTTCCAAATTGGCGCAACCTGCAATTATCTTCTGAAATCACAAATATATCATCTCCTAATAGATATCTTTTATGAGACTGCATGAACAATTTTTAAAAAATCCACCTCAGCTACCTCTTCTCAAATTAATCTCCATGGAACCAAGAATTTTGGCTACCAAATTGTAGTACTATGGATTGGTTTGTACACCTCATTCTCCAAATGTGTTTTTTTGAGTTACATTCTTTTTAATTCAGAAAAAAAAAATAAAAAGACCCATTAGTAAGCCCCCTTTCATTTTGTAGCAACAGTACTGATCAGTTTCCATGGAAATATCATTTGTGGGGGCAGGAAGTGTTCATTTTACAATTAAATGATAGGAAGTAGTTAAATTTTTGATCAAACACATATTAGAGCATGGAGAATTCCCAGTCAAGTGCTTCACACTGTTAAAAATAGGAGAAGTAGTTCAGAATCCATGCAGTGCTGTCTGGAGTTATGTGTGGAGAGAGGGGGAATATGCAGAAAGTAAAAGAGTGAAAGACTCCAGGTTTTGGCTCCCATATGGCAAGGATTGAGCAACGGCTGGGTTTGGCTCAGGCTTGCAGGCTGACCTCAGCTGCCCTCCTTGGCTCATTAGCCATGGGAACCTATGAAGGATGTGATGGCTGCAGTGTTTTACAATTATCTGATTATTGGGTAGTAAAATTATGACCAAGTCCTGAAGGTCTGCCTGCACTGTGGCTGCTGCTATGCCGCCTTTACTTACCCCAGCCCCAGAGTGGATTTGGTGGCCCTGCTCACAGTGAGCTGCCTCCAGGACCTGTTGTACCACAGGGATAACACTGGACAGGATGATCAGATGCCTGGGAAGTCAGTTAATAGATAGGCAATGATTCTGTGTGGAGGAGTCTATATTGCTGCAAGTAGAATGTTAGGGATACTACAGTTATTTTAAGCTGAAATCGGGCTTGTATGTCCCAAAAGAGTATACACATGCCCTAGTAAATTTTTTGGGGAGAAAGTGTTGAAAAGCTCTAAGAAGCTGGGTGAGGGGAAGAGGCTCAGCAATGGGAAAAAAAGCAGTAAGTGGAAAGCTGCTGTGGGTGTGCTGCTATAAAGGAGAATGTGTAAAGACTCTTGAACTAACATAGAAAAGGTCCAGGGAACAGAAGAGGGCAGGTGTGAGGTTCCTTGGCATGGGGAAGAAGCAAGCATAGGATGATGCCCCAGGGCTAGAGATTCTGGCCCAAGCAGTGGGAAGGACTAGTGGAGGTGGTAGCAGCCTTCTGAACATATATAAACTTAAGGCAAGATCTTGGAGCAGAAAGTGCAAGATCTGATGACAGATTTACAGAGATATTATCAGCAGCATGTGTGTGTGTGTGCCCACAGAAGGTGTCAAGAAACCTTCTGCTACTTACCTTTCAAGAGAAGCCTGCCTTCTGCTTAGTGTTTGAACCAATGTGTCCTTGCAACTTTGTCTTTCCTGATCTAGTTATTCCTCAAAAAACTTAAATCCCTGCACTCGCCAGTGCTAGGTAGAAACACACCATGCTTTTTTAAAAGAAACAAAAGAAATGTGGAATTACTGCTATTAACTTGTAATCCAGGTACTGAAAGAACTCTGTTTATCTGAAAGTTTTAGTGGTCTTCCTTGTAACCCATTGCAATGGATGAGTTGCTGCTCTTCAGAAACCATGACTCTGACTTGTCATCTTCCAAATCATAAAACTGAAGAAAAAAAAAAAAGAAGGGATAGTTTTTCTTAAAAAGGCTCTTTTCTTAGCCATTTTGATATTTATATAAGCACTAGAATTTCTGTTTCTCTGGAATGGAATTTGAGAATTTTAGATATATTGGACCTTTAAAGAATGCACTATCATAAGACTCATGATAATAATGCAAGCTTAGGGTACAAAAGTTAAAGTTTATGACATAAAAGAATTAGGAACCTAAATATTTTTTCTTACAAAACCTTAGTCAACCTGGCTTAAAGTCAACTTGATTCTGCAGTGGTGAAAATTCCTTGTATGCATTTGTATCTCTACAATATGCTGGTCTGAAAGGAAATTGGGTTGAGTACTGCTTTATGCATATTTCTGCATATTAGTGAGCCCATGACTTGGGAAGTGCCAAGGAAAAATCCACTTAGTTTGGCGTTTAAACAAGACTGTGATAATGCTGAGTCTGGCTACTCAGAATACCAGAAATAAGCCATAATTTTGCCTTCAGACACTGTAAAACAGCTTTAGTATCTGTTCTCCTTTCCCACTACAATTATAGAACTATAATTTTAGTACCACTTGCAACAGTTTATCTCAGCAGTGTGCCGAGGTATCACTAAGTGTTTTGTGAAATTACCTCCCTGTGTGAGATAAAAATCCCATGAAAAACATGAATGGTCATTAGGATTGCATATTAGAAACTATTATTCTAATGGGTTCTTCATGATTTCCTACTAGGCATCAAGTGCAGAGGTCTTAATTCCACATTTATTTGGAAGTAGAAAATCAAATTTGCTTATGAAATTCTAGCTTCTAACTTTTAGACAAAGTATCCTCTGCCATTGAAACACCTCTGGAAAATAAAATCTTCTGAAGATACAGATATGGAATCTTCAGACACGGAATCTTTAGACACGGGAATTTTGAATACATGGAGCCATCCACACAATAAGTTTGCACTAGCACAGAGAGAGTTAGTTCCATGCCCAGTGCAGAGATGGCTGTGAGGACAGGACCTAGTGAGAATTATCAAGGAGCCACACTTCTCAGAAAGTGGGGAAGATCATCATGCTAGTCATTCTTTCATTCTTTTCTTGTCCCTGGTGCTTCTTCAGAACTTATTTTCTAGTTTAAACTATGAATGCTCCATGGTGGACCTTCAAAGAGAATGTGGATTTTCTTCTGTTTTTTTTCTCTCAGTTTTTGGAGTTGTGAATGAAAGGGGAGTTGTGTGGATTTTGAGCCTTCCTTGGTCTTTTGCAGTAGTATAGACAGCATGCTGAGGGGAAATTACCTTGTTAATAAGAGTACTTCAGAAAAATGGCATTTTCTTTAATAGCAAAGCATCGTGATTCCCCCAAGAATATGTATAATTACTGCTGGTAGCTGTTAGGGGACACTGAGCAAACATTACCACATAATAATAAGGCTTGACTGATGGTCAACAAAGGCTAAATTTCTCTCATTAAGAGAAAAAAATTATTCAAAAATCAATAAAGTCTGGCCTAAGCCATATCCATATTGCTACTATACTGGCACAAAGTCATATGGAGGACAGGAAAAGGGCTGAAAAAGAGAGGGTGAAGGTAAAGAATCAGTTCTACCATCTTCCTTGTTCTTTCTGAAAACAGGATGGAGAAGATAAAGAATTTTCTAGATATGTAAGAGAAAATCAGCACATAGATTTCCTGACTGAAAAGGTAATAATGTTTTTGCTTTGTAAAGGGGTACCAGTGTTAAACTTCTCAGCCTCAGGCTGGGAATGAGGAGCCCCAGTTCTGTGAAGTTTCCCTGGAGCAGGGACTTCCAGAAGCCATGTAGAAGGACTTCAGATAAACTCATAGGCTGTCAGGAAAGGCTCTTTCTACTCTCCTTACAATTTTTTAAGGTGCATCAATGGTTATGCAAAGTAACTAAATGCAACTCATCTTCTCCAGGTGTGGTTCCAGGTTCCAAGAGATGTCTGATTTTTGTCACAGCTTGCATATTTGATTGACAAATTAGAAGCATCAGATCACTGTTGGATACTCATAAATCATTTGGTTTGGTGCTGTGAAATGAGTGACAGGACAGTGTTTCAACAATGTTTTGCTGCAAGGGAAAGTTGATGATTAAAATCAGAAGAGAAAAATATCCAATGCACATATTTTTTGGGTGAACATGAAGTATAAATATCTTACACAAGGACCTGAAGCTGAAACAGGCCTATTCCTGCACAGTATAGAGTTATATTTTTTTTAATATTTAATTACCCATAGACACCTCTTGCTGGGTTTGAATTCCCACTCGAATTCTATAACTTGTTTCTAAAACCCTCCTGCTAATAGTTTTTTATTCTACTCCATGTTAGTAGAATAAAAGCATGAAATGGATAGAGTTTTTAAATTATTGCTGTTTGCCTAGAGTGAAAGTACAAGTATTTCCTAAGGTCTGTTAACACTGTAAAGAATATAATAACAGGTGAACATTTATAGGTGTTTAAAAATATGTTTTCTGCAGGAATTTTCATCTTCCATGATAGTGAATATGAACAATGACAATTTTTTAAAACAATCAGAGTTTTATTCTTTAATCTATAGTGATAAGTATTTTATTTAGATAACAGGAGGAAAACTGTTGAAAGGTACACGTGCTGCTGTAAGTGCAGATACCATTTAAAAATCTTTCTACATATAAGCAGATATTTTTGTTATAGTTTTTCAGGAGACTTGGAAGGTCTCCTCAGGAGAAAGATCTGGTTCTCAAAAGCAATGACTGATGCCAAGTGCTTCCATGAAAGGGCTACTCCCCTTCATGGCTATCCCATGGAAAAGCACAGGATAACCTAGAAGTTCTCCTAATAGAATAGACTAATCATTCTATTCTAGACTAATCAGTCTAGAATAGACTAATAGACATTGGAGGTTACAAGAAAAAAAGTCTGAAGAAATTTGTGGCCTCCTACAAGGGACAATTGTCCATGATGGACATCTTTAAAAGTCCTCTTTTCATAGAAATTAAAGCGATAGCTTACTACTTGAGTGGGTGGAGCCACCCAAGACTCCCAGTGAAAATTTTATTGAATACCAAAAACGCCCTCCAAGAGTAATCTAATAATTCATAGACATTGTAACATCTGTCTAGACAAGATATTATTTTTCTTCTGTTTGCATTTTTATAGTCTCTTTACATCTATACCAGATATCATTTTGAAATTGCTGACAACCTCCACCTCCATAAAGAGACTGTAGAGGCTGTTTAAATTTTTCTACTTTTGGAGGGAACCATATATAACACTCCTGTAGTTTAATTTATATCTTTCTCCTGGTAAATGGAAATCCAGCAGTGAATAATTGGGATTGATCTTGCTGAGCTACAAGACAGAGTTATCACAGAGAGTGAGATTACAAAATCTTAGACTTGTTCAGAGAGGGAAAGGATGCGTGTCTGTGTGTCAGATTGGGGTTACCCACCAACCTGGCAGCTCCCACCACAGGGAAAAGGGAAAGTAAGGGTGAGAACCACCTTCTTTCCATGGCATTTGGAAGTACTTCCTGATAAAGATGCCAGCTGCTCAACTGAACAGAGACAGGTAGACAAAAAAAGGAACTTACGAATGAATTCTTTGCGATCTTTCAGCTGCGGCAGTACAGGAATTTGTGTGTTTGTCCATCAGGCTGACCAGATCCTCTGCCACTGTTCTTATGAGTCAGTGCTCTTCTCAAAAGTATCCAGGTCTGCAGGACAAGCTTGAGAAACAGCCTTTCTGAAACATAAAATATTTCCTTTTTCTAACCATTCCTGCACAGGAGTTAAATGTGTCTCCTGGAGAATCAACAAATGTCCAATGTGGTAATGTACTAAAACTATTTCCCATTAGGAAATATGTGAAGACAACTAAGGTCAGAGGACAACAGGGAAAAGAGGGGAGAAAAACAAGGAGAAAGGACAGGATAGAAATTGAAAAGGAAAGAACAGTTTGAAGAAGAGGGCTGAGATCCAGGAGACCGCAAGAAGAACTTCAGAAGACAGTTTCTCTGAGTCTTGAGCAATAAAATTCAAATCGAAAAATAAGAAGTAGTTCAGGGAAAGGAAAAGAGATGCATGGAAAATGAAAGGAAAGGGGCTAGATGACAATTGAAACAAAATCCGTAGAGAGTAATCTAGCAAGGAAACTAGTCTGAAAATAGGAAAAAGGACAGAGCATATGGGAGCTGGATGGACAGGGGGCTGGAAAGGGCAGATGGATGTGGCTTTGCCAGGACAACATGTGCACATTTATGAGGAGATGTCTGTCTCCTCATAAGTGAATTGAAGGTCTTCATAAGACCTCTCTGAGATTTGCAAATCTTGGGGTTTTGCTGAAGCTGGCAGACGTCTCCCAGAAATATTAATGCTATACTAGTCTTTCTGAAGTTCTGTTTCCCTGGAGTTTGGGCCCAAAAAAATGTAATTGGACATTTTTTTTACTATCACCTTTGTGTCTTTAAATCTGCACTTGACATAACAGCTTTATAATATTAACAGGCTGATGACAGCTCATTATACATTATTAGACAAAGATCTTACTGTTGTGGGTGAGGAATATTCACATTATTCATAGGTATCAAGGGCGTTGTTATGTTGGGCAAATAATTTTAAGTAAGTGTTGATAAAGTGACATGTCCTTATGAATTTTGCTATGCCATATTTCAGAGAAATTTGTGCAACCTTGGGGAGTTCAAGTTCTACCAGTAACGTGACATGTAATTTCTCTTCTCTATCTTAGCAAAGTGTTATTGGATTATTTAATCCTGGGATCTCTTTATAAAGAGAGTTTAAAATGTGTTTGGAAAATCTTTTATGAACTTGAGGTCAAATAGTTAAACCATTGTGTAGCACCATACATCTCTGGACACTCATAATCTGAAGAAGTCAGACAGACATTTTTGACCCAGGAAAGAGCAGGATGACTTCATACTGAAGCTTTTATTAGTTTGGGGTTTTTTTAAGAATTGTTTAAAAAAATGAACCTTGGCAAAAAGAAAAAATCTGTGTGATAATTTCTACTACTAAAAAACTTCAAACCCCCAACCCCCCAAAAAACCTGAAAATTAGCAAAAAAGCAAAAACAGTACCAAGTTACAACTAATTGTTCTGGATGCACATTATTTCTTCCTAAAATAGCTTTTAGAAGCATGCTTAACACATTCATGTTGGCTCAGATTTTGATCTCAGCATGGGAATTGGTTGGTGTGGTGCTGCAATCATTCTAGGAGAAGGGTCTTTGTCAGTCATTAGACTCTATCACAATTTTTGTTCTTCATAGACATCCAATCTATTGCAGAAATTACTTCATTGTCTCTTAGTTTTCAGGGGTGAATGATGACAAAAGCAGCACTTACTTAAATCATGGGTAATAAAAGCTGATCTCTGTAGCCTGGTGCCTGCTGCTTTCAGCCAGCATAGTGTTGGCTTCAACATCACTTTACAACAGTTCAACTGACCAGGAGCCAGCCTCAGGGCATGGCTCACATTTTATGGGATGAACATACTTATCTCATATTCAGTTACTTAGGAAGACAAGAAATGGAAGTTCTTAGATGAGGGATGTTTTAAGATGAAATGCTCTAAACATACACAACTGAACATAGCACCTTTTTTGAGATCAGCCAACTGTAGTGATTCCCACTACTAGCTGTGTAACCCATCTACTTATTAGGGTAAAAGTCTCAGCTAAACCATGTATTAAAGAATCTGAGATGTGAATAAAATAACCTAGATCCAGGCTGGATTAATAATAAAAAATTTCCTAGATGTCTAAAATATGAGAAGGTGGGATTAACAAAATATTCACAATTTTAAAAGATGTAAGAATATTCTGTGATTTTTGCATAAGTGTTTAAAGCTTTGGTGTCTGCTCCAAGCTCTAGGTTCAAACTCAGAAGAACACAGCAACAGATACTCATCATTAGACCAAATTCTTGTGTGCTTTTACAGATGAGCACTATTAAGGAAGAACTGGTTTAATGTGCTTAATGTTGGAGTAAAAATACTAGGAAGGATTCTTTATGAGAGGCTTTATATAGGGTTAAAAAACACCTTAGCTTAAACAATGCATTGTCCTTCAGAGTCCTATTCAGTCATCCTTTTTCTCCAAGATAATAGCTGTGATTGGCAAAGAACTACTATTACTCTACTCATTATAGCTCCCACATATTTCAGATTGCATTATTTTTCTTGTTAAAGTAAAAGAGGTAAAAATGGGATGACAAAGATCTGCATGCTACAGTGTGGAAAGTCACTTCAAGCTTCATCCTGTTCTGTGCAAAGGCAAATGATTCAAAATTTTCATCTCTGGGGAAAAAAGATATCCCTGTGTGCCAAGATGCTTGGAGACCAAAGGTATCACTCAAGTGTCTCTGTGTTTACTGAGATTTGTGGCCTCATAAAATGAGATAACACGATGGAGTATTTTTCTAGTCATTTTTATGTGTTCCCAAGGAATAAAACTGCTTCCTACTTCTGTTCTCCTTGATGTTAGTCATCTGCAGGAAATATTTTACCAAAGACTATCTAAACTATGAGAACTAGTCCCTGAAGGTTCTTCTACCAGCTTCTGGAAGGAGAATGTCCTTGGCACAGCACAGACCGTGCTATTGGCTTTCCCCTAGGCAGGTGGGTACAGCAAGGTGGGTTTTGGTGGGAACTGCTCTGCCATGAGATGTGTTTGGCCAGGCTCAGGGGCTGGGCAGCAGTGACAAAGTGGCTGCCCTTGGCATGAAGCTGCCCCTCACCCTGTGCAGGCTGGCACACAGATGTGAGGAGTGGTGCCACACTCTGCCTGAGCTAGGCATGTTATTAGCTCCTTACTTTCACAAAGACTCAATTACAGCAGGGATTGCTTTCAAATCATTAGCAGCAAATTTCCTCCTTGTGACAACAGAAATCTAATCTAAGCAAGAGCCAGAAGCCACACTTCTTCTCTCCCTGAAAGGCACTGCTGGGCTCAGATTAGACACTTCTCAGAGGCTCACTGAAACCAGAGACTGAAAGCAGAGCTGCTGTGCTCCCTGAGCAACACTGAAGCTGCCTCCTCCACAGAGGCTTTTGTCTCACCCAACTCACTGGAAAGGTTGCAGGTTTTCTCTTTTTTCAGCACACATATAAAGCTCGTGCAAGCAGTTGCTGAGTTTGGGATTGTTTCTTTCAATCCACTCCCTTGAAGGTCACTGGATTTATAAGAAATGCTGTGAGTAGGCATTGGCTTCTGCTCAGCCTTAGAGTCCTGTGGGGCTGAAGTTGGGAGGCACAGCTTTTAGGTCTTAGGTCTTTTAGAGACAGGTCTTGGCTCACATTAAGAGAATGTTCTGACTGAATGACTTGTAATTCTTTGCATTAGTACTTTTCCCTCTATTTCCTTTACGTTGTACTGCAGATTTTCAGCTTTTTACTTATCAAAAATGGGTCATCTGGTCTTAGTGGAGTCAAGATGAAAAAGCAGAAGGTAAGATGAAAAAATTCCCTTTACTCTATGACAGGCAGTGATGCCTGCCAGAATCTGCAGATGAGTTAGAAGTCAGACTGTTGAAACGTCTTCTGTCATAAGAGGAGAGGCCAAAACTCTCCCTTGCTGTTTCCTGAGAGGACCTGCAGAGATCAGCTCCTCAGCTTGTCCTTGCTGCCTACAACTGTGATGGCTGTGAAGCTCTGCAGAAGGACAGACAGGCTGAGCACACCTTAGGGGTGGCTCTCAAGTCTAGCAACGTTCACCTAAGAAAAAGTCATCTGTATTTTCAATCTGTTCTATCTTCATTCTCACAGTGAGGATTTTTCCTAAATATATCTTTATGAAGTTTGGAAGCAGCCTTTAAAGACTAGGAGACCCTCTCTTTCCTTTTGTGTTAACAAAAGGAGGAAGGATAAGGTGATTTTCTTTGTTCTGCTCTCCTCCTCATCCTTTTTTCCCCCTGTTATATTATTATGATGTGTTCATGCTATCTCAAGATTAAAATTAGTCCATCTCAGCTTTTCCAGCTAGCTTTAATTATGGGTTTAATCAATGTTTGCAATACATGCAGACATTATTCTTATTTATATGCATAGAAGCCATTCTGATTCATTACCAAGGCAGACTTGAGGTTACCATCTATTGTTGTCAGGCTTAAACTTTTGACACAGGCTATTATTTTACTAAACATTTAAATTATTAAATGAAAGAATAGTTTGACAACATGACAAATAAAGTACCTGGAAAATTACTTTTTTTTCTACTTAATACAATTTTAAATAAGCAAATAACTCTTAATCAAATCTTTCATCCTAAAATTCTAAGTTCAGCACCTCATAAATGGAGATGTTCACACCACCTGCGGCACACTAACACAATTTAAGGCGTGTCTAATAGATGCTGTTTCTTCTTCAGGTGGGTAAGTATCAATGCAAGGCAACCCCAGCATAGGGAATAATGTATGGAGGGGCTGGACAGCTGGCCTGCAAGCAAAGCTGAGTTAATAGAAGAAATAACAATTGATGATTTTCGAGTGTATCCATAGCAAGGAAGAAGACAAGGCAGTCAGTATGGAAACAGATTAGAAAAGATACATGAAAATTTTTGTAAGCTAGACTACATGCATAAGTAGATGTGTATATGTGCCTTTTAAAATTTCTATAAAACTTTTGCCACTTATATTGATACTGATTGCTTTGCACCAATGAATATAATAAGTTATTGTGATGTAGTTAATGACTTAAGATCATGCTTTGTTAGGAGTATATAAGCTGGAGAACATGCAGAATAAAAAACGTTTTTCTTCTTGGACCCTGACCACGCGTGTATGTCACCTCTGACCTAACAGTGACAATAATGTGCTCTGACTCCTGGATTTCAGAAGGCTGAACAATTGCTTTATTAAGCTGTACTACATTACACTAATAGCATATAGTAAAACTATACTAAAGAGATACTATTACTAATACTAAAGAAAAACCTGTGACCCTTTCCAGACAGTCATGACACAGTTTTGACCCAACTGGTCAATCAGTCTGAGCAACCATCAGCAGAGTCCAATTAACACATCACTCTTGGTAAATCTCAGAATCTCTGCTGGTCAGAGTGACTCTGAGATATGTACAAATCTCTTTTTCCCAGCCTGGCAGTTGAAGAAGGAGTCAGGGTTCTTCAGTTCTCATTCTCAAGGTTGTTTATTGTTTCTTATCCATAAAATTCTGTCTCCGACCCGCTGCAGGTCTGTCTGGCAGGTCAGGTTGAGGCACACTGACTGCCTTGGGGTGGTGTTATCTTTTTATACTAAAAACTACATGTACATTATTTACAATAACTTCCCAATACCTATCACCTATGTTAGACAGTGAGTTTCTACCTTAAACCAATCTAAAAGTGCCACCATCACCCAGAAGATGGAGGCCAGGAAGAAGAAGGAAAAAGGACAAGACACACCCAAATTCCTCCATCTTGGGACTCTGAGTCCCCATTCTAAAACCCTCAAAAATCTGTTTTTCACCCCGGGACAGACTAACTATTATTCTACTTAAACTCTCTTGACTTGTAATTCTTCATATAAAGATGGTAATTTGCTCCATGGTTCAAAATCAAAGGCACAGGGGTCTTGGGCTCTGTGCCAAGGTCTCTGAGCCCCCTGGCAGGGGCTTGAGCCATCCAGGACAGCCAGAAGGATGTCCTGAATTTCAACAGGTAAACAATCTCCATGACTCATTCCACATGTGCCAAACAACAGGAGCAGCAAGTAGGGATAAGAATTGGTTTCTCTTCTCCCTCTGTGCTTCTCTCTGCCTTCCCCAGGAAAAATCCTGGGAGGGAGAATTATGTCTCTCTCTGTTCAGAGACTGTGAATACCACAGGTAAGGATTAAAGGCTCTCAGGCTCTGAGTACCAAAATTGGTAATCAGATGGGAAAATAAATCATGTCTCTACCTACTTCCCTATCTCCCAGGGGCTGAGTGGGCCCTTCAGTTTGTTTTCAGAGGACACAAAGCTGGCCAGGAATGTCAATCTGCTGGAGAGCAGGAACAATCTACAGACGGACCTGGACAGGCTGGATTGGTGGGCCAAGGCCAGTGGTATGAGGATCAACAAGGCCAGGTGTCAGGTCCTGTCCTTGGGTCACCACAAACACAGGCAGCACTACTGGCTTGAGGAAGAGTGGCTGGAAACTGCACATGGGATCTGGGAGTGCTGGTGACAGTGACTGAGCAGCATGTGCCCAGGTGGCCAAGAGGGCCAATGGCATCCTGGCTTGGACCAGCAATGGTGTGGCCAGCAGGACCAGGGCAGGGATTGTCCCCCTGTACACAACAATGCTGAGGCCACACCTCGAGTGCTGTGTTCAGTTCTGGGCCCCTCACTACAAGAAAGACACTGAGGGGCTGGAGTGAGCCCAGAGAAGGGGAACAGAGATGGTGGAGGGGCTAGAGCACAAGTCCTACGAGGAGAGCTGAGGAGCTGGGCGTGTTCAGCCTGATTGGCTCAGAGTAGAGCTCGTTTCTCTCAACAAGCACCTGAAATGGGTGTGTAGCTGTTGTGAAGGGGGTTGGTCTTTTCCCCAAAGTAACAAAGGAAACGATGAGAGGAAATTGCCTCAAGTTGTGCTAGGACCAGTTTAGGTTAGATTTTAGGAAGAGCTTCTTCACAAAATGGGTTGTCAAGGACTGGAACAGGCTGCCCAGGGACATGGCAGGGCCATCAACCCTGGAGGTAACTTAAAAGCTGTTTAGATGTGGCACTTAGGGACATGGCTTGGTAGTGGACATGGCAGAATTAACTTCCTGGCTAGATGAGAGGGTATGAAGTGTCTTCTCCAACCTTGACAGTGCTATGGTTCTGTGTTTCTGTGATCATTATTGCTGAGTACTGGGCTCAGAGTAAGTTGGCTAAATAGGGGTTCTTAGGGTATGGATGAGTATTGCACCCTGCTGAAAGTACCTTCTTGCTGACAGGGAGCTTTTCCAAGATGTTTTTACTGTGAAAATGAAAAGCTAATAGAAGCTTTTTTTAAACAGTTGCAGTAAAGAGAGAAGGCTCAAGGGAATTGCCTAATGACTTATTTTTTTACAGAAGATGAAATTATCAAGCAATTTTTCTGGTTTTAGTTCTGAGTAGAGATAACATTAAACAGATGGGTGTTTCCATGTTTTATGGTAGTCTAGTAAATTAATTTTAATATCTTGAATGTAAACAGCAATACATAAGCAAAAGTGCCTCAAGGTTAGCAAATGCTTGAGAGCTTGTGCCAGTTGAAATGGTTTTGTATTGGGCCTTCAGAGCAACCAATTAATTCTAGGAGCCTCTATCAGCTATCAAGAACTGAAAAAACAAACAAACAAAAAAAAATTATTTGGTCTGCCAGTATTCCTTGACAGAAACCCTGTAGCTTCTCAACACAAATAATACCATGAAAAGAAAACTAGAAAACTGCATAACAAAAGCAACTCAATCACAGTAAAGAGTATTTAGTGTTCAGTTCAAAAAAAAGGTTTCTGCTAACTGTCTAAGCCTGGAGTGAAGCTGACACTGTTGTTATAATATGTGTAAAGCAACAACGCAACATATTCAGCAATTTCTCAATCCTCTAGGCTCCACTAGAATTTTAAATCATAGAGTGTTATGATTGGTAATCTGATATAGATTTTCTGGGTTTAGCTTCTCCTGTTACAAGTGGAGTTGGTTTGTTGGAAAAAAAATTTAAACTATTTTTTCAGAAGTGTCAAAGTCCATATATCTTCCATCAAGGCACAGGAGATACAAACAGCAGCTAATACTCTGTTGATACACTGGAAATTCAATGTCATGTTGCAACTAATGGGCCAAAGAAGCTTATTAAAACCATTTCAGTAAAGCTTTCTCATCACAGTAATCCCTCCTTACCCACTCCTCATTATATTCAAGGCCAATTGAAGTCCTGTGGAGGAGCCTTTCTTGTATTTTTTGTGCTTTGGGAGAAAAGCATACCACAAAAACATCATCATAGCTTCTAACAGAGCTAAAAGGTGACTGAGAACCCTAAAATACAGCCTGTAGCAGAAATACATAAACAAGAAAATAAGGATTGTACAATGGCCTGGGAATATCTATTGCAGCTGATGCCTGTTATACAGAGCACTCAGGCGTGCAATGATCTGTCATCTGAACTATAAAATCAGTTTATAGTTTCAGTTAAATTAATTTATAACTGCTATCAATCTTGTTAATTGGTCAGCATGGAATATGAGGAACAGCAACACCCCTGCACTTGAGAGTTAACATTTTATAGAGGATTTAATTTTAGTGTGACAGTGAGTATAAAATTATTCGCTGACCATGAAGATAAATTTATAACACCATTGGGTTCCTTATTCAAATAGATCTCCAAAGTGTGTAATAATTAATCATTTTGATTGTAGAGACAATGAAGCATGCAGCAATCTCATGTAATTGCAGCATAAACTTAGATTTGTTCTTGTTCAAATCATAGGCTTTTTTCAGGACTAATATTACAATCAGCATGTAATTTTATACCCTGATGGTCCTTCCTTTGCTTTATGCAGAATAAATATATTTAAACTAAAGGGATTGAATCACTTTGTCTGGCACAAATGCTTCTGGGCTTTCAGTTGAAATAATCTGAGGTGCACAAAATATTTAGGAAACTTTTATTTTAAGATATACTTTGCTTAATGTGACAGAAGCAGAATAAGATGCCCAGTCCAGAATGGACAGAACATCTCTTCCAGCTGATCATCTGCCTGCTACTGACAGAAATTTAAAATCTGTAAATGTCTGTGAACATTGCCCAGTGTCACCCAGCTGTGACAGGGCTGAGGAACTTTGAGTGTCCTGCTGGCACCCTAAAATGGGCCTTTCCTTTGGGATGTGGGCAGACGAGATCCTCTGCTCCTCTGAGACCTTTCTGGGAAGCTTCTATGGGATGCCTGTGGCCTTCAGAAAAGTCTGGGGCCTTGCAAATTTTGTTGTGCCTATGGCAGGTAAGAGGTGGCCAGAAGTCACACATTTGGTTTTACAGTTTTATTGTCACAGAGAGGAATATACAGAAAATAACTGTGGAACACAATTTTAACAAAAAAGTTTCACATTATTTGAAGGTCATGTTCCCACTGCTAATGGGAAACATAAAATTCTATACTCTTTTATCCAAACTGAATGGCAAGTTACAGTCATAGTACAGTAAGAAATCCCAAAAAAAATAATCAACAATCCCCCATTCCCCCAAAAAATCTCCCACAAAATCTCCCACGAGCTCTGGGGTTTGGCTTTGTGTCTGAAGGATGCTGACAGTTCCAGTTCTGCACTGGGAGCACTTGCGTCAGTTTGCAGTCGACAAGAAAAGGATTAGATTAAAGAGCAGAGAATTAAAACCAAGATGCATTAACAGTTGATTACTTTCACCATGAAAACCAGCTTGGCTTGATTCAGTAATGTTTTTTGTTTTCTTTTACCATTGCCTTTGCTTTAATTTTGGATATTGTTACTTTCTAGAAAGTAATTATCTTGCCCATGTGTTTTATTGATTCAATGACTAGATAAAAGTCAAAATTGCTAAGAATAAATTCAGACATCTGACAGAACAAAATGCTGAATATTGGTTTTATGTAAGAGTTTCTAAAGATTGAAGCTTTCATTTGTAACCAAATAATCTGCAATTGTTTGACAGGTCTTGTGAAGAGACGCTTGTTTAAGCCACAAACCATAATTTTGAATTGAGTGTAATTGTCCCAAAGGCTACTGTCTCTATCATGCTTCCACAGCTATAGGTGTGTACAGCTGTGGAGTATATTCAGAATTAAAATCTTAATAAAGATCCATTGCATAAAGGAAGCTTCTTTTGCATGGAAGGGTGAGATGATGTGAATGGCGTGGGCTGGGGAGCGCTATCACTGACTGCAGTTCTGCCTCTGTTCTGCCATGTGACAATTCATAAATTTTAGCTTCAGCTTGGTATAACAAATACTATTTCAATGTCTCTAAGTTATGTGCATATTTCCCAGCTTTTCTGTAGTTTGCTTTTAAGACATACACACAGAAGAATAAATCTTGCCTTCTCAGACTGCTATAGAATAGGAAGTGTTTGCACAGCATGAGATGAACACTGTACCTTACCCACTGGAGTATGGAGAGTGAATGGACATGGTATCTTGTGATGCTGTGACACAGTAAAGTATTGAATCCACTTAGTGCTGATGGGAAAACATATCTTTTAACTATTTCATGTAGCTAATGTTAGGTATGATGAATACATGCATCTATGTTATGGGAGACCCTCACGGTGAGTGTATAAACAGCACAGTAACTGTGCTGGAATCCCTTGGAAGGATGCAGGGAGGTATTTTATGAGTCAGTGTTGCAAAGTATGAGAAAAATTATTACAGTAGTATGCAGAAGAGCAGCTGGTGGAGAGATAAGGGAAGGGCAAAAAGCCCAAGGAGTGGGTGAGTTTGGCCATTGTCTTTAATGACAGAGCAGCAGGGTTCCTATTGCAGCCTTAGAATGGTGGGGGTTTTGATGATAGCTAGCCTTTCTGCTGGTCCCTCTATTGATTGTGTCTTACAGGAGATGAAGGTTTGACCTTTCAGATAGTTTATAAGAAAAAATATGCCAAATTTTATAAGAACTATTTATAAGAACATCCCTGCAGTGCTGCTTTGTCTCTCACAATCATTTTAAGGGTCATCTTGAAAATTTTCGGAAATAAACACGCAAGACCTTTAAGTCCTTACTGTGAAATTGGCACTATATACCACACATGAGTCACATTTCTGTTTTTCCATTCGTTTCCTCGTCTTTTTAGAGACAAACACAAATACATCAGGTGGAGGACACCATCTTCACTATCAGCCTCTCAGCTGTTTTCCTTCTCCCTTGAATAAAACTACAAATAGGAGTGACCCACCTGGTAAGCTGGGAATGCTTAGGCATTGTCTTAGGAGTAAGTTGTGTGTCCTGTGCTTGGAAATGGTGGATTACTGCCTGCTGACCAGACCTTGTTGAAATCAGCCACTGGATATCAGCAAAAAGTGAGTAATCCTGTACAGCAACACAGCACCAGCACAGATCCAGGTACCAGCAGGAAGAGGTTCCAGGGGTTGTCCCTGAGAAGTGATTGCTCACTGAATGAGGGCTAAGAATAGTTTTAATTTCTCTCAGACTATGTTTTACTTCTCTGGAAATGGTCATTTTTGCTGCATCCAAAGTAGATTGCAAGTAGCATGTCAGTTAAAAGTTAAGTGTAGCTGTTCACAATTTATAATGAGCTGTTATAAATAATGTAGCACAGGGTATAGAAGCACAAACAGAATTATGAATAATGTTATGGAAATTACTGAGGGGGAGAGATTCAAACTAATTTAAAAACAACCGTAACCTGAAATGCTGTGACTCGGGATTTCTAGTTTTGCCAAACTGAGTTTATTTGGGGCTTTAAAACATTTTTCCATGGGGTTCATGAGCTGTTAAGACCTTCTCACTCTTTCCCTGTACTATCATCAGTGGGAGTAGATGTTTACTCATTTTGGTTTACTTCCTGGCACTATTACATTTTTGCATAAATCATTTTCCAGAGAAAGGTGTCGTGGGCTCATTCTGCCTATGCACATTGGCATGCTCAGATCAAAGAATGTGAGTCTGCCTCACACTGGGGTGAATGTATTCTCATCCCTGCTACACCAAGGAGAATATTCTGGTTTAAAAATCCATCTTGAAAACAGGAGATGCATGCACATTGCTGTATCTGTGAGAAGTTTTAAGTTTGTTGCAGCTGTTGGCAATGCTATGACTTTTTCCAGATGTTGTACTCTAATACAAATATCTTAGCTCTATCCTGCATCCATGACTCTCTAAATATGTAAATATTAGGTAGCATCCTAGAGCAAACAGAAATAAAACTGAAACAGATTTTAAAAACCGAAGTACTAAATATTATATTGATAAATTTGGTTACTGTGAGATAAAGATTTGGTTACTATGAGTTTCTGTCTCACAATTAACACAGAGATTAATTATGCAAATTATTTTTAGGAGATTTGTTCTGACGGTGTTTTATCATTCTGTAAAGATGCTTTAACCTTGAACTATAGTTGTTCCCACTGCCTGGGGCTATGCTTCCAGTGGCGCTCTGCTTTTAACACCTCTGCAATGTCACTGTTCCCTTTTTTGAAAGTTACAGTTTAAAAATAGCAAAACCCTTAAATATTTCTTCAGCACTATTTGATTGCTACAAACAACCAAAAATTACCTTAGTCACTACTTAATAAAGTCAGAAACTAACATATAATAGATACATGCATGTTTTAAATAGTTATTTCCTTGGAATAATTTATAATGGAAATCACCAGGCAACCCAATGATTAATTATTACAGAATTTACTATTTCTAGATCCTATGATCCTATTTAGAAGAGTTATCTCAGGATAATTGACTTTTGATTACATAATAATTCTCATAGACATCTTGCTTTGTTGTATAAAAATGTCTTGTGGGCTTTTGGGAATTCGAAGGCAGAGGAGTTTGGTGACCACAATGCCCTTCCCAGGGCCTGTTCTATGAATCTGAATTTATCATTCCCTAAAAGTCTTGTGAATTTTTGCCAGTCTTCATTTAGTCTCATGAATGCTATGGGTTTTTTTTCAATCTTGAGAATGCTCCTTTCCCTTCTATAATCTTTACTATTTCTTTTATCAAAAGATGGAAATAATTTACTATTCATAGCAGGCTTGTATTATGTCCCCCATTTTGAGCTTTTTATATATGTTTTTAAGTAGCTATTTAAAACACTGACTTTGTTCACTAGATCTGCTGAGGGGTCAACTTGCATATTTGTATTTGATGATATATATACAAGACTAAAGTAATTTACCACTTTGCAACTTTTGTGATCACATAACAGATGTCAAGCTATCTTCATGTACTTAATTTGATTCCCCTAAATAAACAATTGAGTATCTTAAAAAAATTCAGTGGAGGTACTTGCTCTGTTTCTGAATTGATTTCTACTAATTTTTATCATCTAGGAAATTATTTACACTTTGTAAAATTATTGTATTAATGCAGTATTTCTATGTACTATCCCTGGGATGTTGTCTTCCTTTTACTATGCAAGATTTCCATAGTGTTCTAAAACTGAGCATTAAAACTGCCAGTTCTAAGGCTGCTGCTCATTTCTGTTGTGTGTTACTCTGTACATTTTTGTGTTGCATGTCAGTATTCAGTTCACTTTAATAACTTAGTTAATGTCAGTAACTAAAAAATCTGATCTACAGCACTCTTCTTTATAAAAGATTTAAATCTGTTCACCAGAAGAAGCATTTGGGTTGTACAAGGGCAAAAGAGAAATCAATGCTTTCTTGTATTCTCTTGTCTGTTATTAGGCCAGTAAAAACTTGGATACTGTCATTTAATTTAATGTACAATAGCCTTAGCCTCTGGAATACAAGGACACAACTGGGTTGTTTATCCTACAGGTTGCCCCCCTCTCTAGAAATGTTCTTCTTACAGCCTAAGGAAAGTAAATCTTCATGTGATTGTGAAGTGATTCACGAGCTTCAGATATTTTTCCCTAAGCCAGATGGCAGCAGTAAATTTTAGTCCTTGGTGGGGCATTGCCCATCCTCATGCCCAGCCCTGCCAGTGTCTGTGGCACATGTGCTCCTGTCCTTGCTGAGAGCATCCCAGGGGAGATGCTGAGGGCAACCTGATGTGGAGGCTCCTGCAGCAGGCACAAGGGCATGCTTTTAGGAGCTCCTGCTTGGATGTGCATGCAACATAAATCTTGTAGTCCCCTGCTTAAACTATAGTTCTTCTCTACTGCTTCATAGAGAAAAGCACAACTGTGATAACATCACCACAGTAAAGCAGGGTTATGATTCATGTGGACCTGTGAAGAAATTTCCTCTGGTTGTGTATTTTGCCTTTATTTGAGCTTCCAAGATAAAGGTCTGCCACTGATTTGCAGTGTCTTCTGTCTCTGTCATGAGGAATATTGCTGCTTTTCTGACAGTGCAGACATGCTGCATCACAAAGCAGGGCAGCATGTTAGAGAGCTGATCACTGCACAGGCTGGGCTGCTTTGGGCTCTAAGTGTTAGAATCTCATCTAAAAGCTCCTCCAAAAAGGAAACCAGGCCTAAGGGTCCCAGATTTTCAAGAGTATTTGTGCTCCTATTGAAAACCCTACCCTTCAGATGACTTTGGCATCCTCTAACGTCAGCTGTTGAACTCCAGAAATAGCCAAATTCCCTGAGCACTTCACTCCTGCAGAAACTGACCTTGCCTGAAGCAGAGGCTCAAAGTTATGCTGAAGTCCTTGTGGCACCAAAGTGGATTCAAACTTGAGATTCTTTTCCTTTCCTTGCTGGTACCACCAAGTCATTCATCTGTGCTGTGACTGCATCTGCCTCTACCGCTCCTGTATAAGCCTGTCCCTCCTTAGGAGCCCCTGTGAGGCACTGCTGACAGGAGTTTTTAGAGTTTCACAAATAGTATGGAAAGATAAAGGCCAGAGGTAAGCCAATCTGAGGCCAAACTGCAGGCAAGGGAGATTTGACCACAGTGAGGTCAAAGGGAGATGAGAATGGAATTAAAATAAAATTTTTTGAGGGTTGCAAAAAAAAAAAAAAAAACAAACAAAAAAACCCCACTAACTTCTAGAAGATTTTTATGGCCACTATATGTTGATCTCTTTATAGAGACAACAGGCTGGAAAAGGTAAAATTTTTTAGTACAGGCATAAAGCTTTTGGGTTATTTGCTGGTAAGTAGTAGAAGTGAGATAGCAAACATTTTAAAACACAAAAGGGATGAATTCTTAAACAAAAACATATCCACAAACACTGTTCTTGTAGTTTAAACCACAGTACACAAAACCAGGGGTCAGGTAGGGGGGTTTGTTGTTTTTGTTTTTTTTTTAAATTCTGTCCCATTTTCCATCGTATGCATTTTTAAAGAAAAAAAAAATCATACCCTGCACTTGTTATTTAGGTATTTCCTGCTTCAATTCCTTCTTAAATCTTGTATAAATATCCTCTGGTCATGACAAACCCGTTTGTAAACTGTTTCTGAACTTCAGTTGAATGAAGGACCATTGAGATACCATTTATTTAAAAAAATGTGTGTTTGTGTGGTGGGGAGAAAGCACATTTCTGATGAGGCAATTTTCTGAACTCCTCTACATTCACTGTGTGTAAAAATTCATTTAATTTATCTGCTCTGGTCTTATCTTCTGAATGCCTCTTTTGTGCCTTTACCATTTATTGTTGTATAGCCTTTCTAGAAGGCTTTTGATGGCTCTGTAAAAGGTTTTATTATTACTTTTTTCAGCTTTTGTAACTTTGTTCTTTGAACTCTTTTGCCTGCCTTGTGTTTTTAACCTGCCAGAGCTCATTCTCCTTTATTTTTCTCACTTGAACACAATGTCAAGTTTTTAAAGGTCACCTTCTCCCTTCTGAAACCTGCTCTAGAGCACATGTAACTGATCAAAGCAATGGTGCAGTGAGTTAAAGGTGAAGCCACTGCTGGCCAGTGCAAGCTGACCAGTGTTAATGAGATACCCAGACAGGAGAGGAGAGCTATGGGGTGGTCAGTAATTGAGCTCAGGAGGACTCAGAAAGAAGTTCAAAGCCTCTCTTTTGTCTCTCCGTGGCAGCTCCTGCCTAGAAAGGTGGAGAAACTGCTGTTGCTTTTTGTTGTCCTGAATACAGTAGGGAGAAAAAAATGGCTATTTAAATGACCAGAATTGCATCAAAAAGTCTTTGTTCCATTTTTCCTCCTAATGGACCCAAGACCCTCAAAATTGGGTCATTTAGGTCAAAAAACCAAAAAATTAAACTGTTGAGTGACATTGATGTCAAGCTTAGAGAGATGGCATACATTGCAACTGTGCCACATTAGAGTGAAGGAATACAGATTTTCCCATACAATAATCTTGTATCAAGGAGCAAATGTAAACAGAAGAGTGTTTGTTTTATGTTGTACTGTTATTAATTATGTTAAGACCTGTTGCTCAATATGCTGAAAGGCTTTAAAACAGAGCATACACATTAAAAATTAGCACAAAGAAGTTCAGCTGAGACAAATATAGAAAACAATTCCTTTTCATTTTTAATTCAGAAACTCTAGTAAGAGCATTTAAAAATAAAGTAGGATTTGTTTCAAGGAACAAAGTTTGATGAATCTGCATTGAAGAAAACAAACAGCCTGATGTGAAATGGCACCTGTATCTGCAGCATTTGCTCGATTTTGACCTCCCTTAGGAACATATAAAATAACATCTAGATTTTATTTTCAAATATTTTCAAAAACTGGAAATACAAACTTGCATATGCTTAGTGCAGATGGGGCATTGCTTCACTTTAAATAACCAAAAAAGAGTAACCAGCAATACCTCTCATACAAGCAGAGTTTAAGAGCTTGGCCTGTTACAGCCAAGAGTTTCAGCCAATTATTTCTCTGTGAACACCAACTGGCATAAAAATGTTCCATAACTGTGCTGCACACAGGGGTTTTATTTCCCACTTTTAATTCCTTTCCCTATGACAGCTTCAGGCTGGCCTGTAAAATTCCCTTCAATGTATTGTTAGGTGTGATGGGATTTACATAAATTTGAAAATCCCCTTACAATAGCACCTGGGTGATAATTAAGATATGTGACTCTTTGCCAATTGCCTTTATTACTTGAGAAAGAGCACAGACTTTTTTTGGATCACAACTGAAAGTAGATAAAACTTTGGAATTGCAGCAGTGGCATAAGATGGGGGCTCTACTGTCACATAAAACACTGTACACTCACATTATTTGTGCTCCTTTCCAACAATGTGAAGCCTGTGCTTTTATAGTTCTGCTCCTTATGGCTCCTCATAGTTTCAAAGGCATAGCAGTGTCTGAGCCCATTGCTCTTAACAAAATCATTATTGATTGGTGGTGAGAGGAACAAAACGATGAAAATATGTCATTGGACAGCTGATGTAAAACTATTCTTTTGTTCTAATTACTGATGATGTCAGGAAATAGTTCTGCATTAAAAATGTGGTGCCAAGTTCCCCATCAGACATCAAGGAGCTGCAGACATTTACTGATGCCTTCAAGATCTAGATATAAAACAACACACTTTGGAGACAGTGTTAATACAGGAAGTAATACAAAAGCTGGTCTTTAATTGGAAAGGTATGGAAAATGTCTCCAGAGAGAAGTATGGAAAAATGCCCAGCCCACAGAGGGTGAATACAGTTTTGTAAGTTTAGCAAATTAGCATCATTAGCAAGAATTCCCAATTAGAAGCACAAGTAATGAGGTAATTCCCCCTTTTGGTTCCAGCTCTTCTGGAGCCCTCCTTTCTTTCTACTAGCTGTACTTTGTTTATGAGACTGTGTTTTGGGAGAGTAGCTCGTTCTGGGTTCCCAGAGGAAGAAGCAAGATAGGATTGGGATCCTTGGAATGTGTTCTTTTTGTCTATCAGTACTGGACTAATCTAAGAGCTATATAACTGTACAGCAATAGTCTAGAGAGCTACAAATATATATAAAAGCAAAAAGCAGTTTGGCATCATTACAACTTGTGGTGGGACCTCTGCTCTGCAGATCCCATGGTGTATTACAGTGATGTGATTAATATTGTAGGGAATTAGCACAGAAAAATTCAGTGTGAGACAGTATGGAAGAAGAATGTGATAGCTCATTTAAACAAAACCAGTCTCACTCCACTTGGATTTCATGCTTTGCAAGACATACCCACGGGGCTTGGCCTGGACAAGGAGTGCTGACTATTGCATCCTCATCTCTCTTGTTTCTTTTGTGACTAGCAGCAATCAACCATGACTTTTGAATGTTTATGCCCCATAGGTGTGGATGATGTCTGGATTTCTTTCAGTTAATTTATTTTGCTTCAGATCTTTTAAACCTTGGGCAAAGTTTTTGTGTTTCTTCATTCTTTTTGCCTTACCTTTTCTTCATCCTCTTCCTCTAACCATTAGGCTGCCTTATTATTTGTGGTCTGTAGCAACTAATGTGTATCATTTCACACTCACATTCCCACTTGTGCTTTTTCCAGCTGATATTTCTGTTAGGAATTCCCACTGTCTGGCTCTGGGCATCAGCCACTTCTCAGGGAATAGCAGAGCTGGAGAAACCTCACCTAAGCTTTTCCAACGAAGGGGTGCAGGGGAACTAGGGATTAAAAAACCCCCAAATACCAAGTCAGTTAAGGATTTCTATGCATTCAAGCAGAAATTAACTGAAGGGCTACCACTCTGAAATGGTCCTCTCAGTGTCAGTACCACTGTGGTTTAGCTTTAGCTCTTCTGTCAGAAACACATCCATGTTTCTGGCCACTTTTTTTTTCTGTTTTTATAATAATTCTGATCAGGGCTGAGGTAATTTTCCTGACACATGCCTTAGTTCCACTTCTCCCCCATGACTTCTCTACCTCTTCAGCCTCTTGTAAAAATGCTGTCTCTTTCCAAAATGCTGCTGTTAAATGTACATTCCTTTAAAGTCCTGGCTTCTGGGTTCTTACCTCTCTACAAGATTGCCTGTCTCTCCTGTCTAGACCCTTGTCTCTCCTAACACAATTTGTAAAGTAACACTTTCTAGAAGCACAAGGAAACAGTATTTTTTAATACAGTTAAATGGTTCTTTTAAGCATATTTTAAACTATATAGAGCCAAAACCTTCACCAGAACTAAACTTCAGAGGTTACTGGCTCCAGCTCAGTTTACTTTTACTTCACAGCTCTTACAATTTCGGTAGCTGTCAGCTTGAAGTCCCAGTTTGAGCTCTCTACTGAGTTTGCTGGCCAAGTTCCCCTAAGGGTGATTGGAAGTGATGGAACAATTAATCAAAAATTTGCAAAGAAAAAAATTCAAGCAATTCAGAATGAAAATGAATACAACTCTGTATAAAATGTTCCATGTGTAGTTCCTAGGGAATCTAGAAGTATTCAGATCCTGTAATAAGATATTTAATCATCAAGTGAGGTTTAAATATTTTTTAAAATGAAATATTTTCATCATGTATTCTTCCTTAGCTAAGCAATTCTTGTTTTGGGAAAGCAATTGCAAAAGGCTAAATTCAGCATTCCCAAAGCAGAAAATTAAAACCATAGCAGTTATATAGGGCTATTTCTTCTAGGATCCAATGAATGAAATTGATTCTTTTAAAGATACAGAGGAGACCCTCAAGTGTGCAGCCACATGCATGATTTTGATGTGTTCTAACCAGAAAAAAACCATGCAAATAGGAGCTTTGACCTGAGGATCTTAACCTGGAACCTTCTGTCTCTAAACCTGTGATTTTTTTTTTTAATTTTTTCTTTCTCCCTTTGTGAAAACAGAGCACACCTGGAACAGAAGGCTATTTCAGTTACTTTATTATACATTGGTCTTACTTAAAAGACTAATTTTAAACTTTTATCACTCCTCTTTAAACCTCAACCACAGTAGAGTTCATTCTTAGGTTTCATGCAATTCTTTAATATTTTTTCACTCTATTGCCAAACAGCCATGGATGAATTATCTTGGTCAATGTGATGGTGTTAATGGAATATAGATACATTTCATTTTCAGTTCCATAGCTCAGCTGAGGCACTAATATATGTAGCTTTACACCATCAAGCAACCACCAGAGCCTTTTCAGGTGGAAAGCTTAGCCCTGCATGGTTAGAACAGTTTAAGGTGCTCCTTTCAGTGATCTACTGTCTCTATAGTAAAGACACTGCCTTCTGCCCTGGTTGTTGGCCCTGGGCAGTCATGTTTTTTCTTGGCACAGGTATTATGTTTTGATTTGACCACAGGAAATGTTTTGGCCCTTGGCTATGTCAGACTTATACTGCATAGGAGATCTCATAAAAGCCTTGTGGGGCCAACACTTTAGGCAAAGCCTAAGTCTTTCCACAGCTAGTATGTCAAAACCTCTTGAAAATCACCTATAAAGCCAGCAGAGTCTGCAGAGGCAGAACTGAAGAATTCCTGTACTCCAAAAGCTGCTAGGTTATATTGTTTTGGGGTTACAAAATTGAATAATTTGGCCAAAGCTTGTGCAGCAGCCTAAGGATTAGCTCTTCTCCTGTCCCTATCTATAGATTACCAGAAAAGGTTTTTCTATTGACTTTCTTATGCAGCAGAAATCCTGTTAGGCACATGATTCTTCTCCCAAACCCAAATAAAAGCATGTCAATGAACCCCATTCATTTTTCAGCTGGTTCAGCTACCTCAGCCAGCTTAGCAGATATTTTACAAAAGCCATCCTGGCAGAAAGAAGAGCAGGGATAAGCACTTGAGGATTTAGGATGGGCAGTCAGCTCTTTCACTAGGAGGAAAATGTTTTGGAAAGAAGCAAAACTTTGAAATGGTGGTTTCATGCTTCGGAGTGGCAGTTCTGTTTCAATATTGTTTGCTCTTCTGTACATTCTTTCTGAATAACTTCAAAACCAAACATCTATGTGAATTATCATGCATAAACATTCAGATGATATAATTGTTATGATAGCATTTCAGTTTTACTGGGCACCTGTAAGTGAGGGCTTAGGGGCCTCAGCTTAAAACACAGGCAGGAGTCTGTGATTTTTCAGCTGGCAGGATTTCACTTGGTTCCCTTCAGGTCTTTGGCTGGGACGCCTATGAGCAAATGGAGCCAATGACCCCAAAACAGGGGTGGTACCAATTGTGGCACCTTGCAGGTGTGCTGCAGAGAGAGCCAGCTCCAGGTCAGGGAGAACTTTTACACTGAAATAGAATGCAAACAACTAATCAGGTTCAACAATTGTCTCATTGATGCTCTGAGCAGTAAGAAGGTGAAATTTGCCAAGTTACTACAGACTCAGCTGCAATGCCTTCAGTCAGGAACTAGCAACTAGGAAATTAAATGTGTGTTTGTTGTCCCATCAAACTCCACCTGAAAAAAGCATTTAAGCCTGCTGTAAGCTCAAAAAAGCATTTAAGCCTGCTGTAGGGAAGAGAGATGCTTGTGACTAGGGAGATAGTAGCTCTTCTTCCTCTATTCTCTGCTATTCCTTCATTCATGGCGTGTCTCTGTATTTGGTTCTTGGTTGTCTTCCCATGCAAAGCAGTAAACAAAATAAGTGTTAAATAAACTCTCTCAGACCTGCAACAACAGTAATTATGCAACACAGTAATTATGGGGACACAAAACAGCAAGGAGTGTAAAAAATGTGATCAGAACTGTATCTAAATTTTCTTCCATACATTCAAAAGGCCAATATATGCAATGGAGATTATACAACAAGGTAAACTTATGCTTTATTTCATTAGAAGAAATGTTGCATCTTAACTCTTCTTGGTTATGAGAAGTCTGGGAGCCTTGGGGTTAAATCTGATGCAAAGCCACTTTTCTGCTGGAGTTCAGCAAGAAGATTTTCTGCTTCCAAAATACCCAACATTCTCAGGAAAAATTGGAATCAGGTGGTCATATTTTCCCCTCAGCTATAAAGAAACATCCAAACTTTTCTTAGTAATTTGCTTTTTTAAAACAAGAATTCACGTTTCTTTAAAATCTGGAAAGCTAACATGCTTAGTCTGTCCTTAGTGCTAGCAGACCTTAGTGGCACTGAATATTTTTGGCTTACTCCACCAGAGGAGAAGCAGTAGTTGGAAAGTGTTGTGACAACTGCCTTTGCTTCCCATTGGCAACCCAGTAGGCCCCAGATGGGGGAGGCTGAGCCATGAGCCTTGTGCCTGCTATTTCTTTCAGCTTCTCCTCAGCACTGAACTCCTCAGGGAAACTGTTAGTTAATCATCTTGAGATCTCCTTTCTTTTGCAAGCCAAGAATCCCCTGAGTGGAAACCTGTACCTGGCTATTCACTTCAGTGCTGGGGGAGGGAGAGTCCATTTGCTCACTGTGTTGTTCTCCATCCTGGACACATCCTCCTCTTGTGATATATTTGCTCTGGCAGATGTGACCATCAAAAAGCTAATTTGACTAAGCTGATTTAACTTCATCCCAGAGTTATCAATCCACAACTAAAGCTCCCACTCTGCCCTTCCAAGGCTCTAACACAGAATACTTTTATCTATCTCCCTAGTAATTTTATTTGTCTTCATTAAAGATTTTCCTTTCCTGATCCTTGCTGAATTTGTTGTCTGTAACTGAAAAATCTCTTTTGTTGGCAAAGCCACAGCAAGTTCACTCCTAGTGGACACAAATAAGAGATCCAAATGTTATATAACAAATACTGATATTTTTAAAAGTACTGTGATAACTCACACTTGCAAAATATTAGTTCAGATAGTCTATAACTCAGTGACTGAATGATGTGACTATATCTCATCTTCTTTTCATCTCAGTTCTCCCAGACACCTATCTAATGTTCTCCCATCAAATTAACTTGGCTGCTGCAGAACAGTGGCTCCATGGCCTCTTTCCCTCAGGATGCTCATGGAAATGCTGGCCAGATGAGACAGTGAGCCTTGACTCTGAGCTGTGCTCACAATTTTCTGAAAGAGTGGCTTTTACAATGCTGGATCATCTTATTTATTACTCCTAGTGCAAGTTTGGGGTGTTTTGCTCTGTCCTAGAATGCTGATGCTCAGAATAAAAGTTGAGCCAGCATAAATGAAGGTGTATGAATGTGTGAGATTGCACTGCTGGAATGCTGTGTACTTTGGGAAAAATTCCCCCTGGTGCCACATGCATTTGTCAACCTTGAAACACAGCCCTGAGATGGGAGCTGTTTCCATGCTTGGAGAGTGGGGGTTTTTTTGGGTTTTTTTTTCCTTGCGAAAAAAGCAAAAGCTGTTTTTCTCTAGGTGAATTCTCTGCTCTGAACAGAAGGCAGAAATTTCCCTGATTTATTTAAAGAGAATCACCTGGCATGCCCATGTGCTCAGGTTTCCATCTCGCTGAGGAGGTGAATTAGCAGTCATCAATCCAGGTGACTGATGGAAAAGAGTTTTCTTCTTATGCCTCCGTGAGCCACCGCAGTTCCAAGTCCCAGAGCAGTTTGTCTGCCCAGTAGATATGAAGTGTTTGATTTAGAGGCACTACTCCAAGCATTGGAGGGAGTTAGGTTTCCACAGAGCAGGGCTCTGAACTCTGGTGCTGTATTGCTGAAAACATCCTCCTTAAAAAAAGCCAGAGAAATTGCCTGAGCCCCTCTGTGTAGGGGAGGAAAGTGACTTATAGCCAATAACTAACAACTGTGATTCCTGTGCTTCTCAGTGCTTCCATTATCCAAATTTACTTGCCAAATAACTGATACGAATAATGTTTAGCCTGTGGATTTTTCCAATCATTTCCAGTAATAAAATCACTCAGTTTTTAGCTCTTATTAAATACAGAGGTTGCATGGCATCACATTCTCTCTCCAGTTACACATAACTTTTAGAAATAGGCTGCCATTTCTAAGGTTTCTGATTACAAAACCTATCGTGCCCATCTATTCTGCTTGAAAGTGAATGTGTAACATTTGCTCCCTCTCTAGTTTGTGGTCAGGAACATTCCCAACCTGGCACTGCCTTTGTGGGATCTCTGAGGAGGACCAACCCTGCTGAGCAGACAGCTTTAAACATTCTGAAAGATTATTCTTTAAATGTCTTTAACTACATTTGATCATCTGGCTTCAAATGAAGGGTAGTATCAGATATAAGCTGAGAGATAACTGAGCAAGGGGCAAAGAATGCTGAAGTGATAATTAGCTGTTCCACTTAGAACAGAAAAACAAAATGAATGTATGCTAAGCAAAATTAGAGAATTTCTGATTCCTGCATACCCAGTGCATTGATGCA
Source organism: Agelaius phoeniceus (assembly GCF_051311805.1). Classification (NCBI taxonomy): domain Eukaryota; kingdom Metazoa; phylum Chordata; class Aves; order Passeriformes; family Icteridae; genus Agelaius; species Agelaius phoeniceus. The sequence goes on along the minus strand of NC_135267.1, from coordinate 92,157,354 downwards.
AACACCTTTGCTTCTCCCTTTGACTGCATTTCCATGTTCCTCAGGGATCTCCAAGTTTTCCCACAGAATTGCAGCAGCCACTGCAGTGGGAGCTGAAGGCAGGACTGCCCTGCTCAGACCTGGGCAGCTGCTGCCGTGCAGGCTGCAGGGGCTGCACCCCCAGTCCAGCCAGGAGCATCCATCTGCCTGAGCTGCTCCCAGGTGCCCCAGCCCTCAGCAGCTGCCTTCTCTTCAAGACTTTAAAAGGACTTCTTCTCATGTAGTTCTGCATGGTACTGGAGTAATTTAAATGACTTTTTGCCACTTGAGGCTTAAAAACCGCTAAATGTTTAAAAATTATTTCAAGCACACAGTCAGAAGTCAACCTAAAACATCAAATGCACATCAAACAGAGAACACATTTTGTCTAAAGTCTGTACTTTAAAAAGAAAATGAAATCAGGTCTGTTTCTACACGACTGAACTTCTATGTGATAAGATAGACTTTTTTCAGTGTAGAGCAAACTCTCCAGTCTGTGTACACTCGTGATTGAACTATCTGAATGATGTATGATATTTCATCATATCTGTATGATGAAATGTGATCTCATATCCTATTTGAGTGGCCAAGTGAAATTAGAGGCAATTAGGACTAATTTGGCATCTTCCTGAAATCATATAAATGTGGAGATGAAAGCTCTGATCAGGGGACAGGGAGTGAAGCTTTATTTGGTTTTTAGCTTTGAATGGCTAATGTGTTCTTACCTTTGAAGATCTGAATTACTGAAATAACTGCAAAGTAATAAAAAAACATCCAAATTAAATTGATTTTTAAAGATTAAATGGTTGAATTAAAGTGAAGAGGTATAGATTTTGTAAGTAACTGGAAAAAGCTATTGGTGTTTAAAAATATCTGAATATTAAACCTTTTGTAATTATGCTTGGTGGCATAAAATGAGTGAAACGGAAAATGCCTGACATTTCAGGTCTTGCTTTTACAATCTGAGGAAGCAAAATAGCTCTCTATTTTTAACAGGGATTCCTGTAAATAAGGAAAAAATTCCTTCTATTCCTATTTCCCTGAGATTAATTGTATTTTATCTTGAAGAACACTTTCAGACTAATTTTTTCAGCTCTAGACTTCATGGCTCTAAATTCTCAAGCATTTGTTCATCAAGCAAATACAGATGTTCCTTTAATTCTCATTTTGAATATAGGCTTACACACAGGCATAGCCTATTAAAATAATTGTTTCTATTCTTCAAAGGCAAGTTATTCACATGTTCTCAAGTAGACAATATTTTTGTATATATACTTGTATATATGAGACTATGCCCAAGTCCTGTAGCCAGAACACAATGAGATCTTGTTCATGTCATCTAACCAGAGACCAGAAAAAGAATGTAATATTTATAAATAAGTCTGGCTCTTCACTGTGGGGAAAACCTGTCATAGAAAAAACAAACAAACAAAATACAACAAACAAAACACTTATGTAGAATGTCATAGTGCAATATCTGAGTTAAACAGCAAGTTTCTGCCTTTTGAGCAGGTTAGCTGTTTAAGGTGAAAACATTTCTTTACATATTTTTTTCCTAAACCAGACTAAATGAATTGTCCCAGTCCTTAGCTCTCCAGGCATTCAAATTAAATGCTGGTCTTTCTCAAAGAAGGTTGACTTGTGTCTTACCTGTCACCTCTGCCCAAGTGAACTGATGAAGATATATATAACAAAAAAAATGTGAAGATAATCTGACTTCAAATTTCTTAGACATCTAGCAAAAGAATATGCCTTTGTTAGACAAACTAAGGAGCAATTATCACTTATTTTTCAAAAAGAAAAATTGTTCAGTAGTCCAAGCATTGATTTAACAGGGAGACCATGGAGCAGGTGCCACAACTTTGGTACACATCTTTCTTTATTATTAAAACAAGGCAGAATGTGATCAGACTGGTGCCAGGTCTTTTAGGGAGGTTATTAATTGTGCCTAGAGAGCTGCCTCAGACTAAATTGGTTCAAAACACTTAAACTTTCTATTTGTGATTTATCATCTTATCTGGGTTAAGGACAGTCTACCTTTATGCTATTAAATTCACGTCATTTTAAAAGAAAGAATATAAGGTTAGGACTGAAAGATAGGTACCTAAGCCAGTTTTGTTACTTCTGGGTGAATAATAAAATCCAGTGTTTTTAAACATAATTTGTCTATGCCCCCCCTTTAGAAGGCAATCTAGTGTCTGTAACATTCCTTGTAACTTTGGGGAAAGTCTCATCTTCTGAAAACTCAGAGTGCATCTTCATATGACCTTATCATCTCAGTTTGGCCAAGTTTTCATGATGGTTTATCTGAGCTGGTTCAGCACATGGAACCACTAGATCCATTATTTCAGGATTTGTTTGTTCTGCTTCAGAGTAAAATTTGTGCTACCTGTAAGTCAGACACACACCCCAGTGGGTTGTGCTCCAAGGTTGTTTTTTTCTTGCTAATGCATTGTACCTCCATCAGAGGTTTCCTGAACTGTTGAGCCTTCACTCATGAAATTTTCTGCAATATTATTAGACTGACTGGCCAGCTAGGAGCACCAAAAGCTGTATTGCTGCCTGGTATTTTGGCAAGTTGCTTTTCTCAAGTGTAACATGTTTATGTTATGCAAACAAGAATTCAGGTGCAGAAAAAGATGAGTGTAGTAACCAAATGAGAAAACATTTATTTTCTGCCCTAATCTTTCTCAGGATTCAGAATCCTCCACCTCCTGGGCCAGCAGCATCTGCCCTGCATTTACTCAAGCTGGTTTGGAAAGAAATAATGTGGAAGAGAACAAAATAAACATTGCATAGATCTGGAGGAAGAGAAGATGGAAAGATGTGTATTTTTCTGACAGAACAGAATAGAGGTGCTTTGAGAGGCTTGAGGACTTTTTTTCTTGAGGTGTGATTTAATCTCTGTCATGTTACCTGAGTAGTAATGAGTGCCTCCTAAGGGTTAAGCACAGGGTCAAAAAACACATTAGGAGACTCATACAAGGCTTAGAATAAATGAATCAATTATCCCTGAATTGCTTATGAGTGCCCAGTTAATTTTCCCCCGTTCATTTTTTTTTTTATTTCCAAATTATCCATTTGATGCCAAAAACGTGTAAAGCATGAGTAATTTTTTTTTCCTGAAAATGGACTCTGAGTGATCTGCTTGTCTAATGTTTGCAGTGCCTTTGAGTAACTCATACAGAAGCAGAGGTTACTTGAGATGCTTGTTACATCATTTATCTTCAAGGAGAGCCCTAGTGCAAAAATGATGTGAATGCTCACACTTTTTTGTCATCTGTTTTCTTCTGGGAGTGTAAGACACAGTGTGTGTATGTGTGTACAGCAGATGCATAGCCTACTCCAATTTTGAACTCTGTGTGTGAATTGCAAATATGTCTCCTGAGAATGAGGAAACTTGGAAAGAATGAGGTCATTGTGCATATTAAATCCTCCATATGCTTCTCTTCTTCCCTACAGCCCACAAGAGAAACATTTCAGAAAGGGTTACTTTATAATTTACATTCCTATTGTCAAAACTGGGAAATGAAGCACAGATATAGTATGAGGAATGACTTGTTCATTTCAGTGGAAGGAAAAAACAGTCTGAGATACAACTGGCTGGAAAACAAATTTGAGGTTCATTAAATCAAGTGTATTTAAAGGTATGAGATCAGAAATAAGAACAAAAGAAAACTTACATATAATGTATTTTTTTACTATCATCCATAGCATCTGCGCGATATCTCAGATGTTAAATTAGCCACACGAGGGCTCTCCTGTTCTTCACTTCAAGAAATATATTTTTCAGAACCGTGAAAACTGCAGGGAAAAAGACTCAATTTTATATTCCTGCAACAAGAGTATTGGGCATACTGCCCCGGTCCACAGGGCATACTCCACTTGCAAGTAAATATCATTTAAAGCATGGTGTTAGCACATTAACTTAATGCTTCACTTCTTCACACAAAAACAGTCACTGAAATACAGTCACAAGATCAGCTAATTTCTGATCTGACGGGGAGCAGGGAGGACTCCAGGCTGTGAATATTTTCCCGTGTATCTGGGCACTGGGCAGGGCCCGGCGCTCAGTCACGGGAGATGGGTGATCACAGACGGACACTTGGCCCCGGCATTAACCCCACGCTGACACCTGCACCCCACAGCCCGGCCAGCCTGTGCTGTGCCTAAGAACAGCCTGTTCGAGCAAGTCTGAGGAGGAGCTCTGCGTGCTGCCAGCTCCTCCAGGATTTCTGCTTACGAGAGGCAGGAGATCCCCAGGGGTGCTGATAGCAGCTCGCTGAAGGATCTGATTGCAGCCCTGCAGTTTAGCCTTGGAACAGCCTGAGGAAGTGGATGGGAAATAATGGCCTCATTTAAGCAGCACTCTGAGCAGCTGGATTCAGAGGGATTAACACACTCGGGTCAGGAGCTGTGATCCAAATCTTCTGCTGTTACCTCACAGCAGCAGCCTGGTCCTGGCACTGCCTAAATTCACTGAGGACCTCTCCATTCTACCTGCAGTTCCAGAAATGCTGTAGGCCATACAAATATCCTCAGTGGCCTCTGCCTGAAAAGCTAGACTCTGTAAAGCAAGCAGAGGGGCATCTCTGACTACCCAAAGGGATTTTCAGATCAGAATTGTACACCGTGCTTAACAATTGACATTTTGAAACTCAGTTTTGGCCTCTGATAGTCTGCTGCTTCTCAAAGAAGACACAGGGAGGGTAGCATGGGGGATGGCACGTGTCAGAAACTTCTCTAACAAGCAGCTCAGGGGCTCTTAGCTTTGTCCTGGAGAGAATATAGCACATAAAAACCAAATGGTGCACATGACTTTACGGCGCCAAAAAGGTTTCAGAACTGCTCTGATTTGCTGTTTAGTAATTGATATTTGGATCCTCACAGAGAGCAGTTGAACATTTTCTGCTCAATGTTTGAGCAGGAGCAGCTGTGGATTACGTCTTAATCCTTCATGGTAGCCCAGTGGCTTCTAAGAACACTTGTCTGTGTATGGGTGAGAGTTGAGCTCCCTTCCATCACTCTCTTGATTTTCTCTTCCTACAGATACACCCTAATGCAAGGCTAACTTTTGTTCCTACTGATTTTTGTACTTGATATTTATTCTTAAAGCTGTGACCATATGGTATATAAAATTCAGAACTTAAAGATAAGCAAGAAGGAATTTGGTTATGTTGGAGGAGGTTAAAAATGTCCTTTGGGGTTTGGCTTAAAGTCCCACTTGGCTCTGCTTTGTTAAAGGCTGTACAAAAATGAATTATGGCTCTGCCTCAGCTAAGATTGAACAGGAATGATGATCACTTTTCCCAAAGAGCTTGCTGGAAGTTCTTACTAGGGAAAGGAGTGTTTGATTGAATATGAAACCTCTGAAGAGGGAAGCAGCTCATATGCAGTCCTGTCTTCCTTATATTGGCTGTTGGCTGGCTTCACTGAGTTTTCTGCTCAGTGGTTTTTTTGTGTCCCAAACTTTTGGAGAATTCCTGTTTTTCTTATCTTATACAAGAATGCTAGGTGTCCAGCTGGGAATTTACAGTTCCCTTGAGTTACTACTTTGAAGCTTTTAGGTCTTTTAATGGTTCACGTTATAGCCAAGCTTATGGGTATAGCTGTTACATAGGGGTTTTTTTACATAGGCATTGCATGGTTGCTGGACACTTACCTAAGCCCTGGCTTGTAACTCCCCCTCTAGGTATATTCCTGCTTTCATGTCTTTGCTTTGCTAACCAGAATTAGAATTATCTTTTCTTTTGCATGAATTTTCTTCATGTTACAGTGCACTTCAAAAATTTCATTCCCAAAAGATCAGAATTTGTAACATTGTCATTTCTAAATGCCTCTTTGCAGAAAAGGAGCTCATTGATTCTTAAGTGCTTAGTGTATTAAATACAGGCTGCCCCAGAAGCTTCCAAATATTGTCAAAGGACTTTCCTTCTCCTAATCTTGCCATCAGAAAATGTCTATATCAAAAAGATACACGCTTTGAATCTTTTCATTCACCTTCCTTGTCAGGTAGCATACTTTTCACTTGTCAAAATTTGATTTGTGATTCTCTCCCTTTTCCATGTCAGCACTTCGAAATCCTTGCTTTCTGTAACTGTTTTCGTTGCATTAGCCAAAGCCTTAATCCACTTTTCTTCTCCATCTTCTCAATTTCTGGTTTCTTAATGAGACTATTTTATTTATTGTTGCACTAAACATTCAACTCCAATCCTGTGCCCTTTCCAAAAGATTAATTTTTTTAGCTTGTCTTTCATTATGTTGTGCTCCTAGCTCCTAGTTGCTCAGCTGAGGTTGACCTGCCTTAGCAGTACTATTAGTCTTCCAAGGTAATCAGGCTTGGGCAAAGTGTGACTATAATGGAGGCTGTGAAAAAAAAAAAAAGTAGGGGCAGGAGAGACTAAAAATGCTCCCTGTCTTATTTAAAATGATATATTATATTTCCTTTGCTGCTTCTTCTGTTCTGACTTCATGACATAAGCAATATTATTTGCTCCTAAGTATTCATCTGGGGCAGTTTTATAGTGCTGAATCAAAATAGCCATTTTCACTGCCATATTCTTTCTTCTCTATAAACACATTTATGGTTTCTGGCCACAATCTTCTCTAAAATGACCTGAGTGCAAGTTTTAATGATGTAAGGAGCTTTGTGCTTCTGAGTTATAAGGAGTGGTTATTGTATAACATTCTGTCCACTAGAGCCTAATTTTGACATTTAAGCTGCTTTTTAGAGTATTGCAATAAGACCACCTGAAATCCTTGCTTAATTTAACAGAGCCTGCTGCTTATGTTTTTAGTGCTGAGGGATGTTCTAGCTGTCTGGATAAACCTGAGGCCCATGAAACTGCAAACCAGTTGGTGCTTGGATCACCTGCTGCTTGTGGTATGCCACACAAGCATTTATTTCCTTCTGCATCAGCTGCTTACGCACAAAACTGTAGAAAAATAAAGTTGAAAAAGAGTTTGGCAAGTTACAGAGTCTGCTGCTCTCCCACAACATTCCTGACTGTCTCTTAAAGACTTCCTGAGATGGAGATCATTTCAAAGTCATTTATTCCAGTTCTTTAGTATTCTTAGTATGAAGAAGTCTTTTGAAAATTCAACTAGATCTTCATTCATTGCAAGTGAATAATTTCCTGGACTCTATTGTCCATGGTATAAATAAGGACAATAGGCCACTCCTTTCCATTTTGAACTTAGGATGTCTGAAGACTGGAGACTCTGAAAAGACCTCAGTCTTTTCTTTAGAAGAAATGATCCTACTCCTTTCTTAGGTTGTGTTTTCTCATCATCTTTGGGATATTTAACCCCCTCCCACACTCTACCCTTGACTGTAAGAGGCATTTCCGTTTCTGTAACAGGGCACAGTGGTGGGAAGGATCTCTTGAGTTAATACTGCCAGGCCTTTTATTTACAGCTTGATCACTTTGACCTGAATGTGGGCTCATGTTCAATTTGTGATCCAGTGGCACCCATAGGCAGCCTATCCTACCTAGCTGGTTTGCAACCAGTCAAATCCATTTCAGCACAAAATCTTGCATTCAGCCCAGGTCTTCAAAATTGTAATGGAAAACAACCATGTTCTTCCTTCCAGCCTTTGTCATCTGCAGGTTTGTTATCCATTTTATTTCTATTTCTTCCTGCTGGCTATGTGGGGCAGGCAGCTCAGCCAGAGCTGTCCAAACTGGAGATTCCTAAAGTCAGGTAAGGCAGCTCTCACCTGAAAGATGGACAGTTAAATTTAGCACACGAAGGAGTAACCACAGCATGGTTATAGATGAATAAGTCAATGTAATAAATACATGTCATTCCCACCAAAAAACAATCCATCAGGCAAAAGAGCAATGTGTCAAAGTCAGCTGATGTTCTGCACTGTCATGTGGATGCAAACACTGGGATAGAGCTGAGAAAATACACTTTATTTTTTATATAAATCAGCCTAGCAAAGGGCAGGGAGGAGGGGGATGGCTGAGAAGATATTACAGCCCATTCCTTATGCAGGTCAAGGGGGAATTTCAGATTCCTCAGCAATGGTAGGACAACTACTGCTGCTCTCAGGTTCTTGTAGGGGCACTGGTAGTACTGTGTGAGACACTACAGCCTGCACTGGTTCAGTGGAAATGTAGCCTATTCTCCCTGTGTTTCATTTCTCCAAAAATTACACAGAGTTTCAGATTTCCAGCATAAATATTACATGACATTCAGAAATTATTGATAACCAGTGTATTTGAATTCAGAACCAGCTGTAAAAATGAATGTCCAGTACTTCAGAGGCAGTTTTACTTGTAGCAAATACAGATTAAATATGCATTTTGCCAGTTTATCACCTCTCAAAAACCATAAGGAAAAATTGATAAATGAAATTACTAAGATCCAAGCATGACATCAAATTGCCTGAGGTCTGATGACTTGTAACTGTCTCCAAGTAATCAAAAGGGTGGGTGCCAAGATAAAGATTCCCATAAAGCTGTCACTTGTAAATAGCCCTTTTTCAATCTTATATTGGTATGGGCCTCTCTAAAGATGATACTTTGCATAATTTGAAAAGAAATAATTAACCAGCTAACTTCATGTCATCAAGCTGTTCTTTTGACTGTACTAGTCCCTTGAAAGGGGGAAGCAATGTTCTCAAGAAAAATAGTAAAAAATTAAATTTGTCTGTCTATTTAAATTCACTGCCATTCTGCCAAGGTCAGCAGGTACTGTTCCAGACTGGGAAGAAGTGAGCCATGGTGCTGCAGAAACACTTAAATGTCCTAAAATCACCAAGGGCATCGAAATAGACCCTGGGGAAAACTCCCTGCACAAAAGAAAATCCTTGCAGATTGTGACAGAGTTGGGCATGTCTGTGGGGAGAGCACAGGGAAATAGGAAAAAATAGGGCCTGCAAGGAATTGCTTTGGGCTTTGAGGCTGTGTAGGGCTGTGGGAAGAAAAGCATGACATGGACTGCCAAAATAGTTGTAGATTGTTCCTGGGAAACAGTTTTAGATGGTTCTGGTCATTATTGTTCAAATGTAGTTTTATGGATTTTCTGAGTCTTCAAAAGAAAAGAGTGAGGAAGAAAATTGACAGTTTGGGCACTTTATTTCACATAAACAACAAAGACACAGTTTGCTCTATATTTTCTTGAAGAGGACTTATTACAAGGCATTTTTTAGTTCTATTGGAATGTAGCTGTTTGCAAAAATTAAAAATAAAAATACTGCTGTCAAAGCACTACCCATTTTTTAAAGCTGCAGATGCACTTCTGTTCTAAACTCATATTCTGAGTTCATTCATCTTTGGGCACAACATTAACACTTGGTGCCAGTCTGAAGGTTTCTGGAGGAAAATGGCGTATTTGAAACTACTCTGAGAAAAAAAGCACAGAAACTCCAAGGGAAAAAAACTCCAAGGAGAAAAATGATCTCACAGTTTTGAGAAGGAGATGGATGCAAAGCTGAATTTCAGGGTAACACTAGTCTTCCCATTTGAAGGCTTGCATGGCTGAGCATGTGTACAGAGCACTTGGAGTAGTTCCAAACTGATTTTGTACAAAGAATACATGCTCCAAAATACTATTGTGTATATAATGTTCCATGCTGTGTTGTCTTTTATGTAACCATCTCAAATGATGCTTCAGCTTTTATGAAGCAATTGAGAGTCTCTGTGCTGCCTCTGATAGTATCTCTGACCTCAGTTTGGAGAAGTGCTCTCATCATATAAAACCAGAGGCTCAGTGCCCTTCAGGAGAGACAGGACAAATGCAGAGACAGAGCAGAGGGGAGAAATAACAGCCAGGTTCATGGCAAAGACACCTTCTGAAGGGAGGCTGAATACATTTTTAAACTAGATAGAAGTAAAGCAGTTTAATTGCAAGGGTCTTCTGTAAAGAGAAATAGAATTAGAGAGATACAGAATAATGCAGGTTAAGAGGGTCCCCAAGAGATTTCTAAAATCCAACCTCTCCCTCAAAGCAGGGGCAGTGAATTCAGACTAAGTTGCTCTGGATTTTGAACAGTCAAATCTCAAAAGCCTTCAAGGAGGGAGAGTCTCACTCAGTCCATAATGATCCTCATAATAAAAATATTGTCATTCTGGACAGCCAGAACCTCCGCTGTCCCTGTCTCTAATTAATGTCCCTTGCCTCCTGCCAAGCACCTCAGTAAAGAGCATGTCTCCATCTGCTCCAGAAGCCCCCCAAAGGTACTCAAAGGCTGCTGTTAAGTCCTGTTCAAGCATCAATCCTCTCCATCCAAGACTGTAAAAATTCCCAAATAGGTTGGCAGTGAAAGGCTTAGCTTCGGTGGAAATCCCACTAATGAGTTCAGAGAGGTTTGAGAGGGGGAATGTAGGCACCCCCCTCTGTCATTGGAGGTTGCTAAGAAGAAATTAGGAAAATGTATGCTTGTCCATCCATGAGGTAGGAATTCCAGGGGATGTCCAATGAACCCTCAAGGTGCCTTCCAGCCTTATTTTCTGCTGTTTTGATTTCATTCTAGAAGAACATGTCAATACAAGCTCTAGTGCCAGCTTAGGGCCATAGAGCTACATACATCACAAGACTGAGCCCTAGGTGCATTATAAATCTCAGCACTTATTAATATTTCAGGAAGTTATGAATGCCTGAAAAATAACAGGGAAATACAGTTATACTGCAAATAATGTTGTAGCCTGAATTACTGCAGTGGTGGCAGATGTCCATTCTGCCTGTGTCTAGTCACCTGAGATAAACTGAATACGCTGTCTTTTATTTTTTTAAAGGTCAAGGAACAGGTTTGCCAATAATGGGCCTTTAAAAAAAATCTGTCTAGCAGTTGACCTTAACTTTATTTAGCAATTTAAAAAAATATATTATTTGTTTTTATAAATAAATATCTATGTGGAATAGATTGCTAATGATATCACTACAGGTATGGTTTTACTATAGCTACAATAGGTGCAGAAACCAGGATTTAGAAAGGTTGTGAAGCATGATGTTACTAAAACAAAAAGAGAAATCAGATTTATTTGATGTCATGCTGTTCCAAACTATGCAGGGATGGGAAGTCTACCCTGGAAAACAGTGAATCAAATTTTTAGACATCTCCCTTTGTCACTGATGCAGGCACAAAAGCCCTTGAAGTGCACTAAATTAGTGGCGACTCATCAAAATTTCACTTGTCGGTAGGAGGATGCTCGTCAGGACAGCTGAGGGTTAAGTGGTGAGCCAGCCCTGAGCAGTCTAACACATCACTCACCCCACTCTCCATCAGGTAGCCTGTGTATGTGTCTGAAAGCAGCATGCAGCAAAAAAAATAAGCCAGGCATAGCTCTGTGTGTCTTCAGACAGCAGGGACCCCTTTCTGACCTGTTCCGTGTGCAACTCTGTTCACTCTCTATTTCTGAAATCCTTCCTTGTTCTCTTCACATCTCCATTGTAGTCTCACAAAAGAAATATGTTTTCTTCAACAAGGTTTTGATACCCAGAAAAAGAACACCCACCTATTCTCTGTGTTCATTTCTGCTCTGCTGCTACAACCTGCTGATTGCAGAGGGAACGTTTTGCTTCCATTATATTTTAAATAAAATGATAGGCTGTCTACATAGGCAATCCATTAGCCTTACGCAGCCTAGTCACTGTTAATTATAGGTTTTAGACTTCAGTAAGCTGGGTCAAAATTCTCCATTTTTCAGTGGAAAGCTATGTCATTTAAATGCTCTCTTCTGTGCACCACTCATTCACAGTTCTGCTGCTCAAAACTCAGCAGCGACTCTTCTGTGGTAAGTGAACATCTTCTTTTTCAGTTTGTTCTCAGAACAGAACCTAAAGCAAAAACCTCATGAAGCAGAGTTCACTCTGCAGATGAGTGATTTGTTTCACAGTATGTTGGTGTGAAGTGGAAAACACCTTGTAAAGTTGAAGCTCTTTATGTTATCTAAGAGATGGAGCTGTGAAGGAGAAAGTGAGGTGGCGGAGTCAGTTTGGAAATAATGTTTATTTCAGTGTTTGAGGGTTTTTCCAGAGCAAAGCTTGAGTTTGGGATCAGAGCCAGCAAGGGATGTTTATTGCAAATGTAAGCTTTTCAAATGGAAATGGAAATTTTATGTAAAACTGTTTAGTCAACTGTCACTTTGTGTCAAACTTAAAAAAAAAAACCACAAGTGCAATGTGTTGCTTTTTAAAAACCATTTTTACCGTGCAGTTCAAGGAACTGATCTGTAAAAACCTTGATGCTGCAGGTTTATCTTTTTGTGGTGTCCGGAATGCAGCGGCCAAGGCCCCGGCGCTCCTGCCTGCACCCAGGGAATGCTGATCCCCAGAGGAGGGAGGCAGGCAGGCACTGCCACCCACCCCTCCTGCAGAGCTCTGGGCAGGGGCTGTGCCTGCAGCAGGGACCTGTCCCCTCGGCTGGCTGCATTTGGGCAGGGAAAGTCCTTTCTGCAGCTGCCCCAACCACACCAGCCCCTGGGGCAGCCTGGGGAGCATCAAGGAGGCTCTGGTTTGCAGAGGGACAAGGATGCAGCACAAGGGAAGGAAAAGATAATGCAGCCCTGCTTTCTCCTCAGGAAACCTGAAGTGACAATTTCTAGGACAGCCTCGAAGCCTTTATTATTGTTGTTGTTGTTGTTTTTACTGATAACTTCCATGTAGCATTATCCTAAACCACAAATGGTTCAAGATAGCAGAAGTTGTCCTTTCCTGGAAATATATTGAAGTGTTTTAACTGATAGGAGCAAATAATAGGAAGATTTGCTGAAGAGAATGAAGGATTCAAGTGAAATCCAGAGTAATGAAGCCATGAGAATTTTGGTGGGCTGATTCTGTGTGAAACTGGCTGCAGAACTCTGGCAGACAGAACAAAAGCCACTGTGATGGCATCCTGTCACCTGTTTCTGGTTTGTTGTTTGGTTTGTTGTTTTTTTTTTCCTTTGATAATAGAACAGTAAGTTTATGATAGAATGAAAAGGAGGCATTTAAATGGCAGTGTAAGGAATTTGGGTCAGATATCTGCAATAATGCCTAAACACAGGCAGTGACTTTACATCAGTGTTACATTGGTTTCCCACTAAATTTTTCTTAGACTGTTATTTGTTCTTGAATGTTCAAAATAGTGATAGAAAAAAGTTACAGAGAAGTAGGAGCTCAAACCTCATTCAGTTTCAGTAGAATACTGCACAAGGGTTTAATATTGGAAATTTTGTAAGCTGCTAAGTCGGTTGGAGAATTTTAGTGATCAGTACTGCTTTCATGAATGCCTATCTAAAATGTTCTAAAAATGGTAGGGTCTCTAATAGAGAGCTGAGTAAGAAAAGAATAAAATCAGAATGTAAAGTGGTCATACTGTTTCTGTATAAAACCTAGTCCTCTCATACATTAATTTCTAAACTTTGTGGGAAATAAAACATTCAGGTTGTGGCAGACCAAGTGTCTAGCATGCTCTCTTCTTATGAAACAACTGATAAGTTTAAATGTTTCAGTAGATGTGCACCTCTACCTTAACCAGTGTTTCTTTGATGGTGCCATATAAATAGTAGAAAATTGAAAAAAGAATGGTTTACATATGTCACTGCAGAGATAAACAGAACATTGTTCTGTTTATGTCTCTTTATGACTCAGTTTTAGAGTGACAACTATTTGAAAGTAATTTAATGTCATTTCATTAAAGGTTAATGGCATTTCTATTTTATGAGAGTTGAATACCACACAGATTTTGCTAGAAATACAATTCTTTCATTTTCTTTAATTGTTCTTCTGCAGTAGCTTCCTGTGAAACTATTAAGTCATAAGATAGCTTTTATTGAACAGAAGTCTGCATTAAAACAAGTCTAACACAATTCAATTGAAAAGGTTATTGAGTACCTAATGTGTCAATGTCTTCACTAAAAGTAGATTTTCGTTTGTGCATTAAATTATTACTGTGAAAGTTCATAACAAGCGTTGTGTTGCAATTTAGAAGCACAGGACACTATTTATCTTGATCCCTACGGTCACTCACCAAATCCTAATTATGGAGGCACTTCCCCCTAGTGGACAAGATATTTCTATTGCAGCGTTTCTCAGACCCATTCCAAATTTGGTTAGGATTTAGGGAAGAGCATGTCTTTAAAAAGGCAGAGAGCAGAACTGAGCTGTCCTTTCTGAAAGGGGAGAGCAGGATGAGGAGGGGGATTTCTGAGGGATGGCTCAGGGCCGGTGCCACTGGGCACAGCCAGGGCGTGGGCAGCGAGGGCAGGCGGTCACAGGGTGCCACTGCCTGCAATTGCCACAGGGATAATGGGGACGGCCAAAACAGAGCTGCCTGAGGAACTGCAGGGGGCTCTCCTGATGCCACAGGACAGCTTTCAATATTGATAAATGCAAATTGGTGCACCTGAGTTAAAATAAACAGTCGCAGTAATCGGCTCTGTGATAGCCCTTAGCTGTCAGGGAAAGATCCTGGAGTCACTGTGATCGTGGTGTTTGCTCTCCAGAAATATCATCAGTGGTAGAAAAGTTAAACTAAATGTTTGAAGCAATTAAAATAATGAAATTTGAAAGAAATATTGTGCACATGTGTGCAACACTTACGAGATTATAGGAGGATGGTTTGGATCAAGCCCTCTATTGGCAGATAGGAACAGCATTACCTTCTGGCACACAATGTAAGAAGGACATTGAAATTTGAAGCAGGTCCAGAGGATGGCCATGAAGTTGGTGAGAGCACTGGAGCATCTCCCCTACAAAGGCTGAGACAGCTGGGGCTGTTCAGCCTGGAGAAGAGAAGGTTGTGTGGAAACCTCACAGCAGCCTTCCAGTGTCTGAAGGGGACCTGCATCTTCATCAGGAGCTGCAGGGATAGGACAGGGGGTAATGGGCACAAATGAGAGAGGGGAAATTTAGGCTAGATATTACCAAATCCTCTACTGTGAGGCTGGTAGGACACTGGAACACAGGAGGTTGTGGATGCCCCAACCCTGGCAGTGTTCAAGGCCAGGCTGGATAAGGCCTTTAGCAACCTGGCCTAGTGGGAGGTCTCCCTGCCCATGGCAGTGATTGTCAGGACTAAATGTTCTTTAACCCTATCTTGATGATCTTCCAACCTCTAAGATTCTATAGTCCCTTGGCCTTAAAAAATTGTAGAAGTGTGACACAGCTTCCACATAAGACAAAACTAAATCAGAGTCAAAAGAAGCAATGGAAAAGAGGACACTGCAGCCTGAAAAAGAGGCAGCTAGAATAATGTGTACTGAAAGTATATAATATCCTTAAGGCTAGGCAGAAGGACAGTAGGGGTGTTTATTCCTATTTCTGACATCAGAATGGGTAATAGATGTTCTAATACTCTCATTATGACAAAAGGTTGAAAGTGTAAATAGCTTCCAAAGAGAATTATGTGGAATTGATGGAATATAGTTCTGTTGACACCTACTAAGTACAACAGTCTCTTTGAAGCCTCCCTCTCACAAAGACCCTGAGCTTCTGACTCTCAGATATTAGTTGGGTTTGCCATGGGCAAAACCACTGTATGCCTGGTTTTGATTCCATATACTCTTTTGTTTGGGGTGGGAGATGGGCTGGCAGTTTCAAATCTGTAGATGAAACATGGCCAGTTTTTAGTCATCCTCACTGCACTACATATATCCATAAGGACTTCTTTAAAATCCTATTAAAACATTTATCACTTGTATTTTGAATGGATACTTTGTTGAGATATCAATGTTACCAGTTCTTGAGATTTTTTTATCATAAGTCTTTTTTAATTACTTATTTGTTGATTTTTCTGACAGCTCTAACCACAGGTGAACTTGCAGTTGAAAGCATCTTTTTAAAAAAAATTACCCAGATATTTGAAAATAATATAACTGCAGTTTATGTAGAAAAGCTTCATGATGTACATCCAAATCTTTGAAAAAAAAGTGGTAAACATTAAGGAAAAAAACAATATCTTGTGATTATATGGTTTTTAAAGTAAATTTTATAAGCCTTTCCTACTAATGCATGCACATACCAGCATACCTTCTTTATAAAAGAAGTGGTAGTGAAATGTTTTAACCACATACTATGCAAATCATTAAAATCTCAAGTCCTTGTGTATCTTGCAAGGAATATGGCCTAAATTTGGGCTATAAAGATAATCTAATTGCTTTGTAGACAGTTTCTTTTAAGTGTAATGTGCATGTGTAAAACTCAGTGGAGTAATATAGTTCTCCACATTCCATGAAAATTTATAATAGAGGCAATAAATTAAACATCACTGTTTACCTTTTTCCCTTGCTGGCTTAATCACCAAAACCTAAAAGCTGTTGAATGGTCCTTTGATGAATTTTAGAAGAAATGAGGAATCTGGAACCATAAAAGCAGTGAACATATACACACATTGCACATCACTTAGACACCTCATACACAAGAAAATTCATTAGAGAGAAAAAGGAAGCATGGTTGGAGAGCAAGGGTGTTTGTGACTGCCAAAGCATGTCAGTAAAAGGACTGAGGGCAGCTGAATGCAATAACAGGTCCATACAAAATTAAAATTAGAAGTAAAAGTTAAAAAAGAAACAAACTATAGAACCTTTCACAGCTCATTTATTTCTAATATGATGAGGGCTGTAACAAATTTTATGTTTGAACACTTTAGACTGAATTTTTCATGTTCCATTGTAAATAATAATGATTAGTCAAACACATTATTTTCCAATATTTTCTCTACTAAAATTGCCAAGCAGAACATTTAACTAACAAGTTCATTCAAGGTTCAACCAGTACTTTTAAAACAATAGTTTTGTTAGGTCACTGTTCCTTGTGGTGGTGCAGAAGGAAATTAATTTTCAAATCTTTTTTTCTCTTGTCCATCCTTTGCTCTGCCACTCCATTTCCATCCTGGAGGAAAAAGTGGAAGAAATATCTGTGATATTCAATCTGCAGATACAGATACAGTAATTAAAAAATGGTTAAACTTCCATATGTAGGGAGAGAATACCCCTATGTTACTCAGGTTGGGACTGGGAAAGCTTCATGATCCATGTGACTTGGCTGCTCTTGAGACTTTAGTTAACAGAAAAAGCCCTTTCACACTTGTTGGTAGAAGGTAGCTAAGACACTGACCATGATACAGCTGTGGTGTGGATGCCCTCAAAGTCTTCCAAAAATCAGAACACGTTCCGTGACATTTTTAGACTTTTTTTCACAACTTACTATGTCAGCAAGCAGATCCCCTTTTTTCAAAAGTGAGAAAAGGTGGGGAAAGATATAAAGTATCTGACAACTCTAAATTATCCCCTATCATAAACTTTCCACTGTGTCATAGCTTATTTCTATGATTGGTACATATTCCCAAATGAGGATGTGAAAATGTATTCTTGTTCTGTGGAAAAAGTTTAAAACATATAATATTCCATTAAACTAATCCTTTGCTGTCATCAGGTGATGGCCCATAAAAGCCGTCCCCCACAAAAATGCTGTTGCAGAACACTTAGGACTTTTATATATTCCTCACTTCTGCATGCCAGAGGGCTTTCCTGCCTAATGCTGCTCACTGGAAGACATTTTGCTGCTTAGAATTGGTTCTCACATCAGCTGCAAGTGTTTTAATTCAAGGTGAACTATATGGGATGGCCTAGAGCTCTGAATGCAGTTCTTTGTGCCCACACATATTGAATGCCACAGCCAGCTGAACTACTCCTCATTCAAGTCAAGTTATAAGTAAAGAAAAATACAATTTCTAAACCAGCAAACATGGACACAGAAGCTTTTTGACACACAAGTGTCAGAAGTTAAAGATCTGTGTTCCATGTACTTGTGCAAAGATCAGATCTGGGTTACCCAGCTGTGCTGCTGCCAGTCTGCCCCTAATTCGGGTTGTTGGGGGCTCAGCTCTCTTGCACATTTACACTCAGTAAATGTGCTGTCAACACACACAGCCTTTTGTATTGAACCCTTTACTTGGAAATTCATTCAGCTCTTTTTCTTTGGTGATTATTGACCTTCAAGATTGACAAACTTCTCTGGAAGCAATTTTGCCCCTCTGCCTTCCATGCTCTGGAAGTGCTCATATGCCTTTGGCAGAACGATCGTGATCTGTTGTACTTGATTGAATTATTGACTACTTGACTAAATAATTAACTGAATTAGGAAATTGTTCATTTATGAATGAGAAAATGGGAAAATCTCATTGAGAAGTTTTTTCCACATGAAGCTTATGTTTTGTATTTTTATGTAAGCCACCAACTGCTCTGAAAGAAAACTGTAAATACAGTTGATGCATGTGGCTCATTACCAGCTCTGGCTCTCATTCAAAAGCAGAAACCTGTGTGACTTACTGTTAGGAGGTGAGAGTGAGCCTGGGGCAAAAGAATGGGAACAATGACTTATTTGCTTTATTCTTTAACAAAAATTGCTACTTCTGGGTCTGGTGGTAAAGCCCACACCATCTTGAAGTCCTCAAACATACTAGAAATTAGGGTGTTGCATAATGTATCATTAACACAAGGAACAGTACGTTTGTCGGAAGCAAAAATCACAAATAAAAAGACTTTAAGAAATAATCCAATTATGCTTTGGAAATGCCAGCAGAACCTTTAGAGCTAGGAATAAAATAGAATAAAATAAAAGCATGGTAGGATGATTTCTGCTCTGCCTAGTTAACTAATGATGGAATAATTAAAGCTTTTGCTCTTTAGCATCAGGACAAGGGAGAAGGTCTTCAATATGTCAGCATAATAGCTTTCATAAGGAAGACATGTCATGGTGTTTTTTCCATTGTTGTACTAAGATTCAAGTGATGAAATCTGATAAAGCACAAAATGTCCTTTGCTTGGAACATCATCATGTTCTATGACAAGTCTAAGACAAGTTGGAAGAGAGAAGTTGAACATGAGGTGTCAGAAAGTTACTAATACTGTTCAAATCTATGAATCATTAGCAACAGATGTAGAGTAAATGAAAAGTTGTCTGTAAATTACATGAGTAAAATTGGAGAGCCACTGTAGTGGTTTTGCATTGGGTTTCTGTCCATGTAGTTCATGGAGAAGTACAGTGCAAAGATGTTAAGCTCCTTAAGAAGCCATGCTTCCAAAGAAGATGAATAAATAAATGAAAACCAATAGAGAAGTAAACATAATTAAAGCTAGCTCAGGCATGTGCTTAGGGAAAATATGAGTATATATTTGACAGGGATTTACGGGTTGATCTTTGCTCCAGATGCTTGTAGGGCTTGAAACACACAGCATTGCTAGTGACCTAAACCAGTTCAAAGCAATGCAAATCAGCACCATTTTGCCTAACAGAGTTTGCCTTGACAGAAGCAAAGGAAACTTCATTTGAGTATGGCACAAAGGGAAAGCATGAGAATTGCTGCTTATCTTAGTCTATCTTATGCTGAAAATGCTTCAAATGCATTTAAAACAAGAAATCAAAATGCACAGTTTTCTGAACATTATAGTTTTCCTCCACATAATTATTACACATCTATTACTCTTTTGTGACAGGATAATGGCGTGTGGTTCCCAGAGCATAGATGAAAAGAAGCTGCATTAAAGGCTGGAGCAAATTTTTCCTGAGGAACTGAATTGTGCATGACTGGTGCCATTGTTGGGTGGCTCGCACAAAACACACCCTCCACCTTCTCAGACAAACACACAGGGGTGCCCTTTTAAGAATATATTGAAAACAAGCAATTTTTTAGAAGTCTGTTTAGAAAAAAAATAGAAAAGAATAAAAGCACACCTTTTAGAAACTCTGCACTACATTTCATCTATTTAATGTGGAGACTCTGTAAAGTATAGAAGAGGTCATTTCCCCATGGGTGTTGGAACTGATTATTTTTTAAATTTTTGTCTGCTGCCTATTTCTGGCTCATCTGAACTTTCCAGTTTCTATGAAGCTACAGGACAAACTTCCCCCTCTGCCAGTAAATGGAAACCTTTCATAATTCAGTCCTTAACCACTTTCTTTGAGTGCTCTATTCTCCCTCCAAGTTCTGCTGTGTAATACCACCTTTGCCATAAAGCCTTTCCCATTGAAATTTCTGGTTGAGAGGAAGGAAAAAGACAAGGTCAAGCAAGAGTAGAAAGAAAGTTCCCAGACAAGTCCTCTCAGGTGCCCTGGCAGGGGAAGGGAAAACTGACATTATAAGAACTGAACTGTGCAAAGTGGATATCCATGGGTATCCAAGCTGGACGGAGACTTCCCAGCTGGGTGTAGGCAGCAGCCTGGTTCCAGCAGTTCAGCCACATCTCATGACATGACTTCAGGCAGCTTCAGAGTTCCTTAAGCTATATCCTAAGCTTTCTAAAGTAATATATTCTCCATATGTGAACTTACACATATGTCTTTTCTGCAATTGCTGCATT
This sequence comes from Agelaius phoeniceus, assembly GCF_051311805.1. Classification (NCBI taxonomy): domain Eukaryota; kingdom Metazoa; phylum Chordata; class Aves; order Passeriformes; family Icteridae; genus Agelaius; species Agelaius phoeniceus. The sequence goes on along the minus strand of NC_135267.1, from coordinate 92,137,045 downwards.
TCTAGATACAAAGGAGTAGCAAAATTCAGCAAACTGAAAAAAAGGTAGGTGTAGATTATATATAATGAAAAAATTCTGAAGGCAGTATAACAGCTTGTCCAGAGAAGTGATGAATGCTCCCCTCCCTGGAAATGTTCCAGTCCAGGCTGGATGGGGCTTTGAGCAACCTGGTCTAGTGAAAGGTGTCCTTGCCTATGGCAGGGAGTTGTAACTGGATGATCTTTGAGCTTTCTTCCAACTCAAACCATTCTATAAAAAGAACAAATTCTGGATGGTCACTAAAGCCACCAGCATTCCCTGCCCTGGGGCTGACAGGCTGAATTATTGTTGCCAAGCCTGACCTGCCTTGCATCTGGCACTGTGTGTAAAAGTGGGCAATGTGTCAGCAAAGCACTCACTGCTCCAGGACATCAGCTGAACAAACAGCTCTGAGTAAGCCCTTTGCATGGATTTTAAGTAGAGTTTGCAATTTTGGTGCACTTCCAAGCCCAAAAGAATTCTTTCCTTTCTCTTCTAGAAGTGTCATCTTGCTTGTTTTGAATTTTTAGTCATTTTTTAGATTTTCTTAGAAGACAGTGTTTAACCTAGATGCTGTGCTTATTTTTGCATATGTGTGTCTTCGGAGATTTGATTTTCTTTTCCCAAATCTTTAAATTTGACAATTTTTTGTAGCCACTTTTTTAACTTTGATAGTTAATTATCAGGTGTTAACCTATGTCATCATATTCGAAAATGGCAATTGTACTCACCATCGTTTTCATTGTTAGTTTGGATACAATTAGGAAAAGGGAGGGAAATTCTTTATTGTGCTTCTTAAAAATGATCAAAAATGGCAAAAGGATTTATAAGTCTTTTGTCTTCAAGTACATTTTCTGCAGCTTTCCCCTTTTGATGTGACTTGATGGCTGGGTTTGTTGTTTGGGTTTTTTTAATCTTCTTCTATATGTTGGTTTAATGTATTAACTACCTTAGTGAGGATTTGAATGATTTAGATGTCTGTGATGTCAAAAAAATAAGATACTAAATACATATCTGGATAGGTTTGCTAATTCATTGCGCATTAAAATGCAAAATTCATTTTGAGCCTTGCTTGGCTGTTTGGCAGCTCTTTTCATTTAAAAGTTGTACTCATTTCAAGTTTTAATAGGTTTTCTGATTTCATTTTAAAAAGAACAAAGCCAAAGACTAGAGACAGTGTCCCGGGTGGAATTTCCAAAGCCCTTAACCATCTGTCTACGTGCAGTCACACAAAAAACTACAGTGTATGAGGCAGGTATCTAGGCTACCTATTTAATCACTGATGCACAAGGTTGCTTTGGCAATGCATAAATAAATAATAATAAATAAAAAAGGGAAAGGACTTAGAGTGGATAGGGACCCATCCCATATATGACAGGATGCATTAAAAGTTGTCCCACTTTGTCCTAACCTGGTATTGCTTTAAAAACCAACTTGCCCTAGCTGTTAAATGCTTTAATTCCACAAAACAGGAGGTTGCAGCCACACAATCTAGCCAAAAGTTAATAAATTTGGACAAATAGCACTGATATCCTCTGGCTTTGAATGATATTCACTCTATAATTATTTCCCCAGGAAGGAAGGAAGGCATTAAGATTAAATGCTGATGCTTGGAGTAAAACATCAGCTCTGCTGTGGTTTTACCCCTAATATGCAGGATTCATAATTTCTTTGTACATACACAGATGCATTCCTTATAGACTTCACAGATTCCATAGGAAAAAGTATCAGAACCACTACCAGCCCCAAAACTGTCCTATTTACCACAGAAAGTGCCCAAATACCATGGTGATAGCTACAGAATAAGAAACTTCATTGTTCCCACATACTTTTCTCAAACTATTAGACCCCTGTTTTGCACAAAACTAATTTATTCATCTTTGTGCAAATGTTTCATCATTCATCTGACAGCAAAGTCTGTCCTACATATTGCTTTTATACAGTTGAATATTCTGTACTTCCCTTGTGCTTTTATGAATCAAACATAAAGACCTAGTTCATAAGAAAGAAGTGTGCACAAGGTCAGAGAAATGAATTTTGTGATATATTGCCCTGAGCTCAGTGTACAAGTAGCAATTGCTACCATTGTATACTGCATGCTGAAAGCTGAATTAATTTCTCTCTGCATTTTACATTCTGTTTGATTCCCCCCTGTCTCCTCCACTGGAAAATTCTACCGTTCCCTTTGAATGCTACATTCCCCGGCATTCTTTTAGCTGGAATAGACCCCTGTGATGATTGCTGCTTTGTTAACTTCAGGAGGCAGCAGAGACATAAAGAGTTGTTTCTCTGGCTATCTCAGGGTCCTGGGAAGTTGTTGTGCCCTCCATCATCTGCAGAAGTAGGGACAGTGCAGGACAGAGAGGAGCAGCAGCATGCAGAGCTGCCCTCCGAGCCTCAGCCACACCTTGGTGCCATCTCCTGGTATGGTGCAGCAGCCAGTGCTGAAACTGGGGCCATGCTGAGGGCAGCAAGGCTGGATAAGCATGGGGTTATAGCTCCTGCAGGAGAAACCTTGAGCCACATTTTTCCCAGTTTCCTCAGTGATGAAACAACTCAAAGTTGTGTTTCTGCCCCATTCCTCTGTCTGCACAGTGGCTAAAATAATTTCCAAGAGTACAGAGGTCATTTCTCTAAAGATGTCTGTGTATTAGCAAGTAGGACAGTGCAATAGGAGCAGATCTGCAGAGTAGAACAGTTGGTGCTGCAGGTGCAACACCCACACTGCATGTATTCATGGAGATAGAAGGGGTAACTCAGACCAGCCCCTGGTCACATCTTTCAGCTCAGCATGGATCTGGGAAGAGCCAGGTTTGCACTCCGAGGTACAGCATAAGAAACGGGCACGGATTGGAGATCTACTGTAAAAACTGTCCTGATAGGATCCAAATATTAATATACACACACCTGCCATCAGCTCCCACTTCAGCACTGATATAGAAGGTATGCTTCCAAAAAACCTCACCACATGGAATGCTAAAATCATGTGAAGGTATGCTCAGTCAGTATCAGCAGATGAATGCAGTTAGAAAACATGGTCTCACCTAGCAGCTTAGATAGTCAGGAAAACTTAAATCCTAATTGCAGCATTGGCCATCTGAATACAGAACCCTGAAATCTTGAGGATCTGGTCTGTAAAAGTTCTGGTTCAGCTGCTTACTTTTGGTGTGGGGTGATGTTGTTTACTGATGCCAGCTCTAAGCCTTTTATTGCAAACCTTGTGGTTTCAGCATCATCTCTAATTCCAGGTCCAAAAGTCACAAGACAAACAGAACTTCTCCTTCCTCATTATGAGGAAGAATTACAGAGCATACATTCTTAAGGATGGTTGTAAATGAATCCTGTTAATTGAAAGGTAATAATTGCAATTCTGAATATTTTACCAATAGTATTCAGTATTCTACCTAGCATTTGTCGTTTTTTGCTCTTTTGTGCAATGAGTGACTCTCTATCTGATTAAGAGCTTCCTAAAGAGGATTAAGAAAGGAATACAGTTAGTGAAGACTTGAATAATGTTGCCCTTGTCACCATTAACCAGGAATAATGAATCAAACATTGCTTTTGCTCTTTCTGGGAAGCAAAGCAGAGGTTTCTTAGATAAAAGCATATTTCTTTGAACAGAAAGTCCAAGGTTTCATTTCACTGTATGCAGTCAAATAAACCAGCAGCAGATTTGTTTCTTTGACCACAGTTTGTAGCCTCTGTGATTTGCACTTGGCCCACCAGCCCTCTGGAAGCTTATCTTTAATCTCTCAGAGTGATTTGCAGCTTGTTTGTCTGGTTGTCTGATTTCAATCAGAAACTTGAAAAACTGAGTGGGGAATGCCAACATCTACCCACACATTTCCATCCCTACACAAGCAACACACACCACCTTGAGACTTCCTGAGGGGCCTGGCATGTGTGTTTAGATTCATTACACACAACTGAATTTCAATGTAAAAGGTTGAGCTGTCTCATGAAGGAGCTTATGTCTTCCTGTTCTTTTAAATACAACCCCCAAAACACTTGTGCTCACTTGTTTTGATGTGTTTTTTTCTCAGTTCACTGTAAGCAAAGTGAAACTCAAAATGTGAAAGTGTTTCTTCAGGTATCTGAAAGGTAACCACCTTGTTCTGAAGGAGGTTCAGAATAAGGAACAAATTGAAACAACAAGCACCACGGCTGTGAAAATATCAAAATGAAGTTGTTTTGGCAGAAAGAGGAAGCTGAACAGCTTTCATATAGCACAAGCAGTCCCTAAGCAATACTTTTAAACAGTTTGCTAGATAGCATGTCTGCCTCATTCAGCAGGAAGACAGATTTGTCCTGATTAATGCAACTCCTTGAATCTATTTTTTGCCTATACATTCTCAAGGCCTTTCCATACTGTGTTTCAAAAAAATCTGGGTGTCCAAGGGATTTTAATTTTTTATCTGTAACTTTGAAAAATGACATAGCAGCTCAGACTACTAGGTAAATATTAGATGTTGCTTGAACTCTGAAAACTTCCCCAATCAAAAGCCCAGACTACTATATTGTCATATACACTCTTTGCAGGGGTACATCTATTTCTCTGCGCTAGAAAAGAATTTTAATTATTTCATTTATTAAAATGCTTACCTTGCCAGCAAATTAGCATCCTAACTCTAGGTTTGACCTACAGAATGATTAATCTTCCTAAATATATGTTAATGCCTTTCATAATGCATCAGTTCAGCTGTCCTCACTGCACAGCCACCCTCCACCTCGTCAAGTTTGTGCCTTAATTTTAAAAACAAAACCTTTCATTTTAAAAAGGTGTGTTAGAAGTCTGCTGACAATTATGTGGCAGAGAAGTAGAGAATTTATAACAAGGAGCTAAAATGTCTCAGAATGAGGACATGTCCTTTAACATAATGTTTACAATTTTTAATTAAAATGGTTCAGTATAAATCAAATAGCTCTTTTTTCTGTGGAACATACTACACAGTAGTAGGGACTGTCCTTTTTAAGTGAAAAGAGTTGATTTCTGAGCAGGATGTTGGGGCAGAGGGGAATGAGGAGTGTAGAGGACAATGTCCTTCTTAGAGAAAAGCATGGTAAATTTCTATTTCTCAATCCTTTCTGAGGTTTATCTGAAATAGAGGTTAAATCAAATCTATGTTGTATGGCAAGTAACACAGAAGAGAGTCAGACTCCATAGCAGGTTTGAGATAAATCCAAATGGAGAGATGAGTAGATGAGTTCCTCTGCTCCTGTTGAAACCTGCCAGTCACAAGCATCAATTTGTAACATATCTGTGCTGTTTTCAGCCTGAAAATACCACATAAAATGATGCCAACTCAAATCAAGATCTTAAGATCTGGTGTTTGACTACTTTCATCTATGAAGACACACACAGTTTTGGCAGAAATCAGTAATGAGCATGGTAGCAGCTCTCAGGCACATTATATCCTCTTTAAAAATTCCATCCTCTGCATTATTTATTGCTAATGACCTTCCAACTTCTAGAAGCTTGTAGCTGCTTAGATGGAGCAAAGGGTGCAATTAATTTCTGTCCTGATTTCATAGCTGTTGTGTCAAGGTTTGCCAGCACTACAGGTAATGCTGAATCTTTCCATCCCTGGGAGGAGATGGCTGTCAGCAGGTGAGGAACAGCTTAATCCTGGAAAGCCATTGGTGTTTGTCCCATGTGCTCCTCTAGCAACAGTCATCACCTCCTTGACCAACACCTCTTTGCACAGCAGCAGCCAAATTGGCTTTCCAGGTGGCAAAGGCAGCGTGGTCATGCTCCTCCCTGCAGCATGCCATGGCATTGCTTTCTGGATGGCAGCAAAAGCAGCACAAATTCTGGTTTTATACATCATATTTTTCGTTCAGGAGAATGAAAGCACTCCTTTTAAGAATCCATAATAGTGAGCTTGGACCCTAACACCAAAAGTCTTGTTATCCACTGGTAAAGAAGTTCCAGTGGCACTCACTCAGTACCTGGATGCTCCCTACCTTCACTGGCATGATTGTGGATGAAAAGTGACTTTTGGTTTTTATCCTAAGAGGTTTAAGCAGTACACATCACTGACACCACTGTATTATGATTAAGCCTTCTCTATTACTCTTCAGGCCTCTTCTTACGGTGTCACCCTAAGTATTTTTAATCTGATAGGGAGAAAAGTAATCTATTTGGTACTTAATCTATTAAGTGGCAATAATCCATATAAATCTTGAAAGATGAATGGTTATATGGTAGTTTCCATTAGGTACAAAGACAATGTAAAGCTTGCTCTAACTGCCACTAGTTCATACATGTCACCCTGCCCCTGGACTTTGTTAGCTGAGATGTTCTGCCCCATGCTCAAATGCACATAACATCTGCAAAAGACAGAAAGGAGAGGGGGAGAACTGCAGGTTTCTCTGCTTTTCTTCTGATTTGGTTTGGTTCAGCATAGCCTCTTTTCCTCAAATTATGCCAAACAATGTCTTTGTCCAGTGCCACTTCCTGTGCAGCTATGAAAAAATGATGTCCTGTTGCTATAGACCATGCAGCAGTATTGACCCTGACCCATTCTAGTAGCATCTTATGCTGCCTCTGACTAATTCTTGTCTTGTCCAATGTCTGTATCACTACTCTGTAGGGTGCTGCAGATTGTATATGGTGTGGTATAGGCTTCCTGCATAAATGATATTCATTAAAATGAGGTATGTGTACCTGTTCTAGGGCTTTTGGCACATAAGGAATTGTTCAAGTTGGAGAGGACCTCTAAGATTATTGAGTCCATCCACAACTGAGCTCACAACCCAACCTTCAAGTGCCACTCCAAGTTTTTTGAATTCTTCCAGATATATTTACTTGTGTGTACAAACTATGTCACTCTAACCTACTTGAAACCATCTGAATATATAAGCTGTGTATATTGTTTACATGTATCTAAAAATACAATGTAAACACAGTTAAACCTGTCAATATTTGCACCTTGAAAGGAATTGTCCTTTTCTTTCAAAAGCTTCAGAGACAGGACCCATGCATGACATTCACTGAGATGAACAAGCAGCATACATTTAGGCTTTGACAGAACCTTTGCTCAGAAGGTGGAGAAACAAAAAAAAGCAACAGATCAAAGCAACAAATATGATAAGTTTTAATTAAGCATCGGCAGCTGCATCCTGTCTTCTCAGAAAAAGTCCCATTATTTGTGCTATGTAACATTAATGCTCACTGAATTGTAAAGCTCAGGGGAACTCAAGGCACAATTTGGAAGAGACAAACATTTGTTTTTCAGAAACAGATTCATTATCGTTTGAAGTAGTGGTATAATCTAACCAGAGATCTTCTGGGAATATCTTTGAAGAGTTCTGTCTCTGCAAATAAATTTAATTTATAAGAAAAGGAAATAAAATGACTAAAAAGGACCAGATTAGTGCCACAAAGAAAACATTGATTCTAGGGGATGTTTTACCCTTCAGAAAATCATCAGAAAAAAACCCCAAAAACAACCAAACAAACCTTATTTTAAAAGGAATTTTAAATAATGGATTAAATTCTACCTCATGGAGCACTGAAAAACATGAAAATGGAGATGGCTTTGGCCACAGTCTCCCAGAGGCAGATTTGAACTTTTGTCTTCTTAACAAAGCACTCTCAAAGTGGTTTAGAGCAATACCAGTAACAGCAAGATATTTCTCTAGAGATTCTGGCAACAGAAGCAGCACAGACTCAGTGCAATTCTAATAATTCAAGCATGGCTTCAGAGTATGTGCTCACACTTACGCTGTATTTGGACTTGCAGGAGTTTTTTGACTGCAAAGACATTCTCTTTAACAAAAATAATTATATAGGACTAAATAAGCCAGACTCTTTCATCAGACCTTCTGATTAGAAGACAGACTTCTTGGGTTTGATAGATTTCTGAACTGTACTTGATAGCAGAATTACAACTGATTGAGAAGATGCCCTGATATAATCTGTACCATTGAGAAGCCTCACCAGGGCAGAAATTTTCTGGAAACACAAAGTAGAGACAGCTCAGTGTCTTAAGCCAGTGAGCACTAGCAAATAACAGGTAATCAAGGGTAGATTTATTGCCAAATATAGCTGTTCCAGTGACACTTACATCTCTCATTCTTATTGTATTAATTAAATAATTTTCAGTTTACTCAAAGGAAATTGCAGTAGATTCCTGTTTGTTAGCACCTGCCTACACAGCATCAACACTTCAGTGCTGCAATGTGGCCAGGCAGCTGCACAGGATAACAAAGACAAACAGTTCCTGCTGGCTGAGTCAATCAGCCATTGCTTGAATGTGAAGTGTTGTATGATGTGATTAGTCATTGTTAATTCTTGTAAATACTCTTGGCTGAGAAAAGGAAGGTGTGGAGTGCAGCACCTCAGGCAGGACACAGCCTTGAGCTATCTGGAGCTGTTCAGTGTGTTACTCACAGCTTCATGTTAAAAACATACTGGCTGGCTAGCACAGGCAAATCTCTGTTGGACTGCTCAGCTGAACATGCCTGTTGGAGAGCACCAAACAAATTTAGATGCTATAACCAGTAATTAAACTGTCTATACTATTCTCTAAAGTTGTTTGTGCCTGAAGATACTGCTCACAGCATAGTAGAATAGCTTTGAACATCTTTGATTTCTTCCTAAAATTGTCCTAATAACTCCTATAGGTAAGAATTTTCTTTAATCTAATGAAAATATTAGTGTGACTGGTGAAAATTTTTTGACCTTGTCCCGTTTTCAATGTCAAATGTACTGACAGAGCTGTGAACCCACCTCATGCTGTCACAAGGCAGAACTGGCTGAAGGCAAAAATCCACCTACCTGCATAAGCATAGAAAGGCAGAAAAAGCTGCCAAAACAGGGCATAAAACCACAAGGAGACCTTCTTTGTGAATTGTCTTGGAATAAGAACTTCAAAATATGGTGCATTCCCATAAGTATTTTGAAATGGCAAACAAATAGAAAAGATTTTTTTAAATAAGAAAATCCTTGAAGAAAAAAACAAATGAAAAAGATTACTATAAATATGGGAGGGGATTAATGTTAGAAAAATAATGTTATTTTTTTAGTATTATAAAAAGAGAACTGCTTGGAAAAGAGGTTACAGTCTGTTCTTTTGTGTTTTTAATTATTAATGATTTTTCTCCCTAAGAGAGTTATAACAGTGTCTAAGGAGGTCAAAAATTTTCTGCAAAATTTTTTTTTTGTGGACCAATGGCTAGACTTTTAACTAGAGAAGAAAAAATGGAAAATGTTTAACTGTAATAGTTGAATTTCTTTACAGATCTCTAAGTAAAAATTTTCTCAGACCAAAGGAAGAAAACCAGGCTTGCTTAACTTGTTCTTGCAAACACAGGTGTGTTGCATCCTAAGTCATCTGCCAGACTGCTCTCAGCACAATTGGCAATTCTCACACCTAAAACTGAACTGCAAAGTCTAATTTTCACAGCTTGACTGCTAGAGAAGAGAGATTTTGAAACAGCACCGACCTTAAGACAACTGTATTTTTGGGTTTGTTTCCTGATAATTAGTCTTCTGTCTAATAGCTATTTTTGTATTATTTCTGAATGTTCAACTTTTACTATTATAATGATGGAATTAAGGACCAAATGGGAACCAAGCCCACGTGTAGCAAAAATTTTGCAAATACAGAGTAACTACAAATTCTTATCCTTCCAAAGAATGAAAACTTGGAGTGGGAAGGATTGAAAATCATGCATAACATGTAGATAAAGGAATCAGTGTGACTGCAGGAGGGGCAGGCTTGTTCTTCTGATGATGAATTACTTTTTTCTTTCATTTAAAAATGAGGATTTCACTGGGCTTTCAGAGGGATTTTTTTTTCTCCAGTTGTTAGGGTAAGACTTTAAGGATTTTCTCCTGAAGAAGAAGAGGAGTGGAAGGATGGGCTGAGTAAATTACACCAGTCTGAGGAAGAGAGCAAGGCAATAAATGCCCAATCAGCAGGTGGTGGAGAGTATCAGCTGGGTGCTGTCCTCATTATCTACTTGGGGGCTGGTGCTGCTGGTGCTGCTCTTCCCCTGGCAATATTTCCTGCTTTGGTTCCCTGCTGAAAGTCCTTCCTCATTCCAGGAACAGCACTGCTGGAGGAACTCGTGTGTTTTTGAGGTATGTGAAGAACCTGGGTTGGGTTTGGTGGTTCCCAGGGGCTGGTGGCAGTGACCAGCTCCACCTCAGATCCTGAAAGCACAAGAGGAGCCCATCGTAGGAATATGGCTGCAGGATGGGATCCCAGGACCGGGGCCTGCCAGTGCTCACCCAGGAGGGAGAGTTTAAAACTGAAGGGTTTTAAACTATCCTGCTAAAGTAGGGCATGACATCCATGTGGGATCAGATCCAAGCAATTCTGAAGTGAAATTCAGCAATTCACCACAGTGAAACATGCTGTGTGTTAGTCAACTGCAACTAGACTTGGAGAACTGAAAAGATGAGTTTTGCCTGCAGACTGAGCATAGGGAAGGATTTTTGGATGAGCCAAAGCAAATTTTCTATCTCTACAAGCAAAGGTATTAAAACTGCTTTACCTTTAAGATATTCATGCTGTGTAATAAAGTATGTCTGAAAAGTTAAATTGACAGTAAATTGGGGTGCTACTTGAATTTAGTATTTATTTTCATTAGAAGCAAATGGCTATTGGGGTTATTCTTAAAGGAATTGTGATGGCATATTTTGATATTGCTTGTATAAGACTAAAGAGCTTGTGGAAACTGCATGCTTAATTTTGAGTACAGGAATCTGAGAAGCTTCTGTTCTTGAAGTGTATGGTATTTTCTTTGATAAAATACTTGGTGACATAGGGCTTCTCTGACTGCAGCTGTCACTCAGTGCAATTGAGATTAGTGTAATTTTCTCCAAATAGTCTTTATACCTCCAGAGAGAGAGATTTTTATGAACAACAGATTTCCCCTCACAGAAAAAAAAAAAATCACTTTTTTTAGCATCATCTTATATCTTATGGAAAGGAGACGATGGAGGGAGTGAGGAATAAAAATATTTTTCTTCTAAAATTTCAAGGGAATTGTATTCTTTATATCTCCTTGATGACACACAGGGTTCTTGCCTTCATGGTTTCTGTATTTAAGCTTTTTGTAACAGACTCTGCACAGTTATTTATATATTTTTGTACGCTATTTTAAGGGCAAGATTAATACTCAATATTCTACTAAAAAATACTACCTCAAAATTAGCCTAAAATATATGAGCTTGATATTCTGGCTTAGAGCAGAAAGACAGACACTGATAAACAGCTCTTGGATCCTTCTTCATGAAGTAATGCTTCCTGTCATGTGTGGTTTGGGGGGAGTTTGCTTGCTTTATTGTTTTGTTGTTCTTACTGGGATGAGTTTTCTTATTTATATCATTGTTATTCTGTTGGTTACTAGAACATAAAGGCTTTCCTTCAGTGTTGCCACCTTACAGAAACGTCTTTATCAAGATTTCTCTTCCCAAGCTGTAATTAATCTGGTCTAGGTGCTTCACTGAATAATTACTCATCTCTTCTGGCATTTCATGAAGCTATTTAATCTCTTATTTCTTCAAACAGCAAATGTTCCATAGTTGACAGGTATCATTTTTAACTTCTTTCATAGTGCAGAGATAACACTCACTTTGGGGCATGGTAATACCACCCTGCTCACTCATTTGCTTCCCACTTATGTTCTTGCACATTCTTCAAATTCTTCGTCTAGTTGTTTGTACAGAAGAAATTAATCTACCAAAAAAAAAAAAAAAAAGACGTTTAATGCTTATTTCAGATATTTCTGTGAAGCTTTTGGGCTACAGCTTTATTTTTCACCATGATTCTCTGTTGTCAGCTTTGGCAGTAGTGTCCAAAGGCTGCGAAGGAATTGGTTGTCTCCCCTTGTGTGCAGAACAGCCCTTCTTCTGAAGGATGTGCAATAAGTGTTGAGTGGGATCTGCAGAGGTAGAGAGGTGTCACTCCTGCCTTCTTGTGAGCTCCTCTTGAACTGCTGAGAGCTGTGAATCTCATGATGCAGTGGAAGCCACAAGCTTGCAGAATCTCCTTCATTCCCCATGTGAGCTGGTGTTTGTACTTGACTCAGTAAGCAGGACAGAAACACACAACACTTCTCTCCCTCCCCAGAAGAGACCATGAGGAAGCATCTAGGTAGAAGCAATTGCTATTCCTATGTGGCATGTTCTGATAGACGAAAAAATGCCTCTTTGCATTAGTGGCAACTTTTCCTGTTTGCATGCAGAGGTTATGCTTTATAGCTAATTTTTACATGGAAAATAACCCATGTATTATTGAGTTTAATGAGGTTTAAAACCAGTTATCAGTGCTGTTTCACTGGCTTAGAACCATGCAAGAGAAATGATCAGCCTGTAGTTTGCTGGGGCTGTGAAAACTGATGCTTGGTTTCCTCTGTAAACCTAGAAGGAAGACATGGGAGGGAGGAATTTTTTGTTCTTCACTTATTTTTTTCCCTTTAAACAGAAATCGCAGTGTGCGTGCATGCACCATTCAAATGAAACAGTTAAAATAACTCGTTAAAAACAAAGAAAGGGTAACACCATTATCTCTTCCCCTGCAATCTATTATATACTACACTGAAGTAGTTGAGTATTCCCCTGGAAGAGGATAAAGAGCAAACCAGAGGGTGAGGACGTGGTGCACAAGGTGGGGCAGAGGACACTTCACTGGGAGAAAGCAGACCTCTGTCTGAGCTGCTGATGTGTACTCTGTGCACAGTGAAAGTACATCAAGAAAGAGAAAGCAAACCACTGAGTAATCTCTGGCAGATATTTCAAGCATTTCTGTGGAACAGGAGAGAACAGGTTGCAGGCAGGGAAAATTTGAACACGAATTGCTGTGCTGTGAATGTAGCCCTTCAACAGTATGTGGGCACATACTCCTATTAAGGCTTCATGCATGTAGCAAAAGAAAGATTTAGTGTTAAGGTATGAGAATGAGCCAAAAAAGGAGTAGGTTTGGAATAAGAGTCACAGAAAACTGTACATTGGAAGGGGACCTCTGAATCTCACATTGTATAGCTCATTGCCTGAACAGGCCTTACTTTAATGTTAGAAAGGGTTGATCTGTCTAAGTGTCCCATCTGGTATAATGAAACTTCTTCTAAACTGCTCTCATTTCCAAAAGCAAAACATGAATCTTAGGAAGTGCTAGAAAATGAATCATTTGCATTCACTTTACATTGATCTAGTTCAATAAAGCATGATATGCCAGTCACAAATGGGGCACTGAGGTAAGGTGTTGCAAGCTATGCCAAGGAGTAATAAAGAACTGGATCTAATGTAGGAAGTGAAGAAGCTTGTGATGCATAATAAAGCAACAGAGGAAGATTGACAGAGGGAGCGCAATTAAAAGAAAACTTCAAATAAAACAGAAAAGCTTGGCTGCTTATTAGTTTTGCCAAGTGACTTAGCAACTGCTAACATGGAACAGGAAACACAGAACAGCTTTGCAAGTCTTTCTCTTTTTTCTCTTTTGATTAATGATCAGGAGATTATGGTGTTAAAAAGGGAAAGATTAGGATATCCACAGATTGCTCCTGACAAAGCTAGTGTGACGATAAAGGCTATAATAGATTACATGGTTCAGAGTACAAGAGCTTGAAATTTTAGTATGACAACCAGAAGAAGCATTTTAATGAGATTAAATAATGGTATTTCACTGGCAGTGTAAACAAGTGTTCAATTTGAAGTCCATGAAGATTGAAGGAAACTATTTAAAATTGTCAGCCAGAGGAAACCTTGGAGTGTTACAGTGTCTGTTGACAGTGTTAATTAGCTTTCAGAAAGAAAAATTATACTTTAATAAAGGGGTTTTGATGCCTTTGAGAATGGTACCTAGACAAAGAGTGGTTTCCTGCTCACTAAAATCATCTGCAGGTGGCCAGGCACTGTAGTCCAGGGGGCAGCTGGGCAAGGACCATAGCAAAGACTCACCTTCTGTTTCATGAGGGGTGACTTTGTCCAGGTGACAGGGCTTTGCTGAACACTAGGCTTAGGTTCAAAGTTTGGATCTTAAACAGAGGATGAGGGAGAGAAAAATGCTTGGCAAGGTGAGGTGAAGCCACAGAGTGGTGTTAACTGGGAGAATCCCTGGGGTAGCTGTGCAGTTCATGCTGCCTGCCATCACTGCATTTGGATTTTTCTGCACCCTTACTGTTTCCATGGGAAGGGTAATATGGAGAGGCCATGAGAGAAAGATGTGTCCAAAGCCAATGGAGATGATGGTTCTGGCTGTATCCATGTGCCTCTGCTCACCCAGGACTCTGGTGCAGAACACAAGAAGTGAGGAGGGTCACAAACTGTTCATGAAGTAGATGTGCAAATTGTCTCAAAACAAAAAGAAAAAAAGGTGGATTAGGAAAGAGAAAACCAGGTTGACTGCAGATCTAGATGCTGTGAATCATGGATACGAGTGTTTCTTACATTCTGGGGTAGAGTTTCTTTAAATTTCAGAAATTACATGTTTTTATCATGTCGTCAAGAGATTTACTCCACTGGGTGCCTGTCTCTTTTCATATTTCAAACCATATTTTATGCTGGAATATTTTTGGACTTTCTGGGGATTTTGTCATTTTAATATTCTCCTGTGAGAAGAAATGGGGTTTTTTTGTCTTTAGTTCTTGTCTTAGATATCTGGTGCTCCTGTTCCTTAAATGTAGCCTCAGATAGAAATTTGTTATGTTCTAGCTAGAAAAATACAAAAGAAAATGTTGTTAAGAATGGGAATTTAGCTGTAAATATTTGTACAATCCTCTCTGCAGATGTTCTTACGTAGTGGTACATAATACTTTTGTGAACATGACTAAGCATTGCAAATAAATGTGAATATAAATGTGCCTATTTTACTGATGCTGTAGACTAGACATACAGTTGTACAGCTGAAGTTGTTTCTGTCAATAGTCAACACCAATCCAGCACTGTGAAGCTGGAATAATAACAGCAATAAAGAAGAAAATTAATGAGCAGTAATGTAATCAGATGAAGGAGGGTTTAGAACATGTTGGTACCTGGCCTGATTAGAGATGGAAAGAGGGCTGTTCAATTTGTGGGTGAATTTAGAATAATGACTCTTAGAGTATAGACTACAGTGAAAGAATAGCTGCTAATTGGAAAGTTGCTGCTGCATGCTGAACAGGAGGTTGACTGGTGAGCTAATTTAGAAACATCCCCAGCAGATTTCTGCTGAAGGCTCAACGACAGAGAGCAAGGGACACAATGATGAGACTGGTATTGAGGGTGAGCCAGAACCTTCTTTTTCAGATGATTTGCAAACACAGGATTGAGTCTGAATTGCATTGAGACCAACTTGTTGCCCTGGCTCTAGGAACTCCCTTGGTCTCAGGGGACAACATTCTCCATTTGCAGGGAAATTTATAACCCTGTAGTTTGTGTTGAGAGATTGAGAGTGAGCCACATACTGTGAGCTCTGTGAATTTGAGCCTCTGAAATAAAAACTACAAAACCAAAGAAATCTCACTTTGAATACTTTTGCTACCCAAGAAGACAAAATGAAAACGTTAAACATCAGGAGTGGAGAGGAAGACTTGGTAGTGAGAAATGCTGCAGTTTGGGCTGGTAAGATTCAGGATGTCTCTAAATGCAAACAAATACCATCCACACTGCTTGGTGAGATTGTACTGGCAGGGATCTGGAAAAGCTGTGATGTAGAACTCCAGCTATTTGGTCCATGCCAGCAAGGGGGAGTTTGTGTGGCTGTCTGAGCCTGGCCATGTATCAGTCTGACAGCTCTTGCTTGTCACTGGAGTGGGACCATGCACAGGTGGTGGGACAGCAGGAGTGAGACTCATTGTGCACTCACTGGTCTCTCAAAACGAAAAGTTCTGGGATGGTTTGAGTCAAGGTTACCTCCTCTGCCTGCCTCGCCTGAGACTTGAGGCAGTTTTATTTGCCTCATGATTCTGTTCAGGGTTTTGAGAGGAAGCTGTGGTGCTTCCTTTTGAGGGCTGAAGGAGCCAGGATCGATTGTCAGCCCATCCACTTTGTATCTGATGCAGCAGAAGGTAGAGCACAAGGTGTCCCCTTGCCCCATATGCTTGTGGAGCAGGTGGGTGCAGTTCCCAATTGCTTTTCCAGCAACTGGAGGATTTTATTCTACAGCAGTGCTCTTACTTTATTTTTAATATAATTAATGAACTTTTAAAAACTTCCTAGTGGGCGTGTGGGTCCAACATAGCAAATACCAGCCAAGCACGAAGCATTTCTGAGAATAAGGCTGAGACATTGCTGCACTGGGGGAAATGGGGCAAAAATGCTTCCCTGAGCTGGGAGCTCGGAGCCTGGTGGCTAAAGCTAAAACTTAGACAGCCTGCCTGCCTTCCATCTGCAATTGTACAAAGCCAGTTTCAGCATACAACCCACTTCAGTAGCTAAGACCTTTGTTTTCTCAGGCTTTGTTTCTACCTTAGGGGGAAATGCTCATATGTACTGCTATTCCTTTTTACTGTTTCCTTAAAAAAGGTTTTAACATAAGCCCAAAAGCACTCTGAGACTGGAGGAAGCTGACCTTTCCTTATGTCAAAGGCAGTGTGCAACAGGCTTTGTGGATTCTAATCATGCACAGAATTAATGTAATGATTTTTAATGAGACAACATATTATGATTAAAACACCAACTGGTGAATGAGGGCAATAAAAGTACTAGAGGTTTTTATCTTCTGAGTATTGTGAGTTCAGAGCTCACTAATAACCTTGGGTCTCAGGATGCTAATAATAACACTTGATGTTGCTAGGGAATGGCGCTGCCTGACACATGGTGAATTCTGTGTGGTAGGATATGCCTAAGGCATACTTGCTAAATCTTTTTATTATTTTATTGATCACAAAAGCTCTTTGATGACCCACAAATTTGGATGCACTTTGCAGTGTTTGTTCACATTACTTGTCCTGATTAAGTGGCTTATTAAACAGCATTTTACTGCAGCATGACTATTTTCGATATTGGTTGCTGATGACAGTTCTCCAGGGGTAGTAGCATTTTTAGGGTAGTAGGGTTTTCCAGTGTTGTGACAATTATGTGCCACTAAATTGCTACATATCTTAAGAAATTGTGCACCTCCTTGTACCTTTGCTTAAAAAGATGGAGTTTACCAGAAAAGAATTTATGGAAAAGTTCATTTATTCCTCCCTTTTTATACTGCTTCCTAGTCAGGATTTCCGTATTTGCCTAGGGCAAATATTGATTTTCATGTTTGTAGGTTTTCTTCTTTCCAGATATGCAATTGATATTATTATCAGAAATGCACATTTTCAGTGCAATATAGAAGTTCAGATTGACAACAGTGCCTCATTTAAAAAAAGAATGCAGACCTTGTAGTACTGCCATGCCTGGTGGCAGATGCAGCTGAACCACAGTGCTCTGACAGATGAGTGCAGTGATGCAGCCAGAGCACCTCAAAGAGGGCAGTCATGGTCCCAAACCAACCTGGCCATGGTGTTTGGGTCCTATGGGCCATCCCAAGTTGTCCTTTCACTCCTGCAGGGTATTAGTGTCTGATGCAATGAAATTGCTCCCTTTGCTTTGGCCAAAGGACTCATCTTCAGCTCTGTTTTACTTATGAAGGAATAAGGTCTACTGAAACATAGAGATCAGTTATGCAATATGTGATTTAATCTACTCTCCATCTACAGATCCCTCTCTGATAATGATTTAAATGTGTTTGTTGATCTCCTTCACAATATAGAGAATTAAATTTCTGGAAACATCTTCAAACTGTTGCTTTGACAGAGTAGGAAGCTGAGAGATTTGTGCTCTTAGTGTCAGAAAAAGCAGCAGAATGCACCTGCTGTTTGTGATTTGTTGGGGCTAAATTGTCTGCCAGACTGTCGGTAGTGCCAGATTATTTCTATGTTGTCTGTTACCTGATTAAAATATTAAAGAGGCTCCAGGACAAGTGTTACCTTGAAGGGAAGGGAGGAGGTTTGACAGACCAAGTGTGACTACCACAGGAGAGCAGGCATGAACTGTTCTGCTGCACACAGAGAAGTTTTATCTTTAGTCTTACCAGCATCCTTTCACACTTCCCATGAATGTGGAGTGTCATCTCAGTTTTAGCTGGAAATATCTACTCCTAAGTAGCTACTTAATAGGGCTTTATTCAAATATATAACATGGATTTGATTTTGACAAAAATAACCCTGGGAAAACTCACCACTGTGACCAGTGAGATCCTAAGACAGGGAATCAACATCCATACAACTGTGTGTTGAAACGAAATCCATTCCTACAGTTTGAAGATCAAAGCTTTGTTATTCAATGGTCCATCTCCCACAGATGGTCCCTAACTTTTGAGTTCTGCCTATTCAAAGCAGGCACTGAGCTTATTTCATCTCCTCCCTCCATGTTTCACTAACAATAAAAATTCCCAAGGTCAGCCTTGGGCCATGGAATTGTGGTGACCACCATGCTGCAACCCTGACAAGTGCTGAATGTTCACTGTCCCCTTTGCAAAGCTGAACTGCAAGTTTATATTCTAATAAGAGCCACAGTCCTTCACTGGGACAAAAAAACTAAGAGTTGGCTAGGGATGCTAGGGCTCTGTCCTGGTTTTGCAATAATTGAATTTTAGTTAAGGGAAAAATCATCAGCTCATAGTGAAATAAAATATTGGAGATTGTCAGCAAAGCTCCTATTACAGAAATGAAAATGCTTGCACAGCAGAAAGCCAAGGAGAACACTCCATCTCTCCAGCCATTCTTGTTTCCCCTCCATATATCCCTGTATAAAACAGATTTTGATTTCTGCTTGTTCTTAAAGCCTCAGGTCACCTTTGGGTGCTCAGAAATGTGTTTTTCCCGGTGTCATGTGTTCCTTTCAAAGTGGGGATCAGTTTTGGCATAATCTTATACTGCACCAATTTTGGGCACTTATCAAATTCAAATAAAAATATTTTTAAGATATGATTATGTAGGGGGATAAAATATAAGAAAATAAAGATAGTGTAGAAAGTAATCTTACCCCTAAGGAGTTGCAGCTGGGTCAGTTACCAAAGATTAGGAACAGGCCTGACTTTAGCAGGCCACAGCTGTGACCAATGGGAAGCAGAGTGCTATAAAAGAGTGGGGTGGCTGGTTGAGAAGGGAACTGGAATTAGTTGGCTGCTTTGTGAAGGAGAAAGAGTTAGTGCTCTGAGGAGCTGCCCATGAGAAACACCAAGAAGGTATGAAACTTTTGTGATAAGGAGACAACAGTCTGAAACCCCTGCAATAAGATGACAACATGATTATCTTAAGTTTTCCATGTTTTTGGAAAGGAGAAGGACAGGTAATCATCAAGGAAAAGAGAAATATATTTACATGAAGCATTGCACCATCCAAATTCAATATCTGGGGTTAAACACAAAGGTCAATGAATCAGAAATTGTTTTCAAATCATTCCAGCTAGAAGAAGCAGTATAGTCACTTTAATTAATAATTGAGTTTTAAGCACCAGACAGAAAGCACTGCTTTATGTCGTGTTATTAAACTCTGGAGTTTTGCATCATCAAAGTTCTGCTAAATGGTAGAAATTAAATAATTTTCAAGTGCTCATCCCCAGACCTCTTCATCTTGATGCATATGTTCTTAGCATATATTTGTCTGAGAAACACTTGTAAACAAACTCTTTACCAAGATGTTTGACTACACTTGTTGCCTTCTCAGAGGAATAAGCTTTGCTCAGGCAGAACTCTTAATGGCTTCTAATGGAAGGTCTGCCTTCTCCTGTTCACTCCTAGAGCAATATCTCTCTTGGAAAAGTGGTTAGCCCCCATGCAATGGCGAAAATTAAAATTATTTGAATATTGACTTTGCCTAGTAGTTTGGACATTCTAAGGAAATGCTGCAGGGAAATTCAGTGTCATAATCTATATAATTCCTGTCCCTTGGATGCCATTTCAAGTTTTGCTTTGACAGACTCAGGGTTTCATGTCATGTGTACTGGTCTAAATTTATTAAAATCTGTAATGGTTCACTGTAAAACCATTTTTAAAACCAAACTTTTTTTCAGTCTTTGTTAATTTATTTAGCCTTAAAATTGGTCTCCATCCTGATTTGCCTTTTTTTTGTATTGTACATTCTATTCTAGGATGCTAACTCCACTCACTCATCTCTGTGAAAGGTAAATGTGCTTGTTAGAAGCCATCAAGCCATTTACACTAAGAGCCAGATGAATTTAGTTTTATTTTGTTTTCTTAAAAACCTTCTGTTGAGGCAGTCAGTTCCTATGGAACACAAATGATGCAAACTAGGCTTAAATTCAGTGGATAGTCTAATCTACACAAGGACGAAGAGACCTATAATTGTGCATGTGTTTCTGTACAGTGGTTTTATCCCAGAAATTCTAGAGTATTTTTGGGTTTCCTCCTGTGTTTTGGGGAGGGGTAGGGGCTTTTTGTTTTTCTTGTTTTGTTTGGTGGGTTGTTTTTTGAGGGGGTGAGGGGAGATGGGCTGTCATTTAAAGGTTCAGAAACATTAGGTATGTTATTTTTT
The DNA here is from genome assembly GCF_051311805.1 of Agelaius phoeniceus. Taxonomy (NCBI): domain Eukaryota; kingdom Metazoa; phylum Chordata; class Aves; order Passeriformes; family Icteridae; genus Agelaius; species Agelaius phoeniceus. The sequence continues at coordinate 92,116,564 of NC_135267.1, read as the reverse complement.
TCTGAAGTTGACAGCTTCTCAGGGTTAGTGACCTGAGATTAATACATTTTGTTTAAAAGCAAATGGACCCCTTTAAGATCAACTTGAAATAGAAATGCCCCAGAGTTTTTCTTACCCTTAGAGGGCCATTGAATTAAAATGTCATTATCCTAAATTTACTTTGAGCAGATATAACAATTGCAGCAGATAAAATGAGAACCACGCCTCTTTTTTTCTTCCCTCAATTCTTGTGCAAGCCGTGAAATACATTTCAAACCTTTTGTTACAGGATTGAAATGAAAATACCACAGCTAATTTCTAAGAAAATGTTATTAATTAAGGATTAATAGAGTAAATCACACTTCATTTGTAACCAAAATGATACAAATAGCTACAAATGAAGGACCAATTTGCTATTCTAAGAATGGAGCTGTTGCAAGTAATAATAGAGCTTGTTCTAAATTCTACAAAAATACAATTTATAGCAACAAGATGATGCTCCACAGCCATTCAAGCTGCCAGATCCAATGGACGCCTCTGGCTCACAGAACCCAGCTGCTCTCCACAAACACAGCTCTGAAGTTGCTCGTAGTCATTGGTAATAAAAAATGCTGCTTTATCTCCTAACAGATAACTGACCTTGTATGCAATAAAGGTGGTTTCAGAGTGAATCTGAGATATGTATTACATGTATTCGAGACTAATTCCAGTGTGTCTGGCCATAAATTATTCTTTGTTGCAAAAATATTATAGCAAATACACCGTTACTTCTACATTGGTTTCTGCACCCCTTTCATCATCTCTCAGGTGAAACTCCAGCCAAGACTCACATGACTGTAATATTTGGCTTCAGTCACAGAGTTGGGTGTACTGTAATTAGTGCTGTGAGTAAATCAAAAGTACTTAGATCAAAATCAGAAGTTGTAAATGGTATTATATAAAAATATAGCATTAAATTTTATCACAGGATCCAAGGATCTTGTATCTATAGAAATAAATTATAAAATGACTGTGAGGAACTTTCAATCTTATTTATACAAGACTAGTTCTAGCTCACTCTGCACTACTAAGCAAAAGTAGATTTTTCATACCACTCTTCTACTCTTTATTTCAAGTCTGAAAAATAAAACAAATTAGCACAAAGTGGTAGAACTAGATTCAGGCAAAGCATATTTGTCCTTGTTGAGAGAATCAAATCAGCACCTTGGGTCTATAAAGTATGTGGTACTCAGTGAAAAATTTGGTAACTCTTTTCAAATTAAAAAACAAAAAATCCCAAACCTTTTGGTCATTGTAACAGTGTTTGGTAGGAAGTAGATTGTGAGTCTACCATATATAAAGACTGTTTTTACTAAATGCTCTGGTGTCATCACAAGAAACAAGCAAGAGATCTAAACCCCAGCCCTGTCACCTGTCTTGCACCTTCTGGTTATATTATCTCTGCAGATGATCTCACCAGGCTAGTATGGCAGCACAGATTTATGTGGATACCTCAGATGGTAAAAGTTATTATTTATATTCTATTATTTTATGTTATTCTCTTATTATATATATTATATATTCTATTATTTTATATTATTCTATTATTTGATTTATTTTATTATTTAATACAATTTTATTATAATTGCTCTATAGTTTGGTCTGTACTCTGCATCCTGTGAACTTTACTGTCCTGGAAGAGCATCATGATGGGTCACATGTACTCGCACAAATGCATAGTTGGCACTTGCATTGGCATCTTGCACAAGTTCTGTGTCTGGAACTGCAGAGATGTGGCCTGTTATAAAGAACTTCATGGGAAGGAAATTACTCTCTGCTACTTGATCTTTCTGACTGGGAGAGATGAAACATGGAAGGAATCTTGAGAGGGGAAGAATATGTAGGTGTTTCCTGTCAAAATCTGTAAAAATGGATAGAAACTCTGCCAGGTGTCTTGGTTTTATGGTTTGGTGTTTATTTCTTGTTTCCCCTGCTGCTCTTCACCCTAACTTTGAATGTTTGTGTAGCAGGTTGTTGTAACCCAAACATAAAGAACTTTGTTCTTTGACTGGTACCACTTCCACTTTGGTCTGGATTTTGCCAGTAAGAATCAAACTTGGGCAGGTTGCTATTCAACATACAAGTTGTGCTCATAAAATGGGGAAGAGTGTGGAGAGACAATCTAAAAATGAGTTTATACCTTGCCAGAAACAAGACTTGTTCTGATTCAGCCCCAGGAGATAGGACATGTCCGATTTATGGCAATTTGACTGGGCTCTTCAGGTGCTGACGCTGTGTGTACTAGCAAAGCTGACTCTAAATATGATAGCATATAGGATCTTTGCAATTTTGCCACACAAAAATGCATGAATAGAAAACCCCTTTTTTGAGACCACAAGCTCATTTGGAGACTCATCGTGCCTCCAGCATTTGCAGCTCTAGGAGAGCAGTCATGCACCTCCTAAAAGTGTCAAACTGAAACAATTATTTAATGAGAAAAGGAGTAGCAAGGCATTATTAGTGCATTTTTGCTTAATGAATGTTAAAATATGAAGTTTGAGAGTGTGGTAATAGTTAAACTCCAGATTTTTTAGGGTGGATTTCACATGCTGGATAAAAACTTGGGGGTTTTAAACTTTGTCTCATGAATACATGTTTTCTCAGGTTTCACATAACTTTAATTTCTTCAAGCCAGTGGTGCAGACCTGCTTGTAACAGGCAAAATGTTTGTTAAAGGTACTAGATTCCATTTACTTATTTATTGCTCTTCCTGGAAATATATTTTTCCTGAAGTACAACTGAAAACCAGAATTATCCTTGAAAGCACTGTGTATACATATCTGTGTGTTAGTTCTGAGAAAGAAAGCACATAATTCCTCATTCATGCACTGAGTTCAGCAGCTTTAAAGCTCAGTTATAAGGATCAGAAGTGCTAATACAAGATAAGATAAAGTAGTGATCTTTAGCAGAAATACTTATAAAAGCAAGGGATGTTAAAAGCAGTTTGGACTTGACTGAGCATTTGAAGACTTATGCAGCCAGTTAAAATTTAAAAAGATTAAAAGATAAGCACAGATCAGTGATCTTGATAAAGTGGATGTATTAAGTGGTCGTTTTCAGTTTACAGCATGCAAAAACCAGGGAGAAGAGATGAATCTAGTTAAAACTGTAACTGGCAGGTTCTTTCTGTTTTCCCTTAGTTTGGTTTAATCCAATACAATTTAAATGAAGAAGATGGGATTTGAGTCCAGGAAATCCATACCAGTTTTTTGTTGCAAGCTGTTAGTCACTGAAAGTAAAGTTATGCCACACACTTGATAAATTTCCTGAAGGGTATGTGTACTTTGGAATTATTCTAGTATTTTAATACTGTCACATCTGGGTATTTGTATTATGTTTACGTTTTATACATGTTGCAGTACAGAGAGATCAAATACACAGCTTCTCTGTGGGCAGGCTACACAGGCATAATCTGTCAGGTTTTGCATAGCTGGGGATGTGTCTAAGCAAAAAAGCACCCTTTTGTTTCTTAGTGAGCCATTCTTCAGTGGCCATGGAAAGTTGTTACAGAGCTTCAGGAAGGGCTCCAGGTGAAACCTCTAAGTCTCTGAGAGTAAAAAATCAAAAAATCACTCTTTTGGTTTGTTTTGAAAACATGCATCTCTGAAAAGACAGTGTAAGGATAAAGTGCTACCAGCTGCTTGGTGCCTCCACCTTGTGAACCTTATGTGGACTCCAGCCTGCTTGACTGCAGAAAAGGGTTTTCCTGTAGCTGCTGGTGTTTTTCAAGAGCCTAAAGTCTTGCCTCTTGTTAATTCTGCAGGGTTATGCTGCTGACAATGAGTATGATGAAGTGTGGGTTTTGTTTTGCATATGAGCAGAATTGCTTAATCAGTTCCAATTAGAAAACTAATACATTTTCCTTAAGCTTATGCAAGAACAAGCTTTAATATGTAGCACTTGCCCTTTATGCTAGAAAAATCTGCATTTCATTAGTCTTGTTCTCTTTGCTGCAAGTCAGGATCAAGTTGGTGGAACTGACATTTACAAGCTCTCCACTCCACCAAACATGTTCCTCTTGTTTTCTTCCAGAGTGCTGTTCTGTTTTTAGTTTAAGGGAAGACACAATTAGCATTTATGCAGTATTGTGGATTAGACAATGTACAGCCTTCTCTTGTGAGTAGGTAAGCAACTAAGGATTACAGAGATGTTCTTCCTCACATGTAACAAGAACCTTCAAAAGGATAAGAATGGTTTCCTGTGGTTGGAAGAGCATCTTGCTGACCCAGGCAGGGCATGATGAACTCTGCCATGGATCCTGTCAGCTGTCTCCATGCCTCAAATGAGAGCTTTGTAATAGACACACTATAACTCATGCCTAAATTTCCAATTTGGGGTGTGCAAAATTAGGGCTCAGTGGTGAAATGTATCCAAGATATTTGAGGTAGCACCACACCATAAATAGATAAAGCACTTATAGTAAAATGGATATGTATGACTGAATTGCAAGGAAGATATGAAAAAGGGTACAAAAATGCATTTGAGGTAACACAGCTTGAAGTGTAAGAATGTTACAGGGAAGAAGTATTTCCTCTCTTTCTTTGAAATACAGTTTGGTGCTTGTAAGCAGCGAGTCATTTGATGCCCCTATGTTTGCACACCTGTGGAACAGCTTCTTCAAAGACTTCTCACTAAAGTAAGGCTTTCAGTGGCCTGGCAGGATCGTGTACTTGACAAAGGAGACTTCCAGGGCTTGTTCCATCTTGCACAGAAAAAATACATGTGACAGATTATATGAATATGATATGAATATTTCAGAATTTATTTTGAAGCCGTTAGAAACAAGTCCATTTCTTTTGTGGGACAGAATATTTAAGAAATGATGTAAAAAAGGAAGTGCTAGAAAAATTTTCATGGTCTTCAGAATAAAAATGTAGGAGTGAGGAAGGGAGAAAAGCAAGAGTGGTATGCAGCTGATGAAATGAGGAAAAATACTTCCCCCTCTCTCCCACCTCCCCACTTTTGCAGCACTGGATCCACGGGGCAAAATCATTCAGAAAAAAAACATTTTATCAGGGAGTATCATGTCTCTTTGAAGCCAGAGGATGGTGACTGCCTTCTTGTAGACCCTAAGCTTGTTAGGTCTGGGCTGCCTGCAATAGACTGGGGGAGGGGAGTATATGTGTGAGAAAACAGACCCTTAAACTCAACTTTCTTGTATTTTGAGATAATTAATGTACAAAAAAAGTGATTCCTTTTGTCTCGTGCCATGTCCAAAAGCAGTCTGGGATCGTGTGAGAGGCACCAGGAGATAAGATCTGACATTAGTGAGAGACCACACTGATGCTTGACAGCATCTATCTTATTTCCTGATAATAGGAATGCCTGTACTCCCTCTCACAGCAAATATGCTTCTATCTCTTAGCAATCTGTGCATCACTTGCAGCTAACTGGAATTGTTTCAAAATAATGATCTTTGATAAATGAAGATGCAATTAGTACTAAATATGCAAAATGCTTAAAATGTTTATTGTCCCTACTGCTTGACATTAATGCTTAGAATGCAGGCAAATTCTTCTCACTGTCCACTTTAAAACAGAGATCAAGCTTTGGCTTCCTTGTGAAACTCTTCACCGAGGTGATGGGCAGGAAAGGGGAAAAATTTACTGTCATAAAATGCAGATATGTTACACCTTTTTCAGAACAGTTTAGCATGATTTTACACACAACTTAGCCAATACCTGCCCATTTTTCACTTTGTAGAAAAGCATCTGAATTTTTCAAATTTTAGGATCTGCCGGGGTAGTTTGTGAGAGAAGTCACCAAAAAATTCCCCATCGCATCTGTGATTCTTAAAGCCTCTGGGAAGGCAGAAAGGAGGATAAAGACAGAATAAGTACAGTGTTCCTGTATGCAAAGAAACTGTTCTTAAACACACATTTTGGCTCTTTTTAAGTCTGTAAGATTAGATTCCCAATTTTCAAGTTTCTCATGTTTTTATTATTTACAGTGTCTTTTAATTAGAAAGCTTTGCTTTAAGGCAAGATCAAACAGTTAAATGTCTCAGTATGGAAATAATCAGTCTGTTGACAATTTCAAATGTTAAGGCAAAAGTCTGTTGGGACTGTATGGTCACACTACAATACTGTGGAGGAACCCTCTCGTTAACATACTTTAATTTTTAAAGCAGCTGTAAGACATATGTGCATACTATCAATGTCTCCTCAAATGCGTTTATTCTACTACTCCCACGCAAAAGGTAGGGGAGGAGATCTTATTAAAAACCATTACAAAGATATAACTGTTGAATCCAGGTTGCCACAGAAATCATTTAAGAAGGAAAACCACTGTCTCTCAACAATGAGAGAATGCCATGGGGGATGGAGGATTATCCATGAGATAATTTTGTTCCAGTGTATTCTAAATCTCAGCTGCTTTCCCTTCCAAACTCAGCACCTTGGGGTATGAGAGCTTATTATAATTTATTCTCTAATATACATTCAAACCAAAACACTAGAGTATTAGCTATTATTTAAAAAGGCTTTTTTTCTCCTCCCAGTCCTTCGTGTTGGTAGGCTGCATATTTTTTAAGAGAAAACAGAGAGAGTCTTTATAAAACAAGAACACTATAATGAAGTTGCAGTTCCCATCAGATTCCTACTTCTGGGGATCACAACTCACAATATTGAAGTAGCCTTGATGCTGCAAGTCACCCCTGGTTCTCCTTATCTAAGTCCTTATTTAACAATCAGGCCAGGGTCAGACTACTCCTTTTAGAGGTAAGATTGTTCTTGAAGGCTTAAGATGATTATTAGGTTGCTGTATCACAAATAATAATTGAAAATACTTGGACCCTTTTGAATCCTCACAGAAGTCTGGCATCAGTGTTTTAAAACAGATATATCTAAGAGTTGTTTTATTTAGGGAGAAAAAGGATTTACCATGTTGTGATTTCTTCATGATGATCTCAAAACTAATTGAAGAAAGGGGCAAAATTTTGCTGCCATAGACTAATGTGGTTACAGCTTGGAAACTTTTCTTGGTTTTCAGAGCGCTTTGCTGAGGGAACATAGAAATGCAGTCTGCCCTTTCTCTCAGACCTGGAGCAGTATTCAATGGCTGCAGACAAGCTTCTGTTCTTTAACTCCCAACCGATGGGTGTGAATCTCACAAGCTGAAACAGAACTCTCATCCTGCTTCAAGCGGGTCAGCTTGTGCGAGAAGGAAAAAGTGAACACAGTTCTTCAAAATCCAGACACTGGGGGGGGGGAAAGGAGAAAATTGCAATGGATTATGTAGTCTCTATTTGCAAAATCTGATGGGTGGTTTTTGTGCCTTTGGCACGTGTTCTCAGCTGCTGGCATAGAGCTGGAAAAAGGGAGGTGCAGGGCAATTCTGCTACCTGTGGCTTCAGCCATGACCTCTAACTGCAAGACATGAACCCAATGTCCTAGCTGAGTTGCTGAAAACAAGCTGGGCCTGAGTGCTAAGGCTGTCAGTCCTTCCATGAGTATTCCCACTGCCTAATGAGCTGTGGGATAACAGCTTGGTTATTTTATACACATCTGCTTTAGCAACAAGCAGAAAGTTCTTACCTGCTAGATGAGCGCTAAAAATAATTGATTTAAAACAAAAAAACCTGGTACTATCACAAAAACAAACAAAAAAAAAAAAAAAAGAAAATCCCTAACCCACCCCTCCAGTAAAACCAAAACTATATCAGAAAACTAAGAGCATGGAAATACTCTGAACAGAGCTCAGCTTCATGAAAATTGTGCAAGTTTATGTGCACAATATCCTTTATTAGAAAATTCTTGTAGGCAGTCCTTGATAGATGGTATGTAGGGAAGACAGACAACAACCTACTGTGCTGTTTTCTCTTTTTTCTTTCTTTTTTTTTCTTTTTTGTAGTATTTAACAGCCTACAGCACAAGATTGAGTGCCATGGGCTACTGAGGAGATAAAAATATTTTATCAGTAGAGGCAACACATCTCTCAGCTCCTGCAGAATTTATTCTCTGCTATTCTTTGACTCTTGCTGTCCTTACAAAACTATATTTCATTGACTTAAATCTCTCCTATCCCAAAATACCAACACTGACTGAAACCTGAGATCACAATTACAAGCAGCTCTTCTCTTTCCTATAAAGCATAATAATGCTTTGATGTAACTTAAATGGAAAAAAATCAGAATTTTTTTTAGTAAAGATTGAAAAAAGGCAGTTTAATTTCCTTTATCAACTATTTTTCTTATTTGCTTTGAAGGTTGTTTCTGCACAGTTCTGAGACAGACAGGTCTTTACAGAGGCCAGCAAATCAATGTTCAGGGGCAGAGGAGGAACTGTGAAATCAGATGATGCATTTTGTGAAGACTTGTATGAAACTTGCAGTTCAAGGCTATGCTATTACAAGGGTAATACAAAGGGCTGTATTGGCTTATGTCTCTTCCATCCCCAGAAATGAGTGGACATAAATAGCTATCTGCAGGCACTGGAAAGATTAAGCAGCTGAATTATGACAGCAACCTGTTTCACCAAAAATTACTGTTAAACACCCAGTGCGGTCTGGGAGAGGTTTTAAGAGCTTTTCTATCTCAAAAAGATGACAGCAAGGTAGCTGAATCAATTTTATTACTTGAGATCTTCAAGCTGAACCTATAAGTGTACCAGTACGTTTATTTCACTACCAGGTGTCTGAAACTTTTGAGACTGGACTCTTTCAGTATTCATGTAGCTATCTTTATTGCATGGTAAGACAGCTTGACAAAGCAAAGTCCAAAAACTGGTGTAACTGATGTTATAATAATGGTGCACTCTGCTGCCTACAGTGATGCTACTGTTATGGAATAAATCCACTTTAAATGCTCCTGAGAGACAAGCCCTTTGTCCTAGCACCAGAGGTGGTATATTATTTACTAATGTACCAGGATTTGGAAAAGTATAGGACAGAAACAGGTTCCCAGTATGCTATAATAATGTTTTTTTTTTTTTTGCTTTTAGTGTTTTGGAAACTAGCAGCATCCTTCCACTAAGGAATGTGGTGCATAGCTCACAAACTATTTGTCCTGTCCTCTCTCTAACATTGTTTAAGTTGGGGGAGAGATGGAAGGAAAAGCTTAACTTTCTCCAACTGTTTATTAACTCCTGCAAGACAAGAAAAGCTACAACCATATGTTAAAATATTGTATTTCTCTGTTTACATTGGTGTTTTAGAATACATAAGGCAACAGATTTAAAAACATTTTCTCCAAGAAATCCGATCTGAACAACGAACCCTGTGATCACAGGGAACAGATTTAAGTGCAAAGTGGTACATGCAGGAGATCTTCAGTGGAGTGCTGAGAGTCCCATGAAGTGTGGTTCATTTATTTTTGTTTCTTTGGCTGTGAGGCAATGAACAGTGCTACCAGGCAGTAGATAGTCCCTCCTATTGTCAGAGCCATTGTGGTCCGATAGAGCAGCCTGTCTGGATATCCTAGCTTCAGGTGTACTGGCAGTCCATCTGATTTCTGTGGGAAGAGTTCAAGGAGAAAACAAGCAAAAAAGAAATTAACACCCATACTGAGGTCACTAAGGAATAAGCTACCTGGGGTAAATTAAGAGACTTCCGAGAGGGAAGCCTCCTGACAAATAGGCTCACTACAACAAAGTGTATTTTGTCTAGCAAGACAAATGCAAGGCAAGTTAATTTTGTTAGCCAAAGCTGTTAAGTGCAAGCAGAAAGAATGTATCTTGAAATGTTTCTCAAGAGGACCTGGATGGGAGAAGTGTCGCTAACAACAGAATGTGAAAAGATATGTATAAAAAATTATTCACCGAGTCAGACTGACACATTCCAAATGGAAGTGGCATGTAAGAGAGAAAAGGGAACATTATATAAAGCACATTCTTGAGGCTTAAACAAAAGCTTAACTAATTTAAGAAAAGTCCTACGTTTAGAAATTGCATAGCTAACAAACTGGCTTTGAAAACTTTACTGTGCTGCTCTTATAGTGCACTATAAACAGCTTCAGCAGCATTCAAATTATTATACACAAAACAGTAATGATTTGCTTTGCTCTTCCACATCTGCTTTAAGGCAGTCATGGATTCCCAGAGAGAAAATACTTCCAGTAGTCAAATGGTACAACAACCAATGTTGCTGCATTTATCCACTTTCTGTATTTATCTGCTATTCAAGTCATATTATATACTTTGTAGTATAGTACAAGTACACGTGTTATACTGTACTTGACAGTTTCTTGAATAGACTTTACAGAATTCAGGTATTGTAGAATGGCAAAAGTAGTTAGCTACGTTAAAATAAGGACAGAAATGTCCCACTCTCCAGTGTTGTCATTACCTGAAAAACTTTCTGTAGGTCTGGCACCTTGTTTTTACCCAAGAAAGGATCAGCTGCTGGTAAACCTGGAGCAGGTTTACTTGTCCCAAAAATCAGATGTGGGTAATCAGTGGGAGCTAATGGTTTGAGTCCCTGCATAAATAGAGATTAAAATATCAAGGTATATCACACTTGTAAATGTACCAATTGTTACATTAGGCAGGCACACTGCCAGACATTACAAGGATACATTACAAAGAGTATTTATCTGGTATGAAGACTTGTGACAAATATGTTTTTGTCCCACTGATATCTTGGTGACAACTTGGGGTCAGAGCTTAGCAAGGAAAATAGCAGCCTCCTTTCCAATCTCCTCATGGCATGAATTTATAGCTGTTATTTTTCTGTGCTGGTACTTGGTCCAAATTACTGCTTCTGTTTTACACAGAGACTATCTAGGACTCTCTCTGAGAAGTAGGATTAGGATCAAGGATCCCTGATGCTAAGGTCAGAGTGAGGAATGAGCTCTACCTCCTGAATGCTGCAAGCATTAGCCATAAATAACTGGGCCTTAAATAATTTGGATGTATAGTTTGGGGATTCAAAAAAATAAAAGTATGAGGAACATTTGGGTCATACAGAAGTGTAAATATAAGTGTAAATATGAAGGTGCTCAAGGCCCTTCAGAGGCTCTGATATAGTAGATATTTTATGCAGGTGTAACTACATCCTATAGTTCAGATGTTGCTGCAACTTCCCACACCCCAATGTATGCCCCATGAGAAGCACAGCTCAACTTCCTTTTGGTTCACAAGGTTGAAGTCTGCATTTGCCATACCTAGAAACTACATAATTCAGTTCTGTGATTAAGGGCACAAGGTCACAGCCAATATGAGGTGATCTCCTTGTCTTTTTTACTGTAGTTAAATTAAAATTATGTCTGGACACACAGCAGTGATGTTTCACATTGTGGCTCTCAAAACAGCTGAATTTTTTTTCCTAACTTGCCACAGAAATTAAAAGCGTTGTACAGTCAGTTCAATGCAACAGGTTTTATTACAAACAGAAGCAGCCACTGAAATTCTGGTTTCTGTTCAAAGGACTAGTTGATGCATTTTATATTGAAGAGAACTGTCTGACAATATTTGGAGCTGGAAGCAGACTGGCACTCTTTCTTTTGAGCCAGCCATAGACCAGACATGTGTTTTCCTTATGCAAATTCTCTGCTGCAACAGGCATCTTCAGCAGAAAAACCAGGTTTCTCAGCCTCCCAAAATAGGCTATGGAATGGTCATCAGTGCTATACCCTGAAGACGTGGGTTCAGCTTCCCACTCTTCTAGTGCCTGACTCAATGTTAGAATTCACTTGTGACCTTTCTGGTTATGTTTTGAAAGGCAGCAGCAAAACTGAATTTCTTTCTTCCCACTGAGGAGGCTTGCACAGAAGGCAAGCACTGAATTATTCAAGACCAGTGACCAGTTCTGGCCACAGTGCTATGAAGGAAGCATCTAGGGAACTACTAATGATATATTCAAGGCTACGTACCAGCTACATCAGAGGCCTTGAGGAAAGCAATTTTGGACAAGTATTTTTGTCTATAGGGACTTTAAGTACTTTATTAGATTTGTCTTTAACAAGTTGGTGATTTGACAGAAATAACTATAGAACAGATGTTTATACTAAAAGTGCAGGTGACTTCTTCTCCAAACCTTTTCTTGCCTTCTCGATTGTTAGTATCACAGCAAATGTGAAAATGCACATCCTTCCTGTGCCTTAAAGTTTCCAGTTCTGAATCTCCCTTTTGCCTTCCTGAAAGCCCACTATTTTCAGGAGCAGTGCCCTCTAATAACTTCAATAGTTAGTACATCAACAACTGTAGGTTATTGCATACTTTTTCAGCCTTTAGAAATACATTCCTGTTCAGGGGTTTTAAGAGCCCCTTCTGCAGGAGCCATAGCAGAGTCAGACCTGACTCAAGTGACAAACTTCATTATGAAATCAAATGGAACCAGTTCAGAAAACTCACATAGCCATCAATGTACTGGTGTAAATTAGTTCCAAAGCAGCATGGTGCCACTTCAGGACATCACATAGCAATTTAAATAAAAAACATTGATGTTGTTCACTGGCTTCAGGAAAGAGTACAACAAAACACATGCTGCAGAAGGGAGACAGTTCAGTTTGCTTAACCCAGACACTGCATTAAGGTTCCTCACCAATGTAAAATTTCACTTGAATTCCACATGAATTGAGTCTTGGCCAACCTCAACCAAGCCCAGTTAAATCAGTGCAAATGGGGGGCTGTTCCACCTTGTTACTTGCCTGTGGTTATTGAGAGAAAAGTGGCAAGTGCTTCATCTGACACCCAGTTTACTAAGCTTAGCATGGCTGAGGAGAAATCCACAATGTAATGTAAAGGCTGAATTTCACTGCAGAAAATGTTTAAGTAAGAGCTGGCACACCTTAAATGACCCTTGGTCACTGTATTTAACATTACTAAAACCATGGGTTTATTTAATGACTGGTACCAGTGTCTCACTACACTTAGGATAGTGCTGAGGAATTAATGCCTCTACACATTTGACCTATGCTTCATTTAAAAAAAAAGTTAATAATTAATAATTCCTCTTCTGATATTAAGGTGTTAATCTTTTATTTTTAATCAGTATAACATGATTTTTTTTCCAAGTCTTGGACAAAGTACAGCAGATGTAGTTATGCAGAAGAGTCAACATCAGCTGATTTCATCAGCATGCCACAGCAATGACTTTTTCAAAGTCCTGAAAGTTCTCAATGAAAGGTCAAGACACGTAGGTAATCCAAAAGAGCAAGCAGAGTTCTCTGCCTACCCTTCTGTAGAGTGTGTTTGTTTTCCTGTCAGTGTGAAGATCTCAGGACCCAATGTGTCTGTTGGTTGGCCATCAGGCTCAAAGTTAAAACAAATTTACACCTTGCTAGTATGAATCTGTAAGTTAGATTTACATTTTCCTCACAGCAAAAAAACAGTTAAGGATTTGGAGCATAATTTGATGGAGATAGCACCACTCTTAAATTTTTAAATGTAAGGGGAGTTGCTCAAACAGATCCAAGAATGAGAAAGGAGAGGAAAACAGAAGTAAGGACCAAAGGGGAATGGGGAAGTTACTCTGAGAATCAGGGTTTCAGAACATGCATTGAAATAACTTCTGTGAACCTACTGAACCTAGACACTTCTAAACTAAGTAGCAGGTCCTTCACAGTGGAATACACCTCACTGCCTTAAGTTAAATATATCTGTTATGACTAACACAAGGCTCTTAGGTAAAACCACTCGAGTCTTTGTTTGCACTGGGATGACAATCCAAGGACAGTGATTTTGTGTACCTATTAAGTATTATTATTATTATTATTAGGGCAGAAAAGGTTACATATTATAGATTCTAAGCAATTCATATTAGCTAAAATCAAAATATCTGTGGCTCCTGGAGGATTTAAATAGCTACAAGCAAAATAAGTTGCATGAAGTGAAAATACTGTAGTACAAATAAACTCCTGCTAGTAAATTTTTTTCCTGCTCAGTAGAAGAATTAGGGAAAAGTTCATGTACTTGTCCTCATCTGACACTATGTGAAACTGGTCCCAGTGACTGTACTTTAAACATAAGCTAACTCTTCAATATTTTTTATTGAATTTGTAATGGTTATGGCAGTCATTATCCTCCTAAATATGAATACTTTTGAAACTATTTCACTCCTCAATTAGCTAAGGAAGTTCCCATTTATTCAAACAAGATAAAGTCCCAGTACATCCCAAAGATAAATTGTTCAGACTACTTTATACAACTTTGTTAAATGCAAAATTAAGTCTTCTAAGCATACTTAGTCTGAGATGGAAAGAACAATACAGATTTCAAACTTGAGAGATTTTTTTTGTTAGAATAAGCTGTTAGTTATGTTATTGTCAGCAAAATAATTTCTGAAGTCCACTTAGACTGATATTTTGCAAACCCACAGTAAGCTTAAACCTGCAGCAAAACAGTATTCTATTGGGAAGCACCAGAATGTAACAGCACAGAACAAAGAGAATTAGTGTATATTTTACCAAGGAGAATTTGAATGGTAGGATGTCTTCACTTTTCCAGAAACATCAAAATAAATAGAAGCATAAAAAGCAAACCGCTTTACATGTGGAACTATAGTTTTAATAAATGGAGCAATGAAATCAATAGGAAAAAATTTTACTTTGTTTTGAACTTAACACCTTAACACTCATGGGATTACTCTTATATTTCAATTGCTATTTATTGAAAACATTTTAGCAGACTGATGCATCTAAATGTGTGACCTGGGAATTCAGTCAAGCTTAAGGGGAAAAAAAGGAAATTCTACTAAAAAGCTGGCCTAATAGCATTAAAAAAAGGATTGAAAGTAACTTCCAAAATGAAGGAGGTTCTTTACTGTTTAGGCTTGAAGTCCTTCCCCATTCCTCCCGCAAGCCCTTGCTCTCCACTATGTAAATGAAGTATCAATGTTTATTCTCCAAACATAACTTTGTCTAGAGAGGTAAGAAGTGCCCCAATCACTGCAGTAGTGCTGGATATATTGCTACTGTGTAAGTGCTGTACATACTAGAATATTATTTATTCTGCTGTATTTCCTTCTTGCACCCCTGGCCCCCAGTAGCTATCCAGGAGCCTTCCAAAGTGATGGGGAAAGACAAGGACAAAAAACCTTCTGGGGACAGAAACTGCCATATCAGAAACTCTGTTACCTCGGTGTTTATTTAAGATCCTAGGGTAATTCAGGATGGAAAGGCCCTCTAATGCTCCTCAGTCCAGAGCAAGGTGACAGCAGGTTGCTGTGGGTTTTGTCTGGCCTGAGGACGAGGGCAAAGCCTCCCTCTATGGGCAGCTGCTCCACTGCCTGACTCTTCCCACCATGATAATGTCTTTCCTTCTGTCCAGCCTGAACCCCTCTCCTTGCAGTTTTTGCCTGGTGTCTTTTGCCTTCCCACCATGGACCCCTGTGCAGAGCCTGGCTCCATCCTGCTAACCTCGGCTGGCTGCTGACCTCTGCTGAACTCACTCCAGTTGCCATTCCCAGGGCAGGAGGCCCAGAGCTGGACACAGCACCTGGATGTGATCCAGTAAGTGTTGAGCAGAGGACAGTGATGCTTTCTCAGTCACAGCTCACAGGGTGATACAGCCAGGACGCTGCTGGCTTCTGCCTGGCAGCACCTCCAGAGCTCCACCACAAAGCCCCTCAGCTGCCACCCCATAACCATGCAAGGGCTCTACCTAACCCCAAACCGTAACCCTAAACCCTAACCCGTAAAATGAAGAAAAAAAAGAAAGGTCATGAGTCGCTGTCCCCGGAGGTGTTTAAGGAGAGCCTGGACGTGGCACTCGATGCCATGGTCCAGCTGACACGGAGGTGCTCGGTCACAGGCTGGACTCCATGCTCCCGGAGGTCTTTCCAACCTAACTGATTCTGTGATCCGGTGATTTTAAAACCCCGCCAGGCACCGCTCAGCTCTGGAGCAGTCCTCTCTGACGAAAGCGCCTTAATTCCTTGCCATAACCCTCAGTACATCCCAAAGCCGACTGCAGGGCTGCGGGGCAGAGCGCGCCTCCGGTCTCGCCCAAGGTCACGCGCGGGGCCGGGTACGTTCGGCGCCCGCGGGGGCGGCCGAGCCCGGCCCGGCCCGGCTCAGCCAAGGCCCGCGGTGCCGCAGCCCCGGCCCGGGTGCGGGTGTTACCTGTGGGCTGTAGGCGGCGGCCGACGTGGCCGCGGCGAGGCGCTGCGTGAAGCCGCTGAACTTGTAGTACATGGCGGGCCGGGCCGGGCACCGGCTGCGACGGCTCGGCCGAAAGGACCCGCCCCGCCCCGCGCCGGCTTTTCTGCGGCGCCGTAACGCCCAAAGGCCCCGCCGGCTCGCAGAGACGCCTGCGCGGGAGGGCGCGGAAAGAATGAGACTGAAAACAGAAAGTCCGGGAAAATACAGTAGCCTGCGCCGAAGCAGTGCGAGCGCGCCTCTCCCGAGCACGGCCGCCGCTCGCGGAAAAACGAGGCCGGCGGCAATTTCCAGTCAGGCAGGGAAGCCGAGCCCCCGGAGCGGCAACGGCAGGGACCGGGGAGGGGGGGGGGGCGGGACGGGAGTCCTGAGTGGGCGGTGCGGAGGGGGCGTGGTTAGCGGCAGCCAATCGGCGCAGGCGGGAGGCGAGGCTCCGCCCACAGCGGGTGCCGGGGCGGGGCTGCGGCCCCCACACGGCCCCGCCCCGCCCGTGCGCACCGCCCGCTGCTGCCCGCGGGGTGAGGGCAGCGCTGGGCTGGGGACGTCGCTCTGCTGGGTCTTTCTCAACGGGGCCCCGCTGTGCCGCAAGGCGGTAGTCACTGAGTCACTTAGGCTGGGAAAGACCTCCGGGAGCATCGCGTCCCTGCTATGAGCGATCGCCCCCGTGTAACTAGACCAGGGCACTGAGTGCACGTCCAGGCTTTCTTTAAACACCTCTCGGGACGGTGACTCCACCAACCCCCCGGGCAGGCCATTTCAGTGTCCAATCGCTCTTTCTGTGAAGAAATTCCTACCTAAACCTACCCAGGGGCGCTTTGAAGTCATTTCCTCTCATCCTGCCGCTGATCCCCTGGGAGAGGCGGCCTACCCTCACTTGGCTCCAGCCCCGTTCGGGGAATGGCAGTGACAAGATGGTGTGCGGGAGCCTCCCTTTTTCCTCCCTAAACACCCCCCAGCTCCCGCAGCTGCTCTCACAGGAATTGTGCTCCAGACCCTTCCCCAGCTCCACTGGTCTTCCCTGGACACGCTTCAGCCCCTCCATGTCCTTCCTGAATTGAGGGACCCAGAGCTGGAGACAGGATTCTCTGTGTAGCCTCATCAGTGCAGGGTACAAATCACTTCCCTGGTCCTGCTGGTCACACTATTGCTGATACAGGCACATAGAATATTTATTTCAGAGTTGCACAAGCCTGCGTCCTCCGTGGTGTTCCAGAAATCCAGTACAGCAGCTGCCAAAACTTTTTACTTTTGTATGTGTTTTAGCAAACAGAGGCATGAATGGTAATTGGCTAGAAGTTGCCTAGGTCTCTTATTGCTTAGTATACTATCTTCTATTTGTCAATGAGTTTCTTGTTTTCCATACTAATTAGTCCACAGGCTCAGTCTTCCTCTTCTCTTGGGTCTGTGGGTTTATTGATGGTCTGAGTTGGTGGTTGCCACCTCCCTCTCCCAGGATTACCTTTTACCCAGTCGGAGCTGATTCAGCACAGTTGCCGAGTTGGCTTCCTTATCTTGGGAGCTCCATCACATGTCTTTATGGTCTGTAAATTCTGCATTCGTTGTGTCCACTATCATTGGTACATCCTTTTTCTTACATCCTAAACCTTTATTAACCTCCCACTAGGTCTGAGACCACTGAGTCATGTCAAGCCCAAAATCTTAATAAGGTTTAACATGGCAATTCTACCAACAAGAAATTTGTCCTTCTAACCCCTGGACACCACTGAGAGCTTGCTTGTTAGCTGCTATCTGTTTCACAGATTAACTCTCCTTTCTTTTTTATTAGGCTGCAACGTATACAAAGATCAAACAACATCCTTTCTTAAGAAAATTTTTACATGTTTCACATTTTGCAACAGATACAACAGTGGTTTCTGGAACTAAATCTCTGTGTCTCCACTCTAACAAGCCATTCACGTGTTTCTTATCGAGGGATTCCCTTCTCTCCTGCCATCTTCTGAAAACATCTGAAATGTTTAATTCTTTGTGTAAAATAGGGCTTTTGCTAAACAAAGCATCCTAAACCAGGGGACTGGGATACAGTGCTGCTTCTGTTTGTGAATGTAGTGTTGCTGGGAAGCCAGCAGCCCCTCATCTGCCATGGCACAGCCTTACCCTGCACAGAGCTCATGGGCTGTGGTATTCCTCCATCCCTCCATGCCTGCTGTGGATCCCAGGCAGGTGCCAGCTGGCATGCTGTTAGTGACCCAGAGCATCCTGCTGTGACAAGCCTAGCAGCAAGAATTCATGGCTGGAGTTCATGCTGTGGGCTGGCTGAGATTAAACACACTGAGGCCTGGCTGAAAAGGACCATTTGTTGGTGATGTTTAATCATTAGTGACTTCCATCAGTTAGATCATTGCTCACTAAGAGTCCCACATGCAGTTTTGAAGATATGTGTGCTATAAAAATATCTGTGGTCATGCACTGAGTGAAAACTATTAAAATGTGCTTTGCTTATAAACTGGGGGAAGATCTATTCATAGGAGATATTTTAGAAAGTAAAATACCCATATAAAATGTGTGATATGATTTCTTTACCCACCCGTGTAACGCCTTCTACTTGGATTTTAGAATTTGAGTTTGGTGGTGGCAAAAGAGAGCCTTGAGTTATCTTGGATTTATTCCCTTTTGAACAGACATCCTATACAGGATAACCACTGCTCAGTAACAGGGGAAGCCCTTGGGAGCCCTGCACATCCATTCTGTCACATGTGAGAACAGGTTATGAACCAGAACCCTGGGTCTTTGCTGCACCAGTTCTTGCCTGTGCCTGTTGCCCTGAAGGCAGGTTTTCTTCTTGGGGAAATTTCAAGTCCACAAACTCTGTCTGTGCTGTTCTCCTATTGAGAGAACCAGCTGGGTGCTCCATGTGTAGTACCCTGTGTCAGGAACATTAACTGGAGAGGATATGTTATTTGCTCAGTAAGTAGGAAATTTATGGAAATATTTTGTAAATGTTACAGGAAGAATTGTGAAATCCCTGTAGCTTTCAAGACTAGACAGTATTAAAGAACTGGAAGATGTGCTGCATAATTTATGGTTGAAAAGAATTTGCTGATCAGGACTCTATTTATTCCTGAGAGAAATAAACTAAAAGTGCTTTGATTGCAGGTCTGTCTCTAATGGAGCAGATGACCTTGGAGGTGTGGTACACATATTCTTTTAGTAGAATGATAGGAATCATAGATAGGTTTGTGTGGTAACAGTCCTGACCTTTTGAAATCCATGGGATCTAGCTCCTATTATAATGATCCTGGGTATATTTCTCTGCAGGTTCCTCCAGTTCAGTTCTTCCAGCATTTGCTGGAAGAAATAGGTGTGCCAACCTAAAGTTATGGTCTATTTGCTGTTCTGCCTTTTGTTCCAGTAGGAATGCATGCTGCAGTACCACCTGAGGTTTTGGGGTGGGTCATGCCTTGAGATAACACCATTGTGTACCTAGTTCTTGCTTCATTGTTGCTCTTGAATCAAATTCTTGAAAAGTCATTCAGTAATGACTGAAAGCCAGAGAAAGAAGAAGTTTGTGCCCTGGAACTCCAAGGAAGCTGTGGAAAAGGTACAGATTTATCCTCTTTTTCAGTTAATCAATTTAAGTCTTGATGCTTAGAAGTAAGCTGTGAAATTTTGCTGCTGCAAGCTGTTGGAACAAAACCTAGGTGTGATCTCTCTCTTGTTTTAGCTCACAAAATTGAAGATAGGAAATTGTTTACCTTGCAAGAGAGAGGCATGGGAGGATGACATGTATAAAATTACAGTTACAAATTGAAGTTCTACTGTTGTTTGTGTACCACAGGAGCATGAGAACATTCCATGGCAAAAAAAAAAACAACAAAAAAAAAACCAAACCATAAAGTCTTTCCTTTAAAGGAAGAAACTTGGTTTTGTCTTAGACTTGTGGTTCATCACTTGCTTTAGTCTCTAGACTTTTGCCAAGACCGCTTTGCTTATCAGGCCTGCTGACATAGTGGATAATCAGACTGTAAAACTTGCTGCCATAGGAAGTTACTGGGGCAAAATGAGGTCACTCACCCTAGAAGGCTTCAAAGAAAGATTAGGCATTTTGGAAGATCATAAAACTTTGTACAGTTAGCATA
The DNA here is from genome assembly GCF_051311805.1 of Agelaius phoeniceus. Classification (NCBI taxonomy): domain Eukaryota; kingdom Metazoa; phylum Chordata; class Aves; order Passeriformes; family Icteridae; genus Agelaius; species Agelaius phoeniceus. Next base: position 92,096,416 of record NC_135267.1, on the reverse strand, counting down.
AACAAAATGCCCTGTAAGGAAAAGACTTTCTGCTTTGGACTTTAACCTGAGGTCTCACTTTTAGACACTGAGCCAGACAATTCATAGGGACTGGCAGTTGGACGCCTGGCCTGTTAGGGATCCCTGTGGTATTGGCAGTAGCTAAGGAAAATAGGATCTGGCAGTTTATTCCATTTTTTCCCAGATTTTTAAGATCACTGTTTTCAAACGTGCAAGTTTCTTTATCATGGCTTGTTCCTGGAATAGCACTAAGATTATGTTTCAAGATGAGTAGATCTCTGGGAGGGAATGAAGGAAGTAAGGTACTCAAGAGTACCTTGAGTTTATTTTGCTTTGTGGTTGTTGCTGTGATTATTGTATTTATTTTCTTTTTGAGGATAAAATAAATAAAAAACAAGACCATAATCAGTTGCTTAATGAACAAAACCATCATATGCTGATCATTATTTCAGCACAGATGTCTGTAACTCAAATTCTGTCAATCTGCCCATGCAACTCTGTTCTTGAATTGCTGAGAACAACTGTGTGGGTGGATGTAGAACATAAAATTGCCATGTGCACTTATGTTTTGTTTATGCAGTACTCATTTTTAAGAGTACTAGATTGGATTTGCTTAATATTTGCTTTGTGTATGCGTATACATAATATTTACAAACCCCCAAACTAGGAGATGATCACCAAGATATTAATGTAAGAGGCTGATATTGCAAACACATTCCATTTGTTTATCAACTGAAAGAAATAAATTAAGTCTATACATGCACTAGGTGGTAGTTACCTCTAAAACTTGTACCTGAATTTATTGGTGCTTTTTCACCAATATGTACTCCATACAGCAGAGCTGACTTAGAAATAGGCCTCTATTGACAACTAAGAGCTTTCTCTTTCATAAATCTGTCAATACTGAAAATTAATAAAAGTTGTAGAGTATTTTAAAAGAGTAATAGATTTAAAATATTAATAGAAATTTAACCTAAGTTTTTAATGTGTAACTTTCTCATAACAGAATGCTGGCCTTTTTTTTGAAGGAGATGGTATTAGGGAGGCAGCCATTTATATCTTCTCTATAAATTTAGAAATAAATCTGTATTTCACTTCTGTTTCCTGGGTACTTTTTTGTCTTGAGATAAGGCTTCTATATGTGAAATACTTCATAGCAATAGTTACTTACTAGCAATTTTGGCAATAAAGGCATTGTGTTCACTGTTGTATGATGGGGATCAGGAATAATTTTTAAGGTGCTGAATCATGTCTGAGGGTATCTACCTCTTGTTACATATGTATAGTATTCTTTTCAGCTTCCCATGCAGAACTTGTCTGAGGAAGTAAACTAGGGAATTGAATACTTTATGATGTCATTATTGTAAAGCCTAAAGAATGAATAACACTTCTGGGGCAGTAGGTTATGGTTTTTATAGACCATTTCTTTGCAATTGTATATTACCTGAATAAAAGCAGAATGGAAATTGTGAAAACAATGCTTTATTCCAGGTGAGCAATTCTTTTATTGTATATTCTTTTATGCTCCAGTTTCTAGATGTGGAAAACATTAGAGGAACCTACAGTAAATACTGCTTTCCCTATTTTTCAGCTTTGTGGTCATTGCTTTTTTTCTCCATTGATTTTCAGAATTGCAGAAGAAAAGTAATTTTTTCATCTGATTGAGACATCAATTTTGGCTGTCAGTAAAATAATAATCACATAAAAGCCCTGCTCATTCTAGTTTTGAGAGAGTAATTTCAAAATCTCCAGGCCCTATCTCTATGGCTTGTAACACTTCCCAGTTTTAAAATGCTGCACTGCAAAGTTGGATATTTTGCCTCTGGCTACTGACTTTGACACGGATAACCAGAGGTCAAAGTTTGTGTGCATGCTTTCTATGCTTTCTGCTGCAACACAATTTCTTCTTTTATAACCAGAAGTGAAATCTCATTTCAGTACCTTACTGTTCCTGAACTTTTCCTTTAAACACTGTATGTGTAGGGAAATAAGTTCCCAAATAAAATGAATGGTATCCTTGGACTTTGAGAGGTAAAATGCATCTTCAAGGTTTTCTGTTTTCACAGTGCTACCAGTCTTCTTTCACTTCTTCCTTTCCCCTCCCTGGGCTGTAAGCATTTCTCTCTCAAATAATCTACAGTACACAGCAAAAATTTCTTTTTCTCAGATATGTTGTAGATACCGGAGGGAAGATACATTGTCCTTGTATTTAATTCCTTCTTTTCAGCATTTTCATGTGCAGATTCACAGGTTGGAATACAGAGACAACCACATCCTCAGTGCAGTATTATAACAAAATTTCCTGAAAAAGACAAGATTATGTTACAAGCAAAAAACCCAGACCATCGAAAACCTCCCTTGCAGTTGTGTTAGAGGAAATGTTCTGTACAAATGTCTCATTTGAAAAAGATCAATAATATGGTGTTGTGATGGACTAGAGAAAGATGCCATGCAGTGTTTCTCAATATTAACAACTAAATTACAATTGTGTTGGAACCGAACCAGACAATTTATGCCAGGGGCTTGACTTGAATACCTAAGACTTTTGCTTTCTTGGCCCAGTGCCCACTTGTCAGTCATGCTTAATTTCAGTTGTTATGAGACACATTTCAGAACATTCTATACAGCTATATTTGGACTTGATCTATCCTTTGCCAACAATAACACTGCTCTGTATTTACTCCAGCAATTCCATGGAGAAGGCAATAATCAATGAACATGTAGGATTGCCAACACCAGCTGCTCAAAAATCATGAGATTGGGTTTAAAAACTTGTCAGTTTATTAATATTTTAGTACATGTCACGTTTTACTACTTCTCTGTCATGCCTCAGGCTATAAGGAACATGCATAGATCAAAGTCACCTTTCACTTGATGAGTTTTAGTAACAATTTTCATAAGTAATAAATGTTGAAAGTTGGAAATTTCTGTGTTGTAATGTGCTGAAGATATAAACTGTTGGAACTCAACCCTCAAATTAGGGCAGAGCGATCTCTGGGTACGTGCTGAGGCAATACTCTTTGATAGAATGCAGTGAATTCATGCTGTTCAGGAAGAAGCAGGAATAACAGAAGTTTTTCCACCAGAGGATCCCTGTTTCCTACTAATTCACCAGCTGGTGCCTTCAAGTAGCAGTACTTTACACCTAAGCATCCTTGTGAGAGCACTAGATACATCTTGTGAAGTCTTTTGGTTGTGTTTTAGCTAAGAATGTGTCTAAGATGAAGAGCCAAGGGTCATCTCCTGGGTTGCTCCTGGACAGAGTTTTCCATGGTGAGGAAACTCGTATAGCCTTTGGCTGAGTCTCTAGACTTAGTGAATAGGAGACCAGGACCTTGCAGTGTGTCTGCCATGGCCACTCAGACAAGATACAGTCTAAGAAAAGTCTGGACCTGCAACTCTGGTGAAATGTCTGCAGTTCTGTGGATATATACATGTAAACCAAAAGTTGTCCACTGTGTTAGAGAGGAAAAATTGAAATATAAGGAGCAAAACCAGACATTTTCTCCAGATGTATTCAGCAGAGAAGCTTTAATCAGAAATATGCTTTTGGAGTGAACCTCCAGGTCATCCTGTGCTTAGGTTTGTATCCCTGAGCAGGCTTGGAGCTCACAAATGGGATAGCATTTTGGATGAATCTGGGCTTCATGGCTGACGGTGAGATGCACTTAAGTAACACAATATACTTCAGATGGTGTGGGTATCAGATTCTCTGCATCATCTCTTTCATTCTGCACATCACTCCTCTTCTGTCCACTCCTTCCTGGAGTATTTTTGGAGTAGAGTTACTCCTGTAAATACAGCTAGTAAATTGTGGAAGATGGGATGCAAGGATGGATTTTCTAGATCCCAATACCTGCCTAGAATGCCTTTCACAGCTTCTACCTTATAAGCTCTTCTTCCAAGTACTGCTGTGGGATAAAGCCATTCAGAGCTGGCTGAGCTATCACTATACTCAGGCAAAACATCTTGGTTTTTTGACTGATTGTCAGCAGGCTGTATTCTAAGGGGTTTCGATTTGACTATTCACAAAAAAAAAAGACATGTTTAAGTTGAGTAATACCAATGTCAGTTGTCTGGTTGCTTGAGAAATCTTTCTTATAGAAAACATTCTTTATTAATTAATCATTTAGCATATCAGATATAACATAAAAATTAATTTCTGCCATGAGATCAGTGTCTCCTACATTGAAAATCATGCACAGTTTTGATGACATTTATTTTTGAGATTTGTATTCTGCCAGCAGCAGTAACCATTACTCCATGATATCTTTCAGCTGACAGTCTCCTAATTGTCTTTCCTGCAGCATCCTGTAGTCTCATTCTGTAAGCATGTTCCATTTATGGATCAGTCTCTTCAGATGGTAGTGTAACTCCTGTTTCAGGAAGTCTTGAAGGAGTTTTGATGTGTCTCCCCTTTGCCTTGCCGCATGATCAATGATGGCTTTCTTTTGTAAATATTCTGTCTGCTGTTGTATACCTGTCTGTTCTTTCTTACTGCCATCAACAGGGGGATACTGTAAAACTGGGAGTACAAGCAGATGAAAGAACCATCTAGCTCCTTATCACAGCATTTCCCTGCATAGGAGAAAGAAGTTCAGAAGATCAGGTTACAGCGTGGGAGAGCACTGGTAAAGTCCCCTATGAGGGGAAGAGGGAAGCTCAGTAACAGCTCTGCTGGGAAGAGGACTGAAGTGTGCTGGAGTGAGTAGAGTAACAGCAGGGAAAGCTGAAAGGAACTGTTCCTGAGCCAAGTCCTTGCACACATTAAAGGGTTGCAGAAATAGGGAGCCCTCCAAGTAAATGCTGCTAGCAACATCTGCCTCTGCATTGTGCAGGAACTTTTCTTTGGCAGAACACACACAGCCTCGCAGAGCCTATAGATAGATTGGGGTTCTTCATACTGTGCTGTGCATCTCTATTTATAGATTCCTCCCAAGGAAGACATGACCTGTGTGAGTGCAGGTGTCTGTAGGTGGATGGAAGCACTTGCTGACCACACAACATCTGAGTGAAAATTTTGTTGGAAATGTGTCTTTTGACAATATCCTCCTTCTTAAAGATTTTTCACAGTAAATTTTGCTGAACCATATCTGGCTCCCTTGTCTTGCGTAGGTTCTGTGATGGCAATTGCTCACAGAGAGTTTCATTTGGCTCAATATGTAGCAGCCTAGGCTTTTAAAATGGGAAAATCTGAGTTCTGTTTTCACAGGGAATATCAGAGCTTGCAGTACCATTGGTGGGGCAGGCATGTTCTTTTTAGAGTGCTGTATCCTATTCTACAGCCCGAGGGAGCTGAAAAGGAGTGGTGAGGAGGTGTAGAAATAGAGATTTGGCACCATGATTTTACATGCTTTATGCTTTACATACTCTTGATTGTTTCCCCTTCTGACAGTTCTCTTTTGCAGATTTTGCAGTGTGGATCTGATGTGATTATGCTTTCCTGAAGGATTCCCCATCTCCTTTAGGCTACGGCTTGTTGCTCACTGTTCAAAGGGAGAAGGGAAATGCTTCTATGCATCCTCAGAATTGCTGGAGGCACCACTTTGACTCCATTAAACTGCTTGTCCTAGATCCAGTTGCCACCAAACAGACAGTGTGAGATTATTATAATTTGAACCTACAAACTCAAGCTTCTTAGCACTTGCTAAACACTTGCCTTGTAATGCAGAGATTACACTAACATAATAGGAACCCAATTGCTACAAGTTCTGTCTTTGCTTTCACAGGTTATTAAATTAATAGAACCATGTTAGGAGAGCTTCAGGGAGAAATGAATTGAGGTGAGCTCAGCTATTTGGAGCATGGTGCTAATAACCAAGATTGTGGGTTTGATCTCTGTGCAAGCCATTCACTTAGCAGTTGGACTTCATGATTAATGTGGGTCCCTTCCAACTCAGTATTTTCTGTGATTTGGTGATTTGGAGATCCACATGCTTGCCTTACAGGAAAGTTTCATGGGTAGAGACAAGGGAAAGAGTCTCCAAATGCTATTAAAAGCACTTTATTTAAGATCCCATATACTTCTAGTGTACTCTAAGGGCTGACATTGATTCACACATAAAGCAGTTTGAACTTCAGGACAATATCTATGTGTGTTCCCTTTTGTTCCTTTTTGGATGACTTCAGTCTTAAAGTTTAAAAAACTTTCTTAAAATAGATAAAAAAAAAAAAAGAAGAAACCATAAAATATGATTTGCACATTTCTTATATAAAGAGGAAACAAAAGACCTAGTCGAGAGTTTATGGATTACTTATGACTACTGGTAAATAAGTGCAGGTTTCTACAATGGACTTAATTTTTCCTCTGAACTGTAACATTCAAGCTAAATATCTTTTAATTCAGGTGAACTGTATCTCATTTGAGCAGAGGAAACTCTTGTGCTTATCTTCTTGCTCCAGTCTCCCAGAAAATTTGTTATTTCAGCTGAGCTTTTTTTTAATTCTCTTTTTGAAAAGCAAAAGAGTCAGTATTGCTTGTAGTAAATTCTTCTTTAAAATAGTAGGAGAAAATGAATAGGGATGTCACTTTGGAGGCCAAGATTTGGCCTCCAAAGTTAGAGATTTGAGCACAGGACCATTTGCTGCATATGTTACTGATAGCCTTGGAGCATGAGGAGTTGGCTGATATGGTGCTGGCCACAACTTCAGTCTGTGTCAGCAGCAGAAGATTGTGTTTATCTGTCATGATTAAAGGCAGTATAGGGGCTCTCCATGCTGACATGGCACGCTTTCATGGGAGTTTCCAGTGGTCATCTCTGAAAGAAAAGAATGTGATTTTTGGGGAGGTTTTAAGTCAAAGCCTTCTGTTGAATTCTGTGTGCATTTTGAATTGTTGCCTGCAGAATTCAGTCCCTGGGGCCCCTTAGTGTGGATGCCTCATGCTTTCTGGTAGTCATTAGCACTCCACAGAAACGGAAGCAACTTCTGAGTGGCACGAGACAGTGCCAGAGTCTCTCATTGTCCTCATCTGAGAGACTGCATCTGCACAGAGATACATTCAGAAAAGCTTTAGATGGAAATAGTAAATCATAAATGTTGGTGATACAAGTTGTTGTCACGGTGTGTGATCCAAAGAAATAGGTGAAAGCTTTTTCCTTAGCAAAGAAGGCAGGTATTAGTTGGCTTACACTTGCCATGTATGAGTGGTCTGGTGAATTGTTTTTTAGCATAGGTCCTTGAGGGACAGGATGCTCGACTTAAATATGAATATACTTATAGCAATGAAGGTAGGAGAGCAAAGAACAGGCAGGATGAGATGGCAGATATGTGGACTGGCACTGTGCTTTAGTGCAGCACAGAAGGCTGCAAGTGTGGCAAGCAGCAGAAAAAAAATGGGGTAGCTAGGAAAAGGGTAAAAACCAAAAGGTGAAGAAAAAGGGATGGAAAGTGAGTCACTTAGAAAGGACTTGATTGCATAGAGCTGTTTGCATTGCTTGGTTTAATATTTTTGACCTCTCCCTAGCCATCTGCTTTATTTCCTTTTTACATTAGTCTCCCACCTGCTTTCCATAATATTCCTGTAGTTGGCATGACAGTCCTGAACTCTTAATAAGGATAAGTCTCCAAACAGGGAACATAAATGTATTAAGTTGTCTTACCTATATTAAACTGGTTTCTTCAATACAGCAGTGAAAACCTAACAATTTCCAAGGCTGATAGTTGCTTTGAACATGACTATTACATGCTGGTGGAAGTGGATCAGCCACTGAAAGTGTTCTGTCCAAGCCTGGCCAGTTTGTTTTACAGGTTCTTGGTAGAAACATCAGTGTAAAGTAATCAACCAAAAAAAGCAAGGAGCTACAAATCTGCAACTGCAACATCCCACTGGTAATGCAGCTCTCAAGTCCATCCTGTTGGCAGAAGCAGGGGTGGCCAAAGGCTGATAGGTGACATTACTGCAGCATTGAGAAGGGATTTGAATGGCCTGTGGGATGTGAAGCACCAGGGTAAGACTCTGGACCAAGGATGGAATGAGGATGATTTAGAGTATTTTGTATTGCTTTGTAAAAGCTTTGGTTTGCATGACTGTTTTTTCCTACTATACATGACATTTATTGTGGAGGAGGAGAGAGCTTTTTATCCTGCACTGAGACAGAGAAATGCATGTATATTTATTCTAAGCTATCTAATCTGAAGTGCATTTCAAATGTGAATGAGAGTCTGTATGAAGAGAAGGCAAAGGTAGTAGCAGCCTTAGTCTGTGGATGTTAATGTTTAACCTTGATGCTTCTTGAGTGAGGATTAGTGAAAGCAGAAAGAGAAAGGTTGAAGAAAACAAGATAGAGATGCTGAAGATGAAGTCTGCTATAATGAGAGGAGCAGATGAGTTCATGGTCCTTGGTCTTGTGTTGAGGGCAACTTGGTATTTATATTCAAGACTTTGCCTTCCATAACCCAGATAACAAACAGATTTTCTAAAATAAAACAAAATTCATCTTAGGTAAATTACATTCACTGCTGGTTACCTGGCTCCCTTGAAGAAGATTTTTCCTTTCAGACATGCCTGGTTTTTAAGCCTCTTGAGTCAATGGAGAACAAAAGGCTGCTGTGACCTATAGGCTGAGTTTCTATCAGAACCAAAGAGGTAGAGCTCAAAGACACTGCACCCAAAGGCAGAGATACTCAAGGAATCCATATAAGTTTGAGGGCCATAAGCAAGAATCTCTGGCAGGAGGCCAGATCTGTATTTATTTTAATTTAAGTAATTTTGTTAGTGATGCCTTTCTTTTCTGTTACCCTCTGCATGACTGTACTTAGTGAATACATTGTTGGGATTGTTTTCCTCTTTTAATCTTGAATGGCATGTGTATAATAGAATCCTTTTATAGCATTGAGGATTCAAGATGCTATCTTAATAAATGGCCCCAATTTTACTAATTCATAACATCTTATCAAATGTCATCAAGTTCAAATATTAAACCCTAATGACAGAAGTCCCCATTAGGCACTGTGATGTCTTGGCACAGCCAATGCAGCTGTCAAGGCCTATAGCAACAGAGAGAGAGAGAGAGAAAACACTGTCTTCCAAGTGCTGTGTTCTCTGTGAGGCTCTCTAAATTGAGGAGAAAAAAATGTATGTCAACACTTAGTACTTAACAGTATATCAGGCTCACTAGATAAGCTACACTTGTGCTACAGAGAAATGCCATCTTGCCTGCTTGTGCTGTTACGTGCTTTAATTTGTGTTTCAGTATTGAATTGTAGGGTTTTGGGAGCAGCACTGTAGTTTCTGATCTGTAGCTGTCAAGTTCTTAGTACAACTGGTCCTCTCTGTGGCTTCTGCTTACTACAATATTGGTAAAAAAGCAGTGCAAAAAATATAAAAGCAGAGTGACGTATTTCTGAAGTGCAAGGGTAAGAATTCCAATATCGAAGTTCTAGATTTCCTAGATTTTCATGATCCTCTTTAGTGTTTCCTTTTTTTAATAGTTGTTGAAAAAAAAAATGTATAAAATGTTCCCCAAGGCAGAAAGAATCAATCTTCTTTTGGAGGATTCTATGCATTTACAGTTGTATCACAAATTGATGGAAGGTGCAAGTGCTGAGCATGTCTGCAAAACAGTAACTGTATTTAAACATTAAAAAAAACCCCTTCTTCTTCCAAATATTTTAGTAGTCCTTTTAGGAAAAACACTTCAAAAATACTTCTATGAGTATGTGGACATCTGCTTTATTTCTTCTGCTTCTTCTCTGTCTGATTTTATGTAAAATATTTAAAACTAATAAATAACAGAACTAAAAATGCTCTTGATTTCCAAATAAAAAGTCTGTTCATTCTCATAATAATGCAGCGGATTGATACCAGAATAGTTTATAATTCAGTGATCTCTTAAAATATTAAGCTTTTTTTTTTTTCAAGAACATTAGTTTTGAAGTACTTTTTTTTATTTTTGGAAGTACTTTTGAAATGGCTGCATTTACAGCATCAACAGAGTATCTCAGATCCATTCACAATAATGCAAGGATTGCACTGCTGAAATTTCTGGTTGTGTTGACATTCCAGACTGAATACCATGTTGATGTTTGGGGTTGGTTTGGGTTGTTTTTGTTTTTTTAATATAAAAAAAAATCAGTAAACTCGAAACCAAATTCAATAAATTTTTCCAGATTCCTTTTTAAAAATAATCCCTGAGGAATAATGTATGTGTTACATGGCTGCTTTTCATTTTGTTTTGACAGTCCATAATTATGATAGATCTTCAGTTGCTGAAAAATACCCCTGTGGATGTTTAACTTTTTGCTTCAGACTTACTTCTGGATCAAATATTGAAATTTTATATTGATTAAAATTCCTGGGTTCTAAATGGTAAACTTCTGAGTAGCCGAAAATTGTTAAAGAAAAAGTTTTTGCAGTACCAATATGGATAGCCATAGAATTCAGTTGTTCATAAGAACACATTTTATAAACATTTGTGTTTTGACCACTAGTCCACGAAATATGGCAACAAGACCAGCAAATTTTATTACATTATTTTATCTAATTAATTCTGTATTCACATAAAACCCTCCACATTTATTATCTTTTCAAATTATAGAGTACATTTTTCATTACAGATAATCAGACAATATATAAAATTAAGGATCTGTGAAATGATAAACCTTTGCATTTGTAAAGAATAAAGGACTCTAAAATGTGTAGTTCCAAACATTTCTATTTTATTAATTTGACCAAAGATTTATATTCTTCTTCTTCTGTGGCTCTTAACATTTATTGTCAAGCAGATTGCCAGTCTTGATTTCTCACTGCAGCTTGTTGATGCCTAACCTGTCTGTTGTCTGAAACACACTCCCTAATTTGTGTTGCACTTTTTTACAGTGAAACCAGTGTTTTGTTGTTCCTCTATGTGGGCTGGGACAGCTTTTCAGCTACTGGAAGCTGTTACAGCTCTAGCAAAGCTGGAAGACTTTTCACACTGAGTCTCTGTATTTTAAACAGGTATCTGTTTTATATAGCAATTTTAATTATCATCACATATCCTGACCTGCATATTTGCCTTTACAAACAAAAAACAGAAAATGAGAGCCGGTTTCCCTTTTTTTTTTTTAATCAGTGAAAACTTTCTTATAAAGCAGTATCTTTTTTTGCTATGCACAGCTTCTTTAACTTTTCAGCAAGTGTCTCCTTAGTAGCTCATCTGAAATAATAATTCTAAAAACTTCAAGTGATCCTGAACTTCTTAGGTGAGTTAAAATTCAGAGCATAGCAGACCTTGTTCGTTGTGCTGGTTCCCAGGAAACTGACAGGGTTTGGCTGCTGAATTGAGCTGGCTCTGTGTGCATGTGTCCACTTCCTGGAGGGTGTTCAGATCTGATAACATTTTTGTAGTTGTTACCCAAAAGGGAAGAGACCAGTGTTTTGAACCCATGAGGTGATGTGGTGTGTTGTAACAATGAGGACTTCAGTTTTCCTTTGGAATAGGAACATCAATTCCTTTACAGGCATGAATTGAATACATTATATGAAAAAACTGTGCCTTTTCTTTTAAATACATGGATATCAAGATAGGAACTGTACCTGTTAAAATCACCAGGATTTTAATCTTTCTCAAACTTGCTGCTATGCACACCAGTACAAGCCACTGTACAATAAGAATATCACTTTTTATATGGCTCATCCCTATGCTGATAAGACTGTTTAATATCATCAGTCAACCAAACTAATTTTTTTCAATATTGTTTTCAAGCTTTACATCAAGGGAAAGGATAATCTTCCATTCATTGTGTGTGATATTTGGCATGATGGTTCATGTAAAACTTTAGAAGGAAAATACCCTAGAGAGCTTTCCATTTCAGGGACTTCATTAATGATCAAGTACTTTTAAGTGACACACAGTACCTTGAAGGATTACAGCCAATATATAGTTTCCAATAAATCAGTCCTAGGGTTTGAACCTAGTATATAATGGATGATTTACCTTGGCAGTTCAAAAGTCATTGACATTGGTTTCCATTTTAGATGAACCAAAATGCTGGATCACAATTGTACAAGCTGTCTTCATATTTTTTTACTCTATTCATGTTTCATTTAATTTGTTTCAGATGTGAATGTTTCCAAGAGAAACTGCCCATCAAGTCTTTTATTGTATAGGGTTCAAACATAGAGAGATTAGAGATGAGCCAGCTTTCCTTCACTTGGCTTTTGGCTTTGAAATGCTGCACTTTGAAATAGAGTGCTGCACCCCCTGTCTGCATAAACATGGTTTCCAGAATATTTTATAAAACAGTTTTAACTGTTTTAAAATTGACTATGCATGTTTTGACTACGCATATAATTCATATTTTGTAAAGTTTCACTAAACAACCACTGGTCTGTTGAAAGTAAGATGACATATATTTCTAGAAGTCAGGCATCCTAATTACCCTATAAAATTCTGATTTAAGGCTACCATGAATATTACTTTATTTCAACTTGGTTTGTAAGGAAAATAAAGTCTACACACTGATAACCATACAACAATAAAAAGAGAAAGGGAAAAAACTAACCCAAAAAACCCACAAACAAACAAACACCAAAAAACCCACTGCAGGATCTCTCCTTTGTGGGCTTATATACAGCAGTTTGAAAATATTTTATTATAACTCAAATTAAAAAAGAACATTAGGTCATTCTGTTCACATTTTGCCATATAAAAATTGAACACAAACTGTTCAAAAAAACATAGTATGACTTAAGATAATCTCCACAGACTTATTCCTTTACACAGTTATTTTCATTAGATTTATGTTTTTACACTGGGAAAAGATTCTTCATCTAAAAAAACACTTCATAAAGGATGAAACATTTTGTTTGTATACCATATATAGCCTGGATCATTGAAAACTTCCTGTCCTTAATTGCTTATGCAAAAATGATTCATGGTGCAAATTGGTATTCACAAGTTATTATGTGCATTAATTTATGTTTTTCCTTTGTACAGGCATCTAAAGATTAGATTTATAGGTGGTGCTGAAAGCCGTTTTTTTAAAATCAAGATTGCAACATACTTTATATTCACATTCCGTATGGATTTGAGGTTATTGTCATCATGATGATGGTTTGGGCTTTTTGTGGAGGAGGGTTCTATCTTAGAGCATTGGTTTGGTTAAATACAACACGTGGACAAAAGACAAAATAAGTTTTAAGGAGTTTTGTGACAAACAGTATTTTTCCCAAGCATTCAAAACAGCATATGAAAATATGTAGGGCTAAGTTCTTAGGTGGGGTCTTGAATCTATTTTAGCTAAAAAATTAAAAAAAAAATTGGAGCAATATAGAAAAAAAAATAGCAGTTTTATACTTAGAAATGGTTTTGATTTTTTCAAAATAACTTTTCATTAGAAGATGCAAATGTCATTTTCTTCAACATCTATGTTTGGATTAAAGTCTGAAATTTTAATTTTGTCAGGGAGGAAATTTTTTGTGAGGAATAAAAAACCCCAAACATTTCAACTGACTATAATATATAATATATGCAGGATATATATAGGTACACATGCAGGAATACAGAGCCAGCAGCTCCACGGCTGTAAAACATCTAAGTGTCTCTGAAGTCACAACTTGCCTAACTAACATCAGCTGTGAATCTCACCTAAGAAGGAATTTTTGCTGATCTCACATTCACCTCTCTGTGGATTGCTGGAGCAGGTTTCTGAGCAACATGATTTTGATAGAAAAGGCATAAATATATAATAGTGTAGGGAACTACAGAGCTAACCTTTGAACACACTAGTGGCAAGAAACAGAGGTATGGTTGTAACAGCACTCAACAATGGAGTCTTGAAGGGAAAGTCAAGCTAGTCTGTAGGAAGGCTACTAAAATTCTCTCCAGGTCTTCAGAAAAATTGTGATTGCAATGTAAAGACTACTTAAGACTAAGACCACTTAAAATAATAATGACTCTTTGCGGTCTCAGGGAAGAACCTTCAATATACTGGTTACTGGTCAATGTGGCAGGTTTATTTGCATGAGCAATTCCAGGGATGTGTTTTCTAGGTGGTACTCATTTCACTTCTAAAGCCTTTCACAGTTACTTATATAAAAGAGAAAAGATGCCTCTACAGCACAGTAAGAGTAAACGCAGTATTTTCAGGCAAGCACACGAATTTCAGCTGTGCTGATGACTCTGAACTTCCATGTTAGCATGAAAGCTCCCTGTTGATGTTTATTGGTACCCAAATTTATAAAGCTGTACCTTGATGTATTTTAGTATCTAACTGCACATTTCTATATAGCAGCACTTCAGAATTATACTGAACAATGCTATTAAGCAGTACTACACAAGAAATGTAGTGAACTATATTTCAGAACCTAACTTGATTCATTTTCATTTTCTAGTAATGTTGGAGAATACACCATTTTGCCAAGTGCAACTCACACTTCTGTATTTTACTTTCTTTGGTATGCTCTGGGCTTTTTACAGTTGTTTTTAAAACTTCCATTGAGGTATATTCTTCAGTAAGGATTGCAGAATTTAAGATGATGAAGAGTCCCATCTGACAGGGAGCAGGTACTCTTGTTTTCCAGTGCTTGCTCCAGGCTATTTCAAATGATGGAATCTTAAAATTTGTCTTAAGAGAACTCTCACTATGATATCTATGTTTAAGATATGTGGGGCAGGGAGGAGTTCAGGGAGGGAAAATCTATGCTTATAAGAATGTAACTTCAGGTGGATGGAGTTGAGCTGAATGTATATAAAATTTGGAGAGCTCCCCCACTAACCTACCAGGAAATATATATATATCAATCCCTGATTTCTTATGCTGATCTTTGTAAAATACAATACTTGCTTCTACTTACAGCTTGCTTCCAGAGAAAAAATTAATTGTGACCTAAAGAAGTCCTTGCTTACAACATTCAGAGATTCACTTCCTGCACTTCTTTGTGAACTCTCAAATTCAGAGAAATGCCACTGACTTCACTGGGTTTACAGAAGATTTGTGTGCTTCCTCAAAGATCAGAATCAGGCCTCAAGGTTTTTTTCTGTCCTACAGACCTATATTCTTCATCTTTCCTGAGTCACAGAACCAGCTCTACTTTGTTGCAAAGCACAAAAGTAGCAGTGATTCTCCTTCAGCAGATAATTTGGTTATCTGAGTTAAAAGTGGAGATAGCTTCTTGCCTGAAGTATCAATGCCTCTGTGAAGCCTTTAGATACTGGAATATTTGAAAAACTTCTGCTACACATTGCTTAGAACGGTTTAGGATATAATTATAGGAATGACGGATCTCAGCGTTACGCCCATTTTTTGTTCTGCTTTTTTTGTGGGAAGGCAAACTGAACACCAAACTGGTCTGGTTGAGGACTTCTGAATCCTCTTTGGTTAATTTTGTTCTCTCAAATTTGAAACATCACTCCCTCTCCGTGCAAGGTACTCAAGGCAGATGGACATCCTTCCTGTCTGAATGGTGACGGGCTTTCTCCGGGCTGGTGAGAATGTTGTTCCACAGGACCATCCAGTCAAAGAGGACACGCGAAGGGACCTTCCACCGTTCTCTTCTAAGACAAAGCTTAGCAAGGAAGTACAACAGAATGCAAGTTGGGTCAATTTAAGAATTCAGCAGAGAGGCTTCTACTGTACCTAGCAGATCGGAACTTGAGCTCATGGTAGCACTGCACAAAGCTGTGATAAATGAAAGTGATTGGCAGGGCTAATAAAACGATGCCACTAACCACGCAGATTCCTCCAAGAATCCTTCCTGGGACAGTGATGGGACACATGTCACCGTAACCAACTGTGGTCATTGAGATGATCACCCACCAACAAGCAGCAGGAATGCTGGCATAATCCTTATTCTTTGTTCCCAAGTCCAGCCCATTTTCAAGAAGCTGTGAAAGTGCACTGAAAATTGCCATAGCAACACAGATAAAGACAAGTAGCATCACCATCTCTCTGTAACAACGCTTCAGAGTCAGACCAAGTGTTTGAAGGCCAATGAAATGACGGGCCAGTTTAATCACCCAAAAGATTCTCATCATTCTTAAAACCCTCAAGGTGACTCCAGCCCTCTGAAGCTGTGAATTTTCCCCTGTGAAAACTGTCATTAGAACAGAGATGTAGTAAGGAGTAATTGCCAGCAAATCAATGATGTTGAGAGGTCTTCTGACAAACTCACACTTGTTTTTGGAGACGATGAACCTCACAATGCATTCTGCAGTGAACCAGCCTATGCAGATAGCTTCAATTATCCTGCCAAAAGAAACAAAGGACAGCATTTATTCTCTGTGCAAAGTCTTCAGGGGATGTTTGGTTTGTTCACAGATATTACCAAAGTGACACATAGACTTTCACAGACAACAAACAGAAAGCCATGCCATCCTTATCCTGAACCTGCCACTAGATTTCAGCAATCAACCTGAGGATCTAGTGAAAGTTTAAACTGATAATTGCTAAGAACTCACTCACTGATCATTTTCTTTGAATTATGGATTGCTACTAGTCATAGTACTGGGCAAATATGCCCACAAACACTGGAATCCTACAGGAAATTATAGGACATCAATGCCAATGTGTAACCTTATCTAGAGCAGCTGGGTTTGGATTGGGGTTTTATTGTTGTTGTTGTTGTTGATTGAGTTTTGGGGGATTTTTTTTTTTAATTTTTCTAATTCTGTGAGGCCTGATCCACTTGGGAATGCCAAGGGTTGTAGATCAGTGAACTGTCTGGATATGAACAGTAATGTATAGAACCAGACTGCTAAACTAAAATGGAAGTGCAGATGGAACAGGCAGAAATAAGTATTTGCATTGGATGATTCATGCATATTAGTTCTTTAGGAACCAACCTAAACCAGCCTATCTGATGTGCATCCCAAACAGGGGCTTACCTACATCCAGACCTTTATAGGTATTGCCACTATACAGAAGGTATTTTATTTTTCAGTATTGCATCCATAAACTACTAAGCTTGTGTCCTCCCATTTACCACTATGCTTTGCATTACTGAATTTTCTCTTTTGCTGTAAATGTAAGTCCACCTAAACTACATTGCAGCAAAAATGTCAAGGTAAACAGATGTTAAGGTAATAGGCAAGATCCTCTTCTTGCCAAATGCAGAAGAAATCCTGGAAGAGGATTTCAGTATGTTCTTAAGTATTTTCAAGTCCCAGTGCATTGAATGAGACTTGAGAATATCTCAACTTGAAACCAGTGGAAGGTAGAAACAGAAGAAAAAAATTTTGCTCAAATATTATTTAGTAACTGTTGTGCATGTGGTCACAAATCTCCCTAAGACTTCAGACTGTGCTCACTTTTTTAATACATGAGGACATGGAAGCTAACCTTCCCCTCATTTCTCCATTTATCTTTTTAACCAACAGTTTAAGCAAAGAAAAAGCTCATCACTGATGCCTTCTCTTATCAGCAGCTCTGAAACCAAACTGGTGTGAGATCAGAGATTGAAAAATACTGCCAGGAAATACAACCAGAGTTTTTTGCTACTGCAAGGACTCTAACAAGGTAGTGTCTGTTGAAACATTTTGATTTGCAAGTGAAAATCCAACTGTCATTTCAAACCTAGAATTTTTCTTCCCTAACCCATCTGCATAATTTCTAACCAGTTCTGAAATCTATTGTTATTAATAAGATCGTGGCCTGTTAGAAAGACAGTATTCTTCTCTAACTGATGTAATTATAGACCCTTTAAACTAACTTTTTCATAGACATTTTACACACTAAAATTTTGTTTATTTTTCATTAATTTTTAAAATTAATTCTCTTTAATTTTAAGCTAAAATTGGAAGAAACAGTAACAGTCACTTGATGTAAAGTCATAAGGTACATTGTTATTTTAGCCACAGTAAATTTAAATGAACATAAATTAATTACTTAAATATTTAGTCACATAAAATTGGACCATATTTTTCTTTTTTTTTACAAATAACAATGAAAGTTCTGTAAGCAAATGGTCTTTCTTCATAAAGGGCTTTGAGAACACTAGTTCATGTTAGCACCTTTTGATGGAAAGACTTTTGAAATTCAAAACCAGTTTGCTCTTAAGAATTAGGTGTTCTCTTAAAAATTAGGCTTTTTGAAACTTCCTTTATGTTAGAAAAAAAAAAAATCAAGGAAAAAAGCTTAATGGGTAAGTTTTCTTAAATCCTTTTTTACTTATGGTGAGGAAATCCCTAAGATTTCCCCAGTATAATCAAAGAGCAAGATCGTGGTAATGGACAAACTGATGATGTCCAAATGTACTTATATGTTGTCTAGTTGAGATCTCATGAAACCATTAAAAGAGAATAGAAAGTTGCAGTCAGGAATATTCAACAATTCCAACAGACTATTCCTTTGCATTTTATGAGATTTCTCTGGTAGTGTTGTCTGTCTCCTAAGACATGAAGCATTTAAATGAAAAAGAAATTTGTTATTATACAATTTAAAGCTTTTTCACTTGCTATTTCCTCCTGATGCCCTGATAACGTCAGAAATGTGACTCTTCCATTTTGCCACCCCTTAGACAGGTTATCTCTGGATTGAGATTTAAGGAAGTTAGGTTCTGATTGTTCTGATACAGTAGAAATTTTCTTCATGAATCAATATCGATTCAGTGGTCATATAACTTTGGGGAATAGTTGTACAAGTAAAAGTCCATGAAATATGATCAATCCATTCTTTACTCTGGCAGTTCCTGGGACAAGAAATGCTTTAAATCAGTTATACTTCAGTAAGAAGGACTGAAGAAGTATTTTCTTGTGGAACAGATTTGAAGCAAGCTAAGGAACATCATTGGTGCAAAAATGACAAAGCGAGATCAAGGCAGTGGGGGATACATTAATGCCATTCCATTTTAGTTTGCACTTCCACTTCTCCATTTTGCATCCATCCTTCTTTCCCCTGGCTGGGGAGAAGATAATGAAGAAGGGTGTCCCTTATTTTTTTCCTTCCTCTATTACTTTTCAGCCATCAGTGAAACATTTTTCATTTTTCCTCTCTTGTCACTCCTTTTTTGCCTATGTAGATGGATTTTGGCAGTACTGGTGAATCATACAAAAATGAGTGCTTTGGTGAGAAAAACTAGAAACCTCTGGCATGTTGGGAAATCTGGAGTGCTACATCCTACATTTCCACTTACAGATCAAGTCTCCCTCTCCTTGCAGTGACTTATCTTTATAGTTAACCTTATCAGTGGATAAATAACATCTAATAAGGAAAGCAATTTTAACAGTTAGTCCTTAAGAGAACTTAACAGAGTATGAAGTTAAAGCCAAATAAAAGGCATATACTCAGAAGACCAAAGTACCTGTATTTTTCATAATCAGTTCTTTAAATATTTTCTGCATATTCACAGGACAGACTGCTTTTATTGCCTATGTTTGGAATAATGCTGTATTAAAATCTATAACTATATAATTAAATAGCCTTTATTTGGTAAAAATGTAGTACCTACTTTATAAACTTCCATAACAGTTTTTGGTTCATTGGGTTTTTCAGTTTTAAAATAGCTGGTATCCAAAAAGGAGAGGGGGAATCAAAAACAAAGCCATGAAGTATTTCCTTGAAGATTCCCCACAAATTTTATGAATAATCACAGAAAATACTAAGTCCTAATTTTTATTCAGTAACAGGCTATTCCTGCTCAAATTTACTGTTCATTTTCCCAGACAGAAGCACATAAAAGAGAGGTTTTCTCACAAAATTTTAAGCTGCTTGGTACTTAGCAGTCCTTCAAGATTGCTCTAATGAATCTTTTGTCCATAAACAGAAAATCAAGCCTTTGTAAGCCTCATTCCTACTGTAATCCCATCACTGTTCAGTTTTCTGTTCCATTTGATAACTTTCTCTCAGAATAAGCTACTTTATGTACAATGAGTTAAACCATTTCAGAAATAATCTTTTTCAATCACTAACAAATTTAGTTTGTTATTACTAAAAAAGAAAACTATGTTGTAACTATCTTAGAATTTCAACTTAGCAATATTCTTTGCCTCAGATTGCCAATTCATAGACTTTCAATATCCCCTGGTGAGTTGGCTGAAATCGAGCCAAAATATTCCTTAGTGGCATTATTATCTATTAAGCTTGTAAATAAAACATACACAGGAACAGGACACACGAGGAAAACAGATGATATGGTTAAAGACAGTATATGACAGGACTAAAGGCTGTCAGCACTGATTTGTTAAATTGTTGCTAAAGCCCATTTCCATGTAAAGCACATAAAACCGGCAAAATGTCCAAGCAGTAGCTAGAACGATCAAATTCCTGCTCAGGAAGACTCCTAAGTGATTTCAGCAAATGTTCGGAGTTTTTAAATTCTTTTGAAATCAAGGGCTTCCTTCTCACTACTAACTGTGGAGTAAAGGCCACAGAACAGCCAGTTTCCCTGAATTAAAAACCCTGCTGGCTTTTTTTTTCCCATTCTGCCCCTGCTTTGGTAGAAATTATATGTTGTCATGCATTAAACTCTAGTGCTTTGTGTGGGAGGCTGTAATGACCCATCACTCCTCAGGGAAGGGGCAAATCCCTTTCACAGCTTGAAGAGGAGACCTGGATACAAACATCTTGAGCCCTGAGATCCTCAGCATCTTTACCCTCTACGTTGAACATGACTGGTATCTAGCCCTGGTGAGTTTAAGGCTTGGCTGCACCCAGGCAGTGATGTACATCTGTTCTTTGTTTCACCTCTATTTTTCAAAGAACTGGTAAATTCAATAGAAGAATCCATGCCTGTGTTTTAACCTAGATCTTTGGTTCCATTCTTTACCTTCAGCCCACTGTTTTAACCTAAAACCAGCAAAAATGTTATCACATTTTTGTTTCTATCACATCAAGTTAGATCTTGTCCAGGAAAGGAGTTCTTACTGTTTTTTGAAGAGGTGTTAAACATGAACATTCAGGTGTTCTGAAATTCCACTACTATAAAGAAATAATATTTTTTGTATGTCTAAAACTCAGATGCAGTTTTTTAGGCTGATATTTTGCAAAGATTAAAAAAAGCCCACAGGCTCTTGATGAGAGATGCTGTTTGGAGAAACTACCGTGTTTATCTGCTTTTGCTTAAGAACACAGAAATCATGTAGGCTTGATAAGTCAGTGATTATTTCAGTACAAACCTAATCATGATTATCAAGTGGAAAGGGGACAACCATCTCTTCTTAGTGCTAACAAGCTACTCGTATTCAGCATTAGAAAAATAGTTTTAAGGCAGGTAGCTAGAACTGTGCTGGCAGTAAGTCAAGCAGCTTCAAGTGATTTCCTATTACAGGCTTGAGAAGCTCTCCCTAGAAGATTACACTCCCAATCAGTGTATGGACAGGTCCCTGAGCAGAGACTCACAGTATGCATCTGTTGGCACAGTTCAGAGGACAGCAAAGATGACTTGAAATTGCCAGAAGCAACAGAAGGCATTCCTGCTGTCTGCTCCTAAACTCTGCAAATCTAATGCAAATCTTTAGCTCTGATAAGTGGAACTTGCCAAGGCAGGGAACAGAGCAAAAATCTTAAAATGAAATAAATTTAATAACTCATCCCTCATCCTGAGAACAGGCCTGGGAAAGGCAATTCCTCTGCAATCAGGGAATTGTATTTCAGTGTCTGTACTATCTGTGAAACTCCGAGGTGAGATTTCCCATCCCTCTCTCCTTGAATAAAGCTTACTCCTGCACTTCTCTGTTGCCTTCTAAAGCATGTTATCCCAAAGGATCAGAAATAGCCATGGGCTGTTCATCCTTTGAGAGTGTGGTCACCATGAAAAGGCATAACAACATAGTGCTTTGTGAAAAAAAGTTTGGTGGATTTAATTCTTCTTCTGCTGAAAGGGTGTTCATACATGGAAAACAAATACACCTGGTGTCAGCTGGCAGCCCCAGTAGCCCTCACTGCAAACCTCATTTTTTGTAGATGCCAGAATTCGTGACCCCCTCACTTGCTGAGATGATGTCCAGGAAAGCTGAAGGCGCACTGCTGGTCAGCTGCTTTCAGCACAGCTGTCCAAAGCAGTTCTGGGAGTGGTTACCATGGGAGTCAGCCACAGAAATTGTCCATGTGGCACCTTTCTGACATAACACACTGAGGCAAGGGCAGGGAAGGACAGTCTCTCTTCTTATTGTAAGAGACTGAAAATATCAGAGTTGCTGGGTTTCCTGAGGTGTTCTCACCTCACCTCCGTGGCATATGCTGAGCTGAATAACCGACTACATCCAAATCTACAGATTAAGCATTTCTAGATTAGCCCACTCAATTTTCACTCCTAAAACTTCTCAAAATATGTTTTTTGAATAACGTGCAATTTTTGTACTAGTGATTACAGTGCCATGCAAGTCAAAACTCACTTCTGTACGGCAGTAAGATAACAATTCCTCTTGGGAAAAAAAATTAAATTTTTGTATTACTATGTTAGATAGAATTTCTTTATTTTGATGAGGAATGCTGCTTAATAAACAAATGACAGAATTTGGTTTCAAACTTTTAAATGTGTCAGAAACAAGTGGATAGATTTTTAAAAACCTTCTCACCTAAGAGGGATTGTATTGCCAGAGTATGGAATCCCAGAAACTTCCATAGGATTTCCGTGGTCAGGTTTTCAAATAAAACCATTTAGCTACTTAAATTTTGCAAACTATTTTTAAATGAAATAACTACAAAGTAATCATAAACACATAAGGGCAAATAAAGGGGGCATGTTAGGTCCAATGCTATGGCACACATCAGTAGTGTGGACAGCTCACTTAAAAGCAGCTGTAGCTAACACACTCTTTTCCAACTATAGCAGACTTTTCAGCAATGAAACAGCATGTGCAAAAGAGAGGAGTGGCTCCACTTTGGTGGTCACCTGTGGACAGAGGGGCACACATTTGTGTCTGTTTTCCATGTGTTTGCCATCAGACTGGGATAGGTTCCTGTGCAGTCAGTGCATGGTTTAGATGACCCAGTCTGTACTGGTGTTTATATGCGACAGACTTTTCTGACATTGGTAGAAACTTTTCAGCTGGTAGAAACTTTTCTATTTTTTGTTGCAATAACATGGAGTACTACAGCTAGTACAGAAGAAACTCACCCCATCATTGGTAGTCGTCCTGGTTCTAAAAGGAGCCTTCCCTGCCCTGGGAACTGTTTGTCTATACTGCACCTACAAGTACTTAGGACCTTATACTTCTAACACCTGGTGTACAAGATGCAATTGATCAGAAGAGTAAAATCAGGATCTTGAAGACAAAGGCACTATGAAAGAAAAATTACACATCCTATGCCATGTTCCTCTCCAAGCTGAACTCTTTCTTGCAAGAGAAAACTTGTGGTTGATTCCCACACCATGAAGACATGAACAAAGACATGACCTATGTGGTTAATGCTGTTGGAGTGTTGCATCTATTTTCCCATGCCTCTTGGGAGTATCTCAGCAATTTGCTGCTGTACAGAGGTCACCCACAGAAGCTCCTCTTTGAAATAACCTTGCTAAGCTTTTTAACTGGAACAGCCTTTAGGACCCTCTTTTGACATATCTGAATCTAAGCAGGAATCAACAGCTTCTCACACTGCATCTGCTTTCTTTTTGTTCATACAATTAATTCTTTGGCTCAACTACAATGAGAAATACAGGTGCAGTTTTCCATTAAGCTAATGGAAACTATGAAAATACTTTCCAAGGAATTAATCTGGCTACTAAGATATAATATATCACATTCCAATTAACTCTATGGTTAAAGATGATGATTTCATAATGACAAGGCTGCAATTTCACGGTAGTGCCCTTTTAGAAGAGGAGAAACTGAAAACTTTTTGTTGAATATCCTGTCTGTTTTTAAAAAAGGGAGAAGCTAGCAAATACCAGAAATGTTTACTTTTTTCTTTATATGTCAGTCTTATTTATGGGAGAAATTCTACCAGACTGGTCTCAATTTTGTTCTCTAGGGAACAGGGAAGAAGAAGGAGAGAGAGGGAACAGAAGAGTGCAAGAGTTGCATCAATGTAACTCTAATCTGAGGTCACAAGAAGATGGAAAAGGGTTTATTCTTACTAATAAAGCTCAGGATTGAGCCTTATACCCCATGCCCTGTTTTCTGCAACTGTTTTAAAGGAAATGTAAACATCTGTTACATTTATACACTGGGGTGTTTGAATGATGCATTTGCAAGGGATTGATGTACAGTTTGACCATCTCCTGTGTTCCCCACACAGAGAATCTGAGATGTAAAGGGAGGAGCGGGGGTAAGGCTGTTCCCACGTCCCGGATTTTACCGGAGCACAATCGTAACAGGCGCTGCATCTGCTCTAGCAGAAGGACCTGTACGAATACATGCAGATAACTTACAGGATTTGTTTTTTCCCAAAGGAAAAGACAAGGGAATTGCATTCTTTTGGGGGATTATTTTCCTTTTTTTTTTTTTTTTTTTTTTTCGCACAATCGTAAGGCATCAATTGATTTCCGGAGTGTCTGAAGTTCTCTGTGTGGTCCCGTGTCTCCTTAAAGGGGGCAATAAGAGCTCCAAGAGCCTTCACGGAGGGAGGCACCCTCCCTGCCAAGAGGAGCCGTATCCCGATGTCCCCGCTCCTCCAGCCTGCCCAGACCCGAGCCTGTCCCCGGCCCCAGCCCGTCCCCTGCGCTCGGGGCCGCGGGTGCCCGGCAGAGCCCAGGGGAGCCGGAGCTGCGGAGCAGCGCCACTGCCCCGGCACCCCGCCATCCCTCCCCGGGCCCCAGCTCAGGCCGGGCTGTCAGGGCGCGCAGACGATCTCCGCCGGTGGAGGCTACAGCCACGGACCGTCAAGACAAGGGGCAGGAAGGACACACTGGACGGGACACACGGGGACCGGACAGCGGGAAAATAAAGGATCCTCCTACCCTGAGGGCTCCCTCACTGACTCTGCTGTGTACCTGCTCTGCTCCTCCACGCTGCGATTCTCCGGCGCCCGCCACTCGGGCAGGGTGCTGGCGCACAGCACCACCATGGACACAATGACGAAGAGGATGGAGACGGTGGCCAGGACCTGGGCGGCCACGGAAGACGTGGGCTCCTCAAAAGTCCTCCTCATCCTCTCGAGCCACTTCCTGCCCTCGGCTCCGGGTGGCCGCCGGCCCTTGCCCTCGGGGCGGCCATTCGGCTCCTCCGCCGCGTAGTAGGTGCACGTCTCGGACATGCGGTCGTCGAGGCGGCGCTGGCAGCAGTAGTCGAGGTGGGAGCCCTCCAGCCCCCAGTAGATCATCTCGTTGTAGAAGGAGAGCTCGCACATGTGCGGCACGAAGCGCAGGTGGCCGTGCCGGACGTACAGCATGATGAAGCCGAAGGCCTCCGAGTGCCTGTCGAAGAAGTACTCGTTCCGCTCCCGGTCGTAGTCGTCGCACACCTCCAGAACGTCCTGCTCCGAGAGGCAGCCGTGCAGGCGGCTCACCCGGCGCAGCGGGAAATCCTTCAGCACCTCCCGGGAGAAGGAGTACCGGGTGCCCCCGACGTTCAACACCACCGAGGGACCGCGGCCAAAGTTCATGGCTTGGGCGGGACGGAGGAGGGGAACGGCGGGCAGAGCAGGGCAGGGCAGGGCGGCGAGGTGGGGGGCAGCGCGGGCGGCAGCGGCTGCCCCGGCTCCGGCTCTGCGCGCACCGCTGGCGGCTCCCGCTCGGCGACGGGGCGGGCAGCGGGCGGGGAGGGAGGCAGGGGGGGAGGGACAGCGGGAGAGACGCGGCCGCGGGCGCCCCGGCGGCCGCGCAGGAGCGCAGCGGGGCGATGCCGCTCGCAGGTGCGGGCGCGGCTCAGCGCCGGCGGGCGGGCGCCTCCGCGGGGCCCCGCCGGGGCGGGAGCGGGGCCGCGGCCGCGGGCATGGCGGGGCCGCGGAGCTCCGCGCCCGGCGCCGCTCCGCTGCGCTCCGCCGGTGCCGGCGGGCGGGCGGGCGAGCGAGGGGCGGTGCGGCGACGGCGGGGTGGGGACACGCCTCCTCCCCGCCCGCGCACACGGAGCGGAGCGGGACTCCCGCTGCCCGCCGCCCTCCGGGCACCCCTCCCGGCACGGGGTTTGGGCAGCGCCGGGGCCCGCCGGCCCCGCCGTCCGCCCCGCCAAGCGGCGCTGGCTCCAAGTTGTCCACTAAACGCAAGTAACACTTTGTGGGCGTTTTCCCCCGCTCAAGGAAAGCTCGAACTGAAGTGTGTGAGCACGATGCAGCTCGCTCCTTGTTCGCGGCAGCCGACGGCCAGCGCCTGTCTTTCCCAGCTCGTTTGTTTGCCCGCCGGGGCGCCGGGCGGTCGCGGTGCCCGGCAAGGGCAGGGCGGCGGCGGGCAGCTCTGGGCTCCCCTCCTCGTCACAGCCCGTCCGCCCCAGCCCTCCGCCGGGCACATCTGGATAGCGAGACTCTTTCTTCTCTTTTTCCTCCTCAAATAGTGCATGGACACCAGGAAGAGCCAAGTGCAATAGTCAGTCTTCTTCCCTGCTTCTGCCCATCCTGGTCTCTGCTCCCGCAGCGTCCTGTGTTCCTGTGTCCGGCACCTGTTCTCAAGATTAAAGCAATTATTAGGTGCTCCGACCCTGTCTGCACTCTAAAGCTTCAATTTCATTTGGCTGCATCAAGTACAGGGAGTTAATTTCCGCTACTGACGGTTTTTAAAATTCATTTTTTTAACCCGAGTATGACAGTTCTCCAAAGCGAGGTATTTTCTAGGCTCATTAACATCTGGAATATCTTGGGCTAAAAGCAGGCAAGACACAGTTCTCACTTTCAATGAGATGCTTCCAAGTTATCAGGAGAAAGGATAGCTAAGTATGTATTTTCCAAACCAATGCCAAAGATTTGTCACTCAGGTTTGTCTTTAAAAGGCATCCAGGTTAAACCAATGTTTTCCCATCTCCGTTTTGTCGCTCTAGACGTATGCATTTTATGGGTTGTTCTTGCTGCCAAGTTACTTTATCAGCTGAGATTTCTAAGGCGCATTTAGGCGTATCCAAATAAATAAATAGTCGTCTAATTGTGTAGTAAAAATTGAGGGTTTTTTTAAAAAATGAGAATGATATTAAGCGCTACTATTTTTAAGCCTATTTGTCATCTTCTAAAACATACTTCTAGAGAGACTGCAATAAATGTCCCCGTTGCCAGCGGGAGAATCCCGCGGTCTCTGGCTGTCCTACAGTGCCACCACGAGAGGGCGCGGTTAGTCGCCGTTCTCCGTTTGTTTCCCGGTTTTCCCGAGAAACCCACCCGAACTCCGAAATGCTGTCAAGTACGCGCACCAGCGTGTTCTGGCACCGTAAGGTCTTTTATGATGCCTGCTTAGTCATGCTGGTGTCTGTTTTCATATAGCTGGAAAGGTTTTTCCTTCCAGCAGCTGCGTTCATAGAACCATCAAATCATTTCCCCTGGAAAAGACCTTTAAGACATCGAGCCCAACCATTAACCCCACGCTGCCAAGTCCACCACTAAACCATGTCCCTAAGCACCACATCTACACATATTTTAAATGGCTCCAGGGATGGTGACTCAGCCACTTCCCTGGCACAGTTATAGTGTATTTTGCTATTTGTTAATGTTATAAGCAGCAAACACTAAACTTCGTCTCCCTTCTTTGATGTATGCCTTCTGTATTTCATTCTTTGAGGAACAATCACTAGAAAATCTGTTTAAAAAATTAAATAGCAAAACCTGACTCGAAGTCTGACAGTGCTAATGAGTTACCCAGGTGCTTTTGACTTTGCAATTTGTCAGCTTCCTGCTCCATATGTTCTAACCATCCCTCATAGGGAGCTTGCAGATGAAGAGAGCAGAGTACAAATAACACAGCTTGAAGACACATATTTACTAACTCTATTAAAATATTGTGAGTATATGTTCTAAAAATTATTTCAAGAGGGACAAAGCTTTATGTGCTGTGTTAAGAAGCTATCTGGCAGAACAGGTAAAATGCTGGCCTGACAAGACTTTATCTTGAAATTGCATTGCTTGATGTGGCATTGTGAGTTGATTAATGCCTATTCCTATTTCTGGTTTTCAGTTTATTTTAAATATAGAATATAATTATTTCCTCCTTCAGAATTATGCCGTCAAATATTCAATATAAGCAAAGCTAACCTGGAAACAGTAATATTTTCCTCTGTAGTTTGACATGTTCACTAGTTATTTTAGTTATAACTGCTGGCTTCCAATTGAGGAGATTTGTTCTAGTGGGCTGGTGCCAACAACTGTAAAGTACATCTTAGAGCAGGAGCAGCAATTTATCAGGAACAAAACCTCAGATTTTAGGCAGAATTTGCAGGTTTTGAGTAAAAAAAAAATTGGGTTCCTATTTCTTGACTTTGAGATTGGTTAGCCCTTTGGAGTTGTGAAATAGCAGATTTGTTGTTGTACTAGAACTGCCTAATTTTTGAGGAGACTTCACTGAGTGTAAACTATTTTTTTTTGGTGATTTTTAATTTTGCGACTTAATGTCTCAAGAAATTTGAAGAAATAGGATGGAGACCCAAAATACTGGAGACTTTGTGTGACCATAAGCAAAACATTTAGTACTATATTAAGAGAAAGATATTTTTAAAGGCAACTCTGGTAACAAAAAAGTGTGTTTGAAAGTTCCATCTGATTTGAAAAATGGTACATAATTGGTGAAGAAAAACTCAGGTGAGCAAATAAATTAATTGAAGTCAGCATAGAAATTAGTAAAGAGAATTCACCCTAAATGTTAAAAAAGTATGAGGCATGGAAGCAAACTTTAGGAGGACTTAGCAGGCTAATGATCTAAAATATAATTAAGACCTCTTTCAAGTACTTGTGTTCAGGTGGTTGTAGTGTTGGTTTGTTTTTTGGTTTGGTTTGAATTTTTAGGTTCTGGATATACTGCTGGGATGCTGAATCGAAGCAATTAAGTTTTTCCTGATGTTATAGTTGTTATCCTTTGCTGCCCAGGAGGAACTTCACAATTAATAGTAATTATGTAAAACTAGCTTTCTTTGTGTCAACATTTATTTTCATGGCTTGCACTGTGCTATTGCATCCTAGGGGTATTTAATGAACTTGAAATATTTTCTACAGATTCTAAATCCTTCTGGCTCCATGCTGAGACCATTGCTCTGTGTTCTGAGTGCAGCTCTAAGCTTGCTTTTAGAGAAGAGAGTCTTTACTTGTATTTTTTATGTGAACAAAGTGGTGTATTTTGATGGCAGACATTTTTCATAACTTGGGATGAGAATCTGTTCCTACTGAGGTAGCTACTGAATGCTGTTGACTTCAATGCAAGCAAAATTGGCTTTTAGTGGGCTGTCTTGTCAGGAATCTTGATTATTTTTATGACTACAACATGTAGCAACTCTAGTTGTGGAGCAGGTTGCCATGATGATAGACTTGTAAACACAGAACAAAAAATCTTCCTGGCTAGGGAGTGTATAGTATATATCATGTAAAATTGTGGGGGGAAAACCCCAATCTTTTTGGTAATAAACATATTGCCACATTTAGCCATCTCTCTCTTAGTTATTTGGAAAGGCAATATATAAAGAACAGAACAAGTGCTTTAAAAGGTTCTGCATGCACAGATGGACTATGGTTTGCATTTATCTTTCATTTAGGGCTTGGGAAAAAATGGTTTCAAATAGATATTTTTTGGATTTTTGTTTTTAATCTTGCTTCCCTGCACCAAAGCTCCTCTACTTCAGTCTGGTTTGTGGGCTCTGCAGAAAACCTTACTGCCACATATAATTACCAAACAAACCATTTAATGACAGATGCAGGATTGTCAGTGGCACCTGACATAAGAGTACAAGTTCCCTTGTCACTGAGGCACTTATAAAAATCTGAATAATTTTGAATATAAGTGTTTCTAAAAATGGATGAATGACATTTAGTAGGGAACTGGGTATTCACATATATATACATGTGCTCAGAATACAATCTGGAGTTGACATTTATAATGAGACTAATTTACTTTGTGAAACGTGATAACTGTTTGGGAAATTTGGCGATGAACAATTAGATTTGATCCCGGAGACTTGATGTATTTGTGGGTCAGACTGTGAAATGTTTTAATGTGAAAGACAACTGCCTTCTTTGCTTTCCTTCACCTCCATATTGAGAAACTCCCAGCAAAACTTCTTGTCCCTGATCCTGGGCTAATTATGAAGACCATTACATTTTCTGTGATCGTTGAATCAAACGAAGCCCTTTTGGGCAGAGATGGTTACTAACTGGGAGAATAAACCAGTTTGTTATGTCTGAACTTCAAGCAGGCAGATACAAAGCTCAGAGAGGACATTTCTTGCCTGAGGAAGGTGATTAGAAGGAGACTTGCTAATGGATAATTGAAAGGCATGAACATATCCTCACAGGAGAGTACAACATGGGAATGTGTTTTCACACCAGAGAGATTCTTTTCTAAATTCCTACCAAGGAGAAGGGAAACAGCCTGAAGAGAAGATGGATAGAAATAACAGGATTTGGAGAAGCTGTGTATGTGGGTGAATCCCAAGTGTGCTCCCAGAATAGGAAGAATAAGTCTGACTAAATGTATATAAGCATTATTTTGTCAAAATCTTACCCCCCTTTTTTATGCACTAGATAACATAAAGAGCTACTGTTGTGCTTTTTTTGTTTGTTTGTTTGTGGTCTGAGATGTTTTTTCCACTTGCATCCTCAGCAGAGGCCATGACTTCAGTTCAGTCACCTAAACATACCACTTGAGGTGCCCTCCATTTTCTCCTGAGTAACTGGCGAAAGGGCAAGGGAAAATGTCCCCAGCATTGTCCCCCAAAACCAGGGAAGGTTTAGGTTGGATATTAGGATACATTTATTCACCAGAAGGGATGCTAAGTATTGGAAAGACTGCTTGGGGAAGTGGTTGAATCACCATCCATGGAAGTACTGAAAAGAGGAGTAGATGTGGCACTTAGGGACATGGTTTAGTGATGGACTTGGCAGTTCTGGGCTAATGGTTGTGCTCAGTCACCTAGGAGGTCTTTTCAAACCCAAGTGATCCATGTGCTTTACCCTGTTCTCCACAGACTGCTCCAGCAGTGCATGAGCCTTTTTTGTCCTGTCCAGCAGCCCCTGTGGATGTCCAGTGTGCCATACAGGGGACACTTCATGATGCAGTTAGGGAACTGAAAGGAGCCCTCCCAGGATCAGAAGCTTGGAAGTTGTGTTGGTTTGGTCTCAGGTCAGGTGCCCTAGTGAGTCACTCATGGCCTTTGGGAAGGGAATTCAGGCAGCTGGGACACCAAAATCCCTTTGCTGGAGATTTCTGCAGAGCTACTGAAAACAGCACACATTGCTCTGACTGCTTATTTAAAGGAGGTGATAAGCCTGGAGGTCTTATTAGGTGAGATGTAATCACACTGAGTTAGAGTCTCACAAGTAGAGTTTTACTGGATCTGTGGAAAAAATATTCTAAAGTGAAGTTTCTGGAAATGCTGGTTAATTTCTTTTATTCCTTAGTGAGAAATGCTATAATTCTTCATTTTAGGTATCGAAAGTTCTAGGGGAAGGAGAGGAGAGTTAGAAACTCTGTCTTGCTATTATGCTGCTCTAAACTTCATACTTCAGAGGAAATAAAGTTAAATAAAGCATTTTTGAAGACCATTTCCTTTTTTCATTATGAATAGGGGAAATAGTTCCTTCTCCTGCTCTTCACACATGCAGCATTGTTAACTACTGCCCACTTGATTGTACAAAACTACAATGAGTGATGCAGAATTAGGTCTTACTGAATTTTGTATGCCTGAGTATTAGGTATTTCTAGCCATGCAATGAAGATAATGGTGTGATCACTATAACTTCCAATCCTGGGACATAGTCCAGTCTCTTGTATTATTTAGCAAAGGTTTTACCCCTAACATGGAGACATTTATTTCTAAAAAGAATTATTCAGCGTTTTCTGTCATACATGTTCTTTCAGAGGTCCCAGAAGCTCTTCCTGTTGACTGTAATAGTTTGTGAAAGTGATCAAGCTTGATAACTTAGCTAATATTTGGGTTACTATTTAGAACTCAAAGAGGATGCTCAGGTTCTTAAAATACTACATCTGCAGTCAAATACTTATCCACTTAAAATTAATTAGCTCTTAGTGTAAATCCTTTGATTCTTAGAGAAAATGAGATCAGATGTCTTTACAAAATACCTTTTTTTCCTGAGCCTCTTGGAGCATTAGAGGGAGTGTAGGAGGCTGTTACCCTTTTTCAGGCCACAGGCAGACCTGGCTCTGCAGTGCAACGAGGTGTTAAAACCTTCCTGTTATCAGAGCTTCGGGAACAAGTGGAGCATGGCTCGATTACAGTTCCAGGAGAGCCAATAAAGCCGCTCTGTCCTGAGCTCGCAGCACAGGACATTAAATGGCAGCCTGCTCCTCGCAGCTGGGCAGAAATAAGCCAAAGATCTCTCGCTGCTTTCTGTAACTTCTCTGCAAAATATTGGAGAGGACTCTGGCTTCCAGCAAATAGCTTACAAAACTGGGTTGCGGGTAGGCAATTGTAGACAGGTCTCCCCGGGTGCCGACATAATCACCACCAACATCTGAACAAATTACACAGATGCTCCCCAAGTTCACTGGTGCAAGTGAGTATCTGCTTTCAGGAGCAGTAACTTCTCAGCATTTGCATCAAGTGACTCTTCCCTAAATGATGCAAGAGACTGGGTTATGTCCCGGAGTTGGGAGTTAAAGCGAGCACACCATTATCTCTGGTACACAGCTAGAAATGTCTCATAGCCAGAATGAGTCTGTCTTTCTCTGCCTTCATTTTAAGAAGAAATAGTGTCCCTCAAAACGGCATTTTTCAATTATGATTTCAAGATGTAACCACTGATGGTCTGGATCAGGTACAAATCCTTGCGACAAAATCCACCAGAATGATCTGGTAGGTTGAGCACTGTTTATACAGAAGAGATAGTGAAATATCTGACAATCTGACTCTCAAGATCAAAACAACTGCGTGAAAGCATATTTTTATTTATTTCACACTGTGAAAATATTCATTTGTGTACAGTTTTTATGCCATATTGTTCTCTGGTATAAGTTACTGCAGCTTCGTTTTGGGCAAGTACCGATTTAATGAATTTTTTTTTTTTTAACATGTATTTTTGCCTATTTCAACATACTTTTGTTTCTCTGCTGGGAACTGCAGATCCTATCTGCATGCAGACTTGCCTCCACATTTTAAGTCAAGTGTCACTAAAGTCACAGATTCTAAGTCGTTTTGTGGAAAGCTGCAATATGTTGACTAATTGTTCTTTTCCTGCTAATTACAGGAGGGGAAGGTAAATTCCACGCCCTTTCTTTGGGGAGACAGGAGTGGGATTTGGAGAAGGAGCAGTTTGCCTGTGGTATCCCTCTATAATATGCGCCAAATTTTAATGAAATTGCACTGAAAATGAACTATCCCATGGTGTGTTGGGAAGTGCTGCTGGTGGACTCTGCAGTGCTCAAAACTGAGCGGTAAGGGGGCCACCTGCACTGCTGTAATGGCCACTGCCCCTGACTCGGCTGCCCATGTACCTGCAGGACGTAAAGCTAATCCACCGGCATTAGCAATTTAGGCAGCCCCTAATTTCCCTGCTTCCCACGGGGAAACTGAGCTGCTGAGGCTGGAGGGGCTTTGGCACATCTTTGCCATCTAGTTAGCCCTGACTCTAGCCTTGAGAGAGGGGAAACAAACATCACAACAGCCGTGGCAAAACAGATCTTTTCTGGAAATGATGGCTAGGAAAAAAAGTGGTAATATTGTCTGCAGAGCCATGCAAACTTATTCTGATAAAAATTTTTGGTAAATTTTGTTTTTTTCATATTAAGCTGCCCAGGCAGGTTTATAGATGTGCCTTTGCAGGAACCAGAATAAAAGAGATTGCTCTTTGCAGATTCTAAATTATTATTTCCTTTGATCCATGTGAGTTTGTTTTGTGTTTCTTCTTTTTTTTTTTTAATTTATAGTTATTTGTGCAGTAACTGTTGCACAAACAAGGCAGGAAACATCATTAATCTTATAATCATAGCGAGGAAAAATTTGTAGACGTCTCTTTAGAAAAGCTTAGCATGATTTAATGAGATGCACCACTCTGTGTTGCACTTCAGTGAATATGATATTGGCCTGACTCTCAAAAGTGGGAAATTATAGTGAATAGCACAGAAACCTGTTTCAGAAGACTCCAACCCCTTATCTGCAAGTCTCTGACCTTCGACTGCAGCATTCAGCTGTAGGAACTTCTTTCTGTTTGGACTTCTTATTTATTTACTTATGTTGTATTGTGGTATTATGCTGAATACTTCAAAACATGACCTTAAGATCATGTTGTTTTCTTATTTTTCTGAAGAGTATTGTTATTAAATCATTAACACATTTTTCCCTCATCATGTTTAAATGTGACTCTTTCTCTTCTCTCTTTTTTAGAAATTTCATCTGTTTAAACATTTGTGCTGCAAAGCAGACATCAGACTGAGAACCAACATCTCATGTTTGCACTGCAGTTTGTTTGATTGCTTTCCTCCTATAGTTATATCTTTCATTTGGAGATCTGTCTTTAGTTCACCATTTTATATCACTGATTTTCTGTGTTTTCTTCCTAATTAATTTTGTAATTCATATATTAAAAACTATTTTTTAGAATAGAAGAATAGGGGAAATAAGCTTTAAAAGAAACCAAAACACAAAATAGAACTAAAAGTAACATATATATATATATATATATATATATATAACTAACTAAAAAACACTAGACTAAAATCCTATGCTTCTGTCTCCCAGGAGCTGTACTAGGAACTATTTGTGAGTGTCCTTCTCATTAAATCATACATTCATCCTTTCATCCTCTCTCCTTTTCTCTTCTTAGCACTGTAGTATACAGTAGAGATAATTCGTGCTATATATGTGTATAAAGTATTTAGAATCTAAGGTATGTCTGTGACCACCCTGGCTGGGAGCAGAGTCTCATTTTTATTCAATTAGTTCCCAGACAACGTTAAGATAATATCAAGTCTGTTAATGTATGAAAGAATCAGCGTCACTCTGCTACATAGGAATACAGGCTCTGCCGAGGTGCTCAGACATCCCTCTGGACCCCTGGACCTACCTTTGTCTATTCCTGCACATGTATGGACCCAGTTCTACCTGTGAAGAGACACAAAGACACGTTCCTGCCTCAGGCAGAATAAACTGTACATAAGCTGGCTGCTGGAAGCACTCGGGGTGAACCCCTGGGGAAACGCTGGGGCTTTGTCAGTCGGACCCTTGGTTCACCCAGCGCCTGCACCCGGGGCTGACGCTGTCCTGGCTGTGGTGGTCTTTTGAAATTCTTTTTTTTTTTTTTTAATCGATCTAATAAATCTTTGTGAAATTTTTTTTATAAATTTGGCTACCGATTTGATCATTTATAACAGCACCAAGCATCTTTTTCTAAAAAGGATGGTGAAGAGCTCCCCACTCAGCATGGGCTGTGGTCACCCATTCTAAGATGTGTGCAGTTGCTGTGGCCTGAGTCCCAGCAGAAATTAAGGATGTGCCAGACCTGGTGCTCTCATTATTTACAGAAATTGTTTGGAAAATATTCCTTAAAACCTCCTCACCTCTCAAATTTGGCATTTCAGTGGCTTCATAGAACATGAAAAATACTCAGACAAATGAGTATTTGGATTGTCTGCTCACACAGCTGATTTTTGCAGTCTCTTACGCTTGTGTTATTTCCTGAGGAGCAATCCTTGACAGCTGTAAGGAAGACAAGCCTGTGGAGCTGTGATTCCTACCCCTGCACCTCTCAGTGGCTCTGTGGGAGGGAGCATGTTGAAGTGTCCCTGTACTCCTCCTGCCAGTGTGCCAGAGAGGCCTGGCAGACCAGTCACCCATCTGAAGCTTATGGATTCCTATCCCATACCAGGGCAGAACAGAGATGCACAGTCCTCCTTTCATGGGGTTGGGTATTAAAAGATTCACCCTATTGCTGAATTTTGTAATTATGTAACCAAGTGCTTTTGCCTTCCCCAGGAGTGTGATTCCAGTGGATGAACTCAACCATACCAACAGAGTTATTCTGAACTTACAGAGGTGTGACAGAGTTAATAATGGATCAGTATTTCTGGGTCTCTGTAGGCAAATAAAGTAATACAGTTGCAGTGCTAATAATGATGGTCTGTCTAGTATGCCAGTATTTGATGTATTTAATGAATTTAGGAGATAAATTCCATTGAAAGAAATCTGTGTTGCAGAAATTGTGACCATTTAGGTCAACTGGCTCAAGAGACAGATGTTGTGAGTAAAAGAATAATTATTTCTCATAGACAAATTTCTTGATACAAGTGCAGGCATTAAATTATCTGAGTATTTTCCTGATGTAAAAGCAATCCTCTCTCCTACAAGAGAGAAGTGATTCTGTAGTAAAAAATAAAATAGCTCTTGGGTTCCTTAAACCTCACAGGACAAATTTCAGCCAAGCATGAACTTTTACTGCTCAGTTGTAGACCTTGGAAGAGGGGCTGGTAATGGAAATAGCAATGGAGAATATTTTAGAGTTGTGAATGGAGAATATTATGGATTCTCTGTGCCTTGAAATTTTGCACGTGTGGGGAATTGCAAGATTGGTGTATCTGAAAAAGCAGCATTGCCTTTTGCTATTTAGAACAGCAGACTCCAACAGAAAGTGAATACACAATTCCAGAAAGATCATAAAGAACTATAGTTACTTTTGTCCTTTTTGGTGGGGAAGTAATTTTGGTGCAAGAGTAACAGTGTTTCCAAATGTTTGTAGGGAATGGCTCATCACTGAATAACCAAGTTCTTGAACTGTGCACTCGGTTCAGAAAAATTTTTGAGGACTTTTTTTGTTAAGGACTAATACAGCAGCAAATGTTGCTTTCAGTCCTTGTGATGCTTTCATCAGAGAAATCTCTAGGTGAATAAGAATGATACTCAGCAGCAGAGTTTGTTCTATAAAGAAAAAGAGGGCCTTAAACTACCAGTTGATACTTTGATTTTTACATTTTGATGTATGAGGAAAGGACTTTCAAATAGATTGGTCCCTTTTACATCATGATTACTATGGTAATCCTCTTGTGGTGTGCCTCTTCAAATTTTAAAGATAGCGCTAACATGATTTTAATATATTCAGTGCTTTATAGATTACATCAGGCTTGCTAAAGAGCTAGGTAAGAGCTCAGGTAAAACATGACATTAAGTAGTGCAAAGCCATGGATTCCATCCTACACAAGGCAACACTATGGCCCTGCCCAGACACTTTCTCCTCCTCCTTCCCCCACCACAACAGATCATTATGCTGGATTCAGTCATTTATTATTTTCTTTTCTAAATAGGAAGCAATCACAGCAAAACATGCAGTGACTCGTGTTCAGAAGAAGATAGTCCTCGAACAATCATAAATAACCTTTCTCATCCCAAAATATTGGGTAGCTGCTGAAGAGGACTCCAATCACAACATGAAATCTTCTTAAAATATTCATTAAAAATGTTTTATCTAGAAAGACTTGACAGTCACTATGGCTGGGATATTTGTATTGCAACTTTCCCCTCCCTGTTGTCCCTGTCATGGTGTACAATTTTCAACTGGTTTAAGGGAGCAGTCCCTATGGAACTGATGTTATGGATAATTATTAGGAGAGCTTACACAGTGTGAGTACTTCCTGTGTGACTGCTCTCCAGCATGGAAAAGTTGGGGGGCCTTCTGCCTGTATTGTGTGTTCTGTATCATCTGATGGATGTCCATGAAAGCAGATGGCATTCAGCATAGGTTACAACTGTGCTCTCCAGTCATGGGTTGGGTGTTGACCATGGTTTATTTATTGACACAGCTAGGCCTCAAAGGGATAGGAGTATCCATTTGGGAAGAAGTCCAGAACTCCTGAAAGCAGATCTGAGAAATATGGCTGAACAGGCTGCTTCTGTCCCAGTGCATTTGTGATTTAGCAGTATGAGCTGTGTTTATTTTCTCTGTGATGTCTTCTGGGATTTCACATACCCATATGTTTGTACTTTTATTTGGCTACTGGGGGTTATTCTGGTGAAATTCAGGAACTGGTTTCAGTGAAAATAGTCCTGGATATCTTGCTGAGTAATTTTTGGGGTGGGTTTTTTTGGTTGTGGTTTTTTTTGGGTGGGTTGGTTGGTTGGTTGGTTGGTTGGTTGGTTGGTTGGTTTTTTGAGGGTTCCGGTGGTTTGTTTTTGTTATTGCTGCACATATTCATTAGTTTAACAGCTTTTACAGATCTCTAAAAGGGAAGGAACTGTAACAGTATAAAAAGGGGTTATTCCAGTATAGGTAATTCTTCTGTTTAGAAGAAAAGGAAACCAAGCATACTGTATGCATGAGAGTCCATGACTTCTTCCTGCTATCACATGTCTCTTTTTAGGAACATTTGAGTTTTGTCCCAAAGCAGAACTTGCAGGAATCTAATTTTTTTCAAAGGGCATGCTATAAAAGATGCTTCTTTAGTCATATTCATCTTGAACAGCAGGAATTTGTGTTTTCCTCTAGCAGTTCTCTCCATTACTGATTCCCTATATCAGACTGGTTGCTTGGATAGCTTTGAGGAAGACGGGAATGAAAACATTAACTTTTGGATCTGTGTTTTTTAGTCCCAGCTGTGTGTTATTTCCTTGCATCCCCAAGGAGTTTCATAAGGAGAAGAGAGCTGATGTACCCTGGTTTTTGTTCATATAGAAAGATTAACAACTTGCTTTCAAGGGTGTAAAATATTCTTTTGTGTTCTAGAAAATGTTGTAGAATATTAAAACTCAGGTACTTTCAGGCTGTTAATCTTGGTATCCAGATTTTACAGGTTTTCATTCCTAGTTGTAACTGCAAAAGAGCTTAGTTGCAGAGGTTAAAAAATAGTTAAAGGCTCATCTGATAAATGGGTGTAAGGACTAGAGTCATAAATCTTCAGTCTGCCAGAGAGAAGGTAAAACTTGTCAGACTGAGCATGGAAATGCCAGATCTTCAGATAGTAGAGTTGGCATTTGCCTTTCTGACAAAAAAGAGATGCAATTGCAATAGTAGGAGGATTTTTACTGAAAGTGGATATTTCAGAAGCAGGTAAGATGACCAGGGTTTTTTTTTGTTTGTGCCTATTTGGTACAAACACACAAATTTGGCTCAAACAGCCATTATTAAAGAACTTACTTGCAGGACATAACAGTTAGGCTTCTTGCTATAGGAAGTATGTAAAATCTCCCGTTCTCTTCATGTATTGGGGGAATACTCAGAGGATTTTGAGTGCACAAGTATGCACTCAGCCCATTGTGTACTGTGGGGAACGGGGTTTTCAAGCTGTTTGCTTCTTCTTGCCAAGCAAAACATAGTTGATTTAAAACAAACAAAATAATTCCAAACAACAATAAAAACCATGCCAGCTTTGCAACTAGGAATCGTCTAGTTCTTGCAGTATTTCTTGTGTTAGCACCTATTGCCTGGTATACTAACTCTAATCTACCCATCTAGAGATATGTTCAAGCTTGTTCTTTCTACTCATCCTGAGAAAATACTTCATGAACTTCACTGGCTTGAGTCAGGTATTTGATTGTCTCTAGGTAAAAGACTTAAATGCAATGCCAATACTTTTTGAAATACCAGCAGTCCTGTTGTGCTGAGTGCTGCTGCTCATTGTCACCATTCCCCAGAGTGGTTTTTGAAAGTAAGTCATCCAGTCAGACACCTGTTTATCATGCAGACAAGCTGACCTCCTGTGTCATACCACCTCTTGTTAGAAATAAAGGTCACTTGAACACAAAGTTAAATTCACTGTGTGTAAGCAGGAATGATGCCCTTGATTTAAGAGGAAGGTGTGTGCATTACAGCAGTGATAAATGTGTCCCTGAGAGTCACCCTGCCTTAATGCAGAAGTGAAGTTCCTCCTTACCAACAGAACAATAAGTGATCATCTTCTCACTGCACTGAGCTGGAGACCTGCATAAGGAAATTGTTCTGGTTTTCAAAACTAGAGGTAGAACTGCTACCTGAAAATATCAGGTCAAATGCATCTGTAATGGAAACACTAGGCAGTCTTTAGAGACACAGGAAGGCACTGAGGCACATTTCAATAAGTCACACTTTGGTGTTGCTCGCCTGAGATCATTCAAGCTCCAGAAAAACTGAACTGAACAGATGCTGAGTCCTTGACTTAAATTAATTCTGCTCAGATGAATGTACTGTACTCTACTTAAATAGGTGTCATTAAGCACCTTTCACAGCTTTTTAGCAGGTGTTAAGCACAAAAAATAGATCAGTTGAAAGAAAGGGAGAGATAAAGAGTAAATTTGCTGTGGAGTGTTTAATGTCTATCCAGTGTTGTGCTGAAGCCCAAAATGGCTTCACTTCAGAGTGCTGCAGATGTCTGCAATGCTCCAGTGTGCTTCTTCCAACTGCTCTCATTTGCAACCTTGCTTGTGTCAAAGATAAAAAGCTATATAATGGTATTGCTTTAGCTCCACTGGAGTCAACCACAAAATTTGCATGGACTTCAACAGAAACTAGACATAAACCTAAGGGTCATCTAAAACTGGCAAACAGAATGGGGTACTAAACTGAATTCTAGAGCTGCAGGCTTTTTCTCCATTAAGATGGGGACTGGGAAGTACATTGGTAGCTCTAACAAAAGCTCTAGATTGGTAAACCTTATTTTTTCTTTTTTAATCTGATTAGAAACATAAGATA
This sequence comes from Agelaius phoeniceus, assembly GCF_051311805.1. Taxonomy (NCBI): domain Eukaryota; kingdom Metazoa; phylum Chordata; class Aves; order Passeriformes; family Icteridae; genus Agelaius; species Agelaius phoeniceus. Next base: position 92,055,895 of record NC_135267.1, on the reverse strand, counting down.
TTTACTTTGTTATTGAGATTATTATCAAAAAAACTGAGAGGAATGCCTCTAGAGAAGAAATACATCTAGCCTCTAGTAGAAGATTAATAATAAACTCCAATTTACCATTCCTCCCTCAAACCTAAAGCAATTTTTCCATTGCAATGGACTGGTTTTCATTAAAGCAAATTCAGAAATTCAGTCATAATAAGAAAACAGGTACATATAAGTGCGGATCTGACTCATTTTGCACAAAAAAACCCCAACCAAGCCTGTCCCCCCCTAAAGCAGAAAAAAAGAGAGAAAACTTTGATTCAGTTGTATGATTTATAGGAAATGAAATTATGTGTGTTGTCAAAGAAGTGCCATTTGGTAGCCTATAACACCAATCTATATAACACTATGATACTTATTGAAAAGCCATTACCTGAGATGTGTTTTTACTACCCTCTCAATTAATAACTTGTTGCCAACCATAAGAACCATTTTTATCTGCACACTGACTTAGCAGAATTCTTATGACTTTAAGATTTGGATTCAACATCTAAATCTGCAGACTACTAGTAATTCAGCAATTAGCTTTGAGCTATTGTTTAAATCATATTTAATGAAAATAGTGACAAATTTAACTAGGAGTCTCTTGAGAGATCTGACTCAGTCAATAAAAAAGCCAACGTTATTTCTGATGCCAAGAGCAGATGATTTTCTCTTGTGAGAGATCTGGGGGGTTTTTTTCTGATTTATAGAAGTTGGTGTGAAAGCATCTCTTACAGATTGCACCTAGTTGCTGTTTTGTAAAGGCAGCTAAAAGTTTCTATTGCTTGTGATAACAAACACTGAATTTTGTATTTCTGTAAACAAAAAAAAAACCACAACACAACCTTATATAATGTTTGTTGCAAAATGGCAGTTATATAAGTTTTTTTTATAAATATAATCATGAATATTGGTGTGGAAAAATATTTTTGTTTTGTGACTAATTAAGTGGCACCAAGCTGTCTGTCTGTCTCTGCTACAAATTCATTAATGAGGTTTTGCAAGCTATGGTGCATATTGGTGTTGTTAAAAAAAACAAAAGTGCCTGTATTGTTAGTTGCCTGTAAGTCAGTCTGATCAATGTGTGACTGTGTTAGCTGGCATGTTTGTTCACACGAGAGCAAAGTGACTTTGTACAGTCTATATTTTATTTTTGAGCTACAGGACAAGTCCATAAAGTACCCAAGTCCTCTGTGGTGGTGATGTACTCTCAATGTAGCAGTTTAAGCTGATAAGAAATGATAATTTGTGAAGTCCTTTGTAATTTGTTTAACTCTTTGCATGCATTATGTGCATGCAGCCAGTTTATTTGTTGTGTCAAATAGTAGTAGGAAAGTTTTACTAGCAAGGGAGCTGGATTTCCTTGGTGTAAACTCATATACTTGAACAGCTGAATGTTTCCTGTGCTTCAAAATTACTTGTGCAAATAAAACAAACTAACAAACCCTCTAGGGTCCCATGGGTAAGGGCCAAGGATGGGAAAGGTCTTTTCCTTTCCATTGCATTAGCACCAGGGTGAGTCTCTGCGAAAGCTCTACAGGAAGATGAGCATTTTATATGAAGGTTCAAGAAATGCCTTTTTCAATGTTTTTGTCAATTTCACTGAGATGTTCCTACCTGTAAGACTCTGAAGTGTTTCAATCTGAAGTACACCCCTCTATCAATATATCTTACTTTAGTCCTCTTGACTGTCACTATAATCATTAACAATCAAATAATTTATGAAGATTTGTATTTAGTTCTGGTATCTTTTGTGAAGAAGCTTATAGGTTGGACATGTTTTGATGGTGAGGTTGGTGTTGTTTATATTCAGGCTTTTTGTAATTAAGGAGCTTCTGAAATTGGGAAACCTTGAAATTGAATTCTATGGACACATAATAGGATGCCATATGACAGCTGCAATGGAAGTTCTCTTATTCCATGACTTCATGAAATGATGAAATTGTCAGAACTTTTTAAAACTTTCATCTTGGCTCTGCAATAGTGGAAAATGAGAAAATTCAATTTGAAAAATGAAAATGCAGGAATAAAAGTCTCTGATAGCAGATTCCTATTATCTTTGTCCAAGTAATTCCACATGTAATAAAGAAACCTTAAATTGCTTATGAAGAAAAGGTGAAACTTTTTGTACTATCTCTAATGGAAAAAAAAAATCATAATAGCATTCTTTTAAATGCATTAAGAAAATTGTATAGCTCCAGTTAACCTTATAGATATGTAATAGACATGATTTAGGTGCATCTGATGAGACTAAAGAGAAAAAGCCAAAAAAGAGGGTGCAGCCTGGATAAGTCAATAGGCACTGTGTTGTTGGGAATACCGTGAAAGGTCCTCGACCATCTCTTCTCTCAGTGCCTGATGTCCATCTCTTTCAGGACTGCTGATCTAGCTCACCATGGGGGCAGCTGACCAGCCTGGACCATGGAACTAGTCTAAAATGATCCTTTTAACACTCCATTCTTTCTTTGGCTTTTCTTTTGAGGACCATGAGGGGGAATGATGGACTGCTCAGGGTGGCACAGCAAAGAAAATTGTAAAATGAAGCTTTCAGGTAACCTGTGTCTCTAACAGGAATAATCTGTTTTGCAGATTATTTTAATTTATCTTAATTTAAGTTGCTACAGAAATGTGGGGTCTTTCGAACAGCACAAGTTATCTCAGTCTATAGCTAAACACAGTTCATATATCAGGTTAAGACAAGGCTCTTATCTGTTTTTGGGGTTTTTTCTTAACAGTCTTATAGCTGAAACGAGAGTTTTCCATTCTATTTAATCTAGAAAAATGAAGGTGTTTACATAACTTTAATTTTTCCCATTCTGTACACTGAGAGAGCACTGAAAATAAACTGTATCCAGGCTTTTGTACATGATACACCAAAGTAAAATGAACAGCCAGTGCTGCAACTCTGTATCCACCAGCTGGCTGTGCCCACTCCCAAGGCAGTGACCTTGAGCTGAGGATGCACTGAACACCTCGGGCTGGGCTGGTGCTGACTGTGTGAGCTGTGTCACTGTGAACAGGAGGGCCCAGTGATTCGGTACTGAGGTATGGAAACACCATTATTCCTCTGTTTGTCTGCTCTGTGATGCAGCCTCAGTCTGGCAGCTGGAAGTAAGGGTGGTTTCCTAACTATTTTCAGGCTGTCCACTGAAAGGACAGGCTGGGACCATGGGCTTCCCTGGGCTGCTCTCTCACCTTCTGCACCTTCAGGAGCTGCCTCCTCTTCCACAGGCCATGCCTTCAGCTGATGGAAGCTACGGTCTGTTTCTGTCCAAATCCACTCCTTGTGCGATGAGGGGACATTGTAAACTTCCTAGTGAGAGGAATCCCCCTAATGTCCAAGTGCAGACTTAAAATGAGGAAAAGAGCTTGGAAGCTCTTTATTTTATTTAATTTGTAATGGCTGTGACAAACCAACTGCTTGAATTAACTGTTCTCTTGCCTCGAAAATTTAACCTGTTTAATTTACCCAAGCAGTGAAACAGGAGAGAAAAAGTAACACCTCAGGTCTCTGCTAAGGTCATGTTATTGTGCCTCTGGAAATACCCAGCTGGACAGAGTTGGTATTTCCCAAGGAGCTTCTGCTGACTTGTTTTCAGCTCCCACAGATGTTCAACAGAGGAAATTTCCCCATTTTCCTTTCAATGCTTGAATGTGCCGCTGTGTTAAAAAGAAAAATAAATTACTGTTAACACATGTAATGTATGCCTGTTATATGTGTTTCAGAAATTGGCTTCTCAGTTGCCGTTTTGACGCAAAGTTGTAGTCACTGGAGAAATTAAGTGTCCTAGAAGTAGACAAAAACTTAACTTGATAGTCCCAGATTTGCTTAGAGGAGAGAGGAAAGACAGGATATAATCGTTTGAAATACCAGGGAAGATCGTCCTCCTTCTAACCGACACATATTCCTGCAGCTGAGGATGAAATTTTAACTTGGGGAACGCACGCATAAATATCCAGGACATAAAACAAATAATAAATCATCCCCTTCGTTGCAGGAAGATGATAACAAGCATTTCTTTTCCAAAGAAGCATGCCACAGCAGGATCAATTTGTTTGTGAAGTGTATGGATAGATTCTTATGGTGTGAACTTTGTATAAACGGGGGAAATGGCTTCATGTTACATCATATTGATGTTTTTGAAGCATCTCTCTCATCGGATGATTTGAAAGCATCTCTTTCAACGCTTCCTGCCTCCGAGACGAGCAGCTAGATTAATCTTTATTCTGTCATAGATGTTTTGTGCTACCTGTTGCGAGCAAGCTGAGTCCTGCGGACGGCGGAGAGCTCGGAGCGGCACCGTGCCCAGGGCGGGCTGGGGGCGCCGGAGCCTCTCGTGGGACCGCGCTCCGGAGGCGAACAAAGGGGCCGCCAAACCCATCACCAACAGGTGCTGCACAAGAAACAAACTTTTTCTGGGATACTACTCAGAGTTACCAAAGGGAAGCGATCCCTCGGCCGCTCCGGGGAAGAGGCAAACACCAAAAAATCCCCAGGTCCGCAGAGGGTCGGAGAAGAGCGGGACAAAGCGGCGGGAGCCGGCAGAACGTGGCGTGCTCCGGGCACTGCGGGGAGCGCGGCCGCGCACCCGCAGCTCCCGCGGCGCCGCCCGGCCGGGCCGGGCACTCCCCCACCTGCGGCCGGCCCTGCCCGCGACCCGCCCCGGGCCCGGTGCGCGGGGGGGGAGCCCGGGGGCGCCCGTTTAACCCCTTCGCCGCTGGCGGCTCCGGAAGCGGCGGCGGCGGCCCCGTGGGGCGCTGTGTCCTGCGCCCGGGCGGGGAGGGGTGGCGGCGCGGGGTGGGGGCGAGCGCGGCGCGGGGGGGCGGCGGCGGGAGCCGCTCCCTCCTTGCCCAGCCCGGCCCGGCAGAGGCGGCAGGAGGAGGAGGAGGAGGGCGGCGCAGAGCGCAGACATGGCGGCCAACATGTACCGAGTGGGAGGTATGTGGGGACGCGGTGGCGCCCGCTCGGAGCCCCCCGCGGGCAGGGCCGAGGGTCCCGCCGGGCCGCGGGCCGTGCGTGCCGCGCCGGGGCCAAGAGCGGCGCCCCGGCCCCTCGGGCTGGCGCGGCCCCGAGCGGGGCGGCCGGGCCCGGGCGGGCGGCGAAAGGAGGCAGCCGGTCCGGCGAAGGGGCGCCGGGCCCTCGGCGGGGCGGAGGACGGAGGTTCCTCCCCCGCCAGCCCCGTGCGCCGGGTGGGAGCCCGGCCCCCGCCGCCGAGGAGGAGAAGGGCAGCGCCGCCCTCCGCGGTGAAGGGAAGGGGGGAGCGGCGCCGCCGGCTCCCAGCCCCCGCTCCGCGGCGCGGGCCGGGCACGGCCGCCCCTGCGCCTCGCCTCCTTCCCCGGAGAGCGGCGGAGGGGCCCCGCGGGGCGAGCCAGGGGCCGGCTGCTCGGCCCTGCGCCCCCGGGCCGGGCCGGCCCCGCCGCGGCCTGGCGGGCCCTGCCGGCGCGGTGCGGTGCGGGGCCGTGAGGGCAGCCCGAGCCCAGCCCGGGGAGCGCTCCCCTCCGCGCCGCTCCCCTGCCCCCGCGCCCGCCCTCCCGCTCACGGCGGAGTTTCTCCGCGCCTTCCTTGGTCTGCCGGGGATAAATAATTAATCCGGCTGTGTAACCGGGGGATTTCTGTCAGCTTCCCTCGCTTGCCGCCGTGACCCCTGAGGAGCGCCCTGATACGTGACTGCTTGCCGAAGGGCGGGGGGGAGAGGGCGTTTAGGCTGTGAAAAACACGGCAAACGTTTGTCTTCCCAGCCTGAGCCTGGGGAAAATGACACGGATAACTTTGGCTCGCTCTCGGAGGGAACGAACGTGGCAGTGTGCCCAGTGCTGTGGCTCAGGTGCACCGCTCAAGTTAGGTGTGCAGTACTGGGTACTCAAAAATCGCTGCATCCTCCTGCTCTCTTAACAGCCTGAGCTGAGAGGAAGGATGCCTGGAAATGAGGGGTGATAATGTCACCCCTCATTTCCATGCATCTCTTTCTGGTAATGTTTTGAGATGTGCTGATAGAGCCACAAATCTTCCATCTGGATGCTCCTTCATTAGGACACTTAGATTGTAGTCCCATCAGCCTTTACTCATGAAAGTAATCCTTCTCTGAGCAGGTAGCGGGTAGGGTTTACCTCTTAGGTCACCAATTCTCTTTTTTTTCGTTGTAATCTTAATGAGCAATTGTGAACACTACCCAGAGATCATATTCTTTCATTAGAACTTCCTGAAATTCTTTTTCATTGTATTGTAGTGTCAAAGTGTTGCAGAAGACTTTCATATGTTATTATAGTTTCTCGTCCAATTTTTAAAAATAAAGTTTGCAAGGTGCACGGTGAAGAAGTCCAACATCAAATTTAAAGTGTGGTTGACAGTTGATGGGTACTTTTTCATTGGACAAAAACAAGTTTTCAAAAAACTATTGAAGGAAATGTGCTGCTTGTCAATTCTTTGTATGTTGCATGGGAGTAGCTTTCAGGACATGAGTAAATTTTCATTCAATCTGTGAAAATATTTTTATATTAATCATGCTGAAAGAGACATTGTCCTGCAAGATCCTTGCTAATTTCATGGCAATTTCTGCTTAATATAGTTTGCATTTTACTGGATAGAGATAACAAGAGCAAGTATCATAAAACATAGATTACTCATTGGAACAACTGTGCTGCCACAGCACCTGATAATAAATATGATGTGTCATCTCTTATAGAAATGTTAATCTCCATAATATAGAAACTCACTAAAGTGCTCAGGTCTTAAATCTTCCTCATTTATTGTGAGAAGTTGCTCCTTCCCTATCAAGATTTATGAAGTGTGTGGATTACTGGATTACAGTGTGAGCTTCAACACAAACCATTTAACTTTTTTCCAGCATGGTTGTTAAAGCAGGTGTAGTGCAGTTAAAACTAGAATTTAGGAACAAATTATATTAAATCTCAGCGTAGAAGTACATCATGGTCCCAACGTTTATGAAGAAATCTCAGCCCTTTGAAAACTTCTAGGTTTAGAAGAAAAGTTTTGCACTAATAATGATAGGTCTTTACATAACTTTTGGTATTTCAGTGACTTTTCTTTTTTTTCCTTGCAGATTATGTTTATTTTGAAAATTCTTCCAGCAATCCATATCTCATTAGGAGAATTGAAGAACTTAACAAGGTACAAATATCTAAGATTCTTTCTTAACCTTTGGCAACAGTCAAAGTGTGCTTGTTAAAACCTGAGATTTTTACTGTAGTAGGGGTTTCTGGTGGTTACTGAAAACTTGCTATGTGATGTCCTCTAATTCTGCCCTGTTACCTAAGGAAACAACCAATTCCTGGTGAACAGGATTACTCTGCTGCAAAAATTTTCTAACAAATTTCATAGAATTCTTGGAGAAATGAATGAATTTAATTCTTTGGCTGACAGTGACACTGTGAATCCATCTGGAATGACAGCCATCATGTAATGTGTCTGCTTTTAGATAGACATCTGAAGAGTTGGAAGGTGCCAGGGAGACTTTGCAGTGATCAAATGACAGAATATGTGACTTCTGTGGCTGTCTATTGCTCTGCCTATTGGCAGCTGTGAATGAAGAATGGGCTTTTGAACAAAGTGCAGACTCTGTTCTCTGTCTCTATCCTGTGTGTATTTTTCTAAAAAATGGAGGCTCTATTGACTGTCATTTTTGGGGAAGTCATGATTATTTTTCTTCATTCTGACACTACTAAGAATAATGTTGCATTTCTATGGGATTTTTTTATTATTTTTAATATTTTTGTGGTTTTTTTTTTTTTTTTACTTTTCCCTCAAGCAGTATTAAAGCTTACTGATGTGTTACATCAAAAGTTAATTGTTAAAATTCCCATCATGATGTAAGTAATGATTAAGATATTTTTTCCCCAGTGGTTAGAAAGTAAATGAAAAAATTGGTGACCTGCAAGTGGTTTTCTTCTTATTAATGAAACACAGCACTATGCCATAGCAGACATCAACCACATTAAATGTTAGTGCTGTCCAACACAACATCCACTGAACTTGTGCATGGCAAATAATTTTTGACTTTTATTGGAGAAGAAAATTTTTTATTCATGGTAATTGACATGATTCCAATCATGTATTGAATGTAATGTTTATTATCTTTAAACTGCACTGCTATAATTTAATCTTGCTCATGCAGGGTAAAACAGAGTCATGTATTGATTTTTTTTTTCTTAAAAGAGAGGTTGGAGGTTGTAGTCCAGACATCTTGAATGTGAATGGTTTGCTTTTGTGTGTTAAAGATATCAAGCAAATGTGGAGATGTTATGTAAATATGTAATGAAATGCTTTGACTGTTGTTCTACCAGGGACAATATTTTTTTTGTAAGAAACTTTATCAAAACGTTATACTTTTCCGTATTAAATAAGTAACTCAAGGTAAAAAAAAGGAGGAGTATGCAGTTCTTCAAATATTAGTAAATTCTTTATAGAAGATCATGGTCCCTATAATGAGTCATGAAAACAACACTGAACTAAATAAATCTTTTATTTTAGGATCTGTTGTGACTTTTTCAAATAAACTTTTCAAAAGTCTTTCAAAAAGATTTTTTCAATAAATGCTATATTAAATGAGATTCTGAAAAAATGCTAGAGTACTTTGAAATATACATTTCTGTCTAAAGCTGGATTATAAAGAAATGTTCACAAGATTCTGACATTTCTGAAGTATTCTTATGTTAACATGATACTGTCATTGTACCTCTGAACACCTGAACAAAATAGAAATTCTGAGGACTCAATAATTGTAGTTAATCCTCGTGTCTGGTCTGAAATTGGTACTGGCCTCTCTCCAGAAGATTTTATTTATTGGGGTAATTCTGTTGATTTCAGCTTGACTGATCATGTGAGAACTACTGACATGAGGGAGCACTCTGAGCAGAGAGCATTTAATTTGTTTTACTCAGCTGAAGAGGGATGCATCCTGACTTGATTTTCTCTTTCTTTTGTAGACTGCCAATGGGAACGTGGAAGCCAAAGTGGTGTGTTTTTACAGGCGAAGAGATATTTCTAACAGCCTTATAATGCTTGCAGATAAGCATGCTAGTAAGTAGATGGGATAGGGCATTTTTCCTTATTAACACAGCCTGCTCAATTTCTGCAGCTGCTTAAAATTGCAGGTTTTTTGGCATGTGAAATATATATTTATTAAGCATTTATTAATATCCAGTTAGTTGCTTAGTATTGTCTGATAATCTCCTGCTCCTATTAGTTGCTTCTGGGAATTAAGTTAAGCTGTATCCATGTGATTGAGACTGTGCATCTGGAAAAGAAAAAAAGTATGTATCATTTCATCTGGAAAATACAGCTGCATTTCTTTTTTTATGTCAAAAGTAATTCTTAGTTGTAAGTTAATTTAAGCTTAAGAGTACTTGTGATTATTTGATGTGACTTTTTTGACTTAGACATAAACATGTATTGCTTAATGTAAAGAATGAAATTTATCACTGGGGAATGAAAATCACTGGAGATTGTAAAAGAGCTGTTATGTGCATTTATGCTAAATGTAAATATTAGTCAAAAATAGTGGGAGTTGTGTTTTTTTTCTATTTTGTTTCCTTTTTTTTTTTTTTTCTCAGAAAAACAACAAGTGGTAATAGGTGAAAAAAGCTGCATTTTTCAACATGAACCTAAACTTTTCTTGGTATCTGCCATTTGGTATACAAGTGAAATATCATAATGTTCCATAATTTTTTGATGAGAAATATAATTCTGAAGAGAAAAAATGCAATTCTGAAAATATAATTCAGAACCTAAAAATCTGAGATGAAGACAGTAATTTGCAAAATACTCCAGTCATATTTGTAAATAACTGAAATGTGAAGTGTGTCAACATCCCTTAAATTTCTTGCCATATGCTATTAAATACCATTTTGATTGTATATGATGCTTGAGTTTTCAAAATGATCTGTGAATAAGTTACGTAGGGGTTATAAATACCAACTTTTTTATAAAATAAAGTAGAGATTATCTAATGTCTTTCAAGAGATTCTCTTGAAAGGCGTTAGATAATGCCAACTTTTTTTTGCAGATATATCTTGGTGTAATTAGGTGTTTTAAAAATACCCTGCAATTTGTTTAATGTCCAGCTCTGGTAATTTTGCTCATCCAGGTATGGTGAGTAAAGAGAAACAGCAAACCTTTGGATTTTGTTTTATTCTTTTATTGATCTTAGAGAAGTGGGGGTGATTTGAGTACATAGTATGAAGTACTAGCTTGATTTTTATAGGAAGACAATCCATCTTGCTTATGTACTAAGAAAATGATTTAATGTTTTGTTACATGGTTGGGTACACTCTATAGTTATTTGTGACCTATTTATGATCATGATCACCAGCCCCCACAATCATTAGTCTTTTTAGTTCTTCCAGATAAAATGTGTTGAAACACAGAACTTTAGGTGAGCTTCACTAAACTTTGTAGCACTTTTTTTTGTTTTTCTTTTCTAGTGGAGGGCACAAGAAAGTAAGAAAATGATAACAACTTTACTGGAAATACTTTTTTTTCTAAAATTTGATTTTTAAAACAGGAAGCTTGTAATTTTTTTTTTAGTTGGCTTATCTTTTAGAAAAGGGCATGTTAGTCCTGTGGGTATCATTCAATCTGCAAAAGTGAGTAAAATTTTTCTATTTCCTTTTTGAGTTTTAGATTGCCATTTTGTCAGCACTTCGATAGAAAGGATTTGTTGATGGTCTGTTGCTGTTCTCCTATAGCATACTAAGGGTTTGTTGGTGTCACTAGGAGTGCCATGGAGTCTTCCATCTTTTTTTCTCTATTGGGATTCTCTTGTGGTTCTGTAGTGAGGAAACAGAAATGTGATTTCCAGCTGGTTCAACAAACATCCTTACAATGCCTGTGTCCACCAGGTTATGAGCCTTCTAACCCAGTGCTCTCAGGAATTATGTTTCTCTATGAACATTTTCTCTGGACACAATGTCTCTGTTTGTTCTGACCAATCTGTGGAATCTGTAGTGCCAAGTTCTCTTAGGAGATGTTTGTTACAGTCACAGGGGACAGCACATAGCGAAGGATTGCTCACCTAGAGCTTCCTATAGCTCAGATGCTCCTATAGAGCAGATGTAGTTAAATGTCAATTCAATTTAAAGGCTTTCATTCTGGGATAACACAATGTTCTGTTGAAAAATATGGTATGTGTAAACAAAATATTTGTATATTTATGAATTGTATGTTTTGGAAATGTTTTATGTAGCTAAACATGTTGACATATCAACACTTCTACCTGGTTTGGTATAAAATAAATGTTAAAAGATACAAGTTTCTTAAGGAAGAGAAACTCCAGTTCAGCCACTGATTTCTCCTCTGTGCCTGTTTGGAGAACTCTTTTAAGTATAAGATCTGCTTGGTCTCTTCCAATGATATTTTGTATTGCTAGCATTTTTTTTTCTTTACGATTGAGAAAACTGGTCTGAGTTATTAATTTCTCAAGATTTTGGCAGTTGGTTGGGGGTTTTTTGAGATGTCAATTTCTGAAGGTTACATTTTGAGATGTAGATATGGTCCCATTTACTAAAAGAAGAAAAGAGCTCTGTAAGAAATATTTTGGAACTTTAAAAAGAAAATTTCAGCAACTTGAAAAAGTTTCAGAATTATTCTAAAGAATGTTTGGGAAACATGAAATAAAGTTGACCTGTGCCTTTATCACTGGTAAGGAGTTGGTATATTGTTTTCCTAGGGTGTTTTTTGTTGTTGCTGTTGGGTTTGTTTTTTGTTTGTTGTTGGTTGTTTGTTTGGGTTTTTAAATTTGGTTGGGATTTTTTTGTTTGTTTCCTTTTGTTTTAAGTTGTCTTCCAAAATGTTTCAAGATATTGAAACAAACTGAGGGAGGGGAAATCAAATTTTCATTAGGCCATTCTAAAATACTCAGGTACGGATTAGTTCTCTTGTTTTCAAAGAATGTCACTAATCTGTGAGGAAATTGTATTGCCTTCTTTCTTTCCCTGGTGTTTCAGGTGGAATTTAATTAAGGAAATTTTTATTTGTCTACCAGCATCATGTATGGCATCAGCTTCGATCTGGGAATAGTTCTAGAAGCTGATGCCATACATGATGCTGGTAGACAAATAAAGCAGCCCCTTAAATCCAGGGATTTGGAATGTTTTATGGGCACTTGAGGACTTTGTATTTTTTCACTGTTGATTTATGTTACTATAAAATAGAGTTTGTGGTAAGGTCAGCTGGAAATACAAACCAAAATACTGTCCAGGATCATCTGCTTGGTCCTGTGCAGCCTCCTGAGCATAGTAAGGGAGTTCTTTTGGGGCGTTAACACTCTCCAGGTTGTTGTTGTTGGTGGTGTTAACTCTCTTAGGTTGTAGTCATCAGCACAGGGTCCCTGTGAGGGGGCTGTTCCTTTCTTGGCATGAAAGAATTGCCCAGCAGCAGAGTAAGGCTTACTGTTGAGGGAAAAGAAGGCAGAGAGATGAGGAGAGGATGGCAGGCAGGACAAGAGACAGATATTGCAACAGACACCCGAGTGCGTAAGCGAGTGAGCTTGGAGAGGTGGGACTGGAACACTCAGCTCATTAAAATGGGTGAAGCAAACATAAAGGGGTGACATAGAGATGTTTCCTAACTCATGGTGTGATTGAGAAATGGCCAGCTGTAGCTGAATCTATAAAATGTAGATGATTCTTTATCTTCAGTAGAATTAATGTAAGTATTTTCGGTCAAGATTTTAATAGCTGTGGAGAGGAGTCTGTGTCAGCTTTGTACCAGCACTGGGTTTGGGTTACAGTTCTTATTTCCTTCTTTTGCAATAGATTGCAAAGAATCATAGCATATCCTGTATCACAAGGGACACATGAAGATAATTGGGTCCAGCTCCTGGCCCTGCACAGGGACCATTCCACGAACCATACCATTTTTGAGGTTTATTCACTACTACTTTCTTGAAGCTGAGTAGGGTGACCTGAGTGCATGATGGCATTTTTTGCAGATCTTTGCACTTTAAATTCTTTATCTGATCATGTGTTATCATGTAATACTGTGTCTGAAGTCATTCTCTTGTTGCAACTCCTCAGCCAGCTTTTGCCAAGTCAACCATCTGGTGAGGATATAAAAAAAATTACTGTTGTTGGAGTCCTTCGTCTTCTGATTTATTAAAGAGGGTTTGTTTCATTTAGGTGTGCTGAGATGCTGACTAAATGCCAAGAATATTTCTGGGCCTGTGATAAAGCCCATGCAGAATGTATTTTTTCTCATTAACAGAATTCATATTCTTTGTGAATGAAACAGTACTCAATTAAAAAAAACTACTCAGAGATATTTGTTTCATATGATGTTGACTGAAATGAAAAGTAAAATGAAATTTTTCTAGATTATGGAAGCTGACAAAAAATCATGTTCAATCTCAGCTGTTCTTTTTAGAGATCACTTACTGGCATTACTTGTTGCACATTTTAAAAACTTTTATTCTTTTGCTCTTGATCAGTCATGTTTCATGTCACATTGCTTTGTAAAATGGTGTTTCTGGTACAGAATTTTTGTATATGATAGATATCTAGGAGGAGAAGAGTCCTGCTTGGGACTCCTGGTTAGACAATTATTAGGGTTGGAAAACACCTCCAAGATCCAGTGTTTGACTGAACACTGCCATGCCCACTGAACTTTATCATCAGATGTTGGAGCCTGTACTCAGTTCTTGCCTTTGTATGACTTTGATGTGTTGCAATCAGAAACAAATCCAGTGTTCTCTCTGTACTTCAGTTTTTTTTGCCTGTAAAGCAATGCTCCTATTAGAAGTTCTTATAAAAGTTGGTGAAAAATATTTAATATGCCAATATGTTTTTATAGTTGCCGTTAAAAGATCTCAAAGTGCCTTACAAATACTCATAGTTTATTTTTTATATAATATCAAGAATGTTCCAGCATTCCTGGAAATGGCTTGATCTTGCAGAGCAGTTTAGCTGCTGCTGAGCCTTCTTACCTTCACTTAAAGGTGATTTATATTTGAGGGGAGGAATATTTTGCATATTGTCTATGTTAACTGCCAGCATTCCAGATGCATCCGAGAGAATGAAGCTGTTAACATTCCATCTGATTTTATTTCAGTAGAGCTGCAGGCTAGCAGGTATCATTGAAGATGTTAAGAAAATGAGCTTAACTTGAGCAGTAGTGTTTAGCAGATTACTCACTGATGTACCCAAAGATACACCAAACTGAAATGTGAATTCCTTTTCGTGTGTCATCAGGTTTTTCAACATATGGTTGCTGTTGCATAGCAATATTTTTAATACTCAACTCCAGGAAAAACACAAGAATTTTTCCTGTCCTCTACAACAATAAAAAAAAGCAATTTAGAAAGTTGTATGAAAAAAGTTATGGGTGTGGAGACCCTTGGGGTTGAGGAAAGAGCTCCAGAGTAAAATGTCTAAAACACCTTGTGTTCTTCAGTTTTCTGTTATCTCAGTCACATATTTGACTCAGTAGAATTCAAAACTTTTATAAAATACAATAGCTGGACTATTTTTGTCCAATCAGACTGTAACACAACCAGAAACTTGGTGGATTTTTTTTCCTTGGTTCTGGTTCTTTTTCATTGTAGTAGTTCTTGTACATCAAACTAAACAAGTTCTCATAAAGGATACAGCGTTTCTTTATGGATACAATAAAGGATACAATCCCTTTTCTGAAAAATTACTTTAAGATGACTTTTCCTGTTACCTAATTCAAGTCACATAATGTCTTCACATAAAAAGTATGTTTTGACTGGAGATTTTATTTGAAATATAAATCGTCTTTTTTTTTTGTTCACTACTTCCCTTGATACCTGTTGTCTTTGCAGCCCATGTTCAGTTAGAAGCATCCTTGGTGAAATGAACCCAAGAGACAAATAATAATTTTTCTACTGCATACAATCAGTTTTCTCTGTCTTGATAATTTTAAATGTTGAAATAATTCATAGTTTCTCTAAAAAAGAAAGTTCCAAACAACAAAATCCACTCCATGGTGAATACTTTTTTGGTCTTGCTTATGGTTGTGTTGGGGGAAGAAAACCAAAACAAAATAAGTCTTTAGAGCTTAAGAGCTCAATTGATATGTCTCTTACAATAGTGTAAGTAACACTTCTATGGAATTTTGTGGCTTTTGGAGAGTTTTCTGTTAGGTTACAGTTGATTTTTTCAATTGCACTTGGTGAGAAGACCTCTCTTGCTTGCTGTTAAGAAAAGAGATCTGTTGATATCACCCTGTGATGAAAGATACTATTTTTCCAGTTGGATAGGAGAAAAAGGAGCCAAGACCTGGAAAGGCAGAGCTGGGAATGAAAGGTAGGAGAGTCTCTTGAATTGTATATAAGGAGGAAGGCTTGGCTGCTAGATATGCCTGAGGAGTGGGTGAGCAGACTTGTGTAACTGGTTCAGTGAGATACTGCCTGGTTAATCTCAAGGCTTCTGTAAATATAAACTAGTGTTTGTTTGCAGCTCAGTGTCCCTGGCGCTGTCATCTCTGTCCACACACACACCCACCCACCCCAAAAATTCGGAGAAAATTAGTTTTGATCTCACATAGTTGCCCTCTTCTCTTTGAGAACGAGACACGTTTTTCAGAAGTCCCTGTCTGTGAGCAGCTCATCAGAAGGCTCTTGGGTTGGTGAACTTAGACAAAACCAAATATAGTAAGCCAGGAAGTTTGGGTTTATAGGTTCCAATGTTGCCTTTGTTGGAATTTTACATGTTAATATTATTTACAGTCATCTGATAGAGACATGTAAACGAAGCAGTAGCAAATTCAGTTTTGTTGTGTTGCTTCTGGAAATCTTGAAGTCTGTGATGTGGGAGAGACACACCCTAGGAGGACCATTTAAGGATGATACAGATAAGAAATTCTTTAATCTTTTATGCTAAGGCACTTATATTAGTCTAACTATCATTTTCACTGAAAATGAGCTTGGGGTTTTTTGTGAGGAAGACATGATCTCTTTGATCTCCTGAGACAAGGGAACATCAAGTTTCCCTTCATTTACCCAAGAGAATGCCATCAGTTGTAATTTATTTGAAAAGGGGGGAGAAAATTAAGAACTTGCTGAAATACAGCAAACCCTGTTGAATACTTCCTTGTCATCAAGGAAAAACTTGTCTCAAGACTCCCAATTATTCTTTTCAAGGGTGCTTTGGGTAGTGTCATAAATTATGTGTTTTCTTCATTTGATTTTTGTTCAAGAACTTGTGAATGTTCTCCTCAACAGGGAAAGCAATAAAGAAGCAGTAATTAGGAGTGTTTTGCTTCTGACAATATCTGAGTGTTCTTTTTGTGACTGACATTTAGAATTAGTAGTTATATTGTCTCATTAACAAGTTTACTGTCAGCCCCAAGTATCTTGTAGAGTTATTAACTTCAGTGTCTGGTCAGGCTCCTCCTTTGGCGCAGAATGGCTTGTTAGATTGTGAATGTTAATGATCTCCTAATGGATGAATGGATTTACAACTAAGTTCATAATTTCAGGAGTTCCTAGCTCTTATGGAAAACTTGCATAAACACATTTTTTTTTCACCTGTGTATGTGTGATCTGCCTTTGGATCATGCGTGGCTTCTCCGCATATAAAAAATTGTCTGCTCTGTACAATTTGTATAACTACATCTGAATTTTTGCATGGACTGAATTTTTGATAGCTAGTAACTGGTAGCTTCATCTTTAAACCTCCAAAGTATAAACTGACAACTTTGGGGAAGCTTGTGTAGGTTAATTTTCTTTCAAATTCAACAATCTTCTTTTTGGAGCACAAAATTTAAGAGGCTTGAATACATTGCTGCCAATTTCTCTGAATGTAAAAACAAACTAAACCTAAAATCTGGATTAATTCTGTGAATTTGCTGTGAAGAGTGGAAAGCTGTAAAATATCAGTTCATGTTTATGCTTAAAACTGTTTATAAGATATATGAAGCTCAGTTTTTATTTTTATTACTTAAATACCAGAAGTATTTATTTAGTAAGTTTCCTTGGTAAAGAACTCAGTAGGGTGCAAAAGGTGTCACTTTTTTGAGCTCTACTCCCAAAATAAATTCTTCACATTTGAGTCTTTAGAAGGAGAGAGTATTCACAAAAAATTGCCAAAGCATTTTCTGTGTCCTATATCCATATTTCCCTGTGTTCCTTAGGATTTATTTCCTCATGGTCAAGTTGAAATACACATGCTGTTGTTACTGTACTTGTTCAGGGTTTCTTTTGATTTGTGGAAAATATGTAACTGTTTTCTCTCAGCTGCTTTCCTGCCTCTTTCATGTTTCTTAATAGTGCATGCATGTGATCCTACACTGTTTTCTTGGTACCCTTAAAATACTTGTAGTATTTAAATGGATATTATTTATCATAACTTGTTGTCTCAAGAAGATAAGTAGCTTTCCATAATCTCAAATGGTTGTACTTCTTTTTGTTTTCCCTTGGCTCCTAATTTTAAGTGACTTTTTCCACTTTCTTCCCAGTGCACCCAGTGCACACTGTACCAAAGCACCTGAGGCATAAATTTTAGAGTACAAAAATATTGCTAGGTTATCTCTATCTGTAAAGCTCCAATAAGAGATGCATTTCACATCTTCAAAGAGTTCTCTGATAGTCTAATTGAATGAGCAGTTTATATAATTTATAAATTTGAATGATGTAAACTCACTATTAATATAGAAAGACTTTCCCATCATGCAGTGGCAATTAAATGTGTGATGTGGGAATCAGGTCTGATGATTTAAAGGCTTACTAGCAGTAATTCTTGAATGTCTGTATTCTGCAGTTCAATGAAGTGTGCAATAGTTGCCATTGGTTATACTCATGCATGCCTGTAACTGCACACGTGCTGGTCGAGGTGGAGCTTTTCAGCTTGGGCAAGGCTCTGTGTGAG
This sequence comes from Agelaius phoeniceus, assembly GCF_051311805.1. NCBI lineage: Eukaryota > Metazoa > Chordata > Aves > Passeriformes > Icteridae > Agelaius > Agelaius phoeniceus. The sequence continues at coordinate 92,038,039 of NC_135267.1, read as the reverse complement.
AATGAGTGTAGTGCTTCCTACCCAAGCTGATTCATGCTGTCCTCTCTGTGTGTATATATTTATATATATATATGTATTTTTTATTTTATTTTATTTTTTTTTTTTTTAATGATATGAGGTATTATGGACTAGGTAGAAGTGGCAGATAAGATGAATCTATAAAGTAGCCATGTGATTTGTCTGTAAACTCTCTTTCTGTTAAAGGTAGCCTGCACAAGTAACAGGACTCACAGTTAGCAAGTATTGAGTTGAGTTTGTCATGCCCACATGGAGTGTGTGGCCAGAGTGGCTGTGCTGTTTCACAGTGCAGTTTGTCTGTTTGATCAATATTTTGGTTTTTACCTCTGCTACTGTTTGTAACCCTCTCCGATCAAGTGAAGATTTGCAGTGTGAATCTGCTTTGCCTCTGGTTTTGATATACAACAAATGATTCTGTGATCCTTGCAGAGAGATTGTTTTGTACTGATGAGCAAAAAAGGTTCACTCCCATGAGCAAAAAAAGTTCAAGTGGTAAAAAGCGCAATTTTTTTCAGTAAAAGCCTGTTCTACATGATCAAATTCCTAAAAGACTTCAGGAAGCTAGGTAGTTCATTTTGACTATCACCTACTGCCTGAATCCAAAACCTGTTTGAAGATTTATCACAGTACATAGCATGTCTCTGTGCAGGTTGCGGAGTTGCTGGGCTATGCATAGAGCACTATATATGCATATATCCAGGGGTTATGTGAGTGCATGTGCCTTTTCTACTTGTACAACAAGTTAAACATCTATCCAAAACCAGCACAACTAAATTAGCTATATCTTCCTGGTTTTGATATGCTGAATGATAGAATTAATTTTTAATTTGTTCTTGTTTTTGTGTAGGATTGTGACGGTGATATGCAATGATGAAGGGAGTCATGTTTCAGTTTCCTGTATTAAAAGTGCAGCCTTGTTTTGGCTTAAACTAAAGAGCAGAAGAGTAGAAATAGTGTTGGCAGAGTCAGTGACCTGTAACCTAGACCCTACAGGGTACTGTGGCCCGTTGCTGTGTGGCAGTGCTTTCAGGCAGATCCTTTGGCTGATGCTGCTGTCAGGAGTGAAATCCTGATGCAGTTATTCTCAGTAGGCCCTCAAGAGGCCAAGGGCTCAGTTGCCAAGTATTATACAAGAAGAAAGGTTTTATATATGGACAGCTTTTACGTTTGCCTTCAAATGGGGGCTAGCCTCATCTGCCTTCATAATTCTCTCCTCTTTCTTTTAATTTTTAATTTTTGTTTTTAATAAGAGGAAAAAAAGCCAGAGTCAAAATACTGAAGATTTACCATATATGTGATGAATAAGTGAAGATTTTTGATATTTTACTTGCTGCAACAAAAATGGTATTTGGACATGTTGTCTACAAAGCAAAGTACTGAGAGTAGAAGAAAAACTTTGTTGGTTTACTTGGGAATGGCATCTGTATTAAAGTTTGAATAGCTAATGCAAGGTGATGTTATTCCTACACTGGTTTTTTTTGTTTGTTTGTTTTTCCTTCTGGCTTCAGAATGAATAAATTAAAATGCTTTAATTATTTAAAGTAATACATGTATTCATATCTCTTTACACTTTTCTCAGTTCATATGTATAGTTGCTGTAAATTATGATCTCATTATCTCTGTACAGGCATTAAGGAAATAATGTATCCTGGAAGGTAAATCTCTAACATAGCTGATGGAAAAAACATGGGAAATAATCATCCTTTAAGTCTTGCACAGACCATCAGAGTGAATGAACTCTTCTTCCTGGTTGTCTTGTCAGGTCTATAGACAGCAAAGCTTTCTTACCATGTTGGCATGGAGCAGGCATTCTCTTGGATAATATTCTTCTCATTTCCTAATCCCACACCTAGAGCCTTAATATATCTTGAATGAGTTTACCCAAGAATAGGATATAAAAATCCTTTTATTTTATATCTCTTTTTCCCCCCTTTTCTTTCTTTTTATTTTCCCCTACTACTTCTTTCCTTCCTGCAAAAAATCCATCAAAATTCAGCCCTTCTGTAAGGAGATGCTGTAGAAGATAAATAATTTGTGTTTTATAAGCAGAATCATATGCCATTCTGAGTAGGGGTAGGAGAGTTCTTGTACAATCTGTGCCTTTTCATCTCTGCCAACAAATTTTGAAAAGTTGTTTATCGGCTTTTGAGGATGTGAACTGAATGTTAGAAAAGCAGTTAAGATCTCTGAAACTCTGTGGTTATTGTCACACAGTGCAAGAAAATGCCGGTGTAGATCTTAAACATGGACTTTGGATTCTTACAGAAAACATAAGAGCACATTTTTTGTGTGCTTTGTTCTTCTCATGCTACATTTATTATTTTTTATATATTAACATTGCATTTTCTAAAGGAGAGACAACCATGCAGCTTGTTAACCGACTAGATCAAACAGACCTGTTGCCTGTGCTAAAGGAAAGACAATCTTGTTAAAACAAAATATGAGCAGGACTTTCACAGAAAAAATGGTGAAAATCTTAGTGATGGGAAAAATTATTAATAGCAGCTGTCTCAGGAAAATGGAATATACAAATCTCCCTTTTATTAAAATCAGATGTAGTAGTTATTCATGCACGTTACATGGCAGTGTTGCAGGTAGCCTTTGTATTTCTTGAGCCGGATGATGGATTTAAAAATTGTTTCTTGGGTGCTGTCGGATTACCCATATACCCTTTTGCTCATGGTGGTCTGCCAGCCTAGATTTGAGAGTAGAACTAAAATTTCCTTTCTTTCCCACACAGCTCTAAACATATGTCCACTTTGGAAAAACCACTAATTGACTTCTGATTCAGCTGATGAGCTGGATGTAACCATAATTGGATGTTCATCATGTTGCAAATACCAGTGTCCATGGCACAGTTTTGAATCTGCTGCTTGCTGCTCCTAATGAGCTGCTCACAGAAACACCACCCAGGACTGTTGCTTCTCAGATCCTGCAGCAGCTTGCTGTAGTTGATACAGATGTACACATGACCAAACACAACCTGAGCCCTGTAACAGGATATTTTTCTCATTTGAGAGAATTTGCATTTGAATAGGTGATACAGAAATCAGGTAAAAGGGGAAAAATCTAGTTGAAGTTTATGATACGTAAACCAGCTTTTTCACTACTGCCAGTGTTGTTATTGATCTCATGCTTCTGTAGGACCTTCTGTTCCCTAGTGTTGTTACAAACTAGCTTGCAGTGCTGAAAAATGGTTAAAGAACTATTGTGCTTGCTTTTGCATTTATTCATGTTATATTTAATTTATTAGGATCTATTTATTAATGTAGCACATCATGATTCATAGTACTTATGGAGGTAATCCTTCCTTACTTTCCACCCACAAGCTCCTAGCTCTCAAAAATCTCCATAACCAGCTATCAAATAACCCCCACCCATCAAGTTTGGGAAGGTGAACTTTTCTGTTAATGAAAGGTGTGATGGTTTCCATAAAATATTTTCTCTACAGACCTGTGATAAATGTGATATGGTTGTCTAATTACTTATGACTGACTGCTGTCCTGGAAATCATTATTATCATGATGTGCTACTTGGAAGTATCCAAACAACCATTTTGCATTCTATTGGAAATAATTTTTATTATTTGACAGTAGGTGTGGCATATTAGTTCTTAATGGCTACACAGTAGTTATTTCTCTGTTTTGTGACCTTATTTAGAAAAATAATGATGAGGTAGTGTGGGAAGATCACCTGGATAATTGTGTAGGAAAACTGGATAATCCCTTAGAGGCCACATGTATATCCATACTATCCAGCAGGAATTAAAAATAGACATGTTCCCTGTAAACACAAGTGATCACTTCTTTTTTTCCTACCTGCAAAATTGCTCAGATTCATGCTTTAGATAGCAATATGCTATTTACATGACTTGTAATACATACAAACTGTTCTTTGGATTTCTTATCCTATCTGAAAGTAACAGCAAATATCAAATTGATGTTAGACATTCTAAGTCATCTGAACATTGCAACAGACGTGGTATATGTAAAGCTAATTAATTCAGCTTTGGGAAACGCTTCCTCCCTCAAATTGAAAGTGTAACCATGCATAGTCTAGCTCACAAAGTTGATTAAACGGTCTTACTACAGCTTTAGGGGATTAAATATCACAACTAAGTTAGTACAATGAAACGTGGCAAGAAGCCTCATGCAGATGAGCAAATTGGCCAACTGCTAACCTAAGAGAGAGCTCTTCATTCACAGTCTGAATAAAGCTGTTCAGATGGTTAGACTTACTGTTTTTCTTTTGTATGAAATTTGGCAGTAATTAGATTTACTCTCTCTCCCCCAAAATCTATATTTATAATTGTTACTGCTGTAGCATCTAACTACCAAATGTGCATTTGAAGTTATTGCTACAACCATCTAAGCTTAAAGAGACTTATGCTCAGACACCTTTCCTTTGATGTGTGTGGTAAACTTGCTGCTCTTCAGCATTCCCAGCTTCTTATCTGTAGGTTTGAAAACATGTTGTTTATACCTGCAATGTACATATTTTTTAGGTTGAGTGTCGAAGAAAAAGGTATACAGGAAAGGAAGAAATTTGGAAAATTTTCTTAAAGTGAGATTTTCTTTGAACATGAAATTCTGATCTAATACAACTTTAAAAGTATTTCAACAAACAGTGAAATGGCTGTAACTCCACAAATGTTGTTGGTGGTGATTTGAATGCTTGCATAAGCTGGATACAGCTAAGCTGAGGTATGGTTTCAAGCAATTAAGGTAGGAAGTTAATGCACTGTAGCTTTGGGTACTCTGCTGTTTTCATCCAGCATTGGTCTGTGCTGCTGCTGAAAGGAGTCTTGTGTTTTCCCGTTATGTCATCTCAGTCTCCTATTTGTGCTTTTTTCTCTTTCTCTTTATTTTTCTTTCTTTGTAGCAGGCCAAGCAATTGCAATTGACCTGGATTAAGGCACAACTAGGTGAATAAAAAACTGATTGCATGGTGTGAGTCAGAGGGTGGTGGTGAAGTGTCCGCACTGTGTGTGGAGTCTCATGGGAATCTCCATAGGGACCTTCTTTAGCAGTGACTGGAGCAGGCAATGTGCTGCACTCTTATCATCTTAGCAGGTGACACAAGCATGGAGGGGGTGCCCAGGTGATGGCTTGAGGGGAGGGCTGGTATGCAGGGATTCCTAGAGAGCAGGAGGAGTGCTTTGTCAAGAACATGATGATGTTCAGTAGGGACAAATGCACCTAGGAGGGAAGAGCTCCTGGCAGGAACATAAGCTGAGAGCAGGGGGGCTTGGGGGAGCAGCTCTGCAGGAAAGGCCCTGAGGCTGCCCGCAGACAACTCCCTGACAAGGAAGGGAGTTGGCCAAGAGTATCCTGGGCTGTATCACCAGGCACATAGCCAGTAGATCAAGGCAAGAGATTATCCTCCCTGATTATTCAGCACCCATTGCATTATATCGAATTCTATGGCATCCAGTTTTAGGTTCCTGATAAAAGGAAAGTTGCTGATGAACTGGAATGCATTCAGCAAAAACCATCATGATGAGCACTTGCCCTTCTAGGAGAGTCATCTGGAATTGACCTTTCTCTATTTGGAGAAGAGGTGGACTCCCAGTGCCTATGGGGGTTATAGACCAGGAGATGGAGTTGAACTCCTGGCAGTGACTAAATTGAAACGGGAGTGATTCAGTTTAATTAAATACATGTAGAAGCCTTTCTCCATTACTGGGGGATGGAGAGCTTATGTGGTCTTTTGTCTTCAGAGATTTTCAATTACTGAGTACCAGGGACTGACCTCACAGCTGAGCCTATTTTGAAGTATAGTTTTTTCAAGGGACCTCCTGAGGCCTCTTCCAGCCTGAATTTCTCTGTTTCCATGATTTTTGGTAGAATTTCCAGATTCCAACTCTAGCTGGAAAGAGTGCTATCGACATTTTGGTGGCAATAGAGGGATAACTTCCTCCTTTCTTTAAATACTGAAGATTTACTTCTCCCTGAAGATAGTCTTCAATGTTTAAACTAATCTCCCTTACTCTTGCAGTACACAAGGAGAGCACATGGGGGATTATTTTGATTTAGTTAAGGGAGAGTAGTATGTCCAAGGAATTGACCTTGCTTTGCTAGCTGATGGTTAACTATACAGTTTTTGGAGCTGCATTTTAAATGTCTTTCAGGACTTTAAAAAAATAAATAAAATTTTTATTAAATGGGAGCGTTGTATTTCTAAAGAATTGCCCCCAGTTTATTTTCATTTTAGTTGCAGAAACAAACAATTCTTCCTCATTGCAAGCTTGACTCATCACATAATTATAAACAGAGATACTGTATACAAAAAGTTTAGGTGGCATGTGTAGGGGGATAGAATATAAGAAAATAAAGATATTGTAGAAAGTAATCTTACCCCTAAGGAGTTGCAGCTGGGCCAATTACCAAAGATTAGGAGCAGGCCTGACTTCAACAGGCCACAGCTGTGACCAATGAAAGGAGGAGGTCTATAAAAGAGTGGGGTGGCTGCTTTGTGAAGAAGAAAGGGTCAGTGCTCTGAGGAGTTGCCCATGAGAAACACCAAGCAGGTATGAAACTTTTGCAATAAGGAGAAACCTTGCAATAAGATGACAACAGGCATGGACCGATTTCTTTTCTTCTAAGGCTCTCTAACACTGCAATTTTCTAACAGTAAATCCTACAAATTAAATGGAAGAGGGAAAAAAGAGCGTTCATGCTGTTTAAAAGTGGCGATGCATATGTAAAATGAGTGAGGGTTACAGTTTCTTTCTGGTATCCGTTGCTTAAGTGAGTCAGCTCAGTCTCATTTATATCAGATGGGAAAGTTGCAGTACTGTCCCTGAAAGTATCACCACCAGATCCCTCTGATTTTCAGGATTGCAGTAATTATTTACCACTGATGATTAGAAAGCCCACATATAATAGACCACAAGTTTTAAAAGCTCACTGGAGATGCCTGCTTTTCCTCACTAAGATTTTTTTCCTTTAAATAATGAAATATTTCTTGTAAACTGGAAGAAGTGCCACAAAACAGCATTATCTTAAATTTTGCCCAAGGCCTAAAGGGAAGTGTGTAATTTCCAAAATGTGATTGTATGAAATATTAATCTTTGGAGTCATACCTATGATTCAAAATTATATTTAGCTGAGCAATTTTAAATTGATTTTTTTTTTGTCTCTCTAATCATGGAACAATGAGGTCTGTGTATGTCATCACCATATTGCTGCATAAAAATATTTGCTCACTCTGAGCTATTGCTTTTCTTCCCTTCCAGAGTGCTGAAATGTGCTTAGCATGGTGATACTTTATGATTTCCTGTAGGTACCTTCTGTTTCACTCCTTTTGATAGAAATACTCTCTCCTTGGGTAGCAAATGAAATTCACATGTGCTGTAAATCAAGTCAAAGATGTGAAGAGATCTCTAAAAGTTCTGCAAGGTTGTTACCACTTTCCTTCTAATGGGTATTAAGGCTTGATAATTGCAGAATTCTTTGTGTTGCTATCACGCAAACATAGCTTCCTCTCTTCTTTATGCTATCCAGTTTCCTTTCCTGGACAGGTTTGTATAATTGCAGGGACAAATTATTACTTGTTTTACTAAATCCTACTGTGAACATTGGTTTTATATTTTAATGCTGAAGCAGGAAATGGTAACATTTTCCTTATGGTAAATTGTGTTGAGCGGATGGAACTGTTCTGTTTCTGGTCATGGTTTGTTCTACTTATTACCTAGCTTGTCAGATCATCCTGTGTAAAACATCTGTTTTATTTCTAGAAATACAACAGAAGAATTTATGTTGTTTCATATTTAGGTTTGGAGTGTTTTAAGAGATGGGTCTAAGATATTTGGTTTCCGTTTCAGGCTATTGGATCAACATTTTCATGGCTTATATAAGATGAGTGAAATAAATTTGCTTGAAGGTGGTGGGTTTTCTGCTTAATTTTTTAAATTTAAATTCTTACTTGAGGAAGATATTGAGATGAGCATAGGTGTCTTAAGCCATTTTAAACTCTGGAATTCTATCTCTGGCTTCCTGCAGCAACTTTAAAATGGCCCATGTTGTCCTGTGTTTTGAGCCTTATCTGCAGTCAGGTGTTTTTGATATGTTGACCAAATTTGTGTTTGGATTTCTAAATTACTTAGGAAAAAAGCCCCAAACCCAAGGTAACTGGAAGAAATAGTAATGCTTGAACCTGACAATCAAAATGTAGCTTGTAATGGTGCTTACTGTAATAAACAGTTGTAGAAATTAATTGTTGGAAACATTGGTGTAGTATAACCCCAACTAGCAGCAAAACACCACACAGTGGTTGGCTCACTACCCCAGGTGGGATAAGAATTGGAATTAACAAACAAAGCAAAGCAAGGAATTAATTCAGTGCTTCCCATGGGTAGGCAGGTGTTCATCCATCCCCAGGACAGCTGGGGACAACAGTGACTTGGGAAGGCAAAACATCACCACTCCAAATGTCCCCTCTTCCCTCTTCTGTCCCCAGTTTTATATGCTGATTGTGATGCCATGTGGTATCCTCTAGGTCAGTTGGGATCAGCTGTCCTGGCTGTGTCCCCTCCCACCTCCTTGTGCCTCCCCAGCCTCCTTGTTGATGGGGTGAGGAGCAGAAATGGCCTCGGCTCTGGGTAAACTCTGCTCAACACTAACGAAAACGTCCCTGTGTTATCAACAAATCCAAAACAAATCTAAACACAGACCTATACCAGCCACTCTGAAGAAAATTACCCTGTCCCTGCCAAAACCAGCAAAACCATAAACCTTTTAACATGAGTTTCTATTTTTAATTAACTATTTGCCTAATTAAAAAATGCTTCACCTTGGCATAGTTTTCTTTTAAGATATATTTATTGTCAGTATTATAGATGCCCAAATAATTCTGAATTGAGTTATAGTTTGACTTGGACCTGTACATATGCCTGGTGAGGCTGTGGGTTGTCAAATGAGATGGATGAAATTCTTGTCTTTCTCCACAAAACATGCCAAAACAGGGAAGGGGATGGGGGTGTCTACAGCAACATAGACTTAAAGTGGAATTGGGTTTGAAGAAGTTTGTTATACTAGGGTATGTTGTTATATGACTTTTGTGAAAAGAACTATTAGAAGTGGAATGAACTACACACAGGCATGATTAAAAAAAGTAGTAGTGTTGCATTTGGAGAAAACTGTGGTTGCTATGAGGATGCAGGCAGGCTTCAATTTGAAATAGTCTTTGTAGGTTGGTTGTAAAAATGGTTATTATTAGTAGAGAGGGTGAGGTCCTCTGGTGTAGGTAGTTACATGAAATACTATCTCATGCTGAGGTTCTGTTGTTGAGTTTCCGAGGAACATTTTGTAAACTACACTTGGCTTTGCAGATGATGGATAATTTATCAGGTAGAAAGTTGCCAAATCTTAAAGAAGTTTTTAAAGGGTCTGTATTTTTGCATCCATTATTCAGAGAGACTTTTTGCCCTTTTTGGGAAGGCGGAGGAAGTACAGATTCAAGTTCCACATGTCCCAAAAATCCACTAGGAAGGCAGATTTTAGCCATCAAGATCCCAGGGTAGCTCTTTTGGAGAGCCTGCCATTGTGTGACATGTTAGCAAGCACTGGGAGCATTGCCCTTCAATTCTATATGTGACTCTTTCTAGTGTCTGCTTTTATTTCTTCCTGTCTTGCTTAAAATAGAAACAACTTTAAATCTTATTTAAATATGCAAATTCACTCCATTTGTTGTCTGTATGGAAGAAGGTTAACATAGTGGAAGACATTAGACTTTTTCAGTTTTCTTAGATTGATTTTGCAGTCTTGGATTTCAATTATGTTTAGTGAATAGAAAGTGTGCTTTTCTCCAGGACTTCTGTAAAAGTTTTAGTGCTAGTAATATTGTCAAGAGAAAGTCAAACCCAAAACTGGTCAGCAAGCAAGAGAAAAAAACATAGGAAAGAAGATGAAAAAAGAATGAGTAATGTTGACAGGATTGTTCTTAAACAGTGTGAAAGACATCAATGCGTAGTACAGAGGAAAGGAGCATGATTTTTTAAAGGGTTGAAGTAGAAGTGTATAATTCAAAATACTTAACATTCTGTCAAGTTACATAAACTGTAGTCTTGTTAAACTCATCTTTTCTTTGAAATACTAAAGGAGGTTGCTAAGGGGTGGGGGGATGTCAAATGAAATGGCTGCAATGATGTTATGCAACACAGTTAATTTCGACCTACGCTCTGCTTCTCTGCAGAAGAAGTTGAAGAAGAGTCTGAAACTACAATTGAGGTTGATTTGACTGATAAACAGAAACATCAGTTGAAGCACAGAGAGCTTTTCCTTTCTCGCCAGTATGAGTCCCTACCAGCAACGCATATCAGGTAAGAAGTAGTAAATACCATTTATGTGTGTGTTCTGCTGGGTGGATTGCCTGCCCGTAGCCCATCTGCTGGGCTGCTACAGCCTTGCAAAAAGGTGTCAC